>NC_090926.1:420459012-421094916 GCF_040938575.1 Ambystoma mexicanum | reverse complement strand
CATACTCAGGGGATACCCCTATGGCACCCATGGGTAGGGGTGCAACCCTGTGCCCCTAGATTATGTTTTTGGGCACCTGTGTGTGACCTACAGAGCAGGGTACGGGCTGGTGGCAGCTCCGTGTTGAAATGACTGATGGCCTGAGCGTCCTCCATTTTGGATGCCCAGGCCCTGGCATTGTAATCGGTAGATTCCTGATGGAGACAAAATGGCCCCCATGGCCTCTTGCCTTCCATCACCTGTTACCCTGATCTTCCCGGGGAGCCCTGCCTCTGTCCGTTCCCCCTGACTGGCTGTTGGGTGGAAGTTCAATATATGGTAGTGTGGGGAAGTGCCAACCAGACTGGCTGGAGCCTTCTCAACGACTGTATGTTGTGGATACGCCTTTGGGTGGGACCTGGGTGAATGGAGTGTGTGACGAATACACATTCTATGTTGTGGCTGTCTAGTATCTGGTGGTTGACACAATGGTTGAGACAGCCCTGCCTGAAACCGGTATGAATGCAGCTTGGAGTTTTGAATGTCTTGGTACTTGTTCCAATACACATAAATTGTTGTGAGTGTCTGGAGAGAAGTGAATGGCCTGAATACCTCGTGTGCCTGATTGGCTGCCTGCCTGCATGAATGCCCATAGTCGTGATTGGATGCTTGAGTGTGACCCAGCGGAATGAATGGGAGATCAACAGTATATCTGGGGACCTCTCACTGCTAGGAATCATGTTCAGAAGCTGAAGTCCACTACGACGAGTAACTGGAGTAACTGAAGCTTGATCCTGAAGCCCTGCTCGACGAGAAGAATCACTGTTGCTCTCCTTCACTATCTGAAAGCTGCTGTGCTTCAAGAACTGACCCAGAGAGGACCTGGTAAGGCGCCCTCTTCCCGAGCTACGAGGGACCATCGTGCACAGCTGATCTTTGCCTAAGCTCCCTGGTAGACAGACCTTCGACAGGCTGCCGACCCGATACAGGGACTGCTGAGGAACTCCAAGGAGAAGTGCCCGGACTGTTCTACACCACTGTCAATGACCGCCATCGCCGACTGGAGCCGCCGTGCTCTCGTTGCCTAAGAGCTTCATTGATCCAAGGATGCTCTCGTTAATATCGTCGCCGCCGTATCCTGCTGGAGAAGGCCTGACCGTTGACGCGCCGAAGAGCATCCACCGGTGGGTTTCCCGCCACCCCAAGACCACAGAGACACCGACGACTCAACACCCTTGCTGGGCCACAGTTCTTCAAACTCTTTGTGGTCCAGAACTATCGACACCGAGGTGCCCCGCACGCCTCTTCCTTGCAGGACGTTTATGCTTCCCCATCAACGAGCACCGCTAGGAACGACGCAGCCACTTCACCGTCGTAGCTCGACCTGTTCTCTGTCGGACGTTCGATGACCCGTGACTCCTGCCTGAAAGGGAGGACATTCAAGAAGGGTTGTCGATTTCCCCGACGAGGAACGCTACAACGCCAGGTACTTTGGGGTTGCAGAACTATTGGAAAGTCTATTTTGAACAATATATGGACTGGGCTTGTATCTTTCTTCTACAGGTTGCCCAGGTGGGGGGATCTCCACACAGAACTGTGTCTAGGTATCGGGGCCAGTATTCTGCCTGTTGCTCAACCATCTTGCTTTCCTTCCTCTCTCTACTACTGGTTTCCTCTTTATTTTGAACGGTGTGTCATTCTGACCGTATGCACTTTAATAAGATTGAGTAAGGTTAGTGGTACCACTTTAGAATTGTACATATTTACCATTGTTGATTTTCGGAGCACAAAGTGAGTTATCGTGATCATGTATATGACTTTGAATAATAATTATATAAAGACTGTGTTTTGACCTATACAGTGTGCGGACATTCCTTCATGGGTGCTTGGGGACTACACTGTACTTAAGAATCAGCTCGCATCACCTCCTGAGAAGCTAGGCCTTGATTGATCGACTACGTCTACCAATACTAGCGAATCTTGGCAGGGGTTTCTGTGTCTCCCCTCTACCATATAGAGAGCAGAAGTGCAGCCCCCCCTCCGGTCTTTACAGTGAGCTCATGCTTGTATGTATATGCAAATGCTAATTATGCTGTAAAATTCCATTGCCCCCTTTTCTTAGAATAGACAAGCCATCAGCAAACTTAAGAAAGCTTTTGTATAAGTAAACATTTGTTTGATTATACTTGTACAGACTGACTCCACCCACCAGAAATTGTGTTTAGTTTGGGTACATTTAGCAAATCTTTCAAAGCTATTTTGACTTTCAAAAAATAGAATGGACATATTATGAATAATGTATTGTCACAAACTGGTTCTGTGGTAAGATACCCTTGTGTGGTATAACTTTCCAGCACTTCATCCTACCACATACAGGGCTATCCCTTCTGTTACCTTAAGTGCACCCAGAGTGGCATGGACCCGAACTGGGCAATCCATGCACATTTATATGCCTAAAGTGAGAGAGGGATTCAATTAGCAAGTTCTCTGATTTGTACGTTTCCAGTTGAATCCTCTAGCCAGTGACCCCACCCATGTATCCCACCTGTTTTGCAGTTATCCCCCTGCAAATGGTGGTAGCATGGACAATCCTGAATTTGGTCCAAAGAGACAACGGGGAGCAGTACAGATTTCTGCAATCTACACACAATGCTGTTTTTATATGTGTCACTGGAGTGTCACCCCACAGCTCTTGTGGGTGATACATATGCTACTGCCCAGTAGTGTGGGTCTGTGTGGCAGTGTGTGTTATATTGAAATGCTTCTTCACACAGCTGTTTGTGTCTTTAGAAAATTGACTATATCAGTAAGTGTGTAGGTTTACTTATTTTGGATGTTGTTTATTTTTATTCAACAGTTATTATAATAGTAATGAGTTTAGTGTGATATAGTCCAAAATCTGAACTTTACACAAATAATATAAATACATCCATTAATTTAATACATAAAATCAGAACTTCATAAAGAATATAATCATATGTATAAGGTGAGGTTTACAAAAAATCACAAAACATAAGCTTAAACACGTAGAGACATAAGAGTCATAAAAATGTGGCACAAATGATAATAATACAATCAGAGAGTGATACCAATTCCAGGAGGTATTAAGCCAAGTGCTCCTCCAGCCCTCACAATAGGGCCAATTAATGGGGATTGTATTCCTAATCTTGTTCCACGCCTGGCACAGTGGGATATGGCTGCTTCAATAGCAAACTTTTCACGTTAGTCCATACCATATATAGTGCCAGCTGCATCCCAATAGAGTTTGAATTTAAGCAGTAATCCCAGAAGGGCTCCCCCATGATAGAATCATACTTATTTACCAGACCACCCAACAGGCACATATAGAGTGGACCCAATCAAGGGCACTGTGTTAACACGTGCCTGGTTGTCTCTAAATTGTTCCCTGTCCCACATATAAGGCAGCACCTATCTTTGGGTAAAATGCCCAGCCGCGGGCCAACAACAGTTAGTACATAAAGGAAAATATAGTTAATATAAAGGAAAACATTCAGCATTTTAATTGTTTCTTGAAACTAATGCTGCCAGAAAGGAGATAGGTTGTTTCTTCAATGGTGAGTTGTTTTCAGGGTGTACTCAGGAGGGACATTGCAAAAAAATGTGCCAGACTCGCAGAACCTTAGCGTATGAACAGTGCATGTCTTTGACTCAGATGCAGTCAGGCGTTAAGGCCTTCTCCAACACCTGCATGTTTTCACTAGTGTGCGTGTGTTGAAACAATGCACCTTTTAAAGAAGAGTAATAGCCTTTGTCCTTACTCAATAGGCCACAAATAACCAGATTCTAGAGTGAGGGAAACTGGGAGTATCATGATAACAGCTAGGTCCAACCCTCACTATGGTGTGTTGTGCCTGTGCCCAACTCACTTGTCTCATTTTATTTGACAGGTGAAGAAAGAACAAAGGAGATATGTTTCTTATTGCTATTCGAGATCAGAAGGTATCTGGGTTGGATGCACCAGACACCAAGCATAGAATAGGGTAATGTTGCATGAGAAAAATCGGTATTGCATCCAAGAAAATTCTCCACAATGTATGGATTGTGAGAATTACCAAAAATACATTTTTCTTAGGTCATGACATTTTGCATATGCACACGCAGTGAATGATTTGCTAAATCATAAGATCTAGTGTAGACATAATGGTGATCCTCTGAACTTTGTCATCGGAGACAAAGCATTCACTCATGCTCAGATACTACCATGCACAACTGGTTTCAGTTGAAGAAGGATATATGTATTCTATTATCCACAAGGCAGTTCACATTAACATTAAAGAAGATAAAAGATCTGGAGTTCGGTTAATCATCTCATTTGCGGGTGTTCATGACCATCTCAGTAGACAAGTATTAACTTAAGATTACATACCTTTAGTGGAAGTCACTGATGACCCAATTAGGATCATTGTGAATGGTGTTGGTGCATCCGACCTCCCCATTCCCATTGAGCCCTATGGGGCATACATGGGAATGGGGATCATTTCATTCCGGCGCCCACGAATGGCCAATTACTGGGTCCGGCTGTGCCATAATGACCCGGTCATTGCCCATTTGCGGGCGCCAGAAAATATTTTGCAAGTTTGGCGGCAGCATGCCGGTTTTACCGGCAAGGCTACCACCAAACTTGTAATGAGGCCCATAGTGGTGTATAACATGCCTAAGTGAGATATAAAATGAGTGCAAAGGAGGAAAACGTGTTTTTGTTTGTTTTTCCTCTCTGTCCCTGACTTTAATCCTTGATTGGGAGGCTGGCACATGTTATGTGTGCCTTGCTTTCTGAAAAGATTCATGTGTGCTGCTGTGTGGGGGCATTTTGCATTTGGACTGGGTCTTGCGATCAGGCTGTTGGTTCCACTTGCAAAGACAAGTGGAATCAGAGAAAGCAGAATAGGCTGTGCCGATATTAGCTGCCACACTTCTAGTTGTGCTTGATGTGGGCCCTGCAGATATTATCTCAGGCAGCTAGTGGACTTGCTCAGGCTGGAGAAAGAAAGATACATACATGCGTAAGTATATTTAGTCAGAGGTTCACATGAAAATGAATACTTGGCTTGTTATTAAGCAGTAATGTTGTCAGAATTACTACTATTGAGCACCAAGTGGGGGGATCAGTGATAAATGAGCTGGGGGTACACATTGTTAATCTTTAAAAATAAAAATAAATAGCAATTTGGTTGGTGAGCGATCGGAAAACTGGGGGGCAGGGAGATCATTATGATTTTCAAAAGGGATTTCATGCTGCTCTGTACATCCCCATTACACAAGGCCATGCAGTGTAGATGATGATCTGCCCTTTGCAGGGGAATAGATGCGATGAAAGTTATGTTGGTTTCCAATTACCGCTGTCTTGAAGAACACAAAAAGGTATTTTTGTTTTAATGTTAGTGAATGTATTACCCTTCTTTTGTTTTCATACTGTGAGTATAACATCAACTTTTGACTTGTATTTTAATTGTCGATTAAGATTAAAATCCAGACGCAGCCATTGACCTGTGAAGGTGTGGTTTTACCTGGGCGACTTCATGAACACGATACCTGGATTTATCGCATTTTCTTTTTACTTGGGTGCTAAATCTGTGCAAACATGCAAGAAAAAAAAAAGATGAAAGAATTTAACTGAATAATAATATTTAGGATAAAAGAATGTTTATCCTCTTTAAAAAAAAACTCACATTAGGTATCATCTATTATTAACACACTGTGCAAGGTATACAACAGTAACCAATCAATCAGCCCACATACAATTCGAACAGACGACTGATTGATTGATTTGGTAATTATAATGTGCCTATACACAAGTGTTTCAAGGTGCAACTAGACAAGGAAGGAGAACAATGGGAGGACAAGGAAAACAATCCTACTAGACCTTGTGTTATTCGGATTGTGCACGTGTGCAGCGAGAAATGCAGGGAGAAGGTGGTGGGGGACAGTGAAGGGGGGCGCATCAGGGCAGCAAGGCTCTGAGTTAAGTGTGAGGAAGGCAGGGAACAAGGGTGCAGTCCCAAACAGGAAGTGCAGTTAGGCAAGACGGCAGAGCAAGGCTGGCCAGGCAGCAGTGCAGGTGAACTGGACAGGGGGGTGGCTAGTGCCCTCTATGACTCAGAGGGCACCGAGCTGCCAGTCAAGTGGAATAGGCAAAGCAGGAGGATAGATTAGCAGGGGAGAGTGAGAGAGAGCGCAGAGGAGATATTGAAGGTCTTGAGAAGCTTTCAGATCACAAGGAAGTCCGGCTCAAGTCTGAGAGGTGCAGGTAGGCAATTCCAGAGGGAGGCACATGTGTAGGAAAGATATCTGCCACTCAGAGTTAGAGGAAGCTGAGCAGAGGGCTCTAGAATATGGTATTTAGGAAGAGAGAGTTGAATATAGTGTGGGCCATAGGCCCAGAAAGCCTTGTGGACGATGCATAGGGTCTTGAACTTGATCCTTGCAGTCAATGGGAGCCAGTGGAGAGATATCAGAGCTGGAGAGATGTGGTCCCTGGGCTTGAGGCCAAGGAGAGGTCTTGCGGTCCTGTTCGGGATTTGCTGAATGGGGCAGAGAGTAGAGTTAGGAAGATTAAGAAAGAGACTGTTGGAGGAGTCCAGCCCAGAGAAAACCAGAGCTTCTGGGCGAAGGAGGAGGTGAAGCTGGAAGTGAGCCTACTTGGCAAGGTCCACAATGTGAGGGGAGAAGGAGAGAGTGGAGTTGAAGATGACCCCAAGGTTCTAGCCTCACAGGATGGTGAGGGGAGAAGGCCCAAGGAGGGCAGTCAGAGTGAGATAGGGAAAGTGGATGCAGGGCTCCCAATGAGAAGAATCTCAGTCATACTAGCATAAAGGCATAGATCATTGGAGGCACACCTTGCCTGGATAGTGGATAGAGAGTCAGGAATGATTGAGGAAGGGGAGGAGGTCAAGGGTAGTCTGAAAGAGAGCTGTGTATCATCGCATAACATTGAAACTAGAGGAAAAGGTGGAGATCAGGAGGGCCAGAGTGGCCAGATGTACATTAAAGAGCCAGGGTGAGAGGATAGAAGCCTGTGGGACACCACATGTGGAGAGAGAGGTGGTAGAGAGAAAGGATGGAAGCTGGACCTGGGAGGGTTGGTGCACAAGGAAGGAGGTCAGTCATGCCAGTGCCAGATCTGTGTTACCCAGGTTCTCGGAGCGTCGATTGATCTGGATGCCATGATTGACCATGTCAAAAGCAGAGGAGAGGTCCAGGAGGATGTGTAAGGAAGGAGAGCTGGAGTCATGGTTAGAGAGCAGATCTTCACTGGTGTTCAGAGAGCAGTTTCCATGCCTCTGGCAGCTCTGAAGCCAGACTCATGATTCAGGTAAGGTTAAGTATTAGAAATGACTTCCTAACTAAACCACATAGTCTTGTCAAGTTACAAACAATATGGCAATTCAAAACAAGTTGTGGTTCAAACACAGAATGATGAAACATAACAACAAATGTTTGAATAAACATAATTTGAAGTTGAACAATGAACCGTGTGGTCCTTATATGAGACTGTAGGCATTGTGGGCAGATTTATTTCTTTAATAGAGGACCATATGATCAGAATTGTGAATTACACATTTCAAAACATTGTTAGAAAAGGGTATGTTAGATGTAGAAGACATTTATATATAATAGCCATGGAAAGACAGCTGTGCAAACTTAAAATACCCTTTTTGTTTCTCTATCCCTGAACTATTTACACACAGCTTTAATGTCTTTCTAAGCCCTCTCTTGCATCCATGTATCATTTTCTTCCAGTACCCTTAACATTGTTCTATGCTATTGGCATCCCCAATGTTATTAGTCTTTCCCAATGCATGTGTTCTCTACCTGTATTTAATCTCTGATCTTGCCCATAGCCTCTCCTAATGTGTCTGGTGTCTCTGATTCTCTTCATACATCTTACCCATGTGTCTCCATGTCTGCCCTCCATGTGCATTCATTAATGCACTTATTACCTGCCATTCTCTCTGCATTTTCCCATGCCCTTATATCGCCCACATGCCCCCAGCCATTCCCCACTTTCTATCTTCCATGCCCCCCCTATTTCAAAGGCATTCAATCCCCACCTCATGCCCTGGTTTTTCCCATTCTCCTCATATCACACTATTCTTGTTTTCTCTCTTCCTGTTATCATTCTCTCCTTATTTTCAGGACCTACCCACATGGCATTGGTCTCTCCATATGCACTTGGTCTAATTGCAATATATTTTCATGGCCCACATAGAGAAGGAGACAAGAAAAAGATGCCTCCAATTAATCCAACTAGAATGTATATTTCTAAAAACATGCCTATTAACTTTTCACTTTCCGAGACAATCCCCGCCCCATACTGAAAGTAAGTAATGCAATGATGGGAGATAGAAAGCGTAAATAATACATGAATTATGAGTAGAATGGCAATCTGAAGAGACAATGGGCCTCATTGCGGGTCCAGCGGTGCTACCGGCGGGTTGCTGCCGGACCCATACCAAATTACTGGCGCCTGACTTCCCGGTGCCAACATGCTATTTCAAGTCTGGCGGCCAGGAAGTCAGGCGCTGGTCATTTTGCTAATCCCCATTCTAGCGGTGACATGGGAGCACCGGCACCATTAACAACGGTGCTGGTGGTCCTGTGACAAGTTTGCCTACCGTGGCCGCTGCACACAACAGGGTCAAACCTGTCGGGCACAGCAACTCCAGCAGGCAGACTTGTAGTTTGCTGGTCCGGAAACAAGGGTGCCAGTGAGCTTACCGGCACCCTTTTTTCCAGGCCGGCAAACTTATAATGAGGCCCAATGTCTTCAGTGCTATTTGTTCACCAGGCTGTTGGCCACAAGGACAGGTGACTAGGCTCAAAAGCCATTACATTGTGAGTAAACAATGAACAAAAGCAATTAAGAAAACGACTTGGACTGTATTTTTAGGGTTCTCTTATATGTGATTCCCCATAAGGCCATTGTAAAGAAATGCATTATTGATCGATTTGAAATGTCTACAGTCTGCTTATTACTAGTACCTTCTCCTCTCTTGTGAAAATGAAGATGGACGTTATCTAAGGTTCATGCAACTAGAGGGTGGAGAAGAACTTGAAGGTGATTCAACCAGGGCTGGACTGGGAACTAAAAGAGGCCCTGGAAATAAAGTTCAAAGTGACCCTATATGACACATTTTTAGCAAGCCCAATTCTTTTCCTATGACAAAATTTGGAAATACCACAGAAAAGAGGCCCAGGGTGCAGAGGCCCACTGGGAAATCTCCAGAGTTCCCTAAAGGCCAGTCCACCCCTGGATTCAACTTCACCCCTTCTAATTTGGGATATGTGAGATGCAATGCTGAAAGTCCTACATTGTGGCCTTGCAATTACTTCAATTTGTTCTGTGCTTTGCTACACAACTTTTCCCTGGCAAACTCTGACTTCGGAGCCCATCGCACATTTCCCGATGTAAGATATTAATGTGGCAGTAGATGGACATTGCCTGCATGACTGGCATTTCACGAAACTACGATAAACCTGGACTAATCATGAGCATTAGCCAGAGAAGACACATGCCACCAGCGACTGGATAGTCATGCAAAACATTTAAATAAGGACAGATGCCGATGTTTTCTCAAGCCACCAATTCTCAGCCAAAGCTTTCATAAAAGTGGAACATTCATTGGTTTGCAGGTCCACTTAAGAAATCATCAATGCCAGAGAGAGCAGAAGCTCTGCTAAATAAGCTACAGGACTTGTTCGTTTTTTTCTGATGGTGAAGCTATCTCCTATGCCTTGGGGACTGCGGTTCCTCTCGTGCGGGATGATACCAACCCAGTTCTTATCTTCATTGTCTTTTAGTCGAAGCAGCTGTGATGAACTCTCAATAGTTGTTGCCTCCCATACTTACCAGACCCAGTCAAGGGCAGTATACAGTTGCTGAGAGGGGATTTGTGGGAACTTTAATTCACCTACCATGCTCTGGAGACTGCCACCAAATGGAATTATGGGGCCTGGAACCTCCCTAGATGGGAAGGTGATCGGCCCAGGGCAGAATAGGGAAGATTCAGTAGAGGAGGAGCCAAAGGCCTCCACCGGAAGTCCAACCCCTAACTTGCCTATATGTTGGGAACCGGAAATATTGACAAACACAACACCTGTAATGATGCCTATAAAAAGAGCAGCCTTTGAAGCAAGATATCCATTGTGAAAACCATTCTTTATCTATCTGCGAAAAGCTGCTAGTCTTTTGGGAAAGATCCCTGAAGAGCATGTAAAGACGGATGGAAGAAGAGATTGGTGATGTCACACGAAGCAAGGTGATGCACCGTGAAGAGATGCTAAGAGAGGAGGTGAAGAGACCATATAGAATCTGATGATGAAGTAAAGAATTGAGTGACCCTTTGCGTGCAGAATGAAGATTGCACGTTTTAAGAGTATGGAAAAAATGAAACCGTTTTCTAATTGTAGAGATGCAGTAACGCAAGTAGACTAAGAATTGATGAGGCTGGCTATAGGTAGTGAATAGACCGCAGGTGGTGCCACCAATATTCATATATATCTATAGAATCTGGATGTTCCACATCGTGTTTTAGTAAACTGGGATTCTATGAGTAGAAGGGCTGAAAGTGTGGCGCAGTAGAATAAGAACGGTTGGTGATGGAAGAAGAATCGAGAAGGCTTGTCTGGACCAGTGTCAAGGGTTGAGGCAGCCAAGAATTTGGTTATCTAACATGGAAAAATACAATGAATATGAGCAGCAAGGCAAGCTCCTGTTGTGGTGCAATGAAAAGACAAGGAGTGCCAAGTTGTACTCATTTTAATAGTATTAAATACAAAGAAGAAGCTGAAACCGTGGTCTCCAGTCACATGGCCGCCGATTAATTTCTTGCACCTCCTCACATGAGCAACCCACTACTTGAAGCGGATTGGTGGAGTTGATCTATTTCCACCTATCTGCATTGGCCAGCAGGTGAAAGTCAGCCCACCAACAAAGGCCATCCAACTAAGGCTTCTTTCCGAGCCTGTCAGAGACAGACGGGATGACGGATCGCCCCTTCTCTTGATTCACCCTCTTGCTACTGCCTGTGGTGCTGGAAATGCATTGGAGGGACAGGGCCTCCCTGTCTTTGTCCTGTAGTCCTTTTTCATGTGTGTTCTGTAATGTTTTCTGTCCAGGAGTCCATATGGGACTCCTGGCAGTGCAGCGCTTCCTGTTTTTGGTTTGGTGTACAGACCCATGGAATACCCTTATGGCACCCATGAGTGGGGGTGCAACCCTGTGCCCCTAATGTATGTGTTTGGGCACCTGTGTGTGGCACACAGTGCAGGGTATGGGCTGGTGGCAGCTCCATGCTGAATTTGACAGGTGCTCCGAGTATCCTCATTTTGGGATATCCAGGCCCTGCCATTGGAATCAGTTGATTCCTGATAGGAAACCAGATGGCCCCTATGGCCTCTGGCGTTCTATTGCCTGTTACCTTGTTTTCCCAAAGTCCTGGGAAGCCCTGACTCTGTCCCTTCCCCCTGACTGGCTGTTGGGTGGAAGTTCCATATATGGTGTTGTTGTGAAGTCCAGGCCAGGCTAGCTGGAAGCTTCCCAGTGACTGTATGTTGTGGGTACACCCTGTGGGTGGGACCTTGGTGAATGGAGCGTGTGACCAATTTGCACTTCTTGTTGTGGATATCTGGTTTCTGGTGTTTGACACAATGACTGAGACAGCCCTGCCCGAAACTGGTATGGATGCAGTGTATAGTGTTGAATGGCTGGGTACTTGTCCCAATACACATTCCTTATTGTGAGTGTTTGATTGGGAGGAGTATATCCTGAATGCACTGTATGCCTTATTGGCTGACTGACTGCATGAATGCCCTTCTGTATGATTGCCTGCTGAGTGTGACCCAGCAGTGTGGATTAGAGACAGAATAGTATATCTGGGGGCCTCTCACCACTGGAAATTGTTGAGAAGCTGAGTTGACACTTGAAGAGTAACTGGAACTGCTTATCCTGGACGCCCAGCTGGAAGAAGAAGAACTGCTGCTGCATTTGCTTTGACCCAATCCGAAAGCTGTCGAGTTCATCAAGGATTGATCCAAGAGAGGACCTGGGTAGGCACCCTCTTCCCGTGCTCCGAGGGATCATTGAGCACCACAAACCTTTGCCGAAGCTCCCTGGAAGTCAGACCCTCGAAAGGCTGCTGACCGGAGACAGGGACCGCCGATGAGAATGAAGTAAAGCACCTGGACATTGATGCCGTCAAAGTCCATTGCCTTCAACCAGGGTTCGGAGTATCGCCATAGCCGCTGGAGGCCTGTCGAAGCCGTGTTGCCCAGAAGAGGGGACTGCTTGAGGGCGTGCTGCCGACGACCGGAGCCGCACGCTCCTTTGCCTAAGACTTTTGATTCACGGACGCGCTCGCCCTCACCATCGGAGAAGTTCAGGCCGTCGACGCGCTGAGGAGCATCTGCCGGTGCGTTTCCCGCCACCCAAAGACCACAAAGACTTTGATGACTCGACGCCCTTGTCGGGCCACAGTTCTTCAGAAACTCTTTGCGGTCCTGAACTATCAAATGCTGAGGTGCCCCGCACATCTCATCCTCGCAGGACGTCGCCGGCGAGCACTGCCTGGATCAACGCCAAAGACGCCAAGTTCACCTTCTTCGATACCTCTCGACGTTCCGTGGCTCCTGCTTTAAAGGCAGTCACTCAAGAAGGATCCCTCAACGCCTCATTGAAGAACTCTGCTCTACCAGGTACATTGGGGGGTAGAAACATTATAGAAGGAAATAAGACTTATAGAAAAATATATGGACTGAGCTTGTGATATATCTTTACTTTACAGGTTGCCCAGGTGGGGGGATCTCCACACAGAACTGTGTTCAACGGTAGAGGCCAGTATTCTGCCCATTGTTCTTACCAACTGCTTTGCTCCTATGTCTATTGTTGGTTACTTTTATTCCTTGATCTGTGTGACATTTGACCAGAGTATAGTTGATGTACTTTAATGGATCTGATAATAATTGTGGTACCACTTTAGAACCGTATATATTTGCCATTGTAGATATTCTGAGCACAAAGTGAGTTATTGTGATAGTGTACATAACCTTGAATATTAATTATATAAAGACTGTGTTTTAACTAATACAGTGTGTGGACATTCCGTTGTGGGGGCTTGGGGACTACACTCTACTTAAGAACCAGCCTGCATCACCTCCTGAGAAACTAGGCCTTGATTGCTCGTCCATTGCTACCATATAGAGAATCTTGTCTGGGATCTTTCTGAGCCTCTCCTCTACCATATAGAGAGCAGAAGTACAGACACCCCCCTCCAGTCATTACACTGCCTTAACCGGGTAAGCGCTGTTCAAGCACAGGTGAACCCAATCCGTTCAATTCCCAACCTCCTCTGCTTCACTGTGTACATTTGGTCATAAGAAGCCTTCCTGAGAAACACCTGCACTACCATGCTCACCCTGGACCTGTACGCGGAACTCCTCACCATATGCCCCCTGACCCACACCATCCAATATCACTGACACCACCCACGAGTTCAACCCTGCTGCTAAGCACACTGTCCTAGGTCTGAGCGATAACAAATTCCACAACTATTGCCAGATTTCTACACCTAGAGCAGCAGCAATTTCACTTGCCAGAATACAGTTCTTCCAACTGTGCATCCTCCTGTATACCTACTTAGGTACTCAGGTAACGCAGCCCTGTCTAATCCTTTGCTCATTTGCACCATGTGCGATCACTATTTATGCATACTGCTCATACACTAACATGACTACTCGTAATTACTGTTTCCCCATCTTGTATGCTCGTCCATCTACTGAATGTACTGCTTTGTGATCATTGGAACGTATTTACCAGAAGTGAAATTACTGTTTCCCCATTTCGTATGCTCGCCAGTATACTGAATTTTCTGCCCTACTAATACTTTTATGCATTTACCTAAAAATATTAACGTACTCCTAACTGATGCTTGGCATGACATGCCCCTAGCCAATTCAATTTTTATCCAGCTCAGGCCCCCGCCACCTGTGCCCATCCACCCCATCAATATATTACCGGGGCTCATCACTATTACATCCTAATTTCCTCTGCTTCCGCAATGGTACTGCCTACTCACCTCTTGTGATTTGTGCAAATCCATTACCATCTGGGTTCTATGTACTGCATTCTGCCTCACAAAATGTTTTATCTCAGCTACGACCAGATCACAGACATCAGCAACTCTCCGTCAAACGTAAACCAATAACTAATTATGGTTAATTCTAGACAACCCATTGCTAACTACGAACTGCCACTGTCCATTGCAGCATAAGAAGCTTTCTGTGATGCCACGTTTATAGCTCTACAGTTAATAGCAATTTATAGTCATTGTAACCAGCCTTCCCTAAGTCAGTGCTGCAGCACCACACCCCTCTAGATCCTACACTGTTAGTTACATTGCATCTGCCAGGGACGCAACAGATTGGTAGCCTAACTATCACACCGCGCAGCATGTTGGACCCATTGCCCTGCACCTCTGGTGCATTCACCCGACTGGGGACTGGCGTTGTCAGACCATGGTGCCCCAGACACCACTCTCTCCCCTGCCCAACACCATTTCTCCCTAAAGGGCCCCCCTTCCCCCCTCCAGCTCCTCTACTCCTAGTCTCCCCATCCATCGCTCGCCCCACCAAATCCATACACCCCCCAAAACCCAGCCAGCTGCCGTCCAGATTACCCACTCTCCAGCACCACCCAGACACTGATTGCCACACCCTTTGCCTCAGGTCATCTACCTCAGCCACTCCCCATAGCTCCACTTACCCAATCATAGGGCCCTTAAGACTAACCAGGCTCTCCTCACGGACAGGCCCACCCCAACCCCACACGATCATACCCACCTCATTGTTGATCTCTCACCATCGCTCTCCTCAGTGACCCCAAAAATCCATGCGACCCAAAACCTGAACCTTATCCTTGACCATGACCACCTGAATCCACAAGCAAAACCCTTCACCACTGCTCAGGCCTCCATCTCCTCCTAAAACAGACATACACCCAGACACTACCGTGGCCGAGTTAATCTTCAGTTAAAGACCCAAAGGTGCCGTGCTGAACGTGAGATCCTGAGTCGTGCACGCCATAGATTTCCATGACATGCCACTAGACCAACACCTAGACTTCCTAGTGGTGACAGAGACCTGCCTCCACCAAAACTCCAGCCCTCTACTATCGCAAGCTATCCCTCCTAATTTTACCATTCTAAGATCGGACCGAAAGGACACCATTGGAGGAGGAGTGGCCATCATCGCCAAAACCTCACTACAATTTCGGAACCTGTTCACTTGACCCAATACCCAGGTACGAACTGCTACTCTTTAAAATCACAACGGACCAGAAAACTACAACTAACTTCCTCATTATTTACAGATCTCCAAACAAAGCCAACCTCCCCAAAATAGACATCTCCCTTATACTCACCCTCTTACTCAAACCCAACACGAATTGAACATCCTAGGCAACCTCAATCTTGGATTCATCAACAAACTTGATCATAAAGCCACCGCCTTCCATGAAGCCCTCTAAGAAATGCAATTCAACACATTTGTGAACTCTCCCACGCATTCCAAAGGCATAATCCTAGACTGGATCCTCACCCTCAATACCAACCCATCTATCAATTACATCGCTTACATATGATGGACAGATCACTAACTCATTTGTTTCAGCTTACTGTTCCAGGACTCTAAGACCATCCCTAAAACCTTACTTACCCCCATCAAGGTAAGAAACCCCCAAAAACTAACAGTGGATAACCTTACTCCGTTTTTGTCAGATGCCCTCAAAATTCACCCGGATGCTCTTACTAACCCAGATAGCATTGCTAACTTCTACCATGACTACTTGAAAACCACCATCGACACAGTGGCCCCATTTACATCCAAAATACCATGCACTACCAAACAAACTAACTTTTGGTTCAAAGAAGAACTTATAGTTCTTAGATGCCACAAAATGGCACTAGAGCACTTGCACAAAAAATCCACAGTGCAGGACAACGCCAACATATCCCTATTAGCCAATAAAGCTTATAAAGAAGCAGTAATTGAACACAAAGCCAACTCTCTAAACGCGCGTATAGACAATGCCTCCTCCAATACTAAGGAGCTATTCAACATTCTGAGAGAATGGAAACTCCCATCACCGACACCACCCCTACCATCGCCAGTAAAGTGTGGTGTACCACCATCCAAAATGTGCTTGCGTCCAAAATCCTTACTCTTCAAAATAAAATCCAAACCAAAATAAAAATCCTAGCCCACAAAAAAACCCACCACCGCTTAAGCAGGACACAGGCAGTACTAAAAACACCTCCCAATTTAAATACTCCAATGTCTCCCAAGAACAGGTGTTAAAAACCATCTTAGCCTTGAAGTCCTCCAACTGTAAAGGTGACAGCTTTCCAGCCCATCTAATCAAATTATGTGCCCCTACTCTAGTGTCCATCATGACCAATGTCATCAATGCTTCCATCAACACTAACACCATGCCAGCTAGTTTTAAAGAAGCATGGGTCACCCGCTACTAAATAAAACCTCATTAAATCCCACCTTACCGCCAAATTACCGCATTATCACTACTGTCCCCTTTCTACTGAAAATAGTGGACAACATTGCATTCTCCCCAATCCAAGACTACTTTCAAAGTAACCTGTTGCTAGTAGCCAGACAATCTTGCTTCCGGCCCAAGCACAGTACTGAAACTGCCGTTTTGGACCTCAAAATCCAGATGGACAGAATAAGAGATGCCAGAAAACTGTGTATTCTCCTCTTAACCCACGTGTCCATCGCCTCTGATTTGGTTGACCACGACAAGCTCCGGAAAGCCCTTGCTGAAAATGTTAACTTCTCCTCATATGCTACGCAGTGAGTAAAATCATTTCTAGCAGATCGCTCCTCTGAAGTCTCCATAGGAGCCGAGGTGGCTGATCCTATTCCAGTTCCATTAGGGGTCCCGCAAGGCTCCTGCCTATCTCGCACCCTTTACAATGCTTCCGTTTGCATGGGTCACATGCCAACTGGGCCTTCATTCTAAACCTTCCAGCCATCATCTCTTTGTTTTTGCTTTGTCATCCCGAGTGGGACAGGTATGCCCAGACATGTGTCCTGTTCCTGCTGGGCCTAGAGACCCAAACTACTCCTCACCGATGAGGCCCAACAAGGCTGAAACATGTTTGGGGATGCTTGTGGTTTCATGTAGAAGGGATGTGACCTAGCAGTTCGGGCTGGACTGCCCCTTTTGGTGTGGGACCAAGCCTTATTTGCATATGGTCTTTCCCTTTATGTAATGGCTTGGCAGGTGAAGAACGATGGTCTGCAGGGTTGCCCAAAGCAATGCCAGAGGTTAAGATTCATTCTAAACCTTCCAGCCATCACCTCTTTGTTTTTGCTTTGAGCAATACTGTCAGACATCCCTTGAAGTCTGTTGTACTCCCTATTTTAGATAATTGTTAATAAAACAGCTAACGATTTGCCAACTTCTGCACCCCCATCCTTCCTATAGAGTGTTAACTTGTTTTGAAGGACCTCCGGGTTCACTTAGTAGCAGAAGGGTGGATGGTTCAGGCCCTACGATAAGTAGGTCTTTGAAGCTTTTGGAAAATCAGACACCCTCCGCCATCCAGCCGGAGGACTGCGTAGTTTCCTGTGGTGTGCGGCGAAATAGAACTCTTGCAAGAAAATCGATACAGGTTGGACGGGTCCCTCTTTGACGAAATCCCTCCTGGTTTCTACAGGCGCTGAGAGGACCGAAGGTGACGGTGGTCGATTGGAGGAAGGGATGATCCTAAAAGTCTGGAGCTGAAAAATGAATGGTAAGTAGATTGAGGAGACTGGAAAAATAAGGGGACAGGATTGTGGTACCATAGAAAAGTAATGGGGGGTTGGTTAGCATGTGACGAGGAGCGGTAGAAGTGTTTGAATGAGGAGCGTTCTATAAAGCACAGTGTCGTAGTTCAAGGAACTTTAGAAGGAGTCATTTCAAAACCCAAGTGGGTAAACTAGGCTGCACATTGACAGGTCTATGAGAGGGAATGATTCAAACTCCAATTGGGGTATTTTAGGGGCTGAGAGAAAAGGAGTACATACCATGGTGTGCATGTGGAAAGTTGACAAGTTTGTGTGTGTGTCTTTTTTGTATTGAAAAATTGTCTAAAACAACGTTAACAATATTTGTTATTTTTCTGAAACATATTTTGTCTAACCACTTGTCACAATAAGAGAAATCACTCCATTGATGCACATGTGCAAAACACTGCCAAAACATATGCCCAAGATCTGTTAAAGAAACTGAAAGCAGGGACAGGGTATAGTAACCCACTATATGAACAACCTGCTTATGTCAGTGACGATAGTCAAGAAGAGACTAAAAGGAAGGAAGAGATCTGTATGGTCTTACAGAAAAAGGAGGAGAAAAGCGTATGATCGAATGTAACCACATACATAGAATGAGAGATTAAGAGATAGAAAACGGAAAAGGACAAAGCTGACGAGATAACGCTTGTGCAGAATGAACAGATGGATGAATAGATATTACTTAAGCTTGATAGGAAAAGTATTGAGGAAGTCAGGCAAAGGGAAGATCAGGATGAACAAGATAAGAAAGACAGGAATGAGAAAAAGGTGGAAGGAAGATGAGAACAAAAGAAAGAATAGACAAAAGTGAGAGCAGATGTATCAGGAGGAACAACTAAGAAAGGAGGAAAGGGCAGAGGACCAATGGAAGTATGAGAACAGACAGCGAGCAATCGAAGAACAGGATAGGCAAGAAAGGAAGAGCGAAGGGTAGGAAATGCAGAAATTAAGAGATAAAAGAGTGCAAAGACGAATGGAAGAAGAAGAGCGAAGGGCAAATGAAAGAAGGGACGAGAAAAGACAAGAAGAGGAAAGAATTAAATGGGATGCAGAAAGCAAAGGTAATTAGAGGAAGAGAAAGAGCAAAAAAGGAGACAAAGGGAGCATGATATTAAGCACATTCAGAGGGAGTTAATGGAACCAAATCCAGTATTACAAACGGCAATGTAGAAGAGTTTGCTCCATTAGAGGAGGTAGTGCCAGAGCCGTTTAGGGCGGCCCTAGAAAAACATTTTGACATAGGGAGCATCAGAGATAGAATCGATAAAGCCTATCAAGACTTGAGAGAAAGTAGTCGATTGAAAAGCCGAGGGAAGGGAGGTCAATCTTTGGCCCTCCACCCACGAAGAGAAGCAAAAGACATATTTTGTATCGAGCATAGAGCACTGTCTCTAGACAGGCTGACTTTAAACAAGGCTGAAGGGGACGAGATTCACATAAGATGGCTACTGGATATGTCAGATGAAGACAGGAAATCCTTCCACGGAGAGGAGGGGGGAAACGCATGTGGTCCTGAGAGATGCATGTTGACAGACAAGGAAGTAAGATGTTCTGATCTAGAGTAACCTAAGGACAGGACACCAGATCCTATAAGATATTCAGAGCATCCTAATGGGTGATCACATAGTGAGAAAGGAGAGTCACCACCATATGTGAGCAAGTTAAGGTCATTCCCAGGTACAAAACGATGCAGAACCATTGTCCCCACTATGGATAGGCAGACAATGGGAGTTGACTGCAGATTTGGGTTTATGCAATTCCCTTTATTGGAGAACAGAGGGGCTAGGCCACAGTATATCCCATGGCCGCCGATGGATAACGATAATTTAAAATGTAAGCTCCCTAGTTTAATGGCTGGGATGGGAAAATGGATTAATGAGCTAGAAAAAATGACAGGGGGAAATACGCTAGCTGTAGGAGACATTAAGGGTCTCCTAGCAGCCATTCTTGGAGAAAGGGCTGATGACATTTGGACACAAACAAGCTACTCGAGTGTTACGGCACAGAACACAGCACATGATGGAGTGGTATTTAATAATTGTAGAGCAGACATTCGGAGAGCTCTCAGGGTACAGTATCCTGACCCGCCAGATATGGGTGCAATTAAGGCACGTAAGATGCAGGAAGATGAGGATCCACTTGCTCACATTCAAAGCATTCAGGAACAGTGGACCCTTGAAACTCGAGAGCTGTGGGGTAAAACAGTGGCAGTATTTTACCACATTTAATGTCAGGGATTGCTAGAGCAAGTACAGAGACAGCTCAAGAAATTAGTGGGAATGGACGCAAGGCCTTGGGCGGAGATACAGCTGACCATAGTGCATCACAGTCGGCTACTGCAAGAGAAAAATAAAAAGAAGGAAGAGGCTAGAAAACTCGAGGAGCCAAGTAAGTTCAGAACAAATTGCCAAAATACTCCATAGAAGGGGCGGTATTGACGAGCGGAGAAGGGCTGGGAATGTTGCAAGCAGAAGGTACATCGCAGGCGAATAATCAACACCAGATGGATCAAAGATGGAATGGGTTCATACCAAAAGGCAGAGGAATGTGTTACAGAGGAAGGTGTGGTTTTCAAAACAATCAAGGTGGCTTTCAGAATATGCACAATGATAATCCAAATATGCAAGGAGGATTTAATAAAGAAGGGCAATTTAGAAGAACACCTCCTATATGTTGGGCATGTGGCATGACAGGGCACATTGTACACATGTGTGGAAGCCAAGGATATGTACAGAGGGTCGGGAGGCAGCTCATCCTTCAGCATATAGCCCACAAGCTAGGAATGGGTTTGTGCAAGATCAGAAGGTGTATCAAAAATAAGTGGCGCAAATGCAACAGGCACAACAGCCACAGCAAGCACCATTGAATCCACTGCAAGGACAGTCAGAGCATGCACCCATGCAAATACAGCAGAACACAAACACAGGGCAGTTATTGACACCTAGAATAGGTGGTGTCAATGTGGTGGGAGGAAGTCCTTTCACAGGTACAGGGATGAGTATATATCCACAATGGGACAGCTCACAGGGTGACTTGATGTGTTCAATACTATTGGTAACATCAGACCCTCAATAGGAACCAAGGGTTGATGTGACCATAGGAGGCACATCTTTTTCTTTGTAATTGGACAGTGGTGCAACTCACTCATTTATTTGAGAGGGTAAATATCCAATGTTGGGAAATACCATGAATGTGCAAGGCTTCTCTGGAGGTACAAGTAGAGTTCCTTTTACTGATGAATTATCAATCTCTGTGGGAGATTGTGATGTATCTGCTACATTATTGTATTCATGACAGACAGCAGTTAATATTCTGGGACAAGATTTAATTGCAAAGCTTAACATGACGATTTCCTTCACTGATGAAGGCATAGTGTTTTCTACTCCAGGGACACATTATTTAAATGTTGGCAAATGTATAGTGGTATTTACAGGGCACATGGCATCACGAGGAGTACCGATGGAACCTACGTTTTTCTTTATGGGATACACATTCTGTTAACGTGTCTACCCTGCCTAGTGGGGATGACTATGAGAATACCTGATGAGTTTTTATTCAGGCAGCAGATACCTATGGATGAAGAGGGGGGACAGACTATTTCCTTAGGGTTAGTTGCAGCCATGGTACCAGGGGAACTGGCTATGCTCAAAGGAATCGATGATGAGGGCAGGCCGTGGAGAACAGTGATTGCCATTATGGAAGGGTATAGATTGACTGATGTCATAGACGAGGATATGTTTAAAGATGATCCAGCAGATGATGAAGTGATATTTGAGATGAATATTACACATTGAACCAAAATAAAGAAAAGAGAGGTCCCACAGCGAATGATGATAGTGCAGCAGTGTCCAGCATATTTTGACGAGGACTTTGAAAATGCAACAAGCTCTTAATGGACTACAGGCTCTTATGACATAATCCTATTGAAGGGGGTAGGGGAAGTTAAGATTAAACCGAAGCCAGGAGCAATTTTACCTCAAGCAAAACAGTACCCCATGTCTCGAGAGGCAGATGAGGATATTTTTAAGATTATTTTAGCATTAATGGAACAGGGTATTTTGTGACGTCAGAGTCACCATGCAATACCCCGTGTACCCTGTGAAAAAATCAAAAGGGGGTTGTGGAGTCTAATTCAGGACATGAGACCAATTTACCAGATTGTAGAGGTTGAGTTTCCTTTAGTTCCAAATCCTGCAACAATATTATGTAGTATCCCTGTTGTGGCATGATATTTCACAGTGATTGACTTGAAACATGCATTTTTTTCAATATGTTGCATAAGAACTCCCAAGACTTGATGTAATTTATGTTTTGTCAAACGAAGCTGAAGAGCACTTGTTTGCCTCAAGGGTACTGTGACTCACCATTGATCTTTAATATGATATGATATGATATGGCATTTATAACGCGCCTATACACAAGTGTTTCACAGTGCAACGAGGCGGGGGGGGACAATGGGAGGACAAACAACGATCCTACTAGGCCAGGTGTCATTCAGATCGCGCAAGTGCATGGGAAGGGGGGGAAAGGAAACGTGCGCAGGGGGAAGGGAGAGGGGAAATGCAGTACATGGGAAGTGGAATAAATATGACACATAAACAGCCAGCTAGTTGCAAGTGCAAGGAAGTGCAGACATAAGTGCTAGTAGGGGAGACTGAAGGGATACAGAAAAACGGTCACCAAGTGCAGGGGTTGCCAGGGAGGCAGTGCAGGTGGTAATTGACAGGGCCTAGTTCAGAGATCAAAAAAGGGTGGCCAGGTAGCCAGTGCAATTTTGGACAGGAATTCAGCAAGGGAGAGGAGGAGAGAAAGCAGAAGCAAAGAGGAAGGTTTTGAGGTGTTTCCGGAACCGGAGATGGTTCTCCTCAAGTTTCAGGGAGGCAGGAAGGCTGTTCCAGAGAGAGGCCCCTGCTGAAGAGAGTTATCTGCCACCAACTCATTGCTTGGAGAACCGACTGACCCTAAGGGAGTTGGAGGCAGATGTGCGAAGTGCTCGAGAAGGGAGATATTTAGGTAGAGAGAGTTGAAAGTATTTCGGTCCCAAACCCCAGAAGGCCTTGTTTGTTTGTTCACTGTTTGTTTGTTCACTTTTATTGCGCACCAGACCCGTAAGTAACAGGGCGCAGTAAGAAAATGCAAAGCTTACATAGTTACAAGAGATACAATATATACAATAAAGGCTTACATAGTATCCGTAGTTATAAAATATACACGATATACAATAAAGACTTATGTGGTTACAAAAATATGCAATGTACAAATATACAGGTTACAGAGAGGCACAAAGTTTAAATGAGAATATAAAGGCGAGTGAGACTCAATTGATCGAGGTACGAAATAGACCTAAAGGTAGGAGCCTAGGGGTCGGTGGAGATGAAGTATTTGATGACATTTTTTTGGAAAAGTGGGTAAGGTTGGTCTACTCTTAGATCTGGTGGCAGTAGGTTCCAAGATTTAGCAGCCTTCACTGGGAAGCTATTACCACCAATAGTGGTGACTCTGTATCTAGGTATGGCTAAGCAATTAGCATTGCCAGCTCTAGTACGTCTGAGAGAGGTTCTTCTATGAAGTTTATCTGTGAGGTAGCTAGGGGCAGCGTTATTTAGAGCTTTGTGAGTCAGTGATAGCGTCTTTAGCTGTATTTTGTTACCAGTAGATAGCCATTTATGATGGCGTCTAATGGAGGAGATATGGGTTCTTATGTTTATGCCGAGTGCTGCTCTCAAGGCATTATTTTGTAATGTTTGGAGCCGCTTGATGGTATTTTTATTAGCCCCACTGTATAGGGCATTACAGTAGTCAGTTCTGGATAGTATTAAGGCTCTGGCCAGGATCAAGCAGCTGTCATTAGAGAGGAATGGCTTGCCAGCTCTGATCAGCTTGCAGGTGTAGGCTGTGGTGGAGGCCAGGGATTTTACCTGTTTATCAAAGGACAGGGTGGAGTCCAGGTAGAAGCCAAGGGTTTTTACTTCCTTGGAGACTTTGATGGTATTTCCATCGATGTTGAATGAGAAAAATTCCTGACCTAGTTTTTTGATGTTGGCATGTGTTCCCATGATTATCAACTCGGTCTTATCATCGTTCAAGCATAGGCCATGAGTGGCCATCCATGTCTGGATGATAATATATACCCTGTTCACCAACTCCGTGTCCTTGATATGATCCCCAGAAAGCGGGAGGAGAATCTGTGTATCATCTGCGTAATTGGTGTAGATGATACCCAGATGGTCCAAATCATCGAACAGGGGCTTGGTGAAGATGTTTTATAGAGTTGGAGAGACGCAAGAACCCTGAGGAACACCGCACAGGATAGGGGTAGGGTCTGCAGCTGCCGAAGGAGAGAAAACTCTCATGGTTCTTTTGCTCAGGAATGATTCAATCCATCTGATAGCCTCAGGGGAGAAGTGAGCAGCAGAATCTAGGTGTCTACAGAGGATCTTATGGTCCACAATATCAAATGCAGCTGAGAGATCAAGTAGGAGCAAAAGTACTGACTTCCCTTTGTCTCTCAGCTCATCAATTTGGGATTTTAAATCGATAAGGGCAGTTTCTGTTCCGTATAGAGGGCGGAAACCAGATTGTCTGTCTCCTAGGAGTTTGTGCCGTTCTAAGTGCCGTTTCGCGCCTTGAAACACTTGTGTATAGGCGCGTTACAAATGCCATATCATACCTAAGTGTTTCTGAATTTGGTTATAGGCAGCTTTGTCCAGTATTTTGCGTAAAAATGGTACAGTGGTAATGGGGCAGTAGTTGGTGGGGATGAGGGGATCTAATGTCTGTTTTTTTAGGAGAGGGAGCACCCAAGACTGTTTTAGGTTGGCAGGGATGGAGCCTGAAGTAAAGGAGGCATTAATCAGTTTAGCAATGAACAGAGATAGTTCCCTGGCAGCATCTTTTATTAGTTGCGCAGGGCAGATGTCGCCTTTACAAATAGAAGGCCTCAATGATAGGATGATTTTTCCTACTTCCAGAGTAGACATTTTGGTGAAATGGAAGATATTATCGCGTGCCTTCGGTGGGTCGCTATGCAGAGGGTTTTTAGGTGAATGCTGTAGATTCAGCGTTTCTTTTTTGTGCTGGATTTTATTTTGGAACATGTTCATTTTGTTTGATAATGCCTGTTGGATATCTGTACACCAGGATTTATCCTTAATACAGATATCGGGTGTGGCTATAGGTGACTCTAATTCTTTTAGTATACAGAAGAGTTCCTTCATGCTAGAGTTGGATTTGGCGATGCGCTCGTCATAAGAATTATGTTTAGCCAGGCAGACTTCATTCTTATAGTGTGAAGAGAGCAAGGTTAATTTGGCTTTATTATCGGTGGAGGGGCAGAGTCTCCAGTTGGTTTCGCCTTTTCTTTTCAAAAGGCATAGGTCTCTAAGTTGTGGCGTGAACCATTTATTTAAGTGGGCTTTGGGTTTGCTAGATCTAAGTTTAAGAGGGGCAATTTTGTCCAATGAAGTGAGCATGATATTGTTGAATTCATGGACTAGGATGCTAGGATCTATATTTTCTGGTAAAGCATGTAGAGTGGGAAGGATCGCAGGGATTACTTTATCAGCTGTATCATTGTGTACAATGCAGAGGGTTTTGAGCTTAATCCTCGCAGCCACTGGGAGCCAGTGCAGAGATTTCAGTCCTGGAGAGATATGATCCCTGGGCTTGAGGCCAAGGACAAGTCTCGCAGTCCTGTTCTGGATAAGTTGCAGAGGGCGGAGAGTAGAGGCAGGCAGATTTATATAGAGGCTGTTACAGTAGTTCAGCTTGGAGAGGACCAGGGCTCTGGAGACAGTGAGCTTCTAGGGGGAGTGGAGGAAAGGAAGAATACCTCTAAGGAGGTGCAGCTGGTAGTGTTACTTCTTGGAGACGTCAGAGATGTGAGGGGAGAAGGAGAGTGCAGAGTCGAAGATGACCCTGAGGTTTTTAGCCTTGCAGGTGGGAGTGGGAGGAGGGCCAATAGGGTCCTGAAGATGGACTTGGGCAATATCTATTTGAAAAGTAGTGTTGTGCTGCAATACATAGATGATATTTTGGTTTGTAGCATGACAGAAGATGATTGCAGACAAGACTCAATTCAGTTGATGATTATCCTAGCAGACAAGGGATATAAGGTACACAAAGAGAAGTTGCAGTATTGTCAATAAGAGGTGTTGTACATAGGCCAGTTGATCTCACATGGGGGACAAGAGGGCACACCTGAAAGAATGGAAGCAATTATGAAAACAGCAAAACTGCACATGATAAAGCAAATTCAGCAGTTTCTGGGATTATGTAATTACGTTAGAGTGTGGGTATTTGATTATAGTTCATACACAAGACCACTTTTGCAGACTCTCAAGAAAGCACAAGTAAATAAGGATAAAATAGAATGGACTGAGGAAATGGAGAAGGGCGTGAAGAATTAAAGAAAGCTATTTTTACAGCTCTAGTTGTATGAATTTCCAATTATTCTGAGGAGTTCTTCCTGTTTTCGTACACGTAAGGGACAGTTACGACAGCAGTTCTTACACAGAGGATTACCCAATGGTACAAACCTCTGGCATATTATAGTGGGATTTTGGATCCAGTTATGAGACGACACTTTCCTTGCGAACAATCGCTGGCAGCAGCCTCATTTGCCATTGAGAAATCTACCAGCATTGTGATGGGATGTTCTATGACGTTGTTTGTTGAACATACTTTGTTTGCTATTTTGGAAAACCTAAGGGTACGTTGATGTCTCAGAGAGCATCTGCATATGAAGTAGTTATATTGAATCCTGCGATTAAAATAGGTGTAGAATAGTGAACCCTGCTACATTTGCAGAGGGTGGCCATGTGCATGACTGCGCTAGTTATGAAGAGTCCTATGACGACATACCACATGTAAAGGAAAATGCTTTGGAAGATAGGGAAGATTCTGTTTTTGACAGGTCTTCAAAAATCGATCAAAATAATGGGGAAAGGCAGACACAGTGAAAATGGGGAATTAGAAAATGTGGCAAGCATAAGGCTGCCATCTCATGTCCCGGCACAAGCGGAAGAGTTAGTGGTGCTTATTATCGCATTTGAGAAATACATAGAGGAGGAAGTGACAGTGTACATTGGCTCCACCATTGTGACATCAACCGTTCACGCAGGGCTAGCACGTTGGAAATGGAGGGGCTACCTCAAAGCGGACGGCACGCTAGTACAACATGCAGCATTATTGGACAGGCTTATTAAGGGGCTACAGATCACGGCAGCCATTGCAATAGTTCAATGCACAGCACATACTTAGAAACCTGACTTTATTTCACCTGGAA
Source organism: Ambystoma mexicanum (assembly GCF_040938575.1). Classification (NCBI taxonomy): domain Eukaryota; kingdom Metazoa; phylum Chordata; class Amphibia; order Caudata; family Ambystomatidae; genus Ambystoma; species Ambystoma mexicanum. The sequence goes on along the minus strand of NC_090926.1, from coordinate 421,067,783 downwards.
AAATGAAAAAGCAGACAAAGAGTCCAAAAGAGTTGCATATTCCTGAGATATCTCGAGTTCTGAAAGGGGGTGACCATAGCTATGAAAATGCAAGAAGCGTTTAATCATTTGCCAAAAACACATTTAATGGAAATTCAAGGCAGTGCACCGCAGGAATTGCAAGGATTAGGGAAACAAAGAGTGTGTTCTTTATCCCCCTCCGAAACATTATGATGGCAAGAAAGCACTGGAAAGCCAGTTATGCCAGTAGCATTATTAAGGGTAGCGCTTGAACAGCTGCACTACCCTGTGTATATAACAAGGGAAAGCCTTGCAGCAACCATTGTGGAGGACTGGTTTGTAACAAACCTGTTAGAACACATTGCATTGTATGTAATAAATTGTATCGTATGTCAAAGGTTTACTGCTGGGCACACCTGTGAACAGTCAGAGGAGTGATTCCTCGACTGAATGTCCTTTTCAGCATTTGCATATTGACTATGTTAATATGTTGAAAGTATGTAGTGAATAGTGGTGTTGTGTCCTTTTTCAAGATGGATTGAAGCAGGTACATGTACACACCCTGAGGCCACTTGCCCAGCAAAGATGTTAGCACGAGAAGTCTTTCCAAGATGGGGAGTAAGTGAGGTGCTGAGATCCAACAACATCACCCATTTTGTTAATGAATAATTTGAGCAGATTAGTCTATTACTGAACATAAAGCACACGTTTTCTTCTGCTTATCACCTGGAAGCAAACAGGATATGCGAGAGACTCAATGGTCTTCTCAATTAGAGAATTGCTAAACTTAAATTGTCACTGAAGAAGGGATGGCTCTATTGCCTGCATTGTATTCAGTAAGGAATCAGCCTGGGGCAAAGCACCACCTCACACCCCATGAGCTAGTAACAGGGAGGCACATGAGAACACCCTTGACTCCTCCATTGAGGAATAGAAGTGATGCCAGAAGACAGCAGAAATGTTAGGAAATGAGTTACTTACGTATTTGACATGTATGCCCACTAGTATCTCTGTCATTTCAGATCAACTCAAGCTCAAGTGGTGTCGGTCTCAGGACACAGATGAAGACCATTCAGCAACAAAACTTCAATAATTATTTCCTGAACCTAGACTTTTTGTTGGAGATGCAGTTCTAATGTGTAACTTCACAAGTAAGTGGCACAACCCCTGTTTAGTGGACCTTTCATTGTTGAAAATGTCACGCCCTAAGCAGTAAAAGTTCAAGAAAGGCACGCCTGGATCCACTTGGGAGACTTCAAACCATATGCTGGTGAGACGGATTCACCCCCAACCGTTGATTCGGAAGCAACACAAGAAGAAGTAGTTCAGCACATGCAGACTCGATCGATGACGAGGAATGAAGATGCTGAGAGTGCTGACTAAATAAATGCAAGTGAGCATTTGGATTGTGGCACAACTTGGAAACTCTTTATAAATATTTTAGCAGGAGTCTAAAAGCAAACATTCTTGAGCTGCAAGTATCTTTGAATTGGACTTTAGAAAGTATTAAAGTACTGCAAAATATGCCAAATTTGGACTTTCTGTTTGACAACTGGAAGAGGGAGCAGTTTCCTGATTCATTCCTCACTGAGTTTCTATTTGGTTACCCTAATGGTTCTGTCTGATGTTGATGCCCACAGGCTCCTTCTCATTATTTTTGTTGTTATTTTACGAGTTTATCCTTATCTTGTTGTAAGAAGTACTAACATACGTGTGTTTCTGTGCAATCCTAGAAATGGCCCTGCCATTAGGAGGTTGCTCAGAACAATAACTGAACAGATTGTGCAGCTACCTGAAATCTAACAGAGTTGTCTGGTTAATATGGGGTTTTCCTTCCTTAAAAGTAGTACACAGGCACAATATGGAATCCTGACAGAGACACAGTGGTAGGAAATTAACAAACTCAATGATGTGTGGAGAATTGAAAGTGGTGGGGACTTATGTGTTGGTGCATAATATATGCATGCTCAGCATTTATCATTGTTTTCCTGATTCTTTTGGTACACACTGTTCACAGCAGTCCCCTTGATTCTCCCCAATCCAGTAACCCTTGCAGAAATGCAGAAATGCCTGTTACACAATGACCTAGGCCATTTTGATTATCATTACACCAGTTACACGTGTGAAGTCACACATTCACACTGTTTCTAGGGCTCCCCCTGTAGGAAGAATGTTTACTGATGTATTTCTTGAGTTTGTTGCAGACATGCATTTTAAGAAGGGGAGAAACAGGAGAAATATAAGAGAAGATGATTATGAGTTAAATAATTATTTAGACAATACAGAACATATGGGGAACAACATGTTGTATAAACACATGGATGATGTGGGAGAAAGGACCTCCAAGGAGGGTTGCTATGTGTGTGCGCTCTCTTTCCTTATGCTTTGGGGCATTCTAAGATATTCATAGCTATAGAATTAGCTGTCCAGAAAGCTCATTGCCTGAAGCACCTTACACTCCGCCATACGAGAGGTCAGTTCCAGGGTTGAACAGCATCCTTGGTATGGGTGACAGAATGGACACCTACAGAAGAAGATGATTATGTGTAAGTTTTAAAGACAAGAGAAAGACCACGCACTAGAGATCATGTGATAAGATATGAAAAACCTGGACTGCGAGGAGCAGGAATCCGATGGTAAATAAACAAGAAGCTCAATTGTCAAGGAAAAAAATATGAAGAAATATGAAGATGCAAAGAATGAGGCCAGATGCAAATCAGTGGAACAGTACTTTCTCCAGATGGTTCGGAGGAAGGCATTGTTGTATGCAGAGTGTTGGCAGTAGCAGAACATCACAAGCCAACTATAGATCATGTGGAAGAGGGATGCAAACCTCTCTGGCCGCAGCTTGCAAAGTTGCTAACATGGGTTAATGAAAAAGGAGGCCTGTTGCAGATAGTGCCTCTGGCTAGTGCAGAACTGGGTTTCAGAAACAATGGCATGAGAAAAGTTGGATAGAATCAGCAGTGCTGTCGAATTGTCGATGTACAGGGATGAAGGATGGGACAGTAGTGATAATGGGCAATTACTGGGCTTGTGGATCCAGAGCTTATATGAAGCTACCCAAGGACCGGGGAGGGCTATGTTCCATAGTGATTGTTCATGTTCCAACATTGGTGATTACAAAAAGTGACTTGAACATTGGAGAGTTTTCAAAGTCTGATGCTCATATGAGGAAGAGGAGATCGCTTTAATTTCTCAATCAAACAAAGAGGGAGAATTACCTTTCAGCTAAATCAATAGAAGTGTTTAATTCTATTCCATATGAACACAAATTGTTCAGTCAGACTTCAGCAATATTCATGACTATTTTCATGCCAGGGATCCAGAAGATAACAAATGCTAAATGGTTACAGATAACCAGATGGGAGCTCCTACAGACAATCAACACTCCCATAAAGGGATTCAATTCAATCCACGAAGAACTGAGAGCCATACGACCAATGACACTCCAGAAAAGATATGTCCTGGACACGATCACAGCGATGGATGGAAATGTTTGGGCCAAAATCGGGGAATCATGTTGCACATTCATACCTTCTCACGATGACGAGAATGGGACCTTTACAGAACCATAATATTGCTGATGAACTTGCACATCCCGATGGAAGATGAAGTAGAAGATATTGCAGATGACAGCTGGTTTGCATCGATCTTCTCATGGGTTCCACAATGGATGGCAAATATCTTCAAGTTCCTTGGAGCATTACTGGTGAAGATCATGTTTGGATTCTGTGTGATTAGGATAATAATCACAAAGTGCAAGAAGACAGCAAAAAAGCAGTAGGAATGAACATCATGATCGATGCCAAGTCAGGGTTTGCACCTAAAGAGCTGACTAATGAGTAAATCAGAGACTATGTTAAAGCAAGTATTCATGCACCTGAGGGAACAAAGTTTCTGTATCGAAGAGACCACAATAATTATATGGGAAGATGGATCTACTGCAGTCCGAGTGGACAGTGCAGCCACATGAACTGGAGTGTTGATGACCATGTAAAATCAGCAGGATCTTTGAAAGGGGTGATGAAGATGGACTCTGAGGAAGCATTTCTTCAAGAAAGGATGTCTAGATAAGGAGATATGTGAGAGAGTGGTTGATGAATCAACCAGAGGGGGGATTGTAGAGGAGGAGCCAAAGGACTCTATCGGACGTCCCACCCCTAACTTGCCTATATATTGGGAACCAGAAATATTGACAAGCACAACACCTGCAATGATGTCCATAACACAAGCAGCCTTTGAAGCATGGTATCCATTGAGATAACTATTATTTGTGTATTCACGAAAAGCAGATAGTCTCTTGGGAATGATCCCTGAAGAGCATGTAAAGATGGATGGAAGAAGGGACTGGTGAAGTCACATGAAGCAAAGTGATGCATCGAAAGGAGGTGCTAAGAGAGGAGGTGAAGAGACCATATAGAATCTGATGATGAAATAAATAATCAAGTGACCCTTTACGTGTGGAATGAAGATTGTACATGTAAAGAGCACAGAAGAAAATGAAAACCATTTTATAATTGTACAGATACAGTAACTCAAGTAGACTAAGAATTCATGAGGCTAGCTATACGTAGTGAATAGACTGCAGGTGGTGGCGCCAATATAGATATAGATGTATAGAATCTGGATGTTTCACATCATGTTTTAGCAACCTGGGATCCTATGAGCAGAAGGGCTGAAAGTGTGGCACATTAGAATTTGTACGGCTGGTGATGGAATTGGAAACGAGAAGGCTTGTCTGGCCCAGAGTCAAGGGTTAAAGCAGCCAAGAATTTGGTTATCTTGCATGGAAATATAAAATGAATGTGAGCACCGAGGTGAGCTCCTGTTAAGGTGCAACGAAAAGACAATGAGTGCCAAGTTTTATTCATTTTAATAGTATTAAATACAAAGAAGGAGCTCAAAACGTGGTCTCCAGTCACATGGACTGAATGGAAATAGACTTGGGCATGCTACGCCGAGACATGAAGATAAGGGTATGTTCACACTCCCTTCCATTACCAGGAGATGTGATACTTGCAAATCTGAGTTCAAAGACTAATTATTATGGCAGACAGCTTGAGTGATGATGGATGATGGGCTAATTGGGTGGGGAGGTATGCTAGCGAATGGAATATTTCAGAAGGGTACTAGTGTGGCAACCAATTGTAGAGGGCCACATATCAAAGAGCCCTATAGTTTAAAGATCCCATGAAAAATTGTGTAATTTATGACACTGACAATGACTTGCACTAAGGGTGGGCTTAGTTGTACACCTGACAGTAGAAATCCAATCACGATCCCATACCCCATAAAAATTATACCTAGATGTTCCCCATTGTCCTATCACAATCCTGCATAGGTTTCCTTATTTTGCCACGTAGTATGACATCAGCGATGATGAGCTTTTACTATATAAATCATGTTTTCTATATGTAAATCATTGAGAGCGATACTGTCAGACATCCGTTGATGTCTGTTGTACTCCCTGTTTTAGATAATTATTAATAAAACAGCTAACAATTTGCCAACTTCCTAAGTCAGTTTTATTATTGATGTTTGAGTAACATCTCGATCCCCATCCTTCCTATAGAGTGTTATCTTGTCTTAAAGGACCTCCAGGTTCAATTCCCTGGTAACTTTCCCTTGGTCCCTGTTGCTAAGCAGGGAACAGTCACACTATTATCACCAACATACTCAGTTGGCCAACCCTAGTTACCTACTTCTACTTGCAGAGTAGACAGACCCTGCAAGCCCTGCAACTCCAGGCATGGGGCTGTGGCCTTGTGATTTATGGTGAAGGCATTTAAAAGTCAAGTATGCATTTGAAAACATCAATGATCACATATAAGTATTACAACACACCTTTACTGGGGAAATGTTTCTTTGCATAGACTGCTGGAGAAGCACAGACACATTGTGCCTCATTACAAGTGTGCCGTTCCAGTAACAATGGTGCCGGTAAGCCTACTGGCACAGTTGTTACCGGACTGGCACACTACTGGTCTGCCTGCCAGAGTTTCTGTGCCCGGAAGGTATGACCCTGCCGGGCACAGCGGCCACAGTAGGCAGAGTTGCACAGAAGCACCGGCACCGTTATTAACAGTGCCTGTGCTTCCCTGTTCCCCACTCCCATAGAGTCCTATTGGACTCTATGAGAATGGGGAACCACATTTTACTGGTGCCTGTCTTCCCTGACCGCCAGGGTTGTAAAATGTACAAGTCTGGTGGCAACCTGCCGGTTTTACCAGCATGGTTACTGCCGGAGTTATAAGGAAGCCAATTAGGCCTCATTACAACTGAGCCAGTCTGGGGACAACGATGCCGGTAAGCTTACCGGCACCTTGTTTCTGGACAGGCACAGTACAAGTCTGCCTGCCGGAGCCACTGTGACCAACAGGTCTGACCCTGCCAGGCACAGCAGCCGCAGTAGGCAGACTTTCACGGAAAGCACCAGCACCATTATTAACGGTGTTACCATGTTACCATGTTACCCACCCCAATAGAGTCCTATGGAACTCTATGAGAATGGAGCAAAACATTTTACCGGCGCCTGACTCCCCGGACCAGTGGGGTTGGAATTCCCCCGCTTTTACCGGCAAGCCAGGCACCAGTAAAATTAAGAAGTCTGGCGGCAACCTGCCGGTTTTACCAGCATGGTTACTGCCGGACTTGTAATGAGGCCTATTATATCAATGTCATGCAGTCTGGGTCCTTTCAAAAGCAATTCAAAAGATTACATTTCACAGCTTGTAAAACCCACACTTGGAATTCAGTCCTTCGATTTCATCATACAGCTTTCTACGGAACAGAAATATGTTATTCCTCAACTCAAGAAACTCCAGAGTATGACACAATGGTACACGCTAAGCATATGAGGATGGAAAATGGGTCAGAACGGTTACCGTTGGCAGTTGTAAATTATGTTTCAGTTCTGGATCACTCACAATGCCACATTACAGTACAAGCAGACATGACAAGGGTTTGAGGGAGTTAAAGACCTTTCAAAAGGCCCAGTGGGCATCACATCATTTTGCCCCAACCCCCTAAGCCTCATTCTGACTCAAACATAGCCAAATGTAGGATCCATTTCCAGCTTTCATTCAAATAGCATTCACAGGTGAAGACCCGAAAGGAAAGGCCAAAAAATGGGCGAGGAGACGGCACACTAAAAATGCAACCCACCCCAGTTGCTGAGTGTGGGTTGTTGGAGCAGGTTGTGGCTTGGCGGTTCAGCAGAATTTATATACTAAAAAGGAGTGCAGACCTTTGGAGGTAACATGGGGAGAAGAAGCCTGGAGGAGTTTATGTTTGTTCAAAGTGGAGGAGGTGAGAGTCTGAAAGAGGTGATTATATCAATAGGAGTGCAATGGATACAGGCCCCAGAACACAAAAACCACACCATCTAGTGATGGGGGCAATGGGGCACTTGAATCACTTAGTCCCTTTGAGACCTATAAGCACAGGGGCCTTGGCTGGACTTTGGCGCCAGGCTCATATAGAGATGTGAGCAGGAACATTTTATTTCAGTGCAGGAGTGGTTTTACTTTATTTTAGTGCAGCAGTGCTTTTATTTTACAAGAACTTTCCAGGAGCTGAAAGCCTTTATTCTAGAGAACATTCTCATGTGCTGACTGACTCATCGGGTGTGGCTCCGTAGGCCTCGACTTCATGTACTGAGTCATCGGGTGTGGCAGGGTGTGGCAGGCAGGTTGAACCTGGTGGGCGTGTCTTCAGAAGCTCAGCTGTATAAGCTGCACCATCCTTAAGGCCAGTGCTTTGTGTTACTGTACAACGTGACGCTCACCACTGCTTGGACCAGTTTACTTACCTTTGAAACCAGGTATTCTCCTGCATACTCACCTCCAGGAAACCAGTGCTTCATCGCTTCACCTGCAGACTCATCTCCTGACATCCAGTGATCTTGATCCCGACGTCGCAGCACCGCACTCTGAATCCACAAACTCGTACCCTGTGAAGAAGAATAAAGACAAGGTTAGAACATCCGTCCTAGGGCTGCGCCACATTTGAACCCCTCGCGCCCCCAGTTAACAATTTACCAATTACTGTACTGCTGCAGCTTTGTTCCTCATTCCCTACGGCTATTGCCTCGAGCTCCGCAGCTTCTGTCAGGCCGGCAACATCACCTGCAAGGGAAGAAAGCAAATGAGCAAACATCAAAAGTGGAACGGACAGCTATACAAGACAAAGGAATTTACAATACAACAAAAACAGATGAGGAAAGACAAAGGCAAACAGGAACACTTACCTGAAGTATAGTGGCTTAGTCACAGCAGGACTGGACTACCACGTGCAAAGGACCAGTGAAGGAACTCGATCCAGATCATACAAGTACCCGTGCCAGAAGCAGCAGGACGGAGTGCTCGCCAAAAATAATCGACAGGTGAGCTTTCCAGGGACAGTGCATCCCACAGGTACCACGGTTTGGGAAAAGGGGTCTGGAAGGGGATCAGGCCCACACGCCGGCATACCCACGCCCCCTATTCTCCACACAGGAGCAGTCCTGAGCAGCATTACCTATTACCACTAGTCACCACATAAGCGCAGAGGGCGAAGTCGGACCCGAGAAACCTCACTACCGGGAGGGCTGCAACCACGCCCCAATGCCTCTGCAGAGACCAGGTGAGCGTAACAAGGAGAAAGAGAAGGGGTGGGCGAAGTGTTAAAATGAAGAGCAATTTGTAAAGAATGGAAAGGACTGGTAACTTTAGGAGGAGGTATTAAGGGGTTGGAGGAGAGTGCAGCATCTGTGGGGGTGGCAAGAGTGCTTGCAGCAGGTGGTGGAACAGCTGTTGAAGGTGGTTAGAAGGTATGTAAGAGGAGGAAGGAATGAGGAGCTTGGGTTGGCCCACAACAGTTTTATCAGGCATGAGTAGCTATGACATCCAGGCATGGAGAGCATAGCTGGAGTAGGTGGAACCCAAAAAGAAAGAAGGCAGAGGTGTGCATTGCTAAAGGTGGAGATGGGTCTTAGGAGTAAAACTGGTATTGGAGACTCCTTGCTTCAACTCCAACCAGTGGAGCTGCTCAAGTTGTACATGCAGCTGGTAGTGGTGATGCAGCAGTGCACCATTGAGGAGTACCTAGAAATCATTGCAGATCTGAACTTGTGATATATGATATGATAAGACATTTATTATGCGCCTGTACACAAGTGTTTCTAGGCACGACAAGACAAGGGAGGGAAGGCTAAGGGAGTACAAGACATATGATCTTACTAGGCCTTGTGTAATTCAGATGGTCCAAGTGTTAGAATGAGAAGTGCAAGGGAAAAGGAACAGGGGGAGTGCAAGGGAGTGGGGAGGAGAAAACAGGGCAGCAATGCTCTGAGTAAGTGCAGCCAGGGCAGCATGGCTCTGGGTAGTGTAAGGAAAACAAGGGACCGACAGTTACAACCCCTAAGTGCATGGTAGCCTGTGAGATTATGTGTGTTGCCAAGAAACCAGTCAGTACAGCAGACAGGTAGGTCAGGTAGGTCAACAGGTGAGGGAGAGAGAGAAATAAGGACTTCAGGTGGTCCAGCTCAAGTTTGAGAGGGCCAGGGAGGCCCTTCCAAAGGGAAGTAGCAGTAGAGGAGAGAGATCTACCCCCCACTTTCTGATTTGTCACAGAAGGATGAGAGACTGTCCTTGGTTATCCTTCAGACTTTTATGTGTGCAACTTTTGTTGATTGTTTTGCTTTGTAAAAATAAAGCGTATAATTCTCATGCTCGAAGTATCACCCAGCTGGTGACAGAAGCAAGAAACCCCACCTCTAAAAGAAGGCTCTAAAGCCTACCCAGAAGTTGAGCTTGGGTGGAAAGCAGTGTGCCTTGTCCTTAGATACTCGGAAGCAAAATTAATCATCCCACCTTATCTTTGTCGCCAGGCATTTGTTCCCATACCATAATCACACCTTACCCTAGAAACGAATCATACTCTCGTAACTTCCACTGTACTCCTTAGACTCTCACCTGCTCTTAAGCCTTGCACTATATCTTCAACTTCTCTGCACCAGTGTACTATCACGATTAATAAATAAAACACATTTTACAATGCACACTTTAGCCGCCAGGCCTTTGATGACTCATACTGTACAGCAAAACATCATGCAAACAATCAGTAAAAAGAACACAAAGAACAATATCTATACATGGAAAAGGGGGTTGCAACAGTACTATTTGTACGGGGTCATAACAAAAAAAAGGGACCATGGTAAATGATACGTAAAGAGAAGAACATGATATAAGAGGGGCCTTTCAACAAGAGCAAAGGAAACATTTAATAGAAGTTGGAGCAAGCTAAATATTCAAGGATGCGATGTTGTGGTCACGTGGAGTGTTTTCAAGGAGTGAAGCGTTATGGTCTTGTTTTCTTTCAATCTGGGTTGGATGGAATAAGGAAGGCATGAGTCGATTGTAATTTTAAGTGTTCCTTTCCAGGCTTTTGGTGTGATGCAAGTTACTGTTTTTACCCTATGGAATCAAAATCATTTGACAGAACCATTCTGCAATATAGCTTCACTTTAATCATTTTAGGCAACATAATCAGATCTGTTTTGGCCATTATCTTTTACCACCGCAATTCTAAGAATGTTTTTCAATGTGACTCCCATGATTCTGAACCTGTTATTGTTGGGACATTTCTGATAATGGTGGCTCGCTTGTCTTTTTTTGTGTTCTGCTATATTTCTGTATATCACAGCTGGCCCGTTTCCTTTAAATCTGCAGAACCTGAGCTCAGTTGGAAGATAACATGGATTTGGGGGAGAAGGCAGAAGCCTTGACCTTCTATTGAGATATCTGGATATGGTCGTGTATACAATATTGTGTATTCTGCTGAAACCTTTAAAGGGTCAATCAATCTTGCAGTTTCAGCTTGTGTGTTAGGTCAATGCTGTCAGTGCAGGTTTTGCTGCCATAAGCAAACATTCCCAAGTATGCCCTATGCAGGATCCAAACGCCCCATCACACAATCACAGGTGGCAGAAGAATAGTAGGGGCTGCATTTGGGACCAGACAAACACCTTTCTTTCTTTCTTTCTTTCTTTCTTTCTTTCTTTCTTTCTTTCTTTCTTTCTTTCTTTCTTTCTTTCTTTCTTTCTTTCTTTCTTTCTTTCTTTCTTTCTTTCTTTCTTTGTGAGGACATTCCTCATTATGTTATTTTGTCATGTTTATTGATAGAGGTGAGTGTCACACACTCATGCATGGCTTGTACCATGTGAAAGTGTCAGAAGAAATAGCCTATCAGTCCCTGGCGAGCCAATCTCCCATCCCTCACGTCATCTCTGGAAATGCACGCATTTGCCTATGCCACAAGCACTGCATCCTCATCCTCTGCGGGTGGAATGTCCATGTCAGGGGTAGCGGAACATTTCTCTTCGGGAATATATTGTGCAGCATGGCATACACAAGCCCAATTTGACCCACTTTCTCTTGAACGTACATCAGGGCTCCACAGGTATTGTTGAGGCAGCGGAAACGTGATTTCCGGCGACCGAAAAGGAAAACTCAATACACACACGTATCCTGCTGTGAGCATGGTTGTAGGCAATATTCTGCTGTGTTTGTGGGTCACGCACAGGGGACATTAGCCAGGGTAGCTGTGGGTATCGGGAGTAACTTGTATGGGTGGAGGCACAGACATTAGTGAAGGTGTAAAATGCGGGGGTGGCCTTACACTATATCAGTACAATGGGCATCTTGTGAACACATATGTGCCTTCATTTTGCGGCAAGTTTCTATTCTATGTCTGTGCATGCTGTGTCACTCATATCATGCATTTTTTCTGCTTCACATGCACCCTGTTCCCTTTCGGCACATGTTGGGTATGGTGTCTGTCGATGACATGTTCAGCTGACAGGGTGGCTGTCATGTGGCAGTGTATTTTCCCCATTCATGTGGCATGATGGGTTTCCCATAGGCCCTCCCTGAGCTTCTGGGGCCACTGGGTCAACATTGTGGGCTCAGTGCACATGGGTGCATGGCTGTGACACAGGCAGGGTTGTTGTGTGATGCAGTGTGGCCATTCAGGAGCATTGCTTTGGTTTGTGCATGTTGCACTGTGTTACCTGTGGTCATGTTTGTGTTCATGGTTGCTACTGTATCTGTGGAATGATGGCTTCCCGTGGTGCACGAGATGCGAGGACAAGGGCACACTTTTGTCCGATATAATCTGAAACAATTTAAAATACAGTAAAGGCTTACGTGTTTTTCTGTATGGATTCACAGAAAGGAATCTTTTACAAATTTAACATTTAATTTTAGAACTGTCTGTTCTCTTTGGTCTTCAAACATAAATTAATAAAACATTGCCATTGTAATTCACAGTCATTACATATGTATATGGTTCACATTGTTTTTGAACACATTACATAAAAAAAAACTCAGTTGCAAATTCATCAATTTGATAAAAAATATATGTTTAGGTAATATACAAAATCATGCACTTGAATAACTCCAGATATTGTCTGATATCCTGATAGGATTTTTAGTTCAATGTCCTGTATTGTTGTTGATTCTTCTTAACAGAGACAACTCCTATCTTTACATTACGCGTTTCGGGCTGTCTTTTAACCCTTCTTCAGATGTGGATAACAGATTTATTCATTGATTTATCTAAGAGTAATAGAGAATAGTTTTGTTACTTTTTGTGATTATTTCCTAGTCAGGCATAATAATTTCACTATTCTCTCGGCACTAGTTTTAAACCAACCTTTAACCTATGTGTCTAGCCAATGGCACAAAGTCTTGTGGGATCCCATCTCGTGTGTTGAGTTTATTTGCTCTTTAGCTGCTACAGTTTATGTCCATTCTGTGAAGCGAAGGACACTTTATTTAGTGAGGAGAAGTCTGTATTTATACTGCTTCCTGGTACTGTGTCTTGATGGGACATAATGTGGGACCAGTCGCTGTATAAGCGCTGGGTCCCACTCTTATGTCACATTTCGTTTTGAGATCAAAGGTACTTTCTGTTCTATTCAGAGAAAGGGGAGGAAAAAACTCACCACTTTGGCATATCGTTGTATGAACTGGATGCGTAATGGATTGCAAGCTGCTAGTCAGTTCAGAACACTCGATTATAGTTGTCATCTGTCTCTTTTACAACACGCGGTTGTTCTGGATTTGTAACCTTCCTGTGAAGACATATATTAACTAGATTTTAGTCGGACGTCCGTTGCTTGTTGTTCACGTTCTTACCGGCGAGTCCTGCGCCGTCCTCTGCTGCTCGGTTCTGTCTCCCTGTCTGTTTGCTTCCTTCTCCCGTGATTGTATTCCAGGTCGCTGGGCAACCGAGTGACTAGTCCTTCTTCTCTCACTGTTCTCTGTTTGTTATAGGTCCCAATGATGCCGCCATCTTGGGTATGTTGTTCACAGACTGTAACTGACTAGAAAGGTCATTTGAGATCTTGTTTAAACAGAGAAGATATATCAAAGTTCACTGATTGTGAATTTAGATATACTTTCGTATGTTTTCAAAATGGCAATCCATTACTTTCCATTAGCTATGTAAGAATGTAGATGGGTTTATTTCATAGAAAACATGTTAGATCCCATTCATGGTTCATACCATGAGGGTGCATGCTGTCTAATTTCTCAATCCAGTATATTTCCCGCTGCTGCAGGCGTTTTGTTATATTACCACCTCTTCTGGGTAGTGTTACATGTTCAAGGATGATAAATTGGACCTGGGCAATTGAATGTTTCAATTCTTTAAAATGTTGTGACACGGGTGACTTGACTGATTGTTGCCTGTTGTTTGATTTGTGTTCAACCCACCTGGTTTTCGCTTTTCTGCTGGTAAGTCCAACATAATACATTCCACATGGGCATTTGATCCCATATATCACATTCATTGTGTTGCATGTAGATGTGTGGGTAAGTGCGATCTTGTGTCCTTGACGTGGATGATTGATGTTGTTTCCGTTGATCACGTTGTTACAACAGTTACAATTATTACATGGAATTGTTCCCTTGACGTTTTTTTGAGTGATTTTTACGTAAACAAAATCTGATTTGATTAGGTGACTCCATAAACACACATAAAACAATAGAGTAAATGCAACTTGTTACACATAGATATATAGATAGATATAGACTTAGAACATATACTTCACCATTAGTGCATCTGTAGAGAACACCTTCAACTCGCCCACGGCAACACCACCAAGTCCCAAGGCAGGCAAGGCAGAGAGATCACATCAAATTACGGGGTCTGGTGCGGAGCGTCCTCCCTCTCAGCGAGACATTTCCTTCCTGGGATTCCAACAACCCTGGTGGATTCTACCTCTCTTCTTATGGGGTCAAAGTCCTCACGCTCCATAGGTTACCAACTGCCTCCGGCCGGAGTGACAGGCAGCAAGCATTGGAGGTACTCTTAGAGTGGAAAAATCCAGACAGTGGAAAAAACTAGCTTGTCTCTCATGCTCTCGTTCCCAGCGCCCCTTATCAGCGCACCGGCATATCTCTGCCTCCCTTCTCAGCTTGTCCTTGAACGAGCAATGCAAAACTACCCTCTGCAGTGAGCTCATGTACTTCACACTAAAATATTGCAAATGCTGCAAAATACATGTCTGCCTTCTAACCGAACTTGCAGTAAATGTAGATTTTCATTGTGGTTTGGGAGTCAATGTCCGAAATGGCCAGGCACTGGCACCATGTTTTAGCTCTTTTTCACTCACGCACTACGGGAGCCCACACTCTGGTTACCCTCCTGTGCATTAATGGTGGAGGAACCAAACAGTTTAGCATCTTGCAAACCTACACTCTTAGGATCCAGACTGTATCAAGCATTTCATAGGTATATAGAGTTCTTCCTCTTGTTAGTTTACTAAGTGATCCCACGCAGCTTCCTCACCCTGAAATCCTACCCTCTACTCCTCCAATATGAATCCAACAATGGGAAACCTTTGTCTTGATTTCTTGTGGTTCGTGCCCAGGTCAAAGGTTTTCAGGTAACATGCTTTGGTGAGAGGGGTTTACCTCAGTCCATATATTGCTTTTCTTGTTTTCCCCACTACAGCTCCTGACCCAAGTTACCCCTCACTCAGGTTGCCAGGAACCATTTTAGAAGCACATCAGATAAGTCACCTCTAGCCCAAAGGGGAGCAGGGGGGATCTGGTCAGGTGTTCCTTCTTCCGCCTTCAGGTTTCACATTCCCGGGAGTGGTAAGGGCAATTTCTCTGTGGCACCCAGGAGTAATCCGCAGTTCCGGGGTAAGTCATATGAACTGAAGTTGGGACAGACTCCAAAACCCTCCCACCTCCTCTGAGCCATGCAGGACATTGTTGAAGAATTAACATCAACACTACAGAAACTCTAGAAGGAGGTAGTCAAATCCAGACGACAGAACGTGCACTGACAGTCGGCTGATATTAACACCAGTCACCCTTCAAGTCACAAGACTAGGCTCCAATATTCCATCACCACCCTTGCCTAACAAATATAATGGAGACCCCAGGGAATTTCAAGCCTTCATGACCCAATGCCATTATAATTTTCTAAAGCGTCCCGCTTTATATGCCACTGATCAAGAGAAGGTTGTGTTCCTATTGCTTAATTTTGACAAACGTCAACATCATTTTCGATAGGTGTGTCCAAGATCACCTCTGGTCCCATTACCCAATGTATCCGGGAAATAACTATGCTATTTAACTGCATCCAGTGTGAAGACTTCCGTTTCAATGCAATCTTTGTCCTGAATGTCCAAGTGACCTTGGGAATACCTTGGTTGGAGCACCACAACCCTTTCATAGATTGGAGGAGCAAGAGCATTGGTATTGGAGTCTTCATTCTGCCAAATAAGGAGCAATCACGTTCCAGGATCTCCCCACACCTCAGCCATCATGATATGCCCAACAGTTTGTACGCCCTTTTGTAAGCACCACCTGTACCACTAGTATTCCTCTGGAATATTTCGACTTCTGAGCAGTCTTCGATCAGGCAGAAGCCAATAAAAGTCCCCCTTACAGACCCTACGACTATCGAATCGAGTTTGTCATCATTGCCAGTATTCCTTATGGACGGACATACACTCTCTCCGAAAAAGAGATATAGATCCTGAAAGACTACATGTATGAGAATCTCCAAAAGCGTTTCATCTGCCATTCGTCATATACTGCTGGGGAACCAATATTCATTCCTAAGAAATAAGAGTTATGGCCTTGTGTGGCCTTCTGATGGTTGAACTCATCACTGTGAAGAATAGATACCTGCTGACTTTACTCCAAGTATTACTGACCAAGCCAAGAACAGAAGCATCTATTCCAAACTCGATCTGAAGGTAACATGCAATCTAGTATGTATCTATCTGGGGATGAGTGGAAGACAACATTCAGAACATGCTTCAAATTCCATGAATACTTAGTAACACCCTTTAACCTTTGCAATGCCCCAGCGGCCTTCTAACAATTTCTAAACAATGTCTTTCATAACATTCTCGATGTGTTTGAGGTCATCTATTTGGATGACATTTTGTGTTTTTCCATCAAATATCAAGAACACGTGAGTCATGTGAAAGAAGTGCTTTGAAGACTCCAGGATTACCATCTCTATGACAATCTTTCTAAATGTCTTTTCATTCAAACCTGTATTACTTATCTCTGACAATCTTTCTAAATGTCTTTTCATTCAAACCTGTATTACTTATCTCAGGTGCATCCTTTGTCCCCATGTTGTAAAAATGGACACAGCCAAGATAGAACCCTTCCTCAACTGGTCTCATTACTTCCCGTTGGTCTCATCCCTCAAACATCAAAGAACTACAACATTTCCTTGGTTTTGCCAATTACTACACAAGGTTCATTTCAGAGCACACACGTTTATTGATCCCATTGATCTGTCTGCTGAAGAAGAACATCTCTTATGTATTAAGTGATTGGGCCCAAGAAGTTCTCTAAACCTTACAACAAAGATTCACCACTGCCCCGATTCTAGGACTTCTAGACCCCTGCTAACCATATACAGGGCCAATGCCTCCAACAATGCTCTAGGAGCTTTGTTGTTACAAAAGGATTCTACAACAGGCATTGTACACCCTGTGGTTAACCATTCCTGCACCGTCACTTCCACAGAACATAGTAACAACAGCTTCTTAAAGGAGCTCCTTGCTAAAAAGGATGCTTTCATCACAAGGAGACACCTCCTGGAGGGCGCCCATCATCAGGTTCTAGTACTTACCGACCATCACAACTTGAATCAGAGACAAAACAGATTGATATGCTATTTCTCTCATTTTGATTTGATCATCACCTATATCTTGGATGTGACTAATACTAGACAGATGCTCTATCGCTATGATATCCCGAGGCCATTGATGACTACCAAGAAGTCACGTTAATTTCCCTAGAGAAGATCATGATCCTTACCTCTAGCCTGCTTCAAGTATGGGAACAAGATCTTAGAGACACCTGTACACCACACCAGATACACAAATTCCTAGCTAGTCACCCCTCACATCATATCGAACAAGGGCTATGTTTTAGAGCAAAGTTCTTATGGCTGCCTTGTAAGAAATACCAACTACTGGCTCTACGATAGGGACACAATCTCCCTAGTGCTGGAAATTATGGTCTCTATAAGACCTTAAAAAAGATGGAAAGATTGTTATGGTGGAAAACCATGAGAACGGACGTACAGGATTATCTCCAAGGGATTGGGGTATGTGCATGATCCAGAACCACTTGCCAAAGAGGAGTATGACATCACTAAACTCCTCGACTCCAGGAGATATCAGAGCAGAATAGAATACCAAATGGATTGTAAGGGTTATGGTTCAGAATACAAATCATGGGTACCCGCCAAGGATCTCCATGTGCCCAGATTATTATGGTTATTCCATAGGAATCATCCAGGAAAGCCAGGTTGGAACAGTTCTCTATTTCCAAAAGGGGCACCTAGTGGGGGGAGTATTGTTAGGAAACCTCCACTTACCATGCCCCATGTGCCCTTCCTCCAAAGAAGGTTGTGGCAGCATCGGTGGACTCGCAGATATTTGGCAGCCCTGGTACAGAATCCCCTACTGGGACAACAAAGTCCCACGACAAGCCCTACAGTACCTAAAGGTGGAGGAACCAAACAGTTCAGCATCTTGCAAATCTACACTCTGATGATCCAGACCTTTTCAAGCCTTTCATAGGTATTTAGTGTTCTTCCACTTCTTGCTTTACTAAGAGACACCACACTGCCTTCCTCTCCTTGTAATACTACCGTTTACGCCTACGTCAATCCAACAACAGGAGACCCTCCCCTTGATTCTTTGTGGTATGTACCCAAGCCGATGGTTTTCAGGTAACATGCTTGGGCTACAGGGATTTACTTACCTCCCATTAACTCAGTCCTTAAACATATATTGCTTTTCTTGATTTTACTACCACGGGTCCTGACCCAAGCTGCCCCTGACCCAGGTTGCGAGGAAAAATTGCAGAGGTGCATCATATAAGCTGTCTCTACCCTGGAGGGCGGGAAATCTAGTAGGTGTTCCTTCTTCCGCCACCAGGTTCCACCTTCCCGGAAGGGGCAATGGCAGTTTCTTCTATGGCTCCCAGGAGTAAATCGCAGTTCCAGGGTTAGTCCTGTGAACTGAAACAAGTTGCGACAGGTTGAGAGGCCATGGACAGTTTGTCTCCCTTCATAGTTGCTGGTGATCCCCCATGCTGCCTGTGCCATTCTCCATTGAGGTACAGTGCGCAGTGATAATCAATAAGATGTGGCCTGGTGATACAGGAGGTAATCCTTAATGATTCAAGGGTGGAATGGTGGATGGTGAGTAAGTATAAATGCAAAGTGTTTGGTTGAGCACCCTGAGGCCTGTGGGCGTGTCGGCACTATTTAAAAACCCAATAGAATAGAATAGAATAGAGTAGAGTAGAAGTATGACACAATCTGAACGTATCTTAACTGGTGTTAACTATGTTTCATCAAATGGATTTAGTCACTCCTGCGTAATGGGTCAGGGAGAGGAGGTTCAATGGTTGAGTGTACGATGGGAAGGAGGAGTTTCTTGGGGCAAATGTTCAAGTGATCTTAGCTGCCCTCATTGTGGCTAGCTGGTTGACATCTAATAATTTCTGACTTGAGTGGGAGAGATAATACGAAGAAGGGGCACTGGAAGAAAGGAATAGCCAGAATATGTGAATGGAGATTAAGGCTGCAGAATAGAATCCCATATCGTAGAGCTCCGAAATGTCACGTGGCATCAGAACGCCCATCATCCCTTAGATTTTAGCGAGCTCTGCTTGCAATCTTCATGATTTCGGCACACTCCCTGAAAAAGATAATAATAATGGCTTCAGATTGGTACATACATTTCCCCACCTCTTTCTAAACTGGTAAGACGTTAATAGTAAAACATGTCTTTAGATATGATAATTAATTCACTATAATTTTCTACAATAATCTATCTGAAATGAATGCTGGCTGCCTGTGTCCTCTTGGTTAAAGGGGAACTTCATTTTTTTTTTAAACAATTTTATTTTTAATCCAACAAGTTCTATTCTGTACATTGGAAGGAAGCTATGGAGCACATCTAACACATATCAACACACCTAGGACAGGGGATTAAGGGATGGCTTGGGAAAGGTTTTGGGAAATGGTGTTGGTGAATATGCCACCTTCATGACATGTTCAAAACAATAAAAATGATTTGTCAGAGTCATCACACAAAGCTACAGAGGTGTTAAAGTAAGCAGAATATGTTTCTTCTTCTGTAGCCAGTGACACCATTGGTGGTTCTAAGACTTTTGGGTCGCACTCTGGTCTGATCTTTCAGGATTCCCATACCAACTGGAACCTCTGACTGGCCATTGATAATATAGCCACGCCTTTCTCTAACTTGTGAGTGATAAATACAGTGGCCCACTAGGTAGCATGAGCACACACACTTTGCTCCTTCTAATTAGAGTTCAGACTTTGAGAAAGATTGCTACTGCTTAGCCTTTCTCTGCACCGAAATATGGTAGTGCCCCCACACAAGCTTGACGTCATTGCAGTCACTTTTACAGATACCTATTCATTTGGACAATCAAAAAACGTGGTTAGCCATCTATTTATTTATTTATTTATTTATTTATTTATTTATTTATTTATTTATTTTCAGTTGCTGGCTTTGGGTATTTTACTGAGAACTCTCAAGCCCACCACCTCCCTGCTCCCCATCCTTAGCGTTCTACCTCTCATACCAATTCCTTCGGTCTCATTGCTCATCCTGACTGGAGTACATTCTCTGGCCATTAACATTGGGTCCAATTGCATTCAAAGTTACCATGAGGAATCACCTTGGTATCGATGAAGGAGTTCCTGAGTAATGTGTGTCTGCTCTATCACCTGTCATATGTGTACGTTCTGTCAATGACCATATGCCATTATTTCTCGCTGTAATCATAGTATGTAAGTTATGACTTTTTGCCGTCTAGATATCTCCCTTCCAAATGCATAGCTCATGCTTTTTATAATGAATATTATCTTGTGTTTTAAGGTGCCCACATTTACAATTGCACCAACAAACCTAGTGGTGTCGTGTACAGAGTTTCTTGCCTAAGATTTTGTCTCTATTCTAATAAATGGAAAATAGAAATGTAGAATGTCAAAGGATCATGCTTGCGTAGAAGCTGGATGAGTGTTTTGGCAATGAGATGTGAGTCGGCTGAGAAAATGATGGGGCAGTACTGAAAATGTACCGCTGGTTTTCTCTGTATGTGGTTCTCCTGTTGTTACCTCACTATTGTACTCACTGCACCTAAGAAATGAACCCGGCTTCTTCTCTATGTGAGGTTTCCAGTGACTCATCAGAATATTCTAAATTGGGAGATAAATTGGCGATGAGGGTGGATCCAGGTGCAGATGCGGGAGGGGACATTAAAAGAATAACTGTGTTCCTCCGCAAAGATGATGACAGATCTTCCCTCCTAATAAAGGTGCCTGTGAAGTTTCCTTCAGAATACATAATTGAGGAGCTAAACAGGAGGAAAGGTGGTCGAAACTGCCAACATGGGATCAGCTGCTGGTATGCTGGTAGGACTGACTGTTCAGAAGCAGAGTCATGGAACACCTAAAGGTGGTTGGGCTCATGGGGGGCTGTAAGGGGAGGCAAAAGCATCTTCACACAAGGCATCCAGGGCAGAGCCACATATATCAAGAAGGCCACTTCATGAGGTCTGGGTGTCCTAGAATGGTGAAGGCAGAGTAGAGCTAGCACTGATAGGCTGTGTTCTGAGCAGGCCTGGGGCCAGCTATTGTAGCAACACTGCTGGTGGGTGAAGTCCCAGCATCAGAGGCATGTCCCTGAGTGCTTGTTGTGACATGACTTAAGTTGTGCCAAGTAGTTGTTGGAATGCATCATAGTGAGACACACAACCTGCAAGCCACGGACAGCACAAAGGAAGAAGGAAATGCTGTCATTGATATAGAGGGGCGACGTATGTGTATTGCTGGAATACATGGGCACTGTGTGTGCTTTTCAGTGCATCTGCAATGACTCAGAGTTGTGCCTGCAGAATGGTGCATTTCAGATTATTATGATGCCATCACAGAAATATATTCTTCTCTGCAACTGAATCAGACATTACATAGGCAGTATGTGCAATTTGCAGACCACGTGAAATAATTGTCATGGATGTTACTGAAGCACATGTAGCCTGTCCCCATATGCCAAGAGGCACAGACACTGCCTGGATGCAGTTTCTCAAAAGTGTGCAGGACCCAAAAAGCATTTCCAACACTGACTGTAATTATTGTATACATGAAAATGTTATAAAAGCTTATCGGCAGAGAGTTGCTACTGCCACCCGGTAGCAGATATGTTGGTACACAAATGGTGAGATATTTCTGAGTGCCCAATAACATTTAAGGATTGATTATATATTAAGTGTGACAAGTTCATTATAGTTAAATGAGTAGAGTAAGGGGCCCATTTATCAATGTGAAGTCTATAGTTTCACATTTTAATCTGACGGATGGTGATATGAATTGTCTAATATCTGTATTGAGGTCAGGATGTAATTTTGCATCCAGTGCGGTTTTAGGCGCGGTTCCAATGTAATCATATTTATACATTGAAAAAACTGGAGGATGAGTGTTCATGCTAATTGCTTTTGCTCAGTATGGATGTTCAAGTGTCCAAATGTTCAGGTGGAATGACTGTGCAGGCAGCACATGATGTGTGTGCCCGTGATGCCCCGCCTGAGCAACCTCAACAGTCTATGTTATGTCACCGGGTGGTACACCACACTCTTGCTGCTTTGGTGGATTTGAACATGTGGGATTTGGGGTGGTTTATTAGGGCAACAGGGAAAATGCAACCTAGCTTTGCTGTTGTTTTGATGTGTGCAAATCGGAAGTACATGGGTTCTGCGTGAGGCCACACGTATAAGAGATTTGTGTTGAGCGCATTGACATATGTGTATCGGTTGGGGAGGATTGTGCACCTGTGCTGCCAGGATGGGTTGGCCCGGGATGTAGCATGCAAGCTGGTTTTAAATAGGTACTGTTCTATTGCTTGTTATCCGTTTGGGAGGTATGACATTATTAAATAGTCATGTGCGAGTGGCTTAATGGTATTTGAATGGGTGTGCTTGTAAAGGTAGGTAACTTCAGTTCTGGTTGCTGGTGGCAACCTGGAACATCCCTCTGGTGTTACCATGTGAACCTCTCAGTGGTGATGATCATTGACGTTGTGGTGGTGGTGCCTTAAAGTAAGGTACGTGTTAGGAGATATTCTGATGCCTGCTGGTGTCTGCTGGTATCTCTGGCAAAATAGTCTGCAGTACTTGGTCATTTACAGAGTGGGTAAATATGGCGAGGAGGGTAAGATACAGGGATATATGATAGAAGAAGGATCATAGTAGAATCCCAGAGAGAGGGGGAGATGGACGGGTCCAGGTGGGTTCCATAGGAATGATCCATGCATCGCAAAGTCAGAGTGTGATATCTACCCCCATTCACATTGCAGTACTAACTGCTCTGGGCATCACAGACAATCACCATAGATCAGGAATGGGATTGAGCTCCCTGCAGCGCACTCTCAGTAAAATACTAATTAAATTGGGCATCCGGGTGCAAACACAGTGAGCGCTGATTACAGTGCACGCATACGAGCACATTGCAGTTAGGCAGTGCTTGCGTGCATAGTCAAAGTGGAAATGAAACGGTTATCTTAGTTAAGCTGTTTGGAAAGAGAGAACGCCTGTTTTCAATCATTTAAGGTGGGGTGGATTATGTGCGTTTCCCTTGGAAGGGAATTTTAGAGTTTCTCAGTGATATGTCATGAGGTCGATCGCCTGTGTCTCTTTCTGACATGTCACTGGGGCTTTCGGAGCATGTCATAGCTGGATGGCATTGGCAGAGTACTTCTTTTTTTGGAATATGATGATCGTTTGTATTCTGTTGTGCGAAATCGGTGTGCCTGAAACTGTGGGTATGCTAGTACTGTCTGTGTCCACTTAGTGTAGCGGTGAAGGTGCATTCCCTGCATCCAGGACTCGCTGGATCACAATGCAACAGGACTGCACACTATCAGGGCATTGCCTGCATTCCTAATATGCTGAGCCCGAATGTTGCACAACGATGTAGTAGGGGGTAACCACTGCCTGAATCCGAAATGAGCTTGACCAATTAAGCAAAAGAACACTTGGAGGGAGTGCATTACCGGTCTGGTAATGCCCCATGGCATCAGTTACAAGCCCGAGCAAAGCAAAGTCTTCAGTGAAAGCCCTGGGGCATTACCAGACCAGTAATGTCCCCCCTCCGAGCGTTCTATAATAGTTTATTTTCCTCCAGTTGAGAAACAGCGTGTTAACCGTTTCTCTGCTCGCGAAAAGAAATGTAAAACCACTTGCCCGCCATGGATCGGGTAGAAGGGAGTACATGTAGTCCCATCTCCTTTTCCATGGAAGCTATTCACGCAGCAAAGATGCTCCAAGAACAGTACTGTTCCTGTAGCCAGTGAGGGTCAGAGAATTGCAGGTAAATGGGCTGGGATTAAGGAGGGGAGAGGATATGTGGAAAAGGGGTTTGTGGTGGAGGGAAGGCATGGGATGCAGGGCTTCATTCCTGGTGAGGAGGTTTGGAGCAGGGTCTGTCCCAGTGTGGTAAATACCCTGTTTTCAGCTTCCTCATTGGTTGAGAGGCTGCCACACCCCTTCGCCGGGTACTAATATCTAGCAATAGTGCAGTCAGCTGAAGTAATCTTGATGGGATACCACCCCACCAGATTCACAAGCAACGCCTTACATGTTGACCTGTGCATTAGCATGCTTTGCATCTCGTCTGTATTTTGAAATGATTATGGTAAGTGGGGGTATGCAAAAAAATGCATCATCTCATTCAACACGTGTGTGTGCATGAGACCAGCTAAGTGTGAGTGCTGTGAGCATGATAAGTTGTGCTTCCTGCATGTTTCTGAAGCGAGTGTTCAACCATTGGGTGTGTGCTTATCGTGACAGCTAAGCTATAACTGTGTAGTGAACGGTAGGTAGTTCATGCCAGTGGCCACCTGCCTAAGTTGATGTTCGTTCTGTTTATATTTCTGGTGGGTGCATGGGTACTCGTTCTTGTTTGAACTATTGTTTGGTTAAACGTTCAGAAAAATACTAAGCTCCAACATGGTAATAATGTGAAACAAAAGAGCACACTCCTATCAACAAGAAGGTAAAATCGTGAATACCCTTCCTCTGGTTACCACAACTAACACTCAGCCTCAGTTATATAGAAAAACAGATTCAATATATCTCAGACATGGTTAATGTTGCTGTGTTACCTTGTCAGTGTTTTCTTATCTATCCTGTTTCTCATACAGTAATCATGTATAATCTCTATGTTGTATTTTCAAAGGCTTTGGGCCTCATTACGAGTCAGCCAGTCCGGAAAGAACGATGGTGGTAAATCCGCCACCACTGTTCTTTCCGGACTGGCTGATTAAGAGTCCTGCAGGTGGGAGGTGTCACTCCCGCCAGGTTTGTCCTGGCGGGTTTAACACCACCTGCCTGCAGGCGGACATGGAAACACTGGTACCATTACAGCATGGTGCCAGTGTTTCCACTTCCCCATTCCCATGGAGTCCCATGGGACTTCATGGGAATGGGGATTTACCGAATTCTGCCTCCGGAATTACCGGGACATTGGGGTTGTAATGCCCCAGTGATTCCAGCCATCACGGAGGTGGAATGGTAATACGAGTCCGGCGGTAACCTGATGGAATTTCCGGCACGTTTACCGCCGGACTCGTAATGAGGCCCATTGTCTCTCGTGTAGTAATCATGTGTGTTTTTGTGGGTCGTTTTGCTTGGGGTGGAGATTGTACACCGTGCAGCAAACACACACGTAAAACGTGTTGTAACAGGCGTCCGTAGCGGGACCCACTAGCAGACCAGGATGCTAACAACGGGCCCGTCATTAACGGGCCCGTTGTTAGCATCCTCCCTATTTCCATTTAGCCCTATGGGGGCTCAAATGGGAATGGGGATGTACCGGGTTCGTATCCCAGGAAAGGGAATTACCGGGCCCTCCACGGTCGGAATGGCCCGGTAATTCCCCATTCCAGGAACCCAGACTGGGTACCCGGTATGTGGGTAGACTAAAAGCGGCATGGCTACCTCCATACTCGTAATGAGGCCCAATGTGTACTTTGGTATGATTTTATTGATATCTTTTAGATTACTTTGCTAAATATATGTCATTCCCATAAATTCCGAGGTTGGAGGTAAGGTAAAAATGATGCCAGTAATGGATTCGTAATTTACAATGCCGTAAATAGCGGTCCAGGCAGGCGCGCGCGACACAACAAGCCGGCATCACCGGCATGCCGTAAACCGGAGCTGATCACAAGCCATGCAGACATGCAAATAACGGCCTACTGAAGCCCGAAAAGTACCTTACCGGCATGGACTAAATACCGGCACCTCCGAGAAGGTGTTAAGAACCCTGAGAAGTGTTACCAAGAGCGACAGGTGCACACAATCAGCCCAGGTGGAGGCAATGTAGTCTGGTACAGCACTAAAGGAGCACACCCACACACCACACCCCTTGCCACATCAAGATGATACCAATAGTAGTACCAGTACTGGAGCTGGAGGCACTGCTTGCAAGGCAGCAACAACAACAACAACAACCACAGCCCCCAACACAGAGGAGACACAGGAGGAGAAGGAAGGTGAGACAGGCCCAGCATGCCCCACCAGTGCAGCCACCGTTACCATGCCGGCAGCCACCAATCCCTCGCATCAGAGCCACCCCCTTCAACCTAACACCAGAGCAGATCCACACCCTGTACCGGCTTGACCATGACACCATAACCACCATAGTGAACCTGATACATGACGACATAGTGAGCCTCATAGAAATACGCACCACCATCCCCCCCCTCTACTGAAGGTAGTGTCTGTGCTCCACTTCCTTGCCACAGGCACCTACCAGCACACAGTGGGGTACATGCATGGCATATCACAACCCTTATTTTCCCGGATACTGAACCAAGTGCTGGATGCCCGCCTCAAGCGCACAAGGAACTACATATCCCTACCACAGACTCCCCAGGAGATATCTGATACAAAAGTTGCCTTCCATGCACTGGCAGGCATGCCAAATTGCATAGGTGCCCTCGACTGCACCCACGTGGAGTTGGTGGTCCCGCATGCCATGGAGGTGGCATTTCGCTACCACAAGCAATACCACTCCATCAACGTGCAGATGGTATGCAATACCAGCAAGATCATCAGACATTGCTGTGCCTGACATCCAGGATCATCTCATGACTCTTTGGTCCTGCAGAACTCCACACTACCACGCTATATGGAGCGACATGCTGGACGACATCCCTGGCTGATTGTTGAGTTTCCTGACTGGGCCATGGCAGTGCATCTGGGTTGTGAGGTGGGTGGCTGCATAACCCACCTGGTTGGGAAGGGGGGGGATGCATACTCCACCTGGGTGGAAATGTTGACGCCAGTGCACGATGTGCACCTCACCGAACACTGTGCCCCAAAGCAAGTGAAACGGCACATGACTACCAAATCCCACAGTGATGACGTAAGGCTGACACCCAACACTACATGACTAACAGGTAACCAGGCCACATCACACAACACATACACCACTCTTCAGCGGCCCTCACACACCGTAAGGGCATCCTGCACTATGCACTGCATATGCACTATGTCGCTGCCTCCAGCATTTCGCCACACAGGACAGTCATCTCTGCGAGTGCATTGAAGTGAGCCTAACAGGGATACCACAGCATGTCACTGGTTCCGCACACCCATAGGAGTGCTGCAAGTAACCATGCTACTGATCAGTGCAGAATGACGAATATGCCACTGACTACAGCCAACACTCCCTACTACCAAATCTCACAGAGCACAACACATCAATGATTACAGTACAACACTGCTGCATGCATATACGATGCACGTGCAACAAGCTGTGAGTGCACACCATAACCCATCTTGAAGATGCTACCCTCTCCATCATTCCATTGCACAGGACACATAGCGGGGCCAGAAATGGGGTCAATGCACCCAGGGACATATGCGTATGGGCAGATATCTCCTGCTGCCATGTAAAACCAGTACAGTTGTTCGCCATGAATGTACGAACACTTACCTTCATTCCCCTCTCATGCAGGTGATGGCGGCTATCCCTTGAAGCCGTGGCTCATGACCCCTTTCCGAAACCCACAGAACAGGCATGAGGAGGACTACAATCGTTCCCATTCCTGTACACGTGTGATGATTGAGCAGACCTTTGGCCTGTTGAAGGCACAATTTCGTGCCCTCAGCCGGTCGGGTGGGGCACTCATCTACAGCCATGAGAAGGTGGCCAAGATCACCATGGCATGTGTAATGCTACACAATATGTGCATCCGTTGGAATGTGCCCCTACCCCCTGACATGGAACTGCTACTACCAGATGATGAAGAAGGGGAGGAGGAGGAAGAAGTGGCAGGACAGCATCACGGTGCCGATGCACAGGAGGGACGTGCCGTGCGGCTATCATTAATTGGACAATATTTCTGACACACAAGTCAGCAGAGGGTGTGAGGATGTCTGGACATCGCGCACTGGGTGTGGGGATACATGTACACTATGCACTGTGCAACATTAAATGACACATGCACAATGATGAATGTCCACTCTGTTCTTTTTAGATGAACAACCAGTGTATTTAAAGTGAAGATTTCAGCGTGATAAACACACCCTCCACCACCCTTCCCCTCCTCCCCCTCCCACCACAACTCCCAAACACACCCTCACCCCCTCCCACCACAACTCCGAAATACACCCTCACCCCCCGCCCCCTCCCACCACAACTCCCAAACACACCCTCACCACCTCCCCCTCTCACCACAACTCCCAAACACACCCTCACCCCCTCCCCCTCCCACCACAACAACCCCACACTAGTCCCATATGGTCCACATAGCCCACATGTGGATGGCAGTATTGTCACTGTGCGCTCCCAGAGCCAGAGGGAGGCATGTCCTGGCTGCGCATCGTACGGAGGGACCAACGGATCGGGCTGGTCTGGGTTGAGTTGCTAGTTGAGGGGGTGTCCTCATTCTGGGGCTGTGGTGCAGGATGTGCAGCCTTTAGAGCATCTGCTATCCGGCCAAGGACCTCACGAGCCGGTTGGTGCTGTCCGTTATGACCTGGCCCAGTGCCCTCAGTTCATCCCGCCACTCCTCCCTGGCCTGCCAATTGTCCTGCATGAAGTCAGTGATCAGGCCTGTGAGCTGCTCAGCCTGCTGTGCATCAATGGCTGATGTTGTGGCCCTGCTGGGGATCGGGCTCACATGTTTCCGGCGCTTCCACAAGGGAACTGGCCACAGGACTGGCATGTCCCTGTGTTGCTCCTTGCCCAGATAGCTCAGGTGTGTTGGTCTCACCCGAGTCACTATAGGAGACCTGGCGGTTGGTTTGGGCATCAGGGGTGTGGACGACTTCAAATGTGTCCTCCTCAGTCGCTTCACAGATGGAAATGGAGCTGTCGGCAATATCGAGGGGGGCTGTGGCTGCCACCTCCCCAGCCACACTCGACTCCTCAGACCGTGGCGTAGGGCATGTGTCTGCCGCCACTGCAGGGTGGAGTGGGGGTGGAGGTGGGGGTGATGGACCCTCCACAGGCCTTGCTGGAGCCGGTGGTGTGCCTCCAGGTGTTCTCTTCCTCGCAGAGAGACGGCGGCCCCTGCCTTGGCCCCTGGATATGCTGGGCTGGTTGCTCTCCTGCTCCTCGCTGTTATGCTCACTGCCTGTGGGGGTGGAAGAGAGGGACGGCATGAGTGATGATTTGAGAGCCAGCATTTGGACATGGCTACAATAGCACATTCAGATATTTGTGGGTTATCGGCATTTGGGTGGGGAACAGCACATTATTTAATACTTGGGTGGTAAATGCATGCATATGTCTGTGTCACTCATGTTGGCTGGGTACTGTGCTGGCTCAAATGCACACTGTTTACATCAACTGCCCTGTGTGCCTCACGGAATGGGCCACTTTGTGTGGTATGTGTCATATAGGTTACGGCCTCGCACCTGGTACTAGCCTGGGTCTCACTTGCTTCGGCATGATTTAAAAGGGGGGGTGTGGCCGACCATGCTGTGACTCCTTGGCCAGACCTTAGCAGTGACTTTCACAACATTGGCGTTGGTAGTATTGACTTTGGACACTCACCTCCATCAGCGGATGACGTTGCCCCGCACTCCATTTCTCCAACCCCTTTAATGGCTCCGGAGCCTATCATGGCCGCACATGTCTCCTCCAACGGCATTAGTTTCATGGGCGAACCTGGGCCTCTTCCTGTCTCCAAGGCCTGGCTTCTATTAGCAGAGAGGATGCTCCGCACCCTCAGCCGCAGGTCGTCCCACCTTTTTCTGCAATCCTTTGTGGTGCAGGGGTGTTGCTCACGGCGCTCACTTTCTGCGCCACTAGAGCCCAGATGTCTTTTTTTTTTATCACCGCCACCCTCCGCATGTCATTGCTGAAGACAGTGTCAGCATGCTCATGGAGGGTATCCACCACCATTTGGAGTTCGTCAGGGCTGAACCGCTCCTTTCGGAGGCGGGCCGCTCCCTTGTTTGGCGCTTTGGGCATTCCTCGTTGATATTGGTATCTTTCCAGTATGTCAAAAGTGTGCCAGGGGTCCTGTCTGGTGAGGATGGCAATGGATTGTGTTTTTAAAGATGGCTGCCGTGCTCCTTCCAGTTCCTGTGCGATGACGCTGTTTCCGGTTCCACATTTTTACGGGGACCATAAATAACGGTGACCGCTATGTACAGCCACCGCTAATGACGCGTTACTCTAAGGCGGTAGTGTTTGCTACGTGCAGTTCATGCCGGTAGGCGCTTTTTCGGCCGTTTTTGCGGCATGCCGCTACGTTCATTACCGGCATGGCGCAAAGATTGTGCCCGCGCTCTCGTAATAGTGCGCTTTTAGCGGTCTATTGCCAGCTCGGACACGCTATTTGCGCCATGCCGGTAATGGACGGAACTTACCTCCAATCTCGGAATGAGGGCCATTTACTTTGTAGAACTGGGGGCTTGAAATGTTTTGAACAATGATGGAAAATTATGTAATTTCGCACCTGATGAAGGGAAATCCCGAAACGAGTTGAGCTTCAACATAACTATATTGTTATTAAAATAATTGTATTTGTCAATAAACATTCCATCTTTGAATCATTATTTCAAATATACTGAAAAAAAACATTATAATCACCATTTTGTATCTGAATTCTGACTATAGGGTGTGCAGGGGACGCGAGGGTCCCTGTTCATTAGGACTCTATTTTTCCTTAGACTGGCATTTTGTACAGCCAATCTAGCCATTTCTTACTGTGGCATGAAATGTATTACTTGGCATCTTTGATAAAGCAAGCATGATAAATAGTACTACCCCGCTAGACTGATTTTTTGGTGTGGCAGTCTGTATATTTTTTACTGTAACATGACACTGTATTAACTTAAGCAAGGATGATAAGTGTTCTTATGGGTCTAGACAGGCTTACATTTTAACCAGTTTGGACATGTTTTCTTATTGTGACATGTCACTACTTTTAATGGCCAAACCAACGGGAGTATTTTCTTATATATGAGTACTGGCATATATTGGCAGAGACAGCTTTGTGCCTAATGCCAGTAATGATACTATAACAAACATCTCAAAGCAAACATCAGTATGTTCTTATATGGGAATACTAGCGTATGTTGGTGGAGCCAGCATGGGAATGTATGGGCACAGTCATAATGAAAATGTTTTTTAAACGAAACGTGCATATGTTGAAGGGACTGGCATGATAAGGCATTGGACAATCCATGTGTGCACTTTTGGTTACTTGCATCTATTCTAATTAGTTTCCATGAGTTACCCTAGACCCTACAAAACAGATTCCAACGGTGGCTGGTATATTTTGGGACCAGGCACTGCCCACTTTTTCTACACTAGGTGTGACATTTAAGCTTTGATTAAAAAACATATTTCACTTGGAGTAGTACATTCCCCTGCAGCGTCATATTCACCATGGACATTGTGCACATATGGTGGTCAGGGCTGGCCCGGGGTGTGGCATGCCCTGTGATTTGTTAAGGGGCTTTGGGAAGGGGGCCCTCAGCATGGCTCTCAGGGGGCCCCCCAAATTTTGTTGTACGCCACTGATTGGTCTCTGCTAATCTTGAATTCATTCAGGTGTGATGTGAATAGTTGGGAGTGGCCTGTGAACTCGACCAGGACCTTGCTCTGGTGCAACACTGTTTAAAAAATTAAGCGTTGGACATAGAGTCTTCAAAGTGAGAGAGCCATGGAGTGACCCACCCATTCCCACTCAAACTCCTTCTTGGAAAGAGCTTTGTGGAAATGCCATTCGCAGACGGGTCCTGGGGGGATCAGTGAATAACGCACCTCGCGCATAGCGTCCTGAAAATTGAAGATGCATTGAGCCCCACTCTTGAGTAAAGTACAACCCCCCATCCCTCCCCACAAATCACCCTGTTAAATAAAATTGAAGAAGAGTCATGTATCAAAGCCTTGGATATTAAGGTGTTAAGTTCGGCTCTGGGTTGAGGGGGACAGCATGTGGGTGCTTGTCACATAACATAAAGGTAAATGCACACGGAGACACATAGCCTCAGCTTACAGCCACACAATTGGTTTCTCCTATCATAATGGTAACTGGGTCATAGATCTATTCATAATCTGGGAATTGTATTGATACTAAATTCTGGTCAATTATTTAATTGTCAGGAGTTTTTTATGACTTATGTTTATGCACATCCAGTTTTCACACTTTAGTGGATTTAGGTACAAAGAGATGATGATAGGCCCAGGATCACAAAATGTTGGTAATTTGGGGAATCTGACATCACAGATTCATAATTATACACCCAAGACAACAACAATTTCACACAAAAATGAATTGTCAATAAAGTGATAAAGGAACCTTGTCAGGCCTCCCCCTTAGATATATATGTGCCCCTAGATGTGGTGAACCGCGTTACATATTTGGGCTCCTCTAACTATAATCCACAAGCATGGAAAACGCACGTGGATCATATAAAAAAAAGTGTACTAAATGTTGTCCTCAGTTAAAGAGGCAAAGTAAGAAATTTGGAGGTTCTCTCTCAATCCATAGATTATTACACAACCAAAATCCTACCTGCTCTGCTAAATGACGTTGATCAATTTGAACTTGAGGAAGTATGCAGCTGGCAGGTTCGGGAGGGCCAGATATGGAGCGGGACTTTGGACCTTCCCAATGGTGTTCTGGCAAGCATTGTTCATCAGGAGCTTGGTCTCATTTATATAACAGTGTGGTTAGATTGTAAAGCTCTTTCCTTCTAGCAGACCAGGTTATCTCCCCACACTTCTTTATTCTTAGATTTGAAGTCCATGCTGAATGATAATAGCTCCCAATGCCTTTCGCCATGGCTTCTATCACGTGAACGATCACTGCATGAGTTGGTTCATGCTAGTGAAATTTTGGACTACTTCGCTCACGAAGTTGAGAAGGATTTGTGGGAGCTCGTTTGGATAAGAACCAGAAAATAAATACATTTCATATTGTGAGAGGGCTTCACTCCTAAAGCCTTTGGCAGTATGTGAAAAGGTTTCTGTGTCCACTCTGGAGGAAACAATTATTAAGGTTCCCAATCAACCTTTAACTTCCTGCAGAAGTGGAGGGGACTAGAAGAGGAATTGAACAAGCAGAAGGATTTGTAGACTCTGTAAGACATAAGAGTCTCTCAAAACACTAAAACATGTTCTAATGACCTGCCCTATTACTTTTACAATTAGATATAAACATTGTAATAAGTTTTTTCTGGGCCACACATTTTTAAGTGTGGAAGAGTTCTAGAAGTCATTTGTAATAAGATTTGATTATCTTTTTGACATGCAGGGCTGGACTGGCCCACCGGGACATCCACCGGTAGGCTTCTGGGCATAGGGCACCTTTGTTGCGGAGGGATCCATGCGTCACGTCAATTGCTGAAATTGGCTGCCTGCTGGCTGCCAGCACTGATGGTACGCTGACCTGACGTTTACTTGCGCATTTGTTTTAGGGCGAGTCCCTCATAAGTAGCATGTAAAGGCGAGGCCGTCCAGGAGCTCTGTGCGGCAGCAGGAAGAGGAACTGGTTAATTGGTCGCTTATCCAGTTAATCTCTGAGCCTGGCCAATCATTGCAATTCGTGCTAATCAGTGGGGGTCCGTCGCAAATAAGTAAACACTGTGAAGTGGTTTCAGAGGAAGTCTGCTGTGACCAGCCTAAGTGACGCCAATAAAACTGTGAGAAGAAGAGTGGCATCGGAGCGCGAGAAACTCAGGCCAAACAGGAAAATGCGACTGCAGGAAGACAACGCTAAGGGGAACAGGGAGAGAGAAAGAACGAGAGAAAGAATGAATAAATATCAAAAGTGGATTAATATGATATTATATGATGCAGGAGAAACGAAGCCAACCAGAATAGAGAATTAATAAATATTTTCTTTTGCAAAGTGGGTGTGAGGAGTATGATTTTCAGAGCAGATGTGAAAGCTGGACAAAATAGAAGGTTCTGTAACCACCCATAGGAAGATAGCGCCTATTGAGGATTAAGGGAGCAGGCAGATACAGGAAGGAAGAGCCAGAGCCAGGAAGGTCTGTGTCAAAGTGATCCGCAAAGGTTCGGAGACAGGAGCGAAGAGGCAACGCGTGTGCGAGTCATCACACTAGCCTGAAGGACGTATTCTCAGATCGGAGATCCACCCTCCACGCACTTGCCAATGCTCGAGACAGTAAATTGAGCTCTGAGAGCTCTGCTAGTTGTGCAGCAAAGCAATTCACATGTGCGGTCTCTGGGGCCATGGTTACTTCAATGGCGTTTTTGTAGACTGAGTTGCACATTTTCATCCAATTTTACATTCCAGAATGTAAAAAAAACATTGAGCTCAGAAGCAATTGACAGATAAATGATTAGCCAATATGCGAACATCTTTAAAAGTCCCTTAATGCACCTGTTGCAGAAACTAGTGAAAACTGCAACTCACAACCTCATACCTCGGTAAATTAAGAGTCTAGATGGATACACCAATTACTTTTGCTGTGGGCAAATGTGACGCATATTCACTGAAGCAGCAAAACCAAGAGTGCTGTAGTAAATATAGTCAATATTTGCTGCTACATACCGCACATACTTTCATTTTTCCCACCACGTTAATAGGTTTGTTGGTGAACAATTTACCATCATTCGACAACAAAGCAGAGTGCCAGCGCCCTTTGTAACATGATAGCTGCATGCAATCTTTGTAATGATGTACTTTGCACATTTTTTATCTCTTTTCTTAATGTCTCCATGCAAGGCTGGGAACGCACCCCAAATGAATGGTTCAAAGTATTGAATGAGGCTGCAATTGGCAGCAATTCCTCTGCGTAAGCGTTTACACTATGGAGAGCTCACGCCCATGGCATGCTCCTCCAAAGCTATGAATAAACAATACCCTTGATATGCAGAAATGTTATGATCTGATGTGTGGATGCCAAGTTCGAAGTGGGTGGGAACTAAAGGGTACGCCGTTCCTCTTCTTTTTGGGGAAATCAGCCATATTCTATTACATAGGGCTGGGCAGCTGGGCTGGATAGCTGGGCTGCACCTGCACATGAGGGCCTGGCCCTGGGCTGGCACTGTGGAACCTAAACCGCACATGCCCTGCACACACACTCTGGAGTGGGAGGTAGAGGCAGCTAGGCGCAGTTTCCAGAGCGACCTCTGAGAGGCTGCCCCCGCTTATTTTTCTGGCTGTTTGCCCATTGGCCCCGAACACTGAAGACTTGCTTCTTGTGCAAAGAAGCACTGGGCTGGCATTCCTACAGTGAGAGCCAGGTGTCTTCCACAGTGCAGACTCTGCGCCGCTGTGAGGGTGCTCGGCTTGGGCAATTTTTGAAGCATGTTGTTAAAGCTACTTTACGCTCATTTTGCTATGCTACTGTGTTTACTTTGTTTCCAATTCTAGACTAGATCATGTAGTACTAATCTTGTATGTTATGCTACATATGTTCTGTTAACCATTTGATGATGGGCTGCTCTGTCCTCATCGTGCCATGTTATATTCAGCAGCTATGTTATGGTCTATTACATGGATTATGGTGGATTGCTATGCTGAGCAGTGCCTTTAATGCAAAACCAGGGTGTGCAATGTGAGTTTTAGGGAAGCATGCAAATCCCCTGTCTGTGTCTGGGCTTCCAAGCAATCCCAGAGCACCTGATATGATATGATATGATATTTTATTTGTATCGCGCTCGTATACAGGTGTTTCAGAGCTTGACTAGGCAAGGGAGGGGAACATGGGAGAACAACAAAAATGATCTTACTAGGCCCAGTGACATTGAAAACGCGCAAGTGCATGGGAAAGGGAAAAGGGGGAAAAATGCATGGAAGGGGGAGAGTGGAAAGTGCAGAGCAGAGGAGAGCAGATACATAATAAATATAAAATAAAAAGAAAATGGGGTCAATAAACAGTGGTAGTGCAGCCAAGCAAGTTGCAAGTGCTGTGTTTAAGGTAGCAGACTGAGTAAGTCTGATAAGTGCAGAAAAAGTAGAAAATGGGGGTGGGGGCTGTATGGGTACAGATACAGTCCCCAGTGCAAGGGGCGGCCAGGAGGCAGTACAGGAGGGTGGCAGGGTGAGCAGGTACCTGGGCCCAGGGGACAGAGGGTGGCCAGGTGCACAGTGCCAAGAGAGAGCAGATCAGAAGGGGAGAGGGGGAGCGAAGGCAGAAGCCAAGAGGAAGGTCTTGAGGTGCATCCGGAACCAGAGATGGTTCTCCTCAAGTTTTAGAGTGGCAGGGAGGCTGTTCCAGAGGCAGGCCCCAGCCGAAGATAGAGATCTACCCCCAGCTTGTTTCTTTGAAAAACAATTGACCCAGAGGGAGTTAGAGGTAGAGGAGCGAAGAGCTTGAGAGGGGAGGTATTTGTGGAGAGATAGCTGAAGATATTTTGGACCCAGGCCCCAGAAAGCCTTGTGGACAATGCAGAGGGTTTTGAATTTAATCCTTGCAGCCACTGGGAGCCAATGGAGAGATTTCAGAGCTGGAGAGATACGATCCCAGGGCTTGAGGGCAAGGACAAGTCTCGCAGTCCTCTTCTGGATAAGTTGCAGAGGTCGGAGAGTACAGGCAGGTAGATTTAGAAAGAGGCTGTTACAGTAGTCCAACTTAGAGAGAACCAGAGCTTGTTAGACAGTGAGCTTCTGAGGGAAGGAGAGGAAAGTCAGAGTACCTCTGAGGAGGTTCAGTAGGAAGTTTGACTTTTTAGAGAACTCAGAGATATGGGCACAGAAGGAAAGTGTGGAATCAAAGATTACCCCGAGGTTCTTAGCCCCGTAGGTAGGGGTGGGAGGAGGCCGCGGGATGCCAGCCAGAGAGTAAGGGAAAAGGATGGAGATGGTGTGCCAATGAGGAGGATCCCGGTCTTGCTGGCATTCAGACAAAGATCATTGGCAGCATACCAATCTTGAATGGCAGTTAGGCAGTCAGAGATGAGAGAGGGAGAGGAGGTGGCCGAGGGCAGCCGGAAAATGAGTTGAGTGTCATCAGAGTAGCACTGGAAATTTGAGCAGAAAATGGCAATGCAGTGGGCGAGAGTTGCCCGGTATTGGTTAAAGAGCCAGGGTGAGAGGTTAGACCCCTGGGGAACCCCACAGGTAGAGAGGAATATAGATGATACGAAGGACCCCAGTTGGACCTGGGAGGGTCAATCAGAGAGAAAAGAGGTCAGCCAGAGCCTGATCAGTGATACCCAGGTTATCACGGAGACGGTTGAGCAGGATGGTGTGGTTGACCATGTCGAAGGCAGAAGAGAGATCAAGAAGGATGAGGACAGAGGGAATGCTAGAGTCCAGGTTGGAGAGCAGATCTTCACGGATGTTCAGGAGAGCAGTTTCCATGCTTCTGGCAGCTCTGAAGCCAGACTGGTGGTCATGGAGACAGCCAACGGAATCTGAATGAAGGTTAAGCTGAGAGATCGCCAGCTTTTCAAGGAGTTTGCTCAGAAAGGGGTTAATGGAAATTGGGCGATAGTTAGACAGACAGGAAGGATCAGATGTGGGTTTCTTGAGAAGAGGATGCACAAGGGAGTGCTTCAGAGGGGAGGGGAAGGATCCTGAGGCAAAGGAGTGAGGGTGGTGAACCTGGTGAACCATCCTTTTTATATGTATTTTCAAAATGGCAGTTTGTTTTCTAAGTGAATGTGACCTCCCATGTTTATTTGGAGAGAGGTATGACGCTGTGGGTTAAATTGTGCATGCGATTACCCTTTCACGATAGTGTCTGGGAGCCACCTTCGGGTATGTCTACATGCAAAGGCTTCCTGTGGGCAAATGCCACGCTGGACAGTGAGCTCATATATGTTTAAAACCTGTGTTTTAAATGCACTAATTTTCACTCATTGCATTCAGCATTTCCTTGAGGGAAACGCCCAATCACCTCTTAGAATAGTTGGATTCACTCACTGTGCTCGCTCCTTTGACGAAATATGGGGCCACTTTGAAAACATTTTCCAGGGCCCCTTTTGGTTCCCAGTCCAGCCCTGTTGACATGAAACTTGCTGAGGTGGAATCTTATATATTGGATGTGTTTATGTCTTTTGAAATGTTTTGTATTGTATTTCTATGTATTTGTGTCATTGTCATTTTGATTTGTAATATGTCTGCATATCATTGTTTTACTTGTGTAAGGTTTACATGTACAACCAAGGCCAAAATAAAAATAAAAAAGATTTTTTTTAATTTTTTAAAAATGTTATTGGCATTTAATGGTTAAACAAAACAAACCTTTAAGCCATAAAGATCATCTAGTTCATAAAATCCTGAATCCTCCCACACCGTTTTGCATGATCCCCAAAAAACCTGAACAAAAATGGTAAGCAGTGGATACTACCCGCCTAGTCTTCGCATTTTAGGTTACAGTGGGGAAACGTCTATCTTTTTATAGATAGCAAGTACCAGTTTCACAAAGGCCAGGGTCATTGAAACCCGCTCTCCTGTTAATAGAATGTTCCACCAATCCTCCTTTGGTCTGTGGCCGTGTTTCTTGATTGTTTCGGACATCAGAGATAGCCTTAAGTCTACTACGGCCGGACATAACATAACCAGATGGTGGAGGGATTTGATTGAGTTGGCTTCTTTACACAACCTGCAAATCAGTAGTCCATCTCCCTGTTTCTGTGGTCTCAAAATGTCCATTGTCGGGAACAGATTTAATCAGAGCCTTAGAAATTGCAATCTGAGGAACCAGTTAGGGAAAAGTTGTAGGTACTTTGGCAGACAGTTCAACTTTTGTTCTTCGCCCCAGGATTTACCATACAGTTTAAAAAAAGCTGTCAGGGTCCCCCTTCTCCCCCCCGTGACAATATGTCTACATAGCAAATGTTGTAGTCTCATTACTTGTCACCAAAGACAATTGTAAGCAAATGATCACTGTTCACTTTTAGAGAGGAAAGGAGGGCAAACGAGAATGCACAGCTCCAAAAAGCAGTGCAGGAAAATAGGTGCTTTAACACATTATAAATGAGCAATACATACTTCCAGATTCCAAGAGAGGTGTCTACGTTTGACAATAAAAGCGAGACACTTTTTACACATCCTGCTCCCATCTTCGGTGGCTGCAGACACCTACATTCCGTGTCATTCCATTGCACCACAAAGCAGAGTGTGCATGTGTGAGGGGCTGACGTCACCTGTGGGAGAAAGGAGACAGGGCGGGACAAGCGAGCTCCCGCTCCCACAGATGCACTCGCCACCCCGCGCCTGGTGAGAAATGACTGATGTTACTCTAAATGTACATAGAAGCCATGCTAGGAACACAGTTTGCAAATGGATTGTTACAGAAAGCTCTGCGTGTTCATGGCCAGACTATCATTGGCAAGTTACCTGAAAGTTCAGCACCCAACGGAGACGGGAGATAATGACAATGTACCTGAAGAAGCAAAAAGGTATTATCAGAGATTTGACAGTCAAGGAAATGCGGTGCCTCGCAGATCTCAGCACACGGAACTCACGAACGGGCAGGTGACTAGTGAATTTAATGAAATGGTGCCCTCATTTGAGTTTTATGATTCCACAGGACCACCCGTTCTCCGGCCGCTTGAGTAGTGTACCTTAGAACAACTTGCACACAGTTTATTTTGAAATAAAAACAGGCCCCTTTATGTTGGGTCAACTTTCAGGTGATACAAGCATTGCACGGCCCCTAGTGAAGTGGGCCCGAAGCATAACCCACGGGTGGTCTTCTGCCATTCCCAGACTTTCCAACCAGTGAACAATTGTCCTTATGAGTGAAGTGCCTGTTGCGCCGACGCGCCACCTGCAGCCAG
The DNA here is from genome assembly GCF_040938575.1 of Ambystoma mexicanum. Lineage (NCBI taxonomy): Eukaryota > Metazoa > Chordata > Amphibia > Caudata > Ambystomatidae > Ambystoma > Ambystoma mexicanum. Next base: position 421,027,976 of record NC_090926.1, on the reverse strand, counting down.
TGGGTGATGCTTGCCACTAGCATCCACAGCCTTATTCATCCTCAGCTAGGAATGCCCTGTAATGCTGCATCGGTGACAACAAAGAAGAAACAACGTTAATAACTTATCCTACCTCACCACTTGTACCAAACTTGCTTAACACCAGGCGAGGGTCGGTAGGAATAGTGTCCCATCTGCCAAACAAAAAGAGGATTACCTCTCTGCGGCCAGGAAAAGTAAGGCCGCTTTGTGCCAGAAAGGGTTTCCTCCAACTGCCTGCCCCCAACAGCCCCCAAGCCCCTGTTTCCAGCCTCCTCTCCAGAGGTGTGGAGGCAACCTGCAGGCCAGAGGTGCAGCGCACTGTGCCAGATGCACATCTATCGCCCCCTTTGAGGTCTGGCACAGCTGGTAGACGTCACATGATATCCTGGTGGCAACACTAAGATTGCATGAAACCCTCATCTAGGGTAAAGATCCATCCTTGGAAGAAGTTCTAACATCGAGTCATAGGACTTGGGAAGCAGCAAGTTGTGATAAAGGCACCAATGTGAGTTTCTGTACCATCGAAGAAAATACGCATTTTAGAATTCCAAAGGCATACAGGGGACACAGCCCAGGCCACAAGAACCAAGGACTGAGGGACTCGTGTTGTCAATCAGTGGATGTGGTCCGCAAGAAACAGTGGCACTCCCTCAAAGCATGTTGACTGAACGTGTGAAATCAAGTTCCAGCAGTGAAGAGGCACAGCGCTGAAGACAGTGACAGTGATGCTGCCCAAGAAACGATGCTCCAAGCAGGGGCGTTGCTAGGGGGGGTTAAGTGGGCTATAGCCCCTGATCTTTTGGTTGTAGCCCCGGATAGAATCTCAGGAGCTACAGCCAAAAGGCTAGCTAGCCCCCAGTCCCAACACTTCTGACATCAGCGTAGCCCCGGGTCTTTTCCAGACCTAGCAACTCCCCTGGCTCCAAGGCACATCCACCATGGAAAAGTCAACTCAAAAGCTCCCCAGCAATAGATCAGAGATATCACTGATGCCATACTCTGGCTCAGAAGTATCAGTGAACCCCATTGACGATTAAGAGAGGCGAGTGGGGTGTGACCGTGTGCAAATGAATATGCTCAAATGCAAACCGAGAGTGTTCGGAGGAAGCAGGACACCATTGCTGATATACGACAACCGTGTTGTTGGATTGAAACGAGTCTTTGTACGGGGGAAAGTGTTTGAGGCACACAGAACTTCTGCATCCCCCATTCTGGGGAGGTATTAACAGCAAAACTTGCAAATGAACCTCCTGGAACCTTGTACCCCAGAACAGTTCATGTCAATACCCATTTCAGAATGCCAACAGCCTTCAAGTAAGGCGCAAGCTGCATAGAAACTAATAAAATCGTTTTAAAAAAAGGGTTATGAACACAAGATGTGTTTATGCAAGAATGTCATTTCCATAAAACATACAGTGTACACAGGTGCCACCATTAAAAACAGATAAAATAACACATGAAAGAAGACACACTGGAAGCAGTTGAAGGGTCAAAGTAGTTGGACCTAATAATAAAAAGATAAAGCTAAACTACGGGGTGTGAATAGGGTGATCATTACTGATGCCTGCCCAATAGGTATCATCTTAGAGCTGGTATTGATGCTTCACAATGTCACGTTCTTTACCAACCTAGATGAACATTCAAATCATCAGATTCTTGACCATGGAGAATCCGGGTCAATCACAGCATTTATCATCCCTTTTGAGGTGTGCAGGTCTACACATATGCCATATAGCTGAGAATCATGAACCACAAGTTAGGTGACATTTACAATGTTGTGTGTTTCCAAGATGACATTTTAGTTCAAAGCAACGATTTGGAAGAAAACAGCATGATGTTTGCAATACTGATTCAAGTTGCAAAATGCCAAGATCAGGTTGTTAAAAGAAAATAAAACCCAGTGTACACTGTTTCTCAATATTTCTGTTGGAGTAGAATATCTAGGGTACACTGCGTTTCAATGTTTTTGTGGGAGTAGAATACCCAGTGTACGCTGTTTCTCAAGGTTTGTGTGGGACTGGAATACACAGGGCACACTTTGTCTAAGGTTTGTGTGCGAGTAGAATGTCTGCGGTACACTGTGTCCTGTGGTTTGTGTGGGAGTGGAATACCTAGGGCACACTTTGTCCAAGGTTTGTGTGAAAGTAGAATGTCAAGGGTACATTGCGTCTTGAGGTTTGTGTGGAAATGGAATACCTATGGCACACTTTGTCTAAGATTTGTGTAAAAGTAGAATATCTAGGGGAAACTGTGTCTGGGAGTGAAATACCTAGCACACACTATGTCTAAGGTGTGTGTTTGAGAAAAGAATGTCTAGGGTACACTGCATCTTGAGGTTTGTGTGGAGAGTAGAATACCTAGGGCATACTTTGTGTAAGGTTTGTGTGAGAGCAGAATATCCTGGGTACACTGTGTCTCAAGGTTTGTGTGGGAATGAAATGCCTAGGGCACGCTTTGTCTAAGGTGTGTGTGAGAGTAGACTATCTAGGGTACACTGTGTCTCAAGGTTTGTGTGGGAATGAAATGCCTAGGGCACGCTTTGTCTAAGGTGTGTGTGAGAGTAGACTATCTAGGGTACACTGTGTCCCAAGGCTTGTGTGGGAGTGGAATACTTATGTACGCTATGTCTATAAGTTTATGTTGGAGTAGAATACCTAGTGTACGCTGTGTCTCAACATGTGTGTGGGAGAAGAATACCCAGTGTCTCACGGTTTGTGTGGAACTGGAATACCTAAGGCACACTTTGTCTACGGTTTCTATAAAAGTAGAACATCTAAGATGAACTGTGTCTTGAGGTTTGTGTTGGAGTAGAATATCTAGGGCACACCGTGTCTCGAGGTGTGTGTGGGAGTGGAATACCTCGGGTACACTATGTCTCACAGTTTTATGTGGTACTAGAATACCTAATGTTTACTGTGTATCAGGACTGAATAAAGTCATTGTTGCATTTGACATAAGTGACATAGTGAATGGCTGTGAGGAATTTGATCATCCGCATAGTGGGCGTGGGCTCGCCTGGTCATTTTTGTGAAATATTTAAATCAATGGATGATGGTAGACTTTCCTCTGAAAAATGCGTGCGGCGAATCAACAGATTTTTCTATGCTCACACCACAACAAGCACATAGACCCGGCACAGTCCACCACTGTCATATTTAGTTGGAATATGACAGCAGAGGAGGGCACAATGTCATTCCAAGGAGGGGGAGGACAAGCTTCCCCCCTGCCATGGTTAGACTAACTGACAAAGGCTCAATGGAACCACTCTACTCGTTTGTTATGAGCTGTAGCTGGTGCCAGTGATCAACATAGCAACAGGGTGTACTTCAAACAGGCCCACATGGGGCCTGGCTGCAGAGGATAACAAAGGAGTCAGAAAACCCAACACCTTTATATATGTAACTGTGTCAACATGAAGCCAGCCCCTGCCCTCAGTATCAATGACAGTTAATTGGCATGTCTGTGCCTACTGTGGCAGTAGGCCACCACCTTTTAGGGGAACCCTTTTCATAGGTATGAGAATTTGGTTTGCAGAAGCCAGGGAGTCTGATCTCTCAACATCTTTAAGGGAGATTTGCCACTTTAATCAGGAACCACAGAGGGACGACCATTAACTAGAGAGGCTCTTTGATCCCAGCAGGCAATAAGAGAGGTGGTACTTAGTAGCACAAGGGAGTGAGCCCAGAGCTCTTTCTGTTAAGTGAAGGGTTCTGCTGTATTATTTTGTGGAGTCCCCTTGATCCTGTGTCACCACTTTACAGTTTTCTTTTGCAAAGCACTCTGGTAATAACCTTATGCATACAGAAGATTGTTAGTAGGGACCCCAGTATTGGTTCACTAAAGTAGGCTCAGACTACACTAATCACTGTGGCCCAATTGACTTTAAAAGAGGGATGGAGCCCCTCTTTAAGCAGATCATCGGAAGGCTTCAAAAGAAGTAACATGAAGAACATATCCTAGGACTCAAGCTGAATGTACAGTCTGCCTTAGAGCTTCTGCCAGTGAAGGAAGGCCAGGAATATCCAAAAGAGAAGCAAGGTTCCTCCCTTTAACTTCAGCCAGGGACCAGAGGGAGAAAATAACTCAAAAGACCTTTTAGCTGCTTCAGAACCAGTACCAAACCAGCACACAGGGGGTGCCACAAGGTCTCTGAACCCAAAATGAAAGGCAAGGCAGAAGCCTGCACAACACTCCCTAGTTTTGGGTCGTTTGCCTTAAAGGACAATGAAAGCTTGTTAAAAAGGTGGGCAGCGGTGCAGTGACAAGCATCTACTGCTGTCTGCCTTAGAGGACATTTTTGAGCCAGTCGAGTTCCTTGATCCCCAACTGACGGCAACGCTGACTGCCGTCAAGCCGTAGTCACTGAAACAAACCCAATACATCTTGACCAGTTCTTTAGAAATGCCGTTCAGCACTGAAACAATGATTCCTGAACCTGAGTCGCTGTGAATGCCAGCCTGCAGCCATTGGAAAAGCTTTGCTCGCCGATCCGTCTTGCCGCCTGATACCCGCCGCAGACTCATGTCTCAAATTCTGTCATAGAAGCCTGAAAAGTGCCCTGAAGCAGATTTAATGCTGTCAAGCATCCAGAAAAACTACAGCAAGAGGTACATTTTGGTTCTGTCCCCCCGGTCCTTAGCAGAAGGTCCCTAGAAACATTGTAAGACGCTTTCTTTCTTTTTGCTGAAGCCAAGAAGCTAAAAAACTATTGCAGGTATTAACCATGCAACTACTCTCTGGTCAGTATCCAGAGTGCATCCCTTTTCCTTCTTAGAAACTGTCTGTTCTCTGCATTCCTTTACAGGGTGTGTTGTATTTAATACTGATATTAGACAGTTGTGATAGTACGACCTTGACTGGACACTCCTTTTATCATTGGGTAATAATGTATTTTTGCTGTGTTGCAAATAACCAACAATCAATGATGTTTAGAGGAGATAAGCTTGCTGTTCTGTCCATTTTACCAAAATTGGACAAGGAGGTTTATATCATTAATTGAATACATGTTCAATCTAATCTGTTCAGATATGTCCTGTTGTATTACAGGTGTGGGGTTGATTGATGGTTTACAAACCAATATTCACCCCTTGACCACCGGTTTCTCAGACTGGATTCTTCACAATGCCCAACTCCTAAATCCAAAGATCAGTTGAAGTAGTTCATGGGGTTTCCTGAGTACTATGCCAAATTTGGCAACATCATATAAAAAGCAGAAAACCTGGCAAGGCTCTTGTAGGCATGGTATGATACCAAATAGAAGCATTGTGGAAAAATGCATTTTGTGGATTGGTAAAAGAAATCCTTTTGCAAATGTTCACTTCTTGCAGTTACATGACCAAGCCAGAACAACGGTCATATATATATTTATATAAATTCAGTAAAAAAAACTTTGTTAAAGGGACGTTATGGTTAAGTTGTGCTACTAAAAACCTATGAAATTCAGTGAAAAAACATTGTTAAAGGGACGTTATGGTTCAAAGTAAAACCAAAAAACCCCTGAAATTCGGCAGTTATGGTAAGATAAGCAACCATAACTCGCGCCGCCACCGTGCACTGCTAACACTAACACCCAGGACATCAAAGATGACATCACAAATGTCATTGATGACATCACTGATGACATCACATGGCTGGCTCTCCCTTTTTTTACTTTCCTGACATATCTAGACCACATGATTTTCTTCAGTAACAGTCAGGAACTAAAAATTGTAAATTACTATATTCGTAGAATTATCCTTCAAGTATGTTCTTAGAATAATTTCCTCATGGTCCAGTCATATCATATGAAACATATACATAGGAGAAGTCACAACCTTGAAAGACAGCAATCCTTTTTGTGCATTAAAATTATCAGTAGATTTATCAGCACTTTCTGATACTTTTGATGTTTTTTTATTACTGTACTTTCCCTGTATATGCTCATATTTTTATATGTTGTACTCACACTATTTTCCTTAGGGTCCAGACACATCATGTGATATATATAGATAGGGTAAGTAACAGCTTTGAAACAGAGCAATCATTTCTCTCCATAAAGGTAATCAGTTAGGTTATGAACACTATCTGCTACTATTGCTGTTTCTTTTTCCTACTTCAATTCCCTTGTATATATTCATATTTGTATGTGGTGTTGTCTCTTTGTGATTTGTGTATAATAATGCAATTCTGTAGTAAGTGGGTTTTATTACCTACTTATCACAAGTTTCACTGTACGCAAAACTCTAATATGAAAACAGTTATTTCAATATTCAACATGGCAAGCTTATGAATATTGCACCTCCATCATGTATGCTGCACAGAATGCCTATGTTTCTACATGAGAACCTTAGTATATTGGATTGAAGTTAATAATAGAATGCTATTTATATCAATGCATAGCTTAATGCACTGATTAGCACTTGATATTTATTCCAATAATCTTTGACACTTTTTTATTAACATTACACTAAGAATCCCTTGTACAGACTTTTCATGAAAGGTAAATGCACATGTGATGTCATCAGTGATGTCATCAATGACATATGTGATGTCATCTTTGATGTCCTGGGTGTTAGTGTTAGCAGGGCACGGTGGCGGCGTGAGTTATGGTTGCTTATCTTACCATAACTGCCGAATTTCAGGGGTTTTTCGGTTTTACTTTGAACCATAACGTCCCTTTAACAAAGTTTTTTCACTGAATTTCATAGGTTTTTAGTAGCGCAACTTAACCATAACGTCCCTTTAACAAAGTTTTTTTTACTGAATTTCATAGCTTTTTAGTAGCGCAACTTAACCATAACGTCCCTTTAACAACGTTTTTTCACTGAATTTCATAGGTTTTTAGTAGCACAACTTAACCATAATATCCCTGACTTCATATACATGTAACATAGAACATACTAACCCCCTCATAGTGATTTTCATGTCCGCGAACTACCGCTATGTCCGCGGACGCATCGAAAATCTGAGCGTGGTGAATGTAAATTTAAATATTGTGCCCCATTTCCCCTTTGAAGTTGGCTCTGAAAAGAGCTGTTGTTTTTTTTTTTTTACAGATGCTTGACAGACACCTGTTATTTTGTATTTTTTTTCTTGTTTTTTTTTCTTACTTTACTCCTAAAATCTTTACATAACCTTCTCCAAAGCAACCCTTACATTCCAAAATAGAAAGGCATTTCCCATAAAAGATAAAGAAATGCCATCTTCTTTAAAATTAACAGCATTACTGGCATCAATATTCTCATTGTTACAGAAGAACATACCAGCTCTAAGCATGAAGGCACACATGCCTCGGTTGATGACACACCTAGCAATGTTTTGCTGAGGACAAAAAACTGAACTATTGTCCCATATTGCCCTAGGTAGTAATCCAGAAAAAATTACTTTCGCATTTGGAAGGATCTTCATTACGGCTTGAACAATGCGTACCAAATCAGCCAACAAAGTAGGGGCACTGACGTTGCCCAAATGGAAAGCACCATAGTGCAAAACTACCACATTCAGACTGTTCATCGTGGCCATATCCTCACAAAATTGTACAATTCCCTGTACATTGCAATCAGGCACAGTGCTCCACACCACCTCCACTCCTTTCACATCAAAGTTCTTTGCAACATGCCTGCATTCAGCGTACTGCAGTAATCCATGCAGAAACATATCTCCGATCACCAAGACCCTGACTTTCTCCACTTCTGCCATCTTCACCACACACAGTCTCTTTCAACACAAATCCACAACCTCGACATCAGATTGGCTGATCCGTACAGTCTTCTTTCCATGTTGGATTTCCTGGAAAAACCCGGATGTAGCACGCCCTGTCCACGAGCAGCCACGGTGTCCGCAGACGGCGTCCACTTTACTCTCTGTGCCATTCCCTCATTGCATACAGCTAAGCAATCACACAATACGAATAACGTCCTCAGAACACCCCCATTTTGTGAATTCAACTTCTACAGATGGCTTTACACAGAATGTTGCAAAGTAAGAATTTATGCTCGTTCACAGTGAAGGTCAGCTGCTTCCATTTTTTTCTCGGGCCCCGGAGAGGCTCACGAAGCTGACTATAAGGTTGTATTGTGTTTTGACCTTGACAGACAGAGATTGTGATGAAAGACTTCTCTTGAAGGAGTGTTGCTAAAACGTAAGAGAAGATAAGGATGAAATTTATGAAACGAAACCACTTTTATATATTATATCACTATGCGAAAGATCGTTGGCACACGCGGAGTCATATTTTGGGACTACACCACTCGTAGACAATGGAAATTGCAATTGTACTGTAAGTAACCCTTTAGATTATTTTATACCAAATATAATTACAATAGCGTAGCATTAAAGACCGCTCAAGTTGAACTTGTTTGTTGAAAGTGGCATAATGTTTTCTACCACGCACTATCACCGCCAAATTGATCCCCTGTTGTTTAGAGGGCTCTGGAAAAGGCAGACGACACAGGGTGGGTTAATACAAATAATTTAACCGGTCTATAGGCGGTCAAGCGCTCTACTCGCTGTGCCATTTCACTGTAGCCTGTCAAATGGCAGAGCGAGTACAACGCTCGCTTTGACATCCGTGCACAGCTTGCTAACGCAAGTTCGAATCCCGGCAAGGCCAAACTCAGCCTTTCATCCTTCCGTGGTCGATAAATGAGCACCACACACCGTGGTTAATAATAAGCACCGCTTATATACCTCACGGTTCTTAGCGCTATATGAACGGGAAAATATTATTATTTTATTATTAACATACTCCGTTGCACTATCTTCGATAGCAAATAGTTTCACGCCCTAATAAATAAAATGATGATTTTTAATGAAGATCGGCTGGTGAGACTACTTTATGTTTTTTAAAACAGGTATGTGGCCCCATTTTGCCTATGTCACGATTTATAGACTCCAGCGGATGAGGTCTTCAACTGCCAGGTGCAGGTCCAAATATGCAACTTCATGAACCTCACCATTTTATGGGACAATCGCCAAGGACCAATATGCCCTTACGCAGTACTAGCGGCTACAAACAACATACCAACCAATAGGGTGGTCTAATGGCTCATTTTTGGAGCAATCTTCTGATTATCAGAGTGACCATTTACTGCTTTTATCATAAACCAACAGCCTATCTACCGCAAAGGAACGACGCGTGGCTCCAAATAAACTTTTGCTGATCGACAGCAGAGACAATAGCAAATCGCTGAATATTCACTAAATAGTTCATGTGAAATAAATGTACTTTATCAAATGTACAATCCTGCTGTTTACTTTTAAACCACATTTTCATATTCCGAATTGTGGCTCACTGTGTTCTAAGCTGATCTAACACCCTCTGTACCGCAAAGGAACATCGCGTGCCTCAACATGAACTTTTGCGGATCGACAACAAAGACAAATGCAAATTGCTGAATATTCTCTAAACATTTGATGTCAAATAAATGTACTTTACAAAATTTACAATCTTGCTGTTTGCTTTTAAATCACTGTTTCATATTCCGAATTGTGGCGCGCTGTGTTGTGACATAATATGTGTTGTCTTCCAGGTTCTGTGTAAAGTCACTTAGGACTGGAGAGGACTGGGCGCATTTGATGACGCACCCTGTAACGTCACGGAGACGAATATGAATGCTTTGATAATATCAGGCTTAGGGGCGGGAGATATGATTTAGTGTTGCAAAAGCAAGTCAGCCAGGTCAATAGCGCCAGTCATAGGATTATCACTTAATGTCGGCGCACACCAGCCGGATTAATCATTTCTTTAGTGGACAAAAAGTCGGTTGACACCCATAGGAAATTGTACTATTAGCGGACAAAAGGAGTGGTTTTAAAACACTTTCACCCTGACAACGAACAATACAAACAACATTCTCAGAACACCCCCATTTTGTGTAATTGCAACCATTTCGGGACACCGCAAGTGTTCTTAGAACACATTCAACTAGACAGATTACAATACGGACAGCGTCCTGAGGACACCCCTAGTTTGTGTATTTACGAACAATTAAGTACACCGCGAGTGTTCATAGCAAATTTTTACCTTCCATGCGAACAAAAATGACACATACTCTGTCCTCTAAACACCCCACCATTTAGTTTATTTACAAAATGTCAGAACAGCCGTGTTCTCCGCAGACAAATCGAACACAACAAAAGCGTCTAGCACATAAATAAAATACAACTTTGAACATATCTCATACTCCCCCACCCTCCCCAAAGACTTCTACACACCAACACACTCTACTAAATACACATTTTGAACAAACTTTCACTGCGCTGTCCGTGGACGTACGCAAATGCAAGATGGCGGGCGCGACAGAAAATCTAACGCGCATCACGCCGCCCAATCAGCGAACACGTTGCATGTCCGCGGACATGACGCAAGCCGCTGGGCCAATCGGGGTTCTGTCCGCGGAGCGAACAGGGAAGTCCGTCCGCGAAGCGAACACAGATATCACTAATTTTTTTGCCTTACATTTTGGTCATTTTTTAAAAAACTACTGGACGGATTTACACCAAATTTGCAAAAGCACGCTTTCGGGACCAGGCCGCCGCTCCTGCCGTAAATTTGGTGTAAATCCGTCCAGCGGTTCGGGCTGTAGCCGTGCGCATTCAGTCTATGGGAAAAAAAAAAGTTTTGGGACCCCCCTATAACTTTTCCCCCCCTGGACGAATCCTCACCAAACTTTGTAAAAGAATTTCAGAGTGGGCCATATACTTTTGTGCAAAGTTTGGTGAGGATTCGTCCAGGGGGAGCGAAGTTATAAGCCGCCCAAAAAGTGCTCTTCCTATGGAAACACCAACTTAACCATAACTACATGGCCGCTACCGCAGCCATGTAATATATATATATATATATATATATATATATATATATATATATATATATATATATATATATATATATATATATATATATATCAATGTTGGTATATACCAAATTTGGGAAACCCTCACAGAAAGAGAGAAGGAAGCTAAGAATGTGGTGATCTTTGTTTGGTAAACATAGTCATCCTATGAAATAAGTTATTCAGTGAGGTAAAGGAGATGATGCATGTTCAAGGGCCATAACTTACTTCAGAGCCAACATTGGATTAAAATTATTTTGATGGTTAGCAGACTGCATGCCTTTGGACATGGTGTCAGCCCAGGATGCACGAGAATGTCCACTCCAAGACTGACCAAGCTTTCTAACAAAGATATGAGTGTGTGCATTTTACATAGACAATTTGCCAGAAAACAAAAAATGCACATGAAGATATCTTACCCATATTCCCATGGACACTTTCAGTAATGGACATATGTGTAGAGGGTTAGTTGGGATGGGGGGGGCAAAAATAAATAGGGCGAATCAGAATATCACAGGGGCAGAAACATGAAGAGATAGTTAGGTGCTCTGCATACTGTAATTGTTTCGTTCATAAGATTATCTTGAGCTTGGGTCATCATTTGTTTTAAATTAGCATGGTGTGCATGCCCTGCTGGTAATTCACGGTCATTTTAGCTGGTGAATGATATCCCCAGATGTAAGAGAATGGAGAAACCACTTGCTGAATCATTTGGGGGATTGTTATATGACCATTTGGCAGCCCTAAAATATACTACCAGCTGTCTAGTCTGTGGGTTAATTTGCACATGAGAAACTTTTCAATGCGTTGATTACCACATTCAGTTTGCCCATCTATCTGGAGGTGATGACTATGTACATGAGTTGCTACGGTTTTGCAAAATAAGTTCCAAAATCTCGAAAGGAATTATCTATTTTGATCTGAGACAATAATGCATGGTGTCTGTGTAATTCTTTGTTTTAAGACGTGTCAGCTAGTGTGGTTGGACTCTGGCATGATTGTCTTGGAATGCATCAATACTTTCCATAATGCTGGCTCCTTGTGATAGTTTGATGGTTGGTTGATACAAGTGCCCCTTGTGAAGTTGTTACACACCTTATGCAGTTTAGTCTGCATATTTTGATGCTCAGTCACTCAGCGTCTGTGGGAAAAAGAATTCTCAAATCCTTTAGAACTGTTTCTGCTTACTGACTTCAAACCCTTGACTATCTCTAATAAATCAGGTAGATGACTGAGTTGGGGTAGTGTACTTGTTTCTCAGAGAGGTTATCTAATCCAATGCTATTTCTTGATATTTTCCCTGCTTTCCCATTCCAAAAACCTGCTCTGTGGGTAATGATAAACACTCATTTGAAGAAAAAATAATCCTGCAGAAATCCCTTCCTCTGAGAGCATGTGTGACTTAACAAGACTTAACAAGACATCATTAGGATTTAATGATCTGTTAACCATTGGGGGTAAGAGGTTCCATGCTTTGAATGCTGTCTTGAAAACCAAGAGTTCTTCATCTGCGATTGAGTATTTGAGTTCCGCTGGTTAGAACACCGGGACCAGTAGATGTGTGATTAGTCAGTGGGAAGATGATATTGGGAAAGTACAGCTCCAATATTGGGAAGGTACAGCTCGAATGGATACACTGGATGAAGCTGTTGGAAGGCTTCTTCTGCCTCACAAATCCACAAAAATATCTTCCACGTCCTTAACAAATTAGCTATTGGTGACCCACTGCAGAAAATAAGGAAAGAAGCACAGATGAAAATGTGACAGCCCTAGGAAACGTTTTACTATCTGGATAGTACTTTATGATTACCCCAGAACTACTGCTTCAATTTTACATTGGTCCATCATTATTCCTCCCTGCATTTCAATTAAACCTAAAATCGCCACTCATTCAACATGGAAAAAACACATTGTTCCAATTTGGTGAACAAGCAGTACTTCCCAATCTGTGTTAGGCCTGCCCTCCTGTGTTCTGTGTGTTCTTTAACACTCTTTGAGGAGATTGACATGTCATAACACAGACAATAGCAAAACGGAAAGGTGATGTTGGAAGGTTTTGAATAAATCATTACCACTGGCACGGCTCTGGGCAACCTTCCAGACCATCGTTTTTCAGCCTGCCAAGCCATTACAGAAGGGGAAAGACCATATGCAAATCAGGCTTGGTCCCACCCCAAAAGGGGCAGTCCAGCCCGAACTGCATTCATGAAGAACTGCAAGGCAGCGAGTGCAATGTGAAGCCCAAAGGGTGTTAGTCTAAATTCAAATACACCAAACATTGCTCAAAAACCTGTTTTCCACTCATCTACAGCCTTAACTCTGAGGAGATAATATTTGCCTCTGAGGTCCAGTTTAGTATACATTACAGGGCCTTTGACCCGGTCCAAAAGTATTTGGTTGAGTGGAATTGGATAGCACGTTTCTATGGTGACTTTGTTCAGTGCACATGCCCGGATTCAATTTTGTATCAACTTAAAGCAAATTGAAATATTGTACAGTGGACACATTTGAACTAGTAATGAGATTTGAAGTCACAGATATTTTAAACATGTTACTATGTTTTTTTAGGTTTTAGCTTTTAATCTCACACTACTATACTCCTATCGTGTCTCCTGGCCGTGTAGCACTGTGACTCACCCATGAGCGCAGACTGCCCACCACATACCCCGTCTACCCTCTTTTTGCTGCACTTGCACATTCTGAATACTCACAAGATATAGTAGGTTCATCCTTTTATCCGTTTCCCCCACTGTTCTTATTAAATATTGCATTTTGTATTGTATGTCACTCCCTTGTTCCCTCTCTGCTGCCCTGTGGGTGCTCTGAAAAGTATTTTACTTGCTGTATAAGCGCCTAAAAAGCAAACAATAAATAAATACATATATAAATAAATACGAACATATTGTATATTCATTGATTAATTATGTAAAATTATATTTGCAATTATTTTTAATGTTTTAAACACATGTGATATCGGTCAGGTATCTCAGATATGCATGCGATTGTTTTCTTTGTGAGTGTATGGCTTCTAGCTGGAATAAAATGAAATAATAATAAAAATAACAATAATAATATTATTAATACAAATAATAATAATGATAATAATAATAATAATAATAATCATCATCATCATCATCATCATCATCATCATCATCATCATATTAACAATAATAATTGCTAGTTATTACATGCACTTAAATCCCCTTCTTTTTTCAGTTTGAAGAACTATGGTAACAATGGTAATATTTCAGGGATTGTATTGGGAGTATGTATCAATTTACAGGTACTCATCCAAATATTCTCTAAAGTGTTTCCTCTCAAGGTCAATTGGTGCATAGACCTGACTGAACAGCTCTTGAGCTTGAGGCATTCAATCTATCCTCCTGTCATATTGTCGAAGAGATTGCAAATTGTTTGCAATATTCTTCCCAAAAATGTCTTAAAATGCCTTATATTCTAGCGTGAATCATCTGAATGCACCCATGTCACATGTTTCTGATGATTGAGCTAGAAAGCAATTCATCTGCAGATGAAGGGTGGCTGATGTTATCCGCATAACAAGAAATACTGCAGCACTCATAACCAAAGGTCAATGTTCTGCTGTCCCTTTTTATTATTTGATTGTGAACCAATACCCATGGCAAGTATAGGATGACTTCAAATGCTGGTGCGTTCATCAAGTTGAACCATATTTCCTGTTGATGTCTATCCTGACAGAGGAGAGTTAACCAATCGTTCTGCTTCATGGATTGCTGCATTATTAATGTGCATATGATTCCTAATCATGGGCCATCTTCCAAACCTATCAGACAGCATAGTGTCTTGGTGTCTTGGTATTCTTCTTCTTAGATCAGGCTGGACACTCCCTAATGAAGTGTGCTGCATGGCTGAAAAAAAAAACATAAATGCTAATTTCACTTTTGTTATCTTTTGCCTCTAGTCAAGAGTTCACATATTCCATTTTGATTGGTTTCTGCTCCCTCTGGAGTTCAGAATGTTGCGCTCTTATTTCTGGATGGACCACTGTAGCTTGAAAATGTGTTTTTTGCCATGATCTTGCTTACATTCCCATCAAACGATGATGTAGCTGGGCTACTAATTCAATATATTCTGCACCTTCTTTTCTTGATTAAGAATCTGGCAAGGACATGTTTCAGACATGTTTGGATCCCCAATAAAATAAGGAGGTTCTCAATTATTTCGGCAGATTTGTTTTCACAGCTAACTGGTCTTGTGAACCTTGTTTTAACCCAAGAGCTTATTATCTAAGTCATGTGTGTGGGCTTTGTGGGCAACACTTGTTTTGTATTATCCTTAAGAAGCATTAAAACAATATTCCTTAAGTAAGGGAACATCTTGTGAAACTAATGCAAGAGACCAGTTTGCTGTATTACACATGTACAGTAAAAGGCGAATATCACTTTGATCGAACATTAGAGTGGAAAATATGTAAATAAAGTTGATGTTCATTTATAAACAAAAACAAACATTTGGCAGTCCCCAGAGACCCGTTACATGGTTCCAATTGTTTAGATGGTGATGTGATTAACTAAATGGGTACTGAAGCTTGTACCATAGAAGACACACCAAATGCCTTCACTGGCATAGCCAAAAGGTCACCCCTAACATGCTCAAGGGATTTAGTTTAGCTTGTAAGGAATTAGCGCTAGATGTAAATATATTATTAAAATACCTAATTTGCCCACAAGCTGTCTCAAGGCATAACTTTCTTTATGATAGCCTATGATCTCACAACATGGTTATTAAATCCCCCATTCAAACATGCATGTTTCCCCGGTAGAAGCTGTTCACGGAACATGCATTCTGTAAGACCTTTCCTGTCCTTCCTCCCAGAGATGAAATAGATACCTCCGATCCCTCATTGTTATCCAACGGGGGAGAGAGTTGGAAGCAGTCCTGTTAGGATTCGAGGAGGGCAGGGGGTGGCGGGTTGCCACTTGAAGGGTTGGGATCCAGATGTGTGTATGCAGTGGCCGTTCCAGAACTGCCAATACATACAGGTCCATTCAACCAGTTCTAGCTTGCTCCCTCTGGCCTGTTGGAGAGGGTTCTTAAATGAAAGGTAAGAATGCTTAGCCTTATGGACTCTGAATTATTTATTATATAAATATGAATTATGAATCTGAAGTAATGTGCAATTGTGTGAAGGAATAGTTGTGGTGATCTGACCCCATCCAACCATAAATTACTTATTGCTGGAACATTGTAATCTTTAGACCAGCAGTGATGGTGTGGGTCCCATTTGAAATAGTTAAAATGTCATGTTATCACGTCTCTTTCTCTTGCAGGCAGGATTTAGATTCCAAAAAGAAGATCAGGCAATATGTGAGGTAAGTGAAAGCAAAGGTATTGAAGTATGATGTGGATCTTGTTCCTTTGGCTGATCTGAGCAAACTCCTGTTGACTGGCGAGTCGCGTGGGGTGTAGACTAAAGTGAGCATGCAGATTGAAGTGCAGGTATAATCCTGACAAAGCACAAATAACAACTGGCAAAGGGGCACAGCTGTTTATGTGTATTTCTAGGGAAAGAAAACATGGGCAACGCTTCTCGGGAAATTACTGATGCCTGGGGACCGTGTAGTCTATTTGTATTCCTAGTTCCAAAGAACAACCTTCACTTTACCGAAAGTCCCAGATTTATTTCAGTTAGAGTTGGCTAAAATAAATGCTGAGAGGACACAGAAGGGATCCTGGAGGACAGGTCAATATGCATAGGACTAACATCATTGGCAGTAGGGCAATTCTGGATATTTTCTTTCATCAAGACAATATGGTAACTCTTTCCACCCTGAGGCTTGACAAGAGAATTATTCCCATGAAACAGGTTCTGCATTCCTTCTCCCAAATCAATACCAATTACTTCCAGGTTAAAAGGATGCGAGATGAGTCTGATATTCACTTCATGCGGCCACCACTATGCCACTTCCTTTTCTTTTTGTTCTCTTATTGCGTAAGAATTCTGAACAGGTTATCCTCCTGGCTGGTATAATCTCTAGATTCACTCTTTGCCCTGCTGTGTGTGACTTACATTTCCATTCTAATAACATCCAAAATCCAATGAATACCATAATGTCGTTGCTATACTTTATTTGTTTGTCGGTGTCTGTTTTGTTTCACTATGAACTGTATTTAGCCAGAAAACATAAAAGAGATAATCTGCAATCCAACATGACTACAGGTGTGCATTGTGGAGTGATACAGACTTGGTGCACCCAGCAGATAATGCATGGAGTCATGTGTTAACCTCCTACAAGGGCCAAGTCCTGTCTGACCTCTTGTCTCTTTGTCTCTTGCAAAAGTGAGGATTCACACCTTTTCAGTGTGTGTTTTCAGCCTACCCAGTATCCAAGGCGTGTATGAACCTGATTGTTTCAGTGCACCATACACAATTAGCCAACATTAATGGCTGTTTATGCACATTAATATCAGTTAGGACACAAATACATTGTGTGGGACAATGCTGCTTGTGTTTGTGTGCATACATTGTAACATTATGTTTATGTTACACTGCAGTGCGGTACAGAATAAAGGAAAACATTAACACAGGCTGCTTCGCCTTGTTCCACATATTTGCAGTGCCAATCTGTCTATGTCTTGGAATTACAATGATCGCCAATGGCATTTACTTACCACTTTTACTCGTCCATCTCCCAATGTGATGTATGATATGATAAGATTGGTTATTTATAACCCGCTTAATACCCAGAGGTTTCTAAGCGCGGACCCGGGCATCGAACCTCTGCTGCTCCTCGGCCTGCTTCCAAGGCGTACATTAGTTCTGCTGTCTTTAAAGGACGTAGCTCCAGTTTGCCTGCAGGCAGAACACATTATCTAAACGGAGGCATTGATTCTTCAACTCTGACAGCACAATGTGAACTGTGGATTTAAGAGTAAGGTACATGTGCAGTCTTTATTTTAACTGCATATGGTTTTGGGGTCATACTCATTCTGCAAGTAAAAACCCTCTGCTGTGCATGGCAGCATACTGTATAGCAGTGGTGCAATTTGTTTGTGTCCTGTAATGTTTACTAAAAAAATACATTGGAGTGACCTTTGACATTTCGAGCATGTCCAGTCTGCCAGCAAGCTGCATGCATTCAGTGGGTTGTGCTGATCACAGTCATGTTTGAAATATCTTGTGACCTGCAAGCACAAAAACCCTGCTTCCCCAGTTTATGTATGCACACACCATCCCTGCAAATAGAAGTAAATGCATGAGTTAAGTAATATTTATATATATCAATTGGTGTGAAACAGTTCATTTCACATCTGCCCCGCAGATGTGCCCATTTAATGGGGCGATCTGGTGGGAATTATAGTTGTACATATCTGGTGACCAGCAGGTCTCTTCTTCAAACTTTCCTTCCCCAGCTCCAGTATAAAGAAAGTATGCCTTCATAAAACACTAATGGAATATGGCAAAAGTGTGCAGTATCATTGGGCCTGATTGTATTGATTCGCCATTGGCCTTTGAGCTGCATGCATTCAGATAAGTGATATATTCATTGTTTGCAACTCCCTGCCACATGTTTTGGAAAAGCACTTCCATCATACCCATCGAATGAATTCAACAAGGAATGCCGACGGGAGTTGTAGTTCAAAACATCATGCCTCCCCGAGGTAACATCTTCAAATCCAGCTCCCTTGGCTTCGGTATGTGTTTGTGTGCAGTATGTGTAGTAATGCAATTAGTTTAATAATATGTAATAATAACAATGGATGTAAACGTTCTGCATTTCCTTGTAGGTCTACTCTTACCCCAGGTTATCAGAGTGCACAGAAATAAACAGATCTTTGTTTGTGCCCTTATTTGCATATATTGATTCCCAACGAAAATGCTGCTATCGATTTGTAATTGAATATATATTATATTGTTGTAAAATAGAGAAACCATAAATACATACTGAAACAAGACAGCATTCATCCTGCGGGAGGTCCATCTGGAAATCAGCTTCTGCCTGGGAGAGTGATTGTGTAATGCCTGGGGGTGATGTGAGACGCACATGCCATAGAAAAGTTGGGGGAAGCGGGTATTTGTGGACAAAAATTATGTGAAGGATTTCAGCAGAACATTTGCAATTATTCGATTATCTTGTCCCCAATGACATTGGTGCGAATCTGCATGAATAGTGTGTACACAAAGGTCGGTATGGTCTTGCTGAGACAAAGAGGCATGGTTGTATTAGTGTCCAACTCATGAAAGCTGACTTTCTGATATGATGGACGCAGGCTGTCGGAAGCGGCCAGCGCTGAGGCTTGACGTACTCCGTATCACGGAAGCTGGTGCGGCTTGACGACCTGTGGGTCCTTTCCTCGAAGAGGCGGAGATTGGCAGCGATTGAGGAAGCGACTGAGGAACCTGCAGCCGCGGTCAGCGGCGGTCGGCGAGCTGCGTGAACCCCGTGAATCCCCGTGAATCCTGTGACGTGGTACCGGGTGCAGGAGCTCCCACCTCGGGGAGAAAGTGCTGAGCAGCACTGTGCAGTGTCACGCGGCCCTACATCAGCTCAGCATCCTAACACAAAGCGGAGCGGAGCGGAGTACAACAGGAGGAGCACGACATGTACGTGGTAAACTGGGCTGGGCCCGGAGCCCTGTAGTTGGGCTGGGCGACGGTGAGCCCCGGGCCCTGAGTCCAGAGCCCTGCATTTGATGCCCTGTAATACTCCGGATACTTCCGTGTCCCCCCTGCTACCCCCTGCTACCCCCTGTAATCCTTCCCTGAGACGCGGCCTTGAGCCTTGGGACTCGGGGACTCTGGGTGGCCACCAGTGAGGGTGGCTTTCAGGCCGTGACGATTTTGGCCCGTGTGTCCGGTAGATAGCGTGACTGCCGAGAGCAGAGGAGGAGCAGAGGGTACAGAGGGGGCCTGGGGGCAACGTCAATGAATAGGTGCCTGATATTCACCCAGTGCTAGCTGTGAATTAGCTGTGAACTAGCTGTCTGCCTCTCGTCTCCCCGCTACCACTTTCCTTTCATCCATTTTCTATAACTGTTGGTGGAGCGGGGGAAAAACATTTGGGAGACTGTGGGCGGTATGCCTTTGATCCCATATGATTTATGATACAACGCTCTCTCATCTATATGGAAAATAATAGCTGAGGGAGTTGGGTGCTACGCTATACTTTGCCTTTGGGTGGCTAACTAGTTCGATATAGCAATTGAAGAATCATTGACTGTTATAGCGAGTAGCATTGGATAATAACATCTTAAGTAGTCCCCTTCCCCCCATTGGTGTGGTTGGCATTGGCTGGAATGACTATGCCAGCGGGTAGAGGATCTGCAAAGAATCGATACCACCTTCGTAATTTAACAGCACAACCAAATAAGGAGAGTGTGGAAGAGTTATCCATGACGAATAACAACAAGACTGAAAAGAAAAAGAGGGGAAACATGGTCGCAGGTCAAGGTACAATAACTGGCTTTTTTCCTCCAAACCCTCCAGCCGATATCAATTTAACAATAACTGAGGAAGATGAGGTGCACGAAATTAGAAGTAGTGCACTAATGAGCTCCTCTAATTATG
The DNA here is from genome assembly GCF_040938575.1 of Ambystoma mexicanum. Taxonomy (NCBI): domain Eukaryota; kingdom Metazoa; phylum Chordata; class Amphibia; order Caudata; family Ambystomatidae; genus Ambystoma; species Ambystoma mexicanum. Next base: position 421,007,597 of record NC_090926.1, on the reverse strand, counting down.
AGGATATTGACAATAACTCACTGTTGGAGTTGTGTTTGAGGGTTGCATCAGTCAGCAAATGGAAGTGTAATGTGTGCGTCTCCTGGTTTACCTATACTGACAGAGAGCACAGGGAGGCTATCTGCCTCCCCGGATCTGGTAATGACCTCCATGGAGGACGCACCTGAAAAAGAAATAGAAGAGCTGGGTTGTCAAATAAATATGACAAACGAGATTGCCGAGCTCCAGTCTTCAGTAGCGGCATTACAATTTGCACTTAAGATTCTTTTACAAATGTCTGGACGCATTCTAGCTAACACCGTAACTTTGACTACAGCACATGAGCTTAAAGAAAAAGAAAGAGAAGAGTCTGAAGCCACACATGAGGAAGTTATACAGATAGTTAAAGAAAAAGAAGTACTACTGGTGAAGGAAACAGAGATAACAACCCCTGTAGAGCCAGAGGAGCAACTAGATAAAGAGATGGATACACAATATGAACATAGCACGCATGTCTTCTTCTCGCGAAAGCAGCGGAGATTGGCAAAGAAGGCTCAAAAGCTTGCTAAATTGTATCCCCAACCGGATTCTGTAGAAGGATCACCTGCCTTTGTATCCCGCTCAAAAAAAGCAAGGAAATGAGCGAATAAAGCTAGGAAAAAGAATCCACCAGCGGAGGGCCAGCTTATAAGTTGGCTTCATAAGGATCAAGAAGTAATTAAAACAGTAGTTGAAGAAGATGAAGCCTCTGTGTTTGATGACCAAGAAGAAGACATAATTGAAATAGAGCCGCCTGAACAATCCATGAAAAATCAGGAAGACGGGAAAGCAATGAGAACGCCGGCTAAGATGAACAAAGATCAGGAAGACCTTTCGGAAAATAGGGTTTGCCTGATAAAAAATCTATATCAAAGTGGCAAAAACAAATGGCTAACACGATCAGAGTTACTAACTAGGCTCAATTGCGTCCCTCAACTACGTGTATTAACATCAGAAGACTTTTTGTTTGTCGAGCCATTGAATGGCCCTAATCCCAATGTCTCTGCACTACATTGCAAATTCCTAGCTACAGCAAAGATTATTCGAAAATATAAAGAAGATCTGAGAACAATGGACATTGAAATTGATGTGGATTTGAATGAGAGAGACCCTAACGCTGTACAAGAGCAACTGATTACCCCAAAAAGTGAAACAGACAATGTCAAGAATTTGGAAGGGAAAAAACTTGAGCTTGCCGATGCGCAACTAGTTCTAAAGTGGGTGCTGGAATCTTTGCCGGGGGTTTTAAAGAACCACTGAGATTTTACTGTCTTGTCTTGGAATTGTCATGGTTCCACACACCTACTTAGATCTGAGGGATCTACGGCTCTTTTTTGCTTTTGTTTACAGGAGACATGGGCAGCAGATCCCTTACTACTAGACGACTTTGTTGTTCATCAAGCATTTGCAAAAAGGGGCACAAGAGGTCGGCCGTATGGTGGATTAATCATAGGGGTGACAAATGTATTAGTCTCCAATCGGTGGTATGGACTCTTTGATGATTACCTTATTGCGGTAGAGGTGGAGTTGGGAAGAGAGAGCAGCTTGGAAAGATTACTACTCTTAAGCCTCTATAACCCCCCGGGTGATACATTTAGTGAGCAAATTCAAGAAGCCCTACAAGAGCTTATGACAGATTGGATGATATACTCAGGAAATGCAGCAATAATCGTCTTAGGGGACTTTAACTGTCATATGAAGGGTAAAGGAGTTAACATGCAGTATCCTAAATTAAAGGAAAAATGTACTATGACACATGTGAAAAAGAGTGGGAAGGAACAGGGGTGGATTAGTCTGTTTGACTGTTGGGAATTGGAAATGATCAATGGTCGCACGATTAGTGATTCCCCAGCAAAACACACTTGGTCCAATGGTATTGCTTCGAGCACGCTGGATTATATTTTTATGAGTCCAATATTATTACATCGGGTGATGGACATGAAAGTGATTAATAACAGCTGGAGTGACCATGCAATTTTACGGTGCGCACTTAAAATTGCTAGGGTCCTACTCCTCAGTCTTTTATGGGTAATATTATAGTTAATAACACTGGTACACGAATAAGCGGGTCTGATAAAAACATAAGGTCAGCAACGGAATCACTGATCCACCTTGATAATTTGAACCCTTTGTATTTCGAGGGTATGAACATTAATGCAATAGAAGATTGGATCTTGGCCTTCTCTGGCAAACATGCTTCCAATTCCATAGGGACAATGTTAAGAACTGAAGGCAATACGAGACCCTTTAATAAAGAAATAAGAAATGCAAAAAGGGATCTCAGAGCCGAGTTACGAAGAATTAAGGCTATGAAACTACCCATGCTTCAATATAGTGAACTGACTAGGACAATAAAAAATAGATATAGGTTACCTATTAAGAATATCAAAAAGACCGAGAGTACACGTTTGTACCAACGATTGGTGCAGACAATTGGGTCTAGACACTCGCGTAGCATTTGGGTGCTGCTCAGCGAGGCTAAGGGTAAGAGTAAAGGTCAGTTGTTCAATCCCATCAGCGGGGCAGCATGGGTAGAATTCCTTGAAACTCGTAATCTGAAAAGCCAGGTAGATAAAGATAAGCCGAAAAGACAAATTCCTTATGAACAGCCGTTTGAGGGAACATTTGAGGCGATATATAATAAAATTAAAGATTTGAAAGATTCAAGAACCCCTGGCCCTAACAGATTATCTAACGCCGTTATTAAGAACTATCCAGATTTCTGGGCCAGTTTGCTTACTATCCTGTTTAAGAAGATCTTGGCAGTAGGGGAAATACCTAATACCTGGCAAACAGCGATCCTAATTCCCATTTTTAAAAAGGGAAATCGGCTAGATCCTCATAACTATAGGCTATTGTCTATGCTAGATATTACTGGAAAACTGTTTGCCTCTTTACTGTTGAGTGAAATCCAGAAGTGGGCTGATGAAGCTAATATCCTGTGTAAATTCCAGAGTGGATTTCGAAGGGGATATTCTACGATCCACAATTTGATAATTAAGGACATTTTGCGTACTAGGGCAAGCATTAAGGGGCAGCCTCCAATGTATGCATTATATATCGACTTTAAGGTGGCGTTCAACACCATTCCTAGAGAACGGTTATGGGTAAAACTTGAAAGTATGTGTTGCCCTGAAAGGCTACTGTACTACCTTAGACTTATTCACTTAAACACCTCAGTCTGTCTTAAATTAGACCAGGAATGACATTTGACCAGTAGTGTCTTGCAGAATAGAGGGGTGAAGCAGGGGTGTGTTACGGCCCTGTTAGTATATAACTTGTATGTCCATGATATTCCAATAGTCTTAGCTGCTGTGGAAAATTGTCCCCCCAAAGTAGGAGAATCCCCTTGTGTGGTCCTTGCTTATGCAGATGACCTGGTAATATTAGACAATACCATAAGTGGACTACGAAGGTCGGCCATAGCCCTGTGGGAGTATGTCAGTAATAATGGCTTGACCATTAATTTAGAGAAAACTAAAGTGTTAAGATATACTCATAAAAAAGTATCCCGGGTCAACCTGGTGTTGGGTAACACTACCATCCTCTATGCACCGTCTTATTGCTATTTAGGGGTAGAATTCGAACCCCATGGGGATTACAAATCTTGTAGACAAATACGTACCATCAGAGCTGCCCAAATTACGGCTTTAATGGCCAATTTCAAGCGTAAACAGGGTGGATTTACGATATGGGCAACACGGCAACTGTACATCCAAGTATTTATCCCCACAATTACCTATGGCCTGGAGGCGTTGTTAACTTTTGTTAACTGGCTACAAATCATTGAAGGCAAATTCTGGAGACGGATCTTGGGGCTGCTCCCTGGTGTGCCTATCGCCATTATAAGACTGGAACTAGGACTCACCTCCCTAAAGGCTGTGGTGTTAAAAAAGAGAGCGGTGTTCTTTTTAAAAATGATGAATACTACCTCCAATACCCTTTTATCTGCTGTGCACCAGGAATTAAATAAAAAATACAGCAGGGATAGATTATATGCACCCATGTTGAAATTTCTTGCGGAGATAGGCTGGAATCATACAGGAGCTAGCATCACAAAACCTGTTATTAAGGCATTGAGTAAGAAAGTTGATTTGTGGGACTGGCTCGAGAATTTTGCTCACTTAAGCACATTGAAAAACTACCATTTTGTCCAAAACAGAATGTATACTTTTATGCAACCACAGAATTATTTGAACCTCTGCCCAGCTAAAAAACTTCGAAGATTTATCATTCTACTGAGAATGGAACAATTACCAACTATGATGAATCTTGGGAGTAGATCTAAGACGCCTACCCAAGATCGTATTTGCCGGCTCTGCAAACAAATGGACAAACTAGAGACAGCCAGACATCTATTAACGGATTGTCATGAAATGAACAATATAATCCATTTGTTGTTGGGTAAATATGTGCATAACCTGGAATCTGTGGTGCTATTGTATAAACTCAGGGAATATGTGTCTACTAATTGCCCTTTATAATGTATGGCTTAAGGCTGAAACCAAGATTGAATTGGTAAAGAGAGATACTGGCTAGTAGGAGCTGAACCTGAATAGAACCGAAGATGAGAGCCGAATGTGTGACAAAGCTTGAGCGGTGATGGGAATTATAATCGAAGGTAGGATGTATATATAAGTGATAAGCAAGCAGTGTTCGGACTTCTTGTTTTATTTGTTGGCTTTAGTACTCCTCATTTTAAGCTATATGTCTTCTTAAAGTGATGTATTGTAATTGTAATTATGGAATTACTGTTATATATATTGTATAATTGTGTGAATTATTTTATATATATTTATATTTCTTTTTTATAATATGTGTAAAGTTTGAGTTTTCTCTGACTAAATCACATTAAATAAATAAATAAATAAGATATGATTCTTGATACTGTACAAATGGCACTAGGGGTTGAACAGTGTACATACCATCTTTCCTATGGAATGCCTGGAGATGCTAATAATGTCTTGTTCATCCTCCATGGTAATAGCTTACAATGATATGATATGATTGGTTATTTGTAACGCGCTTAATGCCCAGAGGTTTCTAAGCGTGTCCCGGGGATCGTGTCACATTGCTTCCAAGGCGAGCGCGTTGCCCCTCAGCTATCCTCCCGAGACTACAATAGATTGTCATGCAAAGTGACAACAGTGTTCCTCTTCATTGAAATCATTGTGTTGTGTGTTTTGGCGAAACCTGGTGCCTGGAAGAAACGCTAACTGGAGTCAAGTCTTTTCACCATTGCTAACGTGAGGAGTAGGAGTTGAACACAAAACCTGCAGCACACGCGCGGAGGTAGGGAGCGAGGCTGCCGCTGTTTGGACTGCAGTCCCAGTAATTGAACAAAGGAACACTGGAGATCGCTGCCTCAGCGGCCCTATACCCCAGAAATTGACTCTTCCTCTTGCGGTAAGCACAGAACCTGTTAACAATAGTGTGTGAATGGTACTCCCCTCAGCGACTGTCAGCAAAGGGTCCAGCCCTGCTGTCGTAGCCTCCACTATTAACCCATTATCCTCTTGACTATTATGTCCCTGGCTGCAGAAATTCTACGAGGAGCAGGCGCCTGGTTCCCCATATCTACATAAAGATAAAGCAAAAGCGGCGGGGTGAAAAAATAAAATGGAAACCTAGAGTGGGGGTAAATTTTGTGTTGGTGTTAAAAAGAAAACAAAGCCCTGAGTGGGGGAATAACAGGGAGTAGTCTGTTTGCCTCGAGCTCAGTGGAATCTACCAACCATGCTCCTGAAGGCGCCCTACAAACAAAGAACTTATGTCCTGCAAAAAGATAAAAATAAAATGCCAGGCAAGGTCAATGGTTACAAGAGGGCCGCTACTCCGGCGCTGCCAGTTCCCCCTGTAGGAGACTGTGTCACGGGTGGATGAAAGGGCTGACATACGTGCTGGAGCAATAGCACCATGCCCAGGCCTTGGGCAAATTACAAAGTACTTTAAATCCAAAATTGCAAAGCCAGCAAGTGGTTCAGTGGAGGCCGCCCCTGAAGCTGAGTGACTCAACAGGTCAACTGGTGGTCTATCTCTGGGGGCAGACTCAAAATCGACTTTCAGGGATATTGTTAACAATATTGTTGAGGCTCTGGTTGTGCTATCCTAGGCCTGCCTGATCACTATTTCCTCTCAAAGTATGGTTTCAAACAGCAGTTTGTTGGACTTCTCGGCACATTCACCATTACATCATCCAACTCAGAAGCAGCAATGATTGCAGACCATACTAAAGAAAGCTACTATACAAAAAAGGCGGATACTGTTGTGCCTGCTAATGCCCGTCCCACTACTAAACTCAACTATTGTATCAGGGACTAGCCAGAGAAAATTGGTGAAGTGCCACAAGAAAAGGGAGAGTCATCAAACGAAGCGTTGCCAAGCGAGTGAGCGAACTCTGATAAGCTGGTTACTCAAATATGCAGTGGAGGACACTGTGCCATTGCTGGATTCTGTGGTTAGTACGCCGGCCTTGGCTGCACTCAGATCAACCTATCCCTATTCTGCTGATGAATGACCCCTTGGTACTACGAGAAGCTGACAAAGCTGAAATCAGGGATCTAGCTGTTCTCCAGGCTGTAGTACCATCTCCCGAGCCTGCGTTGGATCTCAGAAAATTTGCTATCAGGAAACTGGGGGAACAACTAAACAGCAGCATATCCACAGAAGTGAACTCCTATAAACCTGTGGTAAAATCCCAGCTCTGTGTATTCTTAGTTTTGCTGACTTAGAGTACGTGGAACCAATGAAGGGCTTGGGCATGAATGGCTCCCGAGTGCATTGCTGTTTACCTGTCATGGCATCCCTGATAAGAGCCCAAGCGGAATCATTGGAACACCTGGGATATAAGTTGGACAGGGTGGTTGTTCACACTGTTGAAGGTAGCTTTTGTAGCTGTTGTACGAATCCCTCAAGCCCGGGTTGGGAGGTTCCTATCCCTCAAACCAGGAGTGCCCCGGCTATCACCACAATAGATATTGCCCAAGGTTGAAAATGGCTTCAGGCCACGTTTTCTGAGATGAAGGGTGCACCGCAATGAAAGTTTACCTTCCCTTCTCGGAATACCAGAGGCCACAGTAATTTCCTTCAAGAAGGCCCCTCACTAGATGTTTTAGTACAACATGTTGTATTTATGCTCCAATAAACCTGGCTAGGTGACCAGTTCCTAGTCGATGGTTTTCGCTGTGCACCAGATTAAGGCAACAAAACGGCCTGGTAGGGCATCCGTCTGGTGGGCTTGTAACCGTAGTTAGCCATTAGCTTGAGCCACAAATTATTCTCTGCATTGACCCTGAGGGAAAAGTGTTGCTGGTTGAGTTGCTACTAAAGGGGTCATCCACTTTGAAGCAGCTGCTAGTGATTAACATCTATGACTCTCCCGGTGGCGGCTCGACAGACATCATATTAGTCTTTGTAGACACTACAGTTTCAAGTTGGAGTTTTGTGCAGGAAGAGGATGGTATCATCCTGTGGGGTGATCTGAACGCCAGATGTGGGGACCATTTGGTCAAGGGGGAATTCTACTCGGTATGCTCTGTTATTAGAATGGAGAGAAAGTAAGTAAATAGGAAAGAGAACATGTGGCTAGAGTTTATGGCTGAGTGGGAATTGGTAATTCCTAATGGGAGAACATCAGGGGACATCCCGGGCAAATCGACCTGGCAGGCTGGGACCCGCAAGGCAATGCTTGCAGTATGCATCCTACAATGTTGCTGTAGTGGAACTGACTGAAAGGTTTTCGGTTGAAAACCAAATAGCGAGTGACCATGCTGTGTTGAGTGCCACATGGAATCTGGGCGACCAGGACTGGCTACCAAGGGGTCCTACCAACTTGATGCCCTCACAGGCTGGCAACAGATTGGCATGGTCTGAAGGTAATGTCTCAAGGGTTTGTCTTAAGGTGTGGTATGAGCTCAATAAGGTAAAGGTTGTCTTGTAACAGTGGTCTCTGAATGAGATCGAGCAGTGGTTGGAGGTGATTGCAACCAACAAAGGGGTAAATAGGGGCAAAATTATCACAAAGACTGCAAAAACGTTTATTCACTGCTATGACCCCGAAATTAATGTTGCAAAAAGAGCTCTTAGGAGACAGCTGTGAGGTTTAATTCATGCTGGTTTCTCTGCCTCTTTCTTGAAACATGTATCTGCCAGGTTAAAGAACCAATATAGAAACTGGATGCGGAGGAGGACACTGGAAGTGTGGATTGGAAATTGGCAAAATATGATAGAGGCATCGATGAGTAGTAATGGAGGCAGTATGTGGAGGGTATTGTCATCTGCTAGAAAGCCTGTTGATCAGTCAATCATGAAACCAATAAGGGAGGGGTTCTGGGTTAAGTCTATGGAGGACAAAATGTTTAGTGAACTTGACTTGTTTGTGCCGGACTGGCAGACATCCCCCCATTGGCCCATGAAGTTTAACATCAGAAACATCTGTGAGCATCTCACAAAATGTAAAAACTCTAGAGCTCTTGGGCCACATGGTCTGTCAGCGACTGTCATGAAGGGGAATGTTGGTTTATGGGTTGAAGTGATGCATACTTTGTTTAACAAATTTCGTCTGTCCAGATGTATTCCGGATTCCTGGAAAAAGTAAATTCTGGTTCTAGTATATAAAACTGGGGACCAACTGGTTCCAGAAAATTACAGGCTGTTGTCCATGCTTGATACTACTGGGAAGGTGTTGTCCCTGTATGTTTTGGAGCACTTACAGGCCTGGGTTGAATCTGATAATATTTTACACCCTTTTCAGACAGGCTTTCAACCAGGGTCCAGCACTGTTCATAACATCAGGGTATTGGACACCATTATAAATCAGGCCAAGATCGATCCTAATTCCTCAGTCAACATTGCATTTGTGGATTTTAAGTCTGCCTTCGACCAGTTTGCCCACAGTATTCTTTGGTGCAAGATGCAGACTTGGGGGTGCCCTGTGGTGCTCCTTGAGGTCATAGTGGCCCTATATACAGACAACTTGGCCAGGATTAGGCTTGGTGAATCTGGTCAGCTGTCCAAGGAGATGCACATTAGCAGGGGGTGAGACAGGGATATATGTTAGTCCCATTGCTTATTAACATCGATACAGCAGATCTACTCAGCAGGCTGTTGGCTAAAGCAGACTGTATGCCAAAGATTGGTTCCATCCTTGTTGGTGGAATGCTTTATGCCAACAATCTAGCTACATTTGACCATCTATTTACTGGGATAAAGGCCATGTTGGACGGACTAAGGGTATATGCAAACAAAAATTGACTAGCAATAAATGTATCCAAAACGAAAGTACTGTTGTGTGCACCCAAAATAATTAATAGAATAAAGATAACAACCTCTAGGGCATTGGGGCATTGTGGAATATACTGACGCCTACAAATACTTGGGGCTGGAGATATCAGCAACATCAGGATACACTGGCATAATTGAGACCAAGGTCAGAAAAACTAGACAAATTACATGTATCACTAGGATGTTCTTAGCTGACCATGCTGGTTTTTCACTCAAACGAGTTGTGGTACAATGCCATAAAGTTCTATGTGGGCGTGATGCCTTGGCCATGAGAGAACTGCGAAGGTAGGTTAGAGGGGGTGGAATCCCGAAGTTGGAAACAGTACTGCATTTAACAAGATCCACCCCAATTGAATATGTGCGCTTAGAATTAAGTCTCCTGTCATTGAGAGCACAACTTCTGTCCTGTAGGGGGTCCCTGATGCTGAAGGAAAAGGCAGAACCCACTTGCCTTCTTTTGAAAAAACTGGGTGTGAGTTATGATCTTGGCCAGATCAGGAATGTCAACCCCCCACAGGTTAAACATTCTCGTGAACTGTGTACTACAATGGACTGGTTTCCTGGTTTTAGTCATTATTCTGTTTTTTCAACGTTTAAAGGGGCCTTTACTCGGAGGCTGATGAAATGGGACTGGTTGCACACATTTGATCCCCTTTCCACACTCAAGGGCTATGGTAGTGTGGGGGTAGTGGTGAACAGTCTCATGAAAGCTGAAAGGTATTCATTGCTCTGTCCTAACCCAGCTGTCCGTAGCTTCCGACTAAAACTACAGACAAACCAGTTATCAGTTCTAGCAGTGTGCAGACCAAAGCATAATATACCAACTGAAGCAAGATTTTGCATGTTCTGACAGAGTGCCAGGTAATGGGCACCCTCTTTATGATGTTGCTTGGCCCATTTGTGTAAGATTATAACACTGTCAACACAGATGAATTCTGGGTGTTCTGCCTAAATACAGAATCCATGAAAGTTTTTCTGGACTTATTTGTGGTTTGGCAAAGGATTCAGCCATTATTAAGCAAATGAGTTTTGGGTTGGTAATTTAGCAAAGAAGCTCAGAGGTTGCCTTAGTATAGTTTGAAAAGAAGAAATAGTTTGAATGTCTTTTAGATTAATGATTTGATATGTGCATGAACATATCAATGTGTAATTTGATATTTATTGAAAATAGATAATTTATTGTATTTTTACTGTCTTCTCATACTAAATAAGTATGTTTATTAATTGATTTAATATTTGTAAACGTTCTGTTATCAACTATGTACAATTAAATAAACACAAATAAATTGTGCAGGAGTGAGGAACCTGTGTTACCATGAGGAACAACCATTTCAAGGGGTTGCAACCAGCAATTTGAGTTACTTTGTTGCCAATGTACAGTAGTCACATTTTTGAGGAGACTGGCCATGAGGGCTGTCATGAGGGGTCAAGAGTCAGTATGGGTTGGTTGGGTGTCGATGAGAATATGAGGATATTGGATTGATCCGAAATGATTTGTAAAGGAGTATAGGATGTGGCAGTCCAAAGACAGCTGGCAGTTCCATTTGGGGTCTTGGGCCGAAGAGAGGAAAGTTATGGAATTCCAGGTTCATTGTTGTGGGCACTCCAGGCTGTGCTGCCAGGTTCATTGTCGTGGGCACTCTAGGCCGTGCCTATTCATTGACAATATAAGTGCCTTACAAATGCCCAATAAATAAATAAAATAAGTAAGTTGATTATTGCCATACCTTACTTAGAAGAAACACATTGTTCCATATAAGGCACAAATGTCCCTTGCAGGTGCAGAGTTCATAGTGAAAGATCGGCACCCAGAAGTGCACAGTTCCTGGCTTGTGTGAGTCTCAAAACGACTTCTTGATATTCCTGCTATTCCATAGCATGTCGAGCATCAGTCCCATCATCCCAATTCACTCCTTGCAGCTCCACTCCTACCCTCCTCCCTAAATGATGATTCCATTCTCTGGATTATTGTGCACTCCTTGCAGCTCCATCCTTCTGCAGAGATCATAAACAGTTATGATCCCTGATCTTTTTTTTTTGTTTACTGCTTTCATCAGGGCAGGTTGGTTTGCCATTGACTTTTGTCTAGGTAATGATGTTGTTCAGGGGCAATTCTGCATCCAGGATGAAGCCAAGCACTGGAAAATGTGTTGTTTCTACAGAAAAGAAACACGCACCATGCTAACCTCATGAGCCCTAATGAGAGGGAAGGATGAACCAAACAGTACCCCCATAAAATATCAAATTCGTCCAATGCTAATACAGAATGAATAAGACATTTGCAATGGGTAAGTGTGGTCCGCCGACATGCCTGGCGGTAACTTCCGCATTGGCGGCTCCATTGCGGAAGACGGAACAGATAGTTCTGTCAAGTTTTCCTCCGTCTGGTACGGGTCTACTTCCTCCCAATATGGCGACCGCTGGGAGGTACTTAGCCATTGCGCTCCCACCGGTCGTCACGTTGCAACCCCTCGCTTGGTAACAGTGCTCTCTTTGGGTTAAGACGCTAGTGCTCCCTCTCATGGCTAGCTTTGTAGCAGCTTCTATCTCTTCGGTCTGCTGACTCAGTGTTCCGACTCTTTTTCTCTCTGTTTGCTGCTGTCCTCTCCTGCTCCAGCATCTTTCCCTCTTGTTTCTTTTCTTCTCGCTCACCGCTCCTCTGCCGCTGTGAGTGCCTTTCCCTGCCTTACCTTGTCTCTTTCTGGACTTTCTGCTCCGATTGGCTCTCTGGTTTACCTCTGTGTACCGCGGTACTCTGTACGCGTGCATGCCAACTCCAGCCTGCTTCCTCTGGCCTGCCTACTTTCTGGGATCTGATCATAATCTAACTTTCTGGCCAGCACCGACTTCAGTCATTGTTACTTGGCTTACACCTCGGCTGACGGGTTTTTTCCACCTTGATTGGCTTTTTCCCTTGTAAACAGCCTGATCACGGGAAAGAAGCCCCAGGACTGCTAATTCATAAGCATTCTCTGTGGCTTCCTCCCGTGCCAGGCACACCTCGCACAAAAGGGAGAAGGATTATCTGGACCATCGCCACCTACGATCAGAAGACTTCGAATCAGGTGAGGAGAGTGGGGAAGAAAGAGGGTCTGAGGAGAACAAGGAACAGGTCAGCAAGGCTGCAATTTACCAGAATACTTATAACACAAGAGACAATACTTCAGCTCCATAGTTCTATATTTATTAATTCAAATATGTGTTCAGTGCTGGCCCTACCCCGAGGGTCTTCGAGCGCCTAACATGGTTCAAAGTTGAAAAGGTGGCAGGTTAAACAGAAGTTACAACATTTTTTCAGGATATGATAGAAGATGAAAATAGACAAGTGGTAGCCGTGGTGAAGGGCAGGGTTCGTGTGGGGAAACATGTATGTTTTGTGACTTGGTCTAAAAGTGATGATGGAAGGTGCAGGGCAGATGTAAAGAGGTAGTGTGTTCTATACTCTGGGTGCCCACTGTGCAGGTTAGGTTTCCGAGTGGAATGTGTAGAAGATGTTTGCTGGATTGTCTTGTGTTTGTGTGGGTGGTGAGTTTGAGTTTGTCGTGAGGGTAAGATGGGGTTTCATGGTGGATGAATTTTAATACAATGCAGTCCCTTGAATGCAATTTCCTGGGGTATTGGAAGCCAGTGGAGCTGGGCGAGATCTGGGGTGATATGTGAGTGTTTTTGTAGATCGAGGATGAATCTCACTGCTGCATTTTGTATGGCTTTTGGTGGTCAAGTCTGCTGCTGTGGAGTCCAGCGAGGAGAGCATTGCTGTAGTCTAGCTTGTAGAGAACCAGTGATTGGATTGTGGTGCAAAAGTCTTCAATGGAAACAATGGGCCTCATTGCGAGTATGGCGGTAAGGGATAGCGGCCACCGGTAACGAGACCGGTGGCGGTAATCCCTTACCGCCATACTCCGAGTTCCCTCTGCGCCCTCGCCCTTAACGCCTGCTTTGAGCAGGTGTTAAAGTCGAGGGCGCAAAGGGGCCTCCAAGCCAATAACGGTGACCGTAATGAACGGTCACCGTTATTTGCATCTTCCCCATTCCCATTGAGCCCTATGGGGGCTCATTCGGGAATGGGGAAGAGCCTTGGTGAATGGGGAATTACCGCCCCGCCAACCTTGGAATGGGGCGGTGATTCCGCCATCCACCAAGGCGCTGCCGGTCCGGGTCCGGCGTCAACCAAGGCGTTAATAGCGCCATTGGTTAGCGCCGTACTCGGAATGCGGCCCAATGTTTCTAATTTTGAGTAGGTGGCGCAATAGAAGAGTGCATGTTTTGGTGGTAGCCACTATGTGGTGAATGAAGGAGAGGTGGGGGTCAATGGTGAAGCCATGGGAATTGATAGATGTGGAGAGGGATATGTGTGTGAAGTTCATAGCAAGTTATTGGTTCTTGGGGGAGGGCTTGGGTTTGTATACAGGGTAGGGGTGGCTGTGACAAGTCAACTTCCAGGGAACCAGTAGACCAGGAATGAATTTCAGTTTCTAAACCATCAATCAGCCCCACCCATCCAGTACACCAGAAGCGATCCAAACAAATTGGAAACACAAACAAATTATAAACCTCCTTGTCCAATTCTCGTAACGTAGACGGAAAGGCAGGCTTATCTCCAAAAGGTTGTGGATCATTGGTTACTTGGGAAACGGTGAAAATACAATTAATACCCAATGATAAAAGGAATTGTCAAGTCAAGGTTGTATAAAAAGAACTACTTTAGTATTATCACAACAGATAGTTCTAGCACACTACGAAATATAACCCTCTCTCTCTCGGAATGTAGAGGACAGATAGTTTCAAACAGGGAGAAGGGATGCACTCTGGATACTGACCGGAGAGTAGACAATAAAATAAAATAATTGCAATAGTTCAAGCATAATTGGTTTCAGCACAAAAGGAGCAATGTGTTGTAAAATGTCACCAGGGGCATTCAGAGAAGGACCAGGGAGACAGAACAACCACGTACCTTGTTCTGCAGGAGTTCTTGGTGCTCGATAGGGTTGAGGAGGTTTCAGGGTGCTTTGCAGCTTCTGAGACAGAGTTCAAGAGGGGAGACACCTTTGGGTATCAGGCAGCAGACAGTTCGGTGAGCGAAACTGGACGGTTGGCTGCAGGCTCATCTACATGGTGACTTGGGGCTAGGAACCGCTGTCTCAATGGTGGTCGATGTTTCTGAAGCACTGGTCAAGGCGTATCAAAAGGCTTTAGCAACTGCAGCGTATGAACAGTCATCAATGCAGTTGGTTGCAGCACAAGGGGCTCAACTGGCTGGAAAATGTTCTTTAAGGCAGACATCAGTAGATGCTTGTTGATGCACTTCTCCTAGCTTTTTCACTGGGCTAGTGTTGTCCTTTAAGGTGGATGGCCAAAAACTGAGAAGAGTGTTGCAGGCAGCTGCCTTGTGCTTGGTTTGGTTCAGAGACTCTCTGGCACTTCCCCCTTAGGAAGCTTGTTGCAGAACCTAGCAGGGCACACGATGTGCTGGCTTTGTACCAGTTCAGGAGCTGCTGAAGGGTATGCTGGATTTGGCATCGCCCTCTGTTCCCTCAGAGATGTTTAGGGTAAGGATCTTGCTTCCCTCTTGGAGGTCCTGGCCTTCCTTCCCTGAAGCAAGATGTAAGGCAGGCTGTACCATGAGCCAGAGTCCAATGATGTGCTCTTTCTTCTGGTGAAGCCTTCAGATGATCTGCCAAAAGAGGGGCTCTGCCCTGTTTTAAAGCCAAATGGACCACAGCGATTGGTGTAGGCCAAGCCTACCTTAACTAACCAATCATGGGTTCCCACCAACAATCTCCTGTATGCATCAGATCATGACCAGAGTGCTTTGCAACAGAAAAGTTAAAACATTTAATAGTAAGTCCCACCCATCTTCGAGTCGGTTGTGGATTACAGGTTCCCTCTGCTTAATAGAGCTCTCTGTGGTCCTTGATTAAAGTGGCAGGTCTCCCTTGAAGCTGTGGAAAAAACAGACTTTCTGGCTCTGTCAAAGCACATACTCATACCTTCTGAATGGGGTCCCCCTGCGAGGATGATTACTGTAAACACACAGTCCGACATGACATTTCACTCTCAATTGATACTGAGGGCGCAAGCTGGCATTAGGTTGACACAGTTGCATATGAACAGTTGTTGGGGTTTCCTGCCTCTTTTGTTAGCCTCGGTAGCCAGACCCCATGTGGACCTGTTTGAATTAGTTTCTGATTAGCATGCAAATTGACACCACCAGCTACAGGGCCCAACAAAAGGACACGGAAGATGCATGCAGCCTTTCTTAGTTAATTAGGCTGGCCATGGCAGGGGGACGTTTTGGCCTTCCCTCTTCTGGAGATTCATCATGCACTCCCCCTGTCATATCCCAATGAAATATGGTAGAGGGATTGCAACCAGAGTACACCGGTCTATGCTTACGCTGTGTGGTAAACATTGGAAAATGTATGCTGATTAGCCCCACACATTTTCCGGCGGTTGAACTACCATTATTGAATTCCATTTAAAATTGCAAAAAAAGTCCAGGTGGATGTCCAGCCACTGTGCGGATTGTCGAATTCCTCAGAGGGAAGATGAGGACATATTTCATTTTGAAAAGGAGTTTGAGGAAGTGGGTGGCCATACAGTTGGTTATGGGGGACATTCAACTCTCTTGGATATACAAGAGATCTATCAGCGGCCTTCGACCTAGTGGACAACTGCATCCTCTGTAAGCACCTCGCCTCAGTGTTGTACTTCTCAGAACAAGCCAGAACAAGCCACCTCCTGGATCTCATCTTTCGTGTCTAACAGATCCTTCGGAGTGCTCTCGGACATAGCCTCCGCTCCACCCACCTCGATCTCCTTTGGAGTCTTCCAAGGCTCCTGCGTCTCTCCTACATTGTATAATATTTTCACAAATCCACTATTTGACATCCTAGACAATCTCAGAATATCATACACAAATTACGCGGACATCACACAAGTACTTATACACATCTCAGGCAACTATACCACCGGCTCCTCTGCCCTCAACTCCATCTACCATACAATCCAAGCATGGATGGCTGCCAAAATGCTTTGCCTAAGTGACAAATAAAATGAGATTCTCTTGACAGACTCACAGACCTCCCTCAACTAACTTGATGACAACTACAAAGTCTTCATCATTGACAGTATTATCATACCAGTTTCCAACGTTGTAAAAACATTGGGAGTATATCTGGACGCCACCTTGTCACTGAACAGACAGGTTAGCACCATTGCCTCCTCAGTGGCTCAGCAGCATACACAACTAAACTAATTCATGCCCCAGACCGTTCTTGTCCCAAGACAACTGCCTCACCATTGCTAGGGCCCTCATGGGGTCCAGGCCGGACTACTGCAATGCACTATTTGCAGGCACATCAACAAACTCCAAGTATTTAAATGCAATGCCCTTGGAGCCCCACTCCCTATCTCAAAACGTGAACATATCACGTCAGCCAGGAAAAAGGCCCACTGGCTACCCATTAGGCAATATAACCTCTTCAAAACACTAGCCACATAAATGCATAATCAACAAAGCAGCTCGATTTCTCTCGCAAAAAATGTTAAAAAGGCAATCATCCAGACCCACCCGATCATACCTCTCAAACCGCCTTACCGTCCCACCCTACAGATGGAAACGAGCTGGGGTACTAGCTTCCCACCCTTGCCGGAGGGCAGTGGAACAAGTTGCCACACAAACTGAGAGCAGGACCCTCACATGGGATCTTCCGCAAACAGCTCAAAACCTTCCTGTTTTCGCAGGACACCATCGTTGAGTGAAACCTAGAAATCTACCCAAGCCCCTATCATCCTTTACCTATGACTCCTGTACCACTACCCTCACTGCCCTCTCTAGACTGGCACCTATACCACCGCCTTTAAACCCGTATCTCAGTATTTGCATATCTGCATAACTGTATGTATGCAACTGTATCACTGTAAGCATATCTGTAATCTCTACATACTTCTCATGCAACCAGTGCACTGATGCCCCTGGGCTTTGCATGCATTACAAATGTTAAATACATAAATAAATACAAAATAACCGCAAGACCACATTAAGCTTTCACACACCAACTGCCACTTAACAATCTTCTACAAATCGTTTGCATCTGCATTTCCCACACTTATACAAAAACATTGTATACAGTGCTCCTATAAATGCACATATGCATTGTGCAGTGAAAGAAGTGCACAAATAGAAGCAGCAGTATGGATGGGCAAGTGCTCATAACAACCCAGGAGGGAAATGCCAAGGGATGCCAAGGTGGGACGCAACTGGCTAACTACTGGAGCAGAGGAGCCCCAAGGGTTGGATACATCTTAACCGTAAAAGCCTTTTAAACACGTTTTTTCTGACAATTTAATAGGTTTTTTATAAGTGAAAATGTTTCAGGGTCTTACATCAATTTATATACGTTATTAAAAAATCCTCTTTTCATATATATATATATATATGTATATATATATGAAAGAACTATAAACTTCCTTTAAGAAACATATTTCTTTCATGCCTGTCATTATCAGCAGCACATGCTGGGGATGCAAATCATTGTTCAATTGCCTACAGCATAAGGCTCAACCATAACCCCAGCCCAACCAAGCCACCCCTATTATTCACTGCACATACCCAGCATCATAGCCCAGTGTCACCCATACCCTAAAACTGTAACCAATGGTCAGTGGTCATGGCTTGCAGGTGTGGTCGGTCTCCAAATCCATGGGGCATGGGCTTCATCCATGTTCCATTCCCCAATAAGCAAACCATTCGCGTTTTCCGAGGGCCAGGCCCACTACTCAGACACCAAATGATATATCACCGGTTTAACGTCTACATATGTAACACCAGTGTGTCTACTTATATTCTTACCCTTTGGAAAAATAAAACACAAGACATATTTTCAAAAACATGCATTCAGGTCCTTTCTAATGCTTGTTGCGCAGGTCTGTTGTAATCTAGTTCACCACTTCAGGCTGTAACCTCAAGCAGAATATTTGTGATGACATCTTTGATGTACTGGGTGTTAGTCTTAGCAGTGCACTGGGGTGGCATGAGTTATGGTAGCTTAGCGTAACATCACTGGCCAATTTGAAGGGTTTTTCGGTTTTACTTGTAACCTTATCGTACCTTTAACAAAGTTTTTGTTCAGTGAATTTCATAGGTTTTTACTAGTGCACCTTTAATCTGCTACATTTTCCTTATATTATACTCCTGCCCCAATGTGGCAGCTATGGAGTCCGTGGACAGAGTGGTTATCCGCAGACGTCGGGTGGTATTTACAAGGCTCAGAATCATAGGGGAGACCCAAAAAGGATGTGCCCATCAAACAACAAACAGATGTACATAAAATCACAAATAATGTTTACAACATGCAAATATACCTTTTTGTACAAACACTTATGTAAAGAAAAATACTGATTATATTTGTATATATCACACATTACAATGGAATGCACCAATCACAAACCATAACAGTACACTTCATATAATCTCCTCAATACAACTCTGCATACAGATTGCATTGTATTTATTTCTCTATTATTAGCTTCCATTATATAAACATGTGTTATAAGACAGAAGCATGCTTCATTCTCACACAAATGGCAAGCACACTTGAGTGGTTAGAGGAGAACTTCACAAAAGAAGAAAAGAGCATCAATAACATATTCAATGATATACAGTACATATCTATTGTAAACAAAACATGATTTGTGTACACACCTTACTAAAATAGTAATTTCCATTTTTCTTACAGTATACAGTTTTCATGAAGAAACAATGCCCCTGTTTAATTACACACACCCTTAAGAATCATAAACACAATTCCTATCCACAACTGTAAATAATCAAATCATGAATTTATCTAAATACTTTGATGAACTGAGTAACGATTTTAAGGAACTTTTACAGTATGTCAACAATCATGTCATTAAAAAGGTTCACTATCTCTGTCCTTCTTGCACCTGTCCCCTTGTCCCCAGCAATCATGCCCATCAAATTGTGAACATTTTAATGAAAGACGCTTTGAGGAAACCATACTCCCTTCCTACCCTCATAATTATTGTACACAAATTCCTAATTCTCCCATGTATGTTTCGCATTCCGATACCCCATCCCTTGCTTGTATAAATATACTTTTTGTACTATAAATGTTTTGTTTATTGTTGTGTAATGTTTCCTATTTTTTTAAAACTCTCATTATAAATCCACTGACACTACGACTGTCCAGGTTGTCTGCACTCAAAATGGAAGTGCCCGCGGACAGGCGCAATGTCTGGACTTGTCCGTTTTCTCATGATGCACTTTTAATTAGTCCGCAGTCACCGTGCCTGTTCTACGGACATACAGCGCATGCACCCTGTGATTCCCTCAATGTCACAGATGCCATGGACATCATCATGTGACTGAACCTGTGCAACGTGACGGCAGTGTCCATGAATGGTGTCCTTGGTCATGGACAGTTTAAAGTGTTTTTCCAACCAATCTAGGGTATTTCAAGCAGAAACCTTACCCTTGCACAGCTCCCTACCCAATTGTACATTGATCTGGCAACGTTTTACAACTTTTCAAGGCCTATTTTCAAAACTGTCCACGGACGGTTCCTCTAAAGAGAACCACCCATTTCTTTTTCTCATTCTCATTCTCAATCTGGCTATCCAGGAGAGAGCATCTGCTTCACTGCTGTGCAGATTGTTGGAGATCATGGTATCTCTTATGGCCATTGTTGCTTCCCAACCACCCCCACCACCATCATCATCTGGATTGCCTGGAGAGGGCAACAGGAGGTGCAGTGATATAGAAGAGGATGATGAAGAGGAAGAAGAGGATGACGTGGGGAAAGTCCCTGTTACCTGTATTTACTATGAGTCCTGGGTGTGGCAATTTTTCACAATGGTTGGAAATGTCCCAAAATGTTTGTGCAAGCAAGGTTCAATGTACTTAGTCATGGGAAACCTGGCTTCTATTCCTATGGGAATATTTCCATGAGACACCACACAAAATCGACCCACGTGACTGCTCTAAGAAAGGTGATACCTTTAAGAGCAGGTTGACTTCCTCCACCCCATCATCTTCATCTGCTCCTGTCACCACAAAATATACTCCTTTGGGGCAGAGGATCCCAGCGGCAGCTTCACAGGCCATACAGAATGCTGTTGACCCTTACCTTTCGAGGGTCACAGTACTATGTATGTACTGTGAAGCACTGATCTGTAGGGCAGAGCAGTTTTAGAATGCTTTCGAGGCTGCAGTGAAGGAGCATGCCAACTACTTGTTTGAGGCCCACCCAACATCTTCCTCTCTTCACCTGCCCCTTCGTCCCTGTGGTTGTTGCCATTCCCTCCCTCCCCTACCTTACCTCTCCTGAAAAAAAGCCAAAAACAAATCCAAAATCGAAAAAACAAAAAAGTTTCCTTTAGGAGCCACATTTCACAAAAAAGAAGTGAACAAAATGGCACAGTCCCCTGTGTATCCAGTATATTCGGCGGACAGCGCAGTAGTCCGCAGACATTTATAGATTCTGGGCGCGGGGTCAAAGAATTGAATTCATTTGAATTGTTTTGCATTCAAAAAGGTTGGCTTAGCGAAGTGGTCGGTGAGTGGCAGTCCATCCTGCAGCAGTCCTCTACCTGTTTTTTTTCCCTGCTACTGCACCTGAGTCTGTCTACCAGCTCTACTACCTCGAACTCTGTGGGTGGACCTACACTATTTAATCTGCCATTATCCACGGAGCGGCCACGGAGCGGTTGGCGAGTGGCAGTCCTGAAGTCATGGCAGGCAAGGCTGATAGGATTGCCAGGACGGCGGACGTGACCTGCACCTCGAAAGAAGACGATGAAGGGTGCAACCTGAGGAGCCGACGCCAGCGCCTAAGAATAATGTTGACAGCGCTGCAGAAAGAGGACCGGCAGAACACCCATCCCCTGGTAAGCAGACATGGGTGATGATAGCCAAACTAACAGTCAGTTCGTCGACATCATTACTTAAGCGTGCACAACCAGTGGTACAAAATTTCCACAACCAGCCCTATTTAATTATGGAAACCCCACCTCAACCCATGTCACGGAACTGCAACTTACTACAAGGGTTGCCGCCACCAGACCTCTGTTCCCCGATAGTGGCTGCTCACGCTCTAACCTCTGCTGGCACACGCCAGGCTCCAGTGACCCCCGGAGGGGAGACGCCATCAGAGCAGGTGGCTGAATCAGGCCAGAGCTGCGAGTGGACTCCAGCGAGATTTGCACAGCTCCCGACCTATTCACCGTCCGCTGAGGCTCCTGTCTCGTCGTCAACCTGCACACACCAGGCTCCGGCGTCCCCCGGAGGGGAGAAGCCATCAGAGCAGGTCACAGAGTTGGGGAGGGGAGCTACGGTGTCAGAATGGAGGGGCAAAGCTGCTGGCCAAGCAGCCTTGCACCCTCTCTCCTAGCGAAGAGGCTGTCTCTGAGAACAGTGAGTCCAGCAACCGGGCTATTAACACAAGATCCACCGTGGCACAAATCCACAATCCTTCATCAGCAACAAAACAGCAATCATTAACGCACATTAACCCCCACGAAATAGCTAAACTGGTGGAAGTATCTGAATCTCCCCAAGCCCTCGATACAATGGGGGGGAAGGAACACGGAAAAATCCCTGGAATTTGAGCCAATACTACTCATCACAAAAACCAGAAAAAGACAAAGGACAACGGGAAGCTTGAATGATGGCTCACATAAAATTTGAGATCAAAGGTTTAAGCCTCGAAAGGGGCGGGGTCAAAATAAGCCAACATCAGCAAATGGGACTAAGATTAACCCAGTAACTTTAACCTCGAAAAAAAACAAAGACGGAATAGAGTCTACTAAAAATCCTCTGACAAACCTCTTTAAAACCAGTCTCCAAACTAGAGACGATAAGAGATTACCTCATTCAGAAATCTCTGATGTAGACATTCTAGAAGCACTTAATGAATGTATAGCTTTTGCTAAGCAGTGCCAAATATGACATACTCCAACCAAGACATTGTTACCTCCTGAAAAAAGTCTGGAGGGTCTAACATCAAAGACACAAAAACCCCAAGAAAAATGAGAGACAACCCTCGACTAGACCGCAGTATTGGGGCACAAGCACAATCTACACTTGGGAGAGCCCTTACCCCAACAAATAGATGAAAACGAAGCAGAGACCCAAACTAGTGATGTCCAGACAGCCTCTGCTCTACCTTCTAATATGGATAAAACCTCTGAGGTTCCCGACAGGAACAAGGATGCCCGGACAGACCCTGTCTTACCTTCCAAAATGGACAAAACCCCTTCAATCCCGGGCAGGAATGAACATCAGAGGGACAAAGGCCAGTCCCCAAAACGGAACTTAAGCCAATTAAACCAAAACGAAACCCAGTTCCAACCATCTCCTCAAGTCAAAGCGACAAGGCTACATTCGCTGGACATGTACGGTCCAAATTTCAATCGGTCACTGTTTACTGTCCACGATTTAGAGTCTCCTCCTAGAAGACTGTCCTCAAATCGACATCCAAACTCTCACTTGACTGCTGTTTCAGAATCTCCTACAAAGAAGCCATATTTACTCTCCATTATGTCAGCTATGACAATAGCTCTAGCACCCTTCACCAAATTTTATGAAGCTGTAGCTGCCACCTACAACTATACAAGCGATGACTCACAGTAAGCTAATTTTCCTAGAAGCTTACATAATGGCATTAGATTCCAAAACTAAACATTCAACAAATACGAAAGAAAATTGTTTCACATCAACTCAAACAACT
The DNA here is from genome assembly GCF_040938575.1 of Ambystoma mexicanum. Lineage (NCBI taxonomy): Eukaryota > Metazoa > Chordata > Amphibia > Caudata > Ambystomatidae > Ambystoma > Ambystoma mexicanum. Next base: position 420,984,546 of record NC_090926.1, on the reverse strand, counting down.
CAACCGTATACAGACTTTGGGACACAAACAACGATATGGATAGATTTAACAATCACCGACCAAAAACTCCAAGGGGAGGTCTTTACCTCAACAAAAACCCCATACTTGAATGTGCAAAAAAGTTCTGGAGACCATTTGATCGCTTCACAAAGCGCAAAGAGTGGAAAAGATACCTTTGTGCCATCAACTTCCCCAGAAACACCAAAGCTCACAAACTCAGCAACAAATGTTGCTCCACAAAAGAACATCAATAAACATTCGACTTTACAGTCTAGTACTATTAAAAGTCAAACAATGGAATTCATCTTCCAAGCCCAAGGGAGCAAAACAAAAGCGGCAGGAGAAACATCACGAGGACAAGATCGCACAACAACAACAACAACAAAAAACTGACCACAAAACAGACAAACCCAATCTAGCTTTTCAGAAATCAGTAACCAAGAAAACCAGCACTGATCAGAATTCCCCTCGGACAATAGACAAGTTCCTTAATACTGATGCTCTAATGAATCTCAGTCTGCATGAGACGAGAGAAAATAAATCATCAACCCGGTCACAGAATAACCCATTTCATGAGATAAAGGGGAAACACGATGAATTCAGTGACATTATGGCAAGTACAAGCTCGGCAAACAAGCCATGCAACAACCCATTCCATGAAGGAAGGGAGCAATATGAAGAACCTAGTGATAACACGGCAAATATAAGCTCTGCAAATAAACCAACCAACTAGGATTTAAGACGACAGGATACAGCTAGCACAAGTTCTGCAAATAAGCAAGATAACAAGGATTTAAGGGGACACATGATGGCTAGCATTAGATCAACTAATAAGACAATACCAACTTCATGCAGAAGTCCCCATCCCCCTCTAGAAGGAAAACAGAAATGCTGGCACCTAAACAACCTGCTAAGGTCTTCGAAAAATGCGACAGGAGAAGAAACACACATACAAATCGACAAAGTAGGTATGAAGAAAGAACAAGAAGGTATTCAGTGCCACAGCCGACATCTCGACACAAAAGTACCAGTCAAAAAGAAATGAAACCTGTGATGATCCATTATCGAACAAAAACTGAAAACTACAGTGAGAAACCTACAAAGTGGTAATCTGCAAAATGGAGGCTACACCTGGAACAAATTGACCAAAATGAAGATGACATTATCTTAAATAGGAGCTCTGTGCTAAGTCTCTTCAAGTATATTCCACAACTTTGACATTTGAAATCAGAGGACCTCTTAATAGTGGAGTCCAGCCACAAGCAACAGAAAGTACAGGCTTACCTCTATGTCAAATCATCAAGAGGAAAGAGCGCTTTAAGTGACAGAAAAGACGATTTCCTAAAAATGGGATTTGACCTAGCAGTTTACTCTAGAGTAGACCAAACGATTAAAGGAACAACACGTCTAGACGACCCTCATTCAAGAATAATGTTGAACAAAAGTGCATAGAATACAAAGAATATTAGCCATCAGACTCAAAGAGCACCTCCATCCACACACAAAAACATCAAGGAAAGACAAGATAAGGAAATTAAGGAGCACCACCATTCGCCGGAATCAAGGCACCGGACCCACACAACAAACTCTGAGACAGAAACAACTAAAAAAAGTGAGACAATTGAAAAGGTCAACACAAAAAGATCAAACAAACATCTAACATCATCAAACCGTACCTTGGACGACTCTTCGGATAGAGGAACTGTGGTCATGGCTCCTGAAAGCTTTGAAGACACAACGAAGCAAATAGCAATTTGCCGGCACGAGAGAGACAGGGAACGAGATTTATCAATCAACGCCAACTTCCAACACAATGAAACTGTGTTCATGGAACACGCAGGGACATGCCCACCTCCAATCACCATAGGGACATAAAACTATGCAACTATGATCTACTATGTTTTCAAGAGACTTGGTTGACAGAATTTCCAACGCTTGAGGGCTATGAAATCGTTTTATCACCGGCAAATAAGGGAGCCTTAAGCAGGCCTTCATTGGGTCTATTGATAGCGTGCAGAAACAGATGTGGACTTAAACTAGGAAAAACATTACTCAGCACTCAGGAAATTGATTCCTTGAAGAATATGACTAAGCAATCATCAATAGTAATCCCAAACACCTACTGGAAGGGCTTCTATGGACATCCCAAGTTACTTGGGTATACTAGAGAAAGCAATTGATGAAGCCTTGGCAGTACATCTGATTCCATACCTTCTGCTATGCAGAGACTTTAATGCAATATGCTCCGTGGAAAAAAACAATCATTTTGCTTCCATCAAATCATCAGCGGTGGAAAACAGTGGTTCTGCACTAGCACACTTGATGAAATCAAGAGACCTGCATAACCTCAATGAGTCATTCCCAGACAATAAAAGAACTCCGACTTGGGAGCGTGAAGAACCTAAAGGAACAATTGACTATATATTTGTCACAACATCTTTACTTCAAATTATACAATCATTTGAGGTTAAAATATCTAAGGCAAGCGATCACAATCCACTGTCAACGTCGTGGGCTTCTGCTGCAATTCCAGTCTACAAATCATGAGCGCAGTTGGAAATTGGCACACAAGGAACTCGATTAAGATTAAACACAAACTTGATAAGTGATCTAGAGATTCGATATACTGCAATGTCAACTACACGTGATCATCCAAATCAAACCAAATACCTTCCTCTCCTAACAGTCTACGAGAAAGCAAAGTTTCATAAACAACAGTCAGTTGTACCACCTAGACATGTGTATGACAAAATTCTTGCGGACAAGAAATGCGAATTGAGGAAGCGCAAACAGAGAGTGAAGCAGTTGGGTGAAGAGGAAAGAGTCAGTGTGATAAGCAGAGCAACAAAACAACATAAAGCATGTGTTAGAACATACCGACTCAACCTCTATCAACAGGATGCAGAAAATATCTTGAAAGCTATAAGCGGCAACAAATGTACAGAATTTTGGTCACTTATTAAGTCAACAACCCTGTCATCAGAAGACACCATGGCTAGTAACATCGGAGAGAAAACTTGGATATTACATTTTACCAACCTCTTCAAGTCTCTGCAAGAATTCGCGGCACCAGACTCAAAGGAGAAATCTCAACTATGGGCAAAGTTGGATAACCAAGAAGACTTCATTGACTGCATCAAAAAACCTAAGAAATCAAGAGCCCCGGGCCCTGATGGCATAACCAACCTGGACTTAAAAGCTTGTCCAGCGGAAGGGTCTAGACTCCTAAGCAAAATCTTCCAGACATATGCAGATCTAAAATCAATTCCGCCATCCTGGAAAACCTCCATATTCGTTCCAATTTATAAAAAAGGAGACAGGTGTGACCCCACAAACTTTCGCCCTATAGCACTGATGGGCGTTATAGGAAAAGTCTTTGGCACCCTTCTATTAGAAAAATTCAAAGAGTGGGCCAAACAGGCTTTCTGCAACGACTTCCTAGAGACAGGTTTTAAAAAGAACCTAGGAACAACTCCAACATCTTTTTGACAAACGTGCTAAAATCAAAGTCCTGGAAGGAGGTCCCCACATTTTATTGGCCTTTATAGACTTGACCCAAGCCTTTGACAGGGTGGACCGATCCAACTTATGGTCCACATTAACGGCATGGAATGCCTAGACAAGAACAGCGTTTTATCCTCTGCAATTCCAACATGCAGAGGAGTGAAACAGGGGTGCCCACTGGTACCGGCTTTGTTGCTAGCTTACACAGGTGACCCACAAGAATCTGACTTAGAAGTGCAAGCATTCCCACCAAAAATGAACAAAACCCTGATCACACATTTACTGTATGCCGACGATCTGATACTACTTGACTATACCCCAGTCGGCCTCCAACGGCAATTGAATAGCTTACTTCAATATGCACAGAAAAACAACCTAGAAATGAATGGAAAAAATGATGTTTATGATCATGGAGAAATCAAAGAGGAAAAAAGAGAACATTCACCTAACTTTGAACAGAATGTCGATTGAAATAGTCCAAGACTTCAACTATTTGGGTGTCACATTAGACAGTTCAAGAACTGACACAGCAATGCAAGAAGCACGTAAGGTAAAAGTAAAACAACTAGTAACGCAAGGCAAAGCTATAGATCAAAAATACAGTCGATATTTGGCAGTGCCTGTCCTGAAATTCTACAAAAGAAAAGTGGTTCCATCATTAACCTATGGAGCAGAAGCATGCCCAAACATCCCATCGAACAACTGGCCAAAACTCGAAGCTTCATTTTGGAGGAAGTTTTTGTCATTGCCGAACTCAACGCCGGTTGCTTCAATCCGTCGAGAACTCAGTCTATTTTCACTCCAGGGATCAGTTACATACGCGACACTTATGCTCTACAGAAAGTGCCAGATTGCAGGAGTCCACTCGGTTTACAACTTGATAAATCACGAACTGGAGAATTCCGACAGTAAGTACTTTGCCTATGGAAAACTAACAACATCAAGTCTCTCAAGTCTATTGAATGTGATGAAGACACGCTCTTAAACAATCCAGTGAGAATCCAAAATAAACTGAAACAGTTAGACTGATAGAGACATTAGAGGCAGCAGCAAATAACAAACTGACTATCCACTTGCCAACCAACACAAAAAAAACTAAATGAACTACAGCCATACATCAAAACATTTCTGTGCAGACAGGGAAGAGACTTTTTACTAATTGTCTGCCTAAACTTGCTTCCCACTAATGAAATCCTGGCAGCAAGAGGACTTTTAAGCACTAACAGCTGTCGATTTTGTACCATTCTCAGTGAAAAAAGAAACCATTTGTCATCTATCGCTGCACCACCTAGGTAACCAAAAGATTAGAGCCCGATATCTGGAGCCGATTTTGTCGACCTTTGCTCGAATGGACAAACCAACATGCTGGGCCAAACTGATTGGCGGTGACAATACGAAGTGGCTGTTAGCTACTTATAAAATACTGCACCACATCGACTTACCAGGCAAACAGCAGGTTGATAAACACACACTTACCCTTCAGATTTAAAGACGAAAGCTACTACTAAGCTAGAAATGTGGAACTTTTCACTCAACTCTTTTACTTAACTTTTTCAGTGTCTCCTCTTCTTTTGTAAAAAAATCTTTAAGATGATATACAAATAAAAAAATAAAAAAAAGGTGGCTCTTAAAAGAACCTTTTTAGTGTTTTTTGGCTTTTAGATATATTTTTTTACATTTTTGGTTTTACAAACTGAGAAAACATTTCACTGAATTTAATTATTTCTCCTCATCTTTACAAAAACTGCCTCAAAGCATTTTTAAAGTTTTCTACAAGAATCTGATTACCCACATCAATTAGATTGAATCTATCTCTCCAAAAAATGTTGACCCTATCAAGTTTAAAGTTTTCATTAGGAAACAATTGTATGCCAAGATCATGAACAAAAGCACACACAGCTATATTGACGTTGCGCCTCGCTTTTTCCATTTGCAGACCAAATTAACTCAAATGCATACACATCTGTCTCTGGGCAATGCGTGGAAAAATACATTTCGAATTAGTGAACATTTCCTTCAACTTTAGCAAATGACTCCTACATTGCAAACTGTAATGAGATTCCAGTCAAGTTCCCTAAACTGAAAAATATTAATATCTGGATGTTTCAATTCAACCATATTTGCACAAAATGGGAGCAAGTCCACCAACTTCATGTCTCGAACTCAATACAAGAACACTTTCAATTCACAGAATTCAAGATTTTTGGGTATCCCACAATGCTCAGCATAAACATTCAACCAATGAACGCAAGAGACCCCCACAATCCAAACACTCTGCCTGCTGAAAGACATTGCTATGGCCATTTTCAATCCTCTCACAACTCCTACTAACAAACCTCCTGCTTCTTCTCTTCCTGTAAACCACACCCAGGAAACTTGACTGGCTGATACTGCCATGTCGGAGGACACCCATGACTGTCTGTGGTCTCTGCAGTCCCCTTTCCATGCCAAGCAACTTTAAAAGACCCATACGTGGCACGTGCTATCAGTGGACTACCACAGTGTCCACGGATGTCACGGCCACTGAAAGGGGTGGATGGGAAAATTAATCACAATTGAAGTTATGTAATCTTTAGTGGTGGCTCTGAAAAGAACCTATTTTTTGGGGGGTTTGTTAAAAGACATATTTTTTTCTTATTTTCTTTTTCCTTTTATATGCAATAGTACTATATACCCTACATCTTCCTTTACAATTTCCTTACAGGAACTTTTTTCAATCCATTCCTAACTTTGTAAAGGAAAATTGCATTTCCGACATCTGTGAAGTGAACTCCATCTTGACAAAAAATATCAAACCATCAGAACTTATGTTGTCATTCTCAAAAGATGACATTGCTGCAGCATTAAAAAAAGCAGATGCAGCTTTATTGACAATTTGTGAACTGAACAAGTTTGTTGGACATTTCCATGTTTGCCTCTGACTCAGAAAAAAATGATTTTAACAGCAAGAAAAAGTTGCCTTAGGCTTTTAAAGAAATCCTTCAGGGCAACCTGCAAAGACACTTGAGTCACAAAACCCAAACTCTACTCTGCAATCATGTCTGGACATTTAAAGTGAGTCATACTCTCACAGAATGAAAACAAGCTTGCACAATTTAATCCACAAACTGCATGCCAAAAAATTTGACTTCTGCCACTCCAATATTTCTAAGGATGCCTCGATTTTCAGCATACACATTCAATGACTGAATCGAAGAGTCCCCTAGAATCCACACAGTCTGCCTTCTCAAACACATAGCTATAGCCATTGTCAGTGCTCTCACAACTTCTGCAAACAAAACTCATGCTACCCTCTCTTCCTGTACACCACACTCACCAAACCTGATTGGCTATGCACCACAGTCCCTTTTCCATACCAGGAATCCACAAAAGAAGCGAATGTGGCATGTGCCATCCATGGACTATCGTGGTGTCCATGGACCCTGTAGCACAGGCGCAGCCCTTCTACCCTTTCCACTTTCATGTTTTCAACACTCCCTTTTTGGCTGCTTCCAAAGAGTCACACATCCATCCACCAATCACATCCCAAACCTTTATACCTATCCCTGTCATCTCACTTCAACACTTCAGATGGGTTTGGGGCTATTTGACATAAAACATTTCACCTAATCACATTTGATCATATTTATTTGACCTTTCATTCAGTTTAAAATGCAGGGGGAAATCCCCACAACCCCCAATTTCACCTCAACCTAATCTATAACCTTACCCACCCCATATATATATTTCATTACATTTGACCGAAAAAAGGTCAAAGAAATCGATCAAATGTTTTAAGTCAAATGTTTTTAGGTAAATTCTGCAAATACCCTTCAGATGTACACTTGAACTGTCAGAGTACATAACTCCTTTTAACGAAAGACATCTGCATCAAAAACTACTGGGAAAGATTGGTATTTCCAGATTCAACAAGATCTGCATCTAGCAAAACATAGTTCAGGCATGCTTATATTTTAAAAAAAAACATGTCATCAACTCTTTCACATATATACATATGTTTTACTAGGCCACACTTCAAAAGGAAGAGAAGATTTTGGGCGGCTTATAACTTCGTTCTCCCTGGACGAATCCTCACCAAACTTTGAAAGAAAAGTATATGGCCCATTCTGAATTTATTTGCAAAGTTTGGTGAGCTTTGGTCTAGGGGAGGGCAACGTTATAGGGGGGGTCCCAAAATTACTTTTTTACCCATAGACTGAATGGGGAAAATACTTTGCTCATGCCTACAGCCCAAACCGCTAGATGGATTTTCACCAATTTTGTGGCAGGAGTAGCGGCTTGGTCCAGAAGTGGGCTTTTGTAAATTTGGTGAAAATCCGTTCAGTACTTTTTTAAAAAATGACCAAAAAGTAGGTTAAAAAAATGAGTGTTATCTATGTTCGGTCCGCGGACACACTTCCCTGTTCACTCCATGGACAGTGTCCTGATTGGCTAATCAACTTGCGTCATGTCCACAGACATGCGGCGTGTTCACCGATTGGATGCTGGATAGCATGGCACGTGTCAGAGTTTTGGAAACACCCGCCATCTTGTATCCATGAACAGCGCGGTGACAAATAGTGGGGAAATACAATTTTGGCAAGTGTGTTGGTCTGTTTGGGGATGGTGGGGGGTAAGTGATGGTTCAAATATCGTATCTATTTAGGTAGTAAGCACCGCTGTTGTGTTTGTTGTGTCCGCAGACATCCGCGCTGCCCTTGATGTCCACAATCAATCCATATGGGATGTGCTAAGGACACTATACCTGCCCGTACTGTTCGCAGGCAAGTTGAAACTGTTCTAAGAACACGATCGGTGTCTGGGATGTCCGTAAAAGCCAAAATGGAGGTGTCCTAAAGACACTATACCTGTCCGTACTGTTCGCGGGTAAGTTCAAACTGTTCTAAGTACACAATCGGTGTCCGGGGTGTCCGTAAAAACCCAAAATAGAGGTGTCCTAAGGACACTATACCTGTCCGTACTGTTCACAGGCAAGTTGAAACTGTTCTAACAACACAATCGGTGTCCGGGATGTCCATAAAACCCAAAATGGAGGTGTCCTAAGGACACTATACTTGTCCGTACTGTTCGCAGGCAAGTTGAAACTGTTCTAAGAACACAATCGGTGTCTGGGATGTCCGTAAAACCCAATATGGAGGTGTCCTAAGGACACTATACCTGTCCCTACTGTTCGCAGGCAAGTTGAAACTGTTCTAACAACACAATCGGTGTCTGGGATGTCCGTACAAACCAAAATGGAAGTGTCCTAAGGACACTATACCTGTCCGTACTGTTCGCAGGTAAGTTGAAACTGTTCTAACAACACAATCGGTGTCTGGGATGTCCGTAAAAAACAAAATGGAGGTGTCCTAAGGACACTATACCTGTCTGTACTGTGGTGATTGTGGTCAGGGCCTAGAGTCTTGGGTGTATGTGGTAGTTGTGGCCAGGGCTTACGCAAGACCAAAGTTATAAGTACCGAATTTATAAGCTTTCATGGGTGTGATATGCTGCGGTGGTTGTGGCCAGGTTCTAGAGTCTTGGGTGCATGGTTTAGTTGTTGTGTTATGGAGTAGTATTTATGAGTTGTAGTTATTGTAATATACTTACTGTTTGGTTTGGTAACTGCAGTAGATATATTATTTGTCAATTTCTGCGATAAAAGAAAAGATCATGTTAGTATTAGTAGTTTGTTAGGGCTTATAACATTGAATAATATAAATTGTTTATTCATTTTGACCCTCATATTTAGTAGATTACAAAACAGTGTACTTTGCTATTTGCTCAGTTTCTGTGTTTGTTTTTCTAATCATTGGGTCTGTGGTAATAAAAATCCATGTCGGATTAAAAAAAACCTTTTTTTGTTATGCTACAGTCAATTTGTTTGTTTGTTTCCAGAGTTCACTTGTTGTTTCTGGCTAATGTTCTATCTGTTGGTTTGTTACATATTTTTGGAGCAGTTAGATACCTGTTGGTGTATTGTAACTGTTTATTTTTGTTATAATTTAGTGGTATTGTTTTATCTGTTTGGTTGTTGAAAATCTTGGGGCAGTTAGATACCTGTTGGTGTATTCTAACTGTTTGTTTCTTGTTATAATTTAGTGGTATTTATCTGTTTGGTTGTTACAGAATATTGGGGCAGTTAGATACCTTTTGGCGTATTGAAACAGTTTATAGTTATTTAACTGAAGTTTTGTTAATGTTTAAGTACAGATTAGTTATTCAATTTTGGTTTTAAGAATATTAAATAAGTGTTGTAAGATTTGCTCGTAATCTTTGCTTTAGAGTAATGGTGCTGTCATTACATTACTTCTTTTTAATATATGCAGTTTAGTGACCTGCATTGGTTGTGGCTCCTGTGTGGTAGATTATACATATTGTTGTGAAGGTTTTCTTACCAAGTGATACTTGACCATGTGTGAATCCAGTCAGTTTGCAGTTGTTTTTGGTATCATCTGCATTGTAACGTAGAAGCATTAGTATTATGTATTTACTATGTGTATGTATTAGTATGGTGGAGCGATTATCTGAATTGCAGGTAGTACATAATCTACCATGGTTTGCATTTTGTACAAGTTGCTGAAATGGAACGGATTCACAATTAGGTATGGATACAAACACGAAGCACTTATTAGGGATTTGTTCCTTTGTCACATTGTTGCTGAGAGTGCATGTATGTTTCCACATGTATGAAATCTGGAAGATTTCATTTATAGGGATGTTTTTGTTTTCCAGTACTTGTAGTTAGTACATTAGAAATTCTTGTGGATCTTATAGTGAATTTAACCATTCCAGCACAGTAGTCTAATTCTTGTCTTATTCCAGGAACACTATACGTGTTGTCAGGATTGTTTATTACGTTTCTATAAAGTACTAACGTTTGCAAACACAATTGGTCTGTACTGTGTAAGTAAATGTTCTTAACAATTGGTGGTAATTGAAATAGAATATTCATTGCTACATTTGCGTACCAACTTACACCAGTTATATTTGAACATTTGAATGGACCAGATAGATCTGTGTCCAAGTCATTTTTTCATAGTGTTTGTTGCTTTTTTGAAGAAGTACCTGAGTTACTTTGAGTAATAGGTTCTTCTTTGGTTGTGGTAATTGATGAACCTGAATGTTATTGTCACGTGGGTATGTTTGAAAGCCAACAACTGTACCTAGTGCTCAATTAACTAGTCCTTGCTCCACGTCAAGGTTACGTTTAAGCATTACTCTACAGTTTAAGGATAATTTTAATATTTTTTCCAAACCAGCTGTGTTGGAGATAGAAGTTTCTAAGGTATTTAGTCTTGTTGTGGCTTGTTCACACATGGGTAGTGTCATATCAAGTACGTCCAGTTTGTCTGTTGCGGAAATTTCATTTATTGGTTGCATTTCTTTTTTCAACATTGTTTTATTGAATTTGGAACAGCTTACAAGAGTTGGCATTAAGGACATACAATTGATATTATTGTGTGCTAATTGTTCCATTACATCAGTAGCACATGAGTTATGCCCATAAAGTGCAGGGATGTGCCAGGTTTTTAATATTGCTTGTGCTTCTTGAGATAGTACACCAACTCTAATACTTTTTAAAATGTTGGCGTAGATGAGGTCTGTAGACTGTCACATGTTTTCTGTTAATTCTCTGTATTGGAAATGTTGGCAAAGGTTGACATTTCCTATGCTACCAATAGTTTTCCGGCAGAGTTTGTGTCCTATGGTTTTAAAAATTGGTTCACCTTTCACTGGTGTCAACTGAAGAAGATCTCGGAAAACAATAATGTGTTTTCCTCCAAAGAGCTCTTCATAGTTTGTTTTAAGTACTTCTTGTAATCCGAGGTGAATCAAAGCCAACATTAGGTTGGAGACCATGCTCACTTCTTCTATTAGTAGCATCTTCATTTGTTTTAACACTCTGCGTAGTTCCATTGCAGCTTCTGTAGAAAGTTTGTAATATTCTAATTTGTTTTGGTGTTCTACTGGTAGGAGTAGTAATCGATGTAAAGTTACACCTCCTATGTTGTAGGCAGCTAAACCTTTGGGGGCAGTTACAACAGCTGACAGTTTGTTGTTTGTCAATTGTTGAAGGAACTTGCTGATGATTTTGATTAAGAATGTTTTGCCTGAACCAGCTTCATCACTGACGTATAATAGTATAGGTTTGAAATTTTGGCAGGTACATTCTTTATTTTCATGTTGTGCACCATGTGCAATTCCTGTTGTTACTTCTTGAAAAATGATACACTGCTCATTGTTTAGTGTTGATTGTAGTGTACTTAAGTCTTCTGTATCTTCATACTGACACATGGTGTTTTCTACTTCTGTCATAGCTAATTCTGTCTCATTTGCTATTAGTGGCTGCCCCAGTGGTTCTTGGCTTCCTGTTACAGAAGGTTGACTACTGTCAGGAGTGTCCTTATCTAGTTGAGCCTGGAGTTCTTCTTCGTGTTTCTGTTCATTGTGCAACATTGTTTTGTACTGTGTAAAGTTTAAATCAGTGATAGTGCTTTCATTTGCTTTGAAAGCGTCTTCATAGGAGTCATAGTTATCTAGTGTTTCTTCTTCTTTTCTCCATAGTTTAAAGAGTTGTAGCAGGGACATGTAATATAGTTCTTTATGTTGAAGAGTTTTTAATGACAATTTGATATGATTAATTAAACTTGGTTTGGTAAGTTTCACTAAGCTGCCTTCACAATTTGTTACTCTGTATCTACCTTTGTTTTCATCGGGTTTCATATTATTTTTGTATGTGAAGTTTTGGGCTATGTGGTATAGACACATGGTTTCCAAAGTGGTACTTCTGTTTGGGTAGTATGTGTCTATTAAATTGTTTTTTAAAATGTCTTGGCTGTTGGGATCATTTTTGGCTATTGTTTCTATGTCGTCATATGATTTGAGAACTCTTTTTCTAGATTTAGCAGGACCAAGACTTAGCCATACTATATTTTCAGATTTTCCATACAAAGCAGTACCGGTTAAATGATCTGAAGCTTCATAGCAGCCACATTTTTTTATGGGAGAGCATTTATATGCCCAAGCTGTACAATTTCTGAGACAGTGTTTTGTCTGATGACAGGTCATTCCAGAGGTCTTGAAGCTCTGTTTTTTCTGCTTTTGTTAAGTAGGCTGTAACATATCATGCAACTGCAGTGGAATTGTCTTGAATGTACTGCACATCTATGTTTGCATTCCACAATAGGGCAATGATTGCATTGTAATCATTGATATATTTTGCTTCTTCTGTTCTTTTCATGTAATATGTATTTTTAGGTGATTTGCCTTTAACCCTATGTCTAACTGAAGACATGAAGTTGTTCACTTCACCTGTTTCTGTAACTGGTCTAGGGAAACCAAAATGGCATTTGGTGCAGTATTTCCCTTTGTTTTTGTATTTGCGACGACAATATTTGCCACATTTGTGTCTTTGAAATTGTACAATTTGTGCATGAAGTTCACTATTTGTTGCTTCTGAAGGAATTTCACAAGTGACATATTTTTCGATAAACTGTAACACAGTGGCATCACTGTCTTGACCAAATTTAGGAGCATCATTAATCCATAAAAGCATGTGGATATGTGGTGCTCCTCTGGCTTGGTATTCTTTTCTCCAAAAGAAGTGTTGAACTTCTCTGAGGGGAGGAAAAGTTTTATAACAAATGAAGTACAGCATAGCAATGAAGCGGTGATGGAAATATCTTGAAACATTAACAGGATCTAGAGAGCATAGTTCTCCAGGTGTTAGTATATCTATGTTTGGTTTGCTTTTGTTTGATACGCGTAGGAAATCATGTAAATCTTCCCATGCATATTCTGCACAACTTAAGTTAACAAACCAAGTGGGTGGGCCAAGGTTTCTTATCATTCAACAAACATCTCCATGACGTCGGAACCAGTACTCTTTCGTACCACGCATGTTTGATAACAGATTTGTAATGCTTGATTGTAAAACTTCATCTTTTTCTTGCACTTTTTGTAGTAATTGCGTAGCTGACATATTTTGAAAGTGGGTTCCTGATTTTAATGTGTGTGCAACTCAGTAACATAGAGTTGCTAATTCACTTTCAAAGAGCAGGTGGAAAATGTATTCCACATTTTGTCTAAATCTGGGATCTTCAGAATACATTCATAATATGCGGTATTATGAAGCTGTTATCTGAGTGGGTCTATAATCGTACCTTCCACCTTTGCCAGTAGGAAAGAGTAAAGGAAAAGCATGTGCTTCTATACTTTTTTCCCATATGCTGATTGGTGATTCTTTTGTTTGTCGCATTTGGTACGTTTCTAGTGCATCATCTATGGTGTCTTTAGAGTGTAATGGATGAATTGTCTAAAATGTTGGCTATTGTAGCAGGATCTATTAGTTCAAATTGACCCGTTTCTGGTGACTCTTGTATTATTTCAGTTGTTTCTCTTAAATTTTCTTCAATATTTTTTTTTTTTTTGTATTCATTATTGTCTTTTAGATATTGCAAGGCTTGTCTAACTTTATGTAAATCTACCAGTTGTTGGCATTTTTTTTTTTGTCTTTTGTAGGTACACCCTTTACTAAGACAATTAAAGATTGTTCTATTGGACGTTGCACTCCCAGAGTGTGCACATTTTCTTTTAGATCTAATGGTAAATATACTACTTTGCCGCAAATGCCTTTCACCAATTCAGAGGGAGGTAATTGTGCTGTTTTTGGTTGAAGGCATATTATTGCTTGGAATGGGTGTATTGTTTGAATTATGATGCTCTCATATAAATTGAGTTGTTGCAGGGGTTTTGGTAGAAGGAATAATTCCAAATAATTTGTGATAGCACGTGAAGGAGTTTGATTGTTGTCAAGTTTTGTAGTGCAGTAACTGCAAACTGTTAAGGGGTCAGTTATTTCGTATTTGTTTTCTGCTATAAGCTAGAGAGCTAATTCAAACCATTTAGAATCTTCATTGTCCTCTATTTTGTATGTTATGTCTATAGTTTTTGTGTTACTTTTATAAAAAGTTCTGCAGCGACACACACACACATGGTTTGGTATTTCAGCGGATGTACTTTTGAATTTTAGTATTTATTTTTTGTATGTGTGTAGTAGAAGGTTGAAATATGGTTCTGTGCTTGTGGTGTGACTCCATTCACCTCCACAGATATTTAAGAAGTTATTTTTGTTGACATTCTGTTTATTTGAGAAGCTTTTTTTGTTATTTAGTACTTAGTTGTGTTAGTGGTTTCATTCTGTTTAACACTAAAATAAATAACTTTCTTTTGAGAAGGATTGCACTGTCTATCAAAGCTTCTAAGATTAATTTTCTATGCTAGTTTTTAAGGGTTGTGCATGATTTGTCTCCTGATTTAATAAGATTCTGAGGGAGTCTGTGGCGGAATATTTTTGTTAATATACTTTTTTTGGTATGGTTACTTCCTGCTATATCAAGATTTATAGAAGCAGTTTTAGCAGTAGTGGTACCTGTATTTCTGTTAATCATTTTCTGTTTTCTTTTACATTTTTATAGAGGAGGCAAAGTTTCTGTACTGGAAGATTGTTTAGTTTTGCTAAATGACTGTATTAGCTGTTTTGTTTTACCTTTTTGTACAAACTCTGCTAGAGATGGATGCTTATTTTGGACATTTTTATTTTCATTTGCTCTATTTCTGCGTTGTTTTCTATGGACCTGATTTCTGGTAGGCATTCTTTGGGGTCTGTTGAAACAAAAAATAAAAGGCATGGGTTGGGCTGTTGTGAAATGTATGTGTGCTGTATGCATGAGTGTTTGAGTATGATTGTAAAGTGGTATCTGATGGTGTGTGATTGTGCATTGGGCAGCTACAATTAGTTGGGAAGTCTACTCTTCTATTTCTGTGTTACTATACTGCGGTTCAGATGATAGTAAAAGTGAGCTAGTGGTGAGGATAACCACTAATAGTAAATCAAATGGTATAAAATTAAAACTATTCTTTGTTTTGTAATACTAATATTCTAGGGGCTGAGTTATGTTATTTGTGCTCTGAAAAACAGGGATTTGTTTGCCATTCTGCGTGCTAATCCCTGTTTAATAAATGGTGATTTGTGGGTAGAATGGTACACAAATGTTCATTTCTTTTGATGCACAAATTACATGAATCACTCGCACAGTGTGTTAGAGTAATATATTTTAATAACGCAATGATAAATATAACGAGTTACATTATAACAGTAACAGTGGAAACAATTTAAAATTGAGAATCAGACCAAGAAAACACTAAGAAGACCAACTAAAGTGAAGGGAAGAAGGTGAGTAGTGCAGTAGAAGTGAGAGGGAAGGGTGGGGAAGAGGATGAGGAGGGAAACAGATGGGTTTAAAGGTGAGATTGGGGGAGATGGAATGGGAGGGGGATGATTAAGGAGATAAGGCAAGGGGGGAGGGTGAAGAAGGTTGGAGGGGTTTCATGTTGGGGAATGGAGAAGGAGAGATTTGAGGAAAGTGTAGAATGAGGAAAAGATAGAAATAGAGCGGAGTGAGAGAGGTAAAGCGTTCCAGTGCAGGGGGGGCTAGGAGATGAAAGGAGCAGAAATGGGGTGTGGCATAAGCGGAAGGAGGAACAGTGAGAAGAAAGTGGCCAGCAGAGTGAAGAGAGTGGGAGGGAGAGTATAAACAGAGGAGAGATAATGGAGGGCAAGATTGTGGAGAGATTTAAAGGGTAGGCAGAGAAAGTATGGTTGTATTCTTCTTACACTTTTTTGAGGAATGAGCAGGTTTCTTTGTAGTTGGTGTTTGTAGTTCAGATGTTGTTGTTTCCCAGGAGAGTGGTCTTCACTGTAATTGTAAAAGAAAGAAGTTAGTAATTGTGTGTGTTTATAACAGTGATGTTAATTGAGAGATTCATTTTTATGTTTTGTAGTAGGATGCTTGATTGATATCAGAACATTGTGTATTCATGCAGTTTCATTTGACTATGTGCAGCCTTCATATTTCATTTACAATATGTTAGTTCACCATGCTTTGCAAATGAGTAGAATAGTAAGTGTATGACATTCACTTGATTTTTAAAGCTGTGTTTGTAGAAAGAAGAAATATTGATATATTTATTTTGCAATTTTTATAAGGTAAATAGCAGAAATTGTATAGAAAAGTATGGAATGTATGCATTTGGAAGGTGTGGGTAATAAAGTAGAAGGATGTGATTTACAGGTATTGGTGTTATTTCAGCTGGGAGCTTTTCATTTATAGTGTCTACGTGTGTGAGTGTATGCAGATGCATGACCTTTTACTGGCTGTGTATAATTTTATAATACACTGCTAAGTGTGTTTCCACTATTATATTGTTATTTCTCCCATCTTCTAATCTTATAATTGTATAGATAGTTGTGTGTGTAAAAAAGAAATAGATATAGGTTATACAGTTTAAGTGGCAGTAACTCTGTTTATATGCATTTATAAGAGTTGTACATGTACTGTGCAGAAAATATGCATACCTGTAGTTTGTATTCATGCATGTGGATATGCATGCAGCTGCAAGTAGAAATCTTGGTGACTTGTAGAGCAGTTTTTGTAGTAGGTGCTTTTCAATGATATGAGACTTGTACTCAGAGTGATCAACAGTACATTTGAAATGCTGAACTCTGATGATGGCATTAGATGTAGAGGTTGTGGATGTGATTGGTGGATGGTTGTGTGACTGGTTAGCTGTATCCAATGAGGGAATGCACAGAGAGTGAATTGGAAATGGTAGAAGGACTGTGCAAGTTACGATATGTCCACGGACATGTCGGTAGTCTGCGGACATTGCGTATTACATACGGGGATTTTGGGGTGAAGAGGCATGTAAATGAGAGTGAGCAGAGTAATTGATTGGTTAGTAAAGTTAAGTGGGTATGTTGTGCAAGGAGAGAGTTTGTCAGAGAGTCTTTTTCCTGAGAGAAGAACAGTTAGCTATGGCTGTGTGTTTCAGATAACAGATTGTGTGGATTTGGGGAGACTCAGGGATACATTGGATGGAGGTGCATGCAGAACACTGTGGAGTAGCTGCAGATCTTGGATTCCCTCATGTGGAAGTGCACTGGCATGGAGTGCGCGGAATGAAGTGGCTAGACTTGCTACCTCTCTGTGCTAGTTTGGAGACAGAGCATCATCCAGACATAATTATAATTCATTATGGAGGGAACAGTTTGGGACATGTGTCAGGAATTTCTTTGCAATTTGCAATGAAAGAAGGACTTGGGAAGGTCATGGACATGTTTCCAAATTCCCAAGTAATATTTTCTCGTATTGCGCAGAGACAAAATGTGGCTGCATTCTTCTTCATTTGGTCCAGAAATGGAGAAAGCGAGGCACAATGTCAATAAGGCTGTTTGTGCCTTTCTAAGAGATATTGGCATGTCCTCTTTTCACAATGAAAATATTATGTTTCGTAGCACATACATTTTTTGAAGAGATGGAGTCCATCTTACTTATGCTGGTAATTAGATTTTTCTGAGAAATGTACAAAATGCATTGCGTCCTTTTGTGGAATTACAGCCATCTTTTTTGCAGTAGGTGTGGACTGTTTCAAGTTTTTCAAATACAAAAAAACACCACCAAATTGCTCTTTTCAGAGCCACCACTTCCTCCCAGAGAAAAGTGCAATGATTTTGATGGGGCAGCACCCCAAAATTGTTGATGTTCGCGAAATGTCCGCGGACTTCAAAAAAATGAACAGGGCCCTGCTCCATTTATTATTCACTTCTATTTTTAGATTGTGAAGGGTGTCTCT
Source organism: Ambystoma mexicanum (assembly GCF_040938575.1). Classification (NCBI taxonomy): domain Eukaryota; kingdom Metazoa; phylum Chordata; class Amphibia; order Caudata; family Ambystomatidae; genus Ambystoma; species Ambystoma mexicanum. The sequence goes on along the minus strand of NC_090926.1, from coordinate 420,966,366 downwards.
GAAAAGAGCCTTTTTTTATTTTTATTGTTTCATATTTTTTTTGTTTTTTTACACACAGCACACTAGGAGAGTAGTGGAAAGGAGGGAAAGGGGGACACCAACCACGGGGATAAGAAAGGGCAGGTGGAGAGAGGAAGATGTAGGGTGGGCCTAACTTAGGTAGTGGCCAGGTCTTCTCGTGCTCCGAGACCGTAGTCTCGAAAGCACTTCGAAGTCTCTCCCCCTGCAGATTATTGCGTCGCAGTACATACACAAAACTGTGACCCTCGAAAGGTAAGGGTCATCAGCATTGTGAATGTCCTCTGAGGCAGCTGGAGGGATGCGCTCTCCCACAGGAGTGTCTCTTGTGGTGAGAGGAGCGGAAATGGAGGATGAAGTGGAGGAACTCAACCTATTACGCTCCTTGCAAGGTGCAACCTTGCAAACAGCCCCACCGTGGAATATCCTTAGGTGTCGCTTCATCGTAGTCATATAAAAGCTGTACGAATCAGGCCTCCCACGACTCAGCACCTTTTTGCACTGGTTGCAGGTGACTTTGTTTGCACGTGCCTTGGGTACGTTACCATGAATGGTAAATAACCGCCACTCCCAAGACTCACGACGAGTGCTTGTAGTAGGGACTTCCACTACCTCATCCTCATCATCCTCTTCATCCTCCTCTGCATCCTCACGCCTGTTCCCCTCTTCAGGCACTTGGGGAGGTGGTGGTGGTGGAGGGGGTGGGGGTGGTGCTGAGGCAGATGTAGCGCCAGGTAGCAGTCGAGGAGCCATGGATGCCATCAGGTTTTAGAAAAATCTGGAAGATTGGCAGCAAAATACCAGCCAAAGTGGAAAATGCTTTGTCAAATAGCAAAAATCACAATGAGGATGAGCTCTGTGGTGTGACCTTTTATAGGGGTGCGTGTGCACGCTACGCGGACACCCGCGCTGTCCGCAGACAGATCGAACATCCCAAAAAGGCTCAAAAAGTTCCAAAAGTATGTAGAGTCAGGGTGATTGTCTGGGACATGTGCTATGGTGAATGTTTACTATAAAATACTGTGGATAGCCTGAAAATGCACTTTAAATATGTTTGGGGACCCGGACAGTGTCAGCAATTTAGAACACAAGATCAGCGTGGGTGTGGTCACATGATGGGGTCGCAAACATGTCCACGAAGGGAATTGGTGTCCGCAGGACATCAAATACATGGAACGGTTGTGCGCATGTGCGCGGGTGTTCCACGGACGTTGTTTGGGTCCTGAAATTAATTAAAAGTGTGACACAAGTGACATGAACAGTTACGGACAGGCGCGATGTTCGGAAAAGTTACGGGTGTGGTGCGCATGTGCGTAGATGTTCTTTAGGCAGTAAGGACAGGTAAAGTGTCCTTAGAACACCCCCATTTTACATTATATGCGGACAACCCGGACATCGATTGTGTTCTTAGTACAGTTCCCATTTGCCTACGAACAATACGTACATGTATAGTGTCCATAGGACACCTCCATTTTGGTTAATTGCGGACATCCCTGACACCGACTGTGTTCTAAGAACAGTTCTATTTACTTGCGAACAGTACGGACAGGTATAGTGTCATTAGGACACCTCCATTTTGGGTTTTGCGGACATCCCGGTCACTGAGTGTGTTCGTAGAACAGTTTCAACTTGCCTACGAACAGTATAGACCGATATAGTGTCCTTAGGACACCTCCAATTTGGGTTTTACGGACATCCCGGACACCGATTGTGTTCTTAGAACAGTTTAAACTTGCCTGCATACAGTACGGACAGGTATAGTGTCCTTAGGACACCTCCATTTTGGGTTTTACGGACATCCCGCACACCGATCGTGTTCTTAGAACAGTTTCAACTTGCCTGCGAACAGTACGGACAGGTATAGTGTCCTTAGGACACCTCCATTTTGGGTTTTGCGGACATCCCGGTCACTGAGTGTGTTCTTAGAACAGTTTCAACTTGCCTGCGAACAGTACGGACAGATATAGTGTCCTTAGGACACCTCCATTTCGGGTTTTATGGACATCCCAGACACCAAGTGTGTTCTTAGAACAGTTTCAAGTTGCCTGCGAACAGTACGGACAGGTATAGTGTCCTTAGGATACCTCCATTTTGGGTTTTAGGGACATCCCGGACACTGAGTGTGTTCTTAGAACAGTTTCAACTTGCCTGCGAACAGTACGGACAGGTATAGTGTCCTTAGGACACCCCCATTTTGGTTAATTGTGGACATTCCAGACACCCGCACTGTCTGTGGATTTCCTAAGTGCCTGTTTTTAAAAAAATGCAAAAAGAGAACTGAATTAAGACACATAAAATGTTTTTTATATATATGTGTACAATTTATGAAAGAGAAGGGGAAGCAGAAATTGATACAAACACAGGGGAATTGGGGTTTCAAGAGGATGGATAGGAGGAGATGAAGGGATGGAAGTCTCATCAAAAAGTTTTTGTTCGCTGAGGGAGAGGGTTTGGGGATAATTGACTGGGATATAGAGATGGGAGACAGGTACATGTGGGACAATGGTATTTTATTTATCCTTTTATGTGGTCCTCCACAAAGTTCTTCAAATAGTTGAAATTTGCCATGAGCATGTCCATTTTTTTCTTCCATGCACTGGAGAGTCTTATCCAATGTATCTTTTGTTGTACTATGTTCAATGTTTGTATGGTCTGTTAAATATATATATATATGTTAAGTGTACATAAAGTAATGCTTATTAATTTGGTTATATAGAGAAGTGTCTACCATAAGTATCACTATCTTCAGATATTTCCTCACGTGGGAAATTCTCCTCAAGCCACTCCAAAGTACTGGACATGTCTGTGAAAAAAAAAAATATATATATAACTTTTATTTTATCTAATACAGAAATTTTAGAAATATATAAGAACAATGAAGTACACTTACTAGCTTCTGGTAAATTGTGTTCTTAATGGTCTGTAGATCTGCTGTTGCTCCTAGTTGTGCAGTTTCTGTGAGGTAATTATGTTGAAGGCTATCTTTTTTTATTTTGGTATATTCCATTTAGTACATATGATATTTAAATGGATGGTTGATGTGTTAGATATATATAGGTTCTATTTCTTATTTATTACTACATATAATGTGTTTGTGTGCTGGTTTTTCAACTTGTGCACTGTTTATATGGCACTATATAACAATTTAAGATACCCCCTGAGTTTTTGGGTAGTGTTGCTGTTGTCCGCGTCCATCCGCGGACATACGCACAGTCCGCAGACATCAAAAACAGTAGCTGGGGGTTCAATATGTTCTATGTTAAATGTATATAAAGTCAGGGATATTATGGTTAAGTTGTGCTACTAGAAACCTATGAAATTCAGTAAAAAGACTTTGTTAAATGGATGTTATGGTTAAGTTGTGCTACTAAAAACCTATCAAATTCAGTAAAAATACTTTGTTAAAGGGACGTTATGGTTCCAAGTAAAACCGAAAAACCCCTGAAATTCGTAAGTTATGGTAAGCTAAGCAACCATAACTCACGCCACCACTGTGCAATGCTAAGACTAACACCCAGGACATCAATGATGACATCTTTGATGTTCTGGGTGTTACATCTGAGTTACTAAAGGGCATCTGTGGCATAGTACTATATATTTGCCAATAGATCTGAAAGAAAATGTACAAACTCTAGGAGTACAATTACCAATAGATATATCTTTCATTATACTAATTACTGGTATGCCAACAAAAGACAAAAAAATATGGGCAACAACTAGTCGACTTGAACAAAGTTAGAATAGACCTACAATATCTAAAAGAAAGCACTGAATACTACACAGATAAAAACATAGAGAAAAACTAAAGAAAAAACACCCAAATGATTCAACACTCACCAGCAACTGGCCAATTCGAACATGTAGATTCTGTCACTACAGCCAACATTTTAGACCGGTATTCAATACACCCACTACACTCCAAAGACACCATTGACAATGCATTAGAAACATATCAAATGCATCAGGCCAACAGATCCCCAATGAACATATGGGAGAAAAGTGTAGAAGCACATTATTTTCCTCTAGTCTTTCCTACAGGAAAAGGAGGAAGATATGATGAAAGATCCATTCAAATTAGTGCATCAGAATATAGCTCTTTAAGAATGTATTCTGAGGACCCCAGATTCCTCTCCAAAAGTGAACAATCAACTCTATGTTATGGAGTTGCACACACATTAAAAACAGGTTCTAACTTTAAAAACATATATGCTACACATCTGCTTCAAACAATAAAAGACAAAGATGAAGGTTTGCAGTCATGCATCAAAAATCTATTGGCAAATGTGCACGTTACAAAGGTAAACTGGTTCTGATGTCACACTGGTGTACGTTGTATGCTAAGGAACATAGGCCCACCCACAAGGTTTGTTACTTTGCACACCTTATTATGCACTACAAACCAAAATAACGATGTAATAGATAGAAAAACACCAGGAGAACTCTGTTATCTTTGCCCTGTCAATTTATCAAAGTACTTTCACCATCGCTTCATTGCCATGCTGCATTTTATCTGCAACAAAACTACCCCTCTGCTCAGGGAAGCACAACACTTCTTTTGGAGAATCGAATATCAAATCAGAGGAGCACCACACATCCATATGCTTATGTGGATAATAGAAGCTCCTAAGTGTGGCCATGATAGTGATGTCAATGTTTTATAGTTTATGGAAAAATACATTACCTGTGACTTCCCTTCAGAAACCACAGATAGTGACTTCCATACACAAGTCATATGCTTCCAAAAACATAAGTGTGACACATAATGCCAATGCAGATATAAAAACAAAGGCAAATACTATACCAAACATCGCTTTGGCTTCCCTAGACCAGTTTCCAAATAAGGACAAGCAAATAGCTTGATGTCTTCTATTAGATACTGTGTAAAACGCAAACCCCCTAAAACTACATACAACATTAAAAGGGATGAAGCATCCAAGTAGATCAATGATTATAATGCAATCATTGCCCTCTTCTGGAATGCTAACATAGACATATGCAAGTTATGTCACAACCAAAGCTGAAAAAACAGTGCTAAAAGACCTCTGGGATTACATATCATCTGACAAAACACCATCACAAGAATTGTACAGCTTTGGCATAACAATGCTATCCCATAGAGAATGCGGGTGTTATGAAGCAGCAGAGCATTTGACAGGTACAGCAGTATATGGAACATCTGAACCCATTGTCTGGCTGAACCTTGGACCAGCTTCATCCCAAAAAAGAGTACTAAAATCATACCAAGAGATAGAAAACATAGGCACAATGATCCCAACAGCCAGGACAGTTTTTTTAAAAAAAAACTATTAAATCAACACACAATACCCAATCAGAAGTATTTTTTTAGAAAACATGTGTCTGCACGACATTGACCAAAACTACACCTACAAAAACATTGTCACACCAAATCAAACTGAGAAGTATTCAGTATCAACCTGAGAAGGAAGCCAAGTGAAACTCAGCAAACCCAGTCTAATTAATCATATAAAGTTATCATTTAAATCTCCACAACATAGAGAACTGTATTAAATAGCCCTGCTCCAACATTTTGAAGAGAAAAGAAAAAGAATAATTAGGTGACTATGACTCATTTGAAGCTACATTCAAAGCAAATGAAAGCAGTATGACAAATAACAATTTCAAACAATACAAATAGATGTTGGACAATGAACGCCAACAAGAGGAAGAAAATGAAGCTCAACTAGACAAAGACACAACTGAAGGAAGTCAACCGTCAAAATACAGGAAGCCAAGAACCACTTAGAGAACCACTCATTCTAAATGAAGCAGAAATAGCCATGACTGAGGTAGAAAATACCACGTATCAATATAAGCAATCTGAGGAAGACTTGTCAGTGCCCGAATCATAGCTAAAGGATGAACAAATGAACAACTTTATCTAGAAGTCACTTAAGAAATTGAGCATGGCTTTAACCCTATTAGTGCCTATTGGAAAACACTCAGTGCTATGCTATTTTCTCTGATTCTTAGCGGTTTCAACTCAAATTGCTGTAGCTCACTAGAAATCGATAATACTATGTGATAACCATACATTTTTTGTTTCAGTATATTTTTCTCTATAAAATGAGCCAAAAAGCACATGTTTGTGTCACACCCTGCGGTCACATGACATAATTCAATATGGTGGACATATATCACTGTAAAGAGTATATATCACTGACGACAAAGGTAGCACTTTCAGAAAACTATTTTTTTAAGTAGGTAGATGGCCAAATTTCAAGTATATTGTGTTTGCTGCTCAGACAAAAAACTGAAGTTTCATGTTTTATTTTATGTATTCATTTTTGGGGCTTAGAGTAAGTGCATCCCATGAGTGTCAAATGTGAACTTTTTTTCCAATCCACAAATATAATGAAAAAATTGAAAGGAAAAGACCAATAATTAAGAAGGATCATTAGGGAAATCAGGTTTTACTTAGTAGCAATATGATGCAAAGGAAAATAAATATTCTCAGAGGTTCTGGGTAGTCTTAGATACATTTCAAAATGGCCAACATTGTTTATTTCCCTTGCTGGTTTCCCTGCAATAATCTCTATTTCAGATCTGGAACTCAATAAAGTCTAGTAAATGGTTTGTTCTGTTATGTATGTTTAGTCAGCAGACAATTTTCAAGCGTGTTATATCTGTATGTGAGCCAATGGGTTACAGAGTCTTTGTATCTGACCTTTGACCTTGCAATGCACTACACTCAATGTTTTTATCATCATATCTTTGTAACCCTAGATATGTTTGTCTTAATTGCGGTGTCTTTTGAAAGTTAATGACATGTTCTCCATAATCCATTGTCTAATATGTAGAGAGGTTATGACATTTGACCTTTGACCTCACAATAATCAGGTTAATCAAGTGCAAAGTGCTTTTTTGTTAATTGTTATACAACCGTGGGACCGATTTTGACAAATGAGGTGTCTTTTCAAAAGTCCTGATTTGTGCTTTTTAATTTATGGATCAGATAAGGCCTCTGGTTTTGTTATTTGACCGTTGACCTTAGAATCTCCCACCCAAAAGTGTGTTCTTGTTGTTGCTCTGCTACCAATTAGCACATTTATGTAAAAGAGGTGTTATTGAAACAGTCATGTTGGGTACTTTGACTTGGAGGCATCAAGTGGAGTGCAGGCGGTATGACATTTGACCTTTGACCTTACAACAAGCACTTCCAAAGTATTTTTGTAATTTCTCAGCAACTATCCATTTGTTTTAGATGTGTGGGGCATCACTGTAATGGTCATGGTATGTGCTACTCATCAATGGGGCAGATAGTCAAAGTGGCCTTTTCTTTGACCTTTGATCTCAGAAAAAAGGATTGTAAATATGATGTATTTATTATATTTTGACAATTCTTTAACAGTTTTAGAAAAGGGTGAAGCCAACAATAATGTATTGGTATGTACTATCACATCTATTGAATATATAAGTCAAGTGGAAATTATCATTGACCTTTGACCCTTATTCTCAATGCGTGTTTTGCTATTGCTTTGGAATTGGGTTCGATAGAGACAAATGTGGTGTCATCTCAAACCCATGGTACATTCTTTCGTATAAAAAGGTACAGATAGTTTATGATGCTTTGGGATTCGAACTTTGACCTCTAAATCATTCAACTAAACGTTTTTGTTTGGCTACGATGTAGAACGTTTACACATGAGGTGTTGTTAGAATGGTCATGTACTTTGTCTTCTATGCATCAAGTAGGGCACGGGGTGGTAGGAAATGTGACCTTTGACCTTAAAATTAACATTTACAAACTGTTTTTTGTAATTTCAGCAACCATTTATTTGATCTCAATGTGTGGGGTATCACTGCAAAGGTTTTGGTCTCTATCTCATAAATGTTGTAGCTAGTCAGAGTGGCCATTTAATTTGACCTTTGATCTCAGAATATTCTAAATATGATTTTTGGTTATATTTTCAGAACTCTTGAGCAGATTTATAAAAATGGGAAGCCATGAAATTTGGTTATCTAAGTGGCAATTATTGTTGGCCTTTCACCTTAGAACGGTCATTCTTAATGTGTTTGTGGCAATTTTTTTGAAACTGTGGAACCGGTACAGACAAGTGTGATGTTATCTAAAAGCCACGGTACATACTTTCCTATTAAAAGGTACAGCTATTTTGAGATGTTTTGCCATTTGACCTTTGGCCTAAAAATCACTAACTAAAAGTGCTTTTTTTGTTTTGTTCAAAAACCACAGACCAGACATACATTACAGACGTGTGACTGTAATATAGCAATAACGTCTGATCTGGCAGGCCAGATTGTGTGGCGATGGCCCTGGGCCCACAATATAGGCCTGAGCACAGCAAGGGTCTCAGAGACGGGCCCATGTGGCATTACCCCCCTGATCCGGCTTGCCGGATCATGTTTTATTGCCAGTAGTGTCTCAGGTTTTCAATCTGGAAACTGGGGGTGCTAATAACAATTTATTTTGTTGGAATAAATGGTATGTTTCCTATTCAAACAACATATTAACCTAAGATGGGGTCCGTGGAGAAGGAAGGTGTGGCTCCATGCTGTGTCCCTCTTCCATTTCCACAGTGGCCCAGGATGGAGGCTGGAGTGGTGGCAGCAGTTGTGCTGCAGCTAAAAGAATAAACTGATTGGGTTAAGAGGGTATGGAGGGGAGGAAACTATGACCGGAGGACAGTGGCACATGGAAGTAAGATGGCTTGGAGAACATTAACTTTAACCTCTTTCATGGAAATGGGAGAGCTAGCAAAAAATGACTAGCCATTTAGCATTAGTGTCTTAATAAAATCATAGAGGAAAAAAGAAGGAATTTGGTCTCTTAGAAAAAAACTGGAGGTTGGAAGTAGAATGCATGTTTTGGGTGTTTTTGCCCTTTTTGTCTTTAGGAATGAGTGAGTAGCTACCTGTAGGAGACCTGAGCTGAGGAGAATGACACCTTACTGCACACATGTGCAAAACAAAACAGAAAGCACAGGGGGTGAAATAAGGGGGCCCTCGTGAGGGCCTAGAGTAGGTCATCCCAGAGCAGACAGCTGTACAAGTCGATCTGGCTAAATAAACAGACTCTTAACGCTTTGTCAAGCGTGAGCGGCTTTCATTTATGTAATGAAATCTGTTAAACCAATCCCGCATACATTGGAAAAATATTACACCATTGTGCTCCTAGCAGAGCTGCTCCTTGCTAGTACATGAAAGAAACAATTATTTACAGTTATCATGTCATCACTTTCAATAACATTAAATACACATTTGCTGCAATAGTATTGAAGTAGGTCTTGGGGGGTCACCTGAGAACAAGTGCATTCACATATGGTAAATACTAATTTATATCAGTGGGATCACCTGAGAACAAACACATTCACATTTGGCAAGTAAATAATCTATTGTGTTAATGGGATCGCCCAAGAACAAGCGCTTTCACATGTGGTGAATAAATACTCAATTAGATCAGTAGGATAACCTGAGAAAATACATTCACATTTGGTAAATAAATAATCAATTATATCTTTGAAGATCACTTGAAAACAAGCGCTTGCACATGTGGTAGATAAATACTCAATTCTGTCAGTGGGGTCACCTGAGAACAAGTGCTTACACATGTGGTGAATAAATACTCAATTAGATCAGTGGTATCACCTGAGAACAAGTGCCTTCACAGTTGGTAAATAAATAATCCATTCTGTCAGTGGGGTCACCTGAGAACAAACACAGTCACATTCAGTAAATAATCAATTCTATCATTGGGATCACCTGAAAACAAATGCATTCACATTAATAGATAAAGAATCGATTATTTCAGACTAGCGCCCCCTCGATACTGGTAGCTGTTTATATAGCTCAGAGGCGTACAACCTTAGCACACCAAACCTCTCGTTAAGAACACCAGAGATCGTTAACAACCTCTGAATGATCCTCAGGTGCTGTTTCTTGAGGGTCTATAAATGCGGGTGGTCCATCCCTAGTCCCAGAGTCTGGCCTTGGCAGGTTTTCCTCTTGGGTTTGGAGCCCCGTATCGGCGTCACCAAACCCTGATATTTCTCTCCTTATCCCAGATTGTTCGGCGGGACCTGTATTTGTATGCTCACTTCCATACCAGTAGCCCTTCCTTGTCCTCAGTACTGGCCGAAATGTCTGAGGGCCTTGGGGCTACTTCAGTGGTTGGAAGCTCTATATCTTCGGCATCTCTCTTCTCTTTTGACTTGGAGGCTACAGACGGTACAATACATGGGCCTGCGGGTTGTAGGATTTCTCCATGCATGGGCTCCTGTTGAAGACTTCTGGTGCTAGTCTCACTGGGGGAAAAAGGAACTTCAGCAACAGTCGGCTCCATTTCCACACCATCCCCATATGGACAGGAGATGATTTCTGTGTAGGGTCTTCACATCCCTCGGGGGACCTTCCCTTCTCAGTCTGAACACAGGCAACCATGTCAACTGTTGCACAATCAGATAAGGCTGCGAGTCCCAGCGGTTGCCTTGCTTGTTTTGCCCTCTCGTTCCTAAATTCCTGATGAGCCCCCGATCCCCGGGTTGCAGATTGGGGAACCAGACCTTATTATAATACCTCTTTTTCTTCTGTTGCTCATCCAATTTGGCATACTTAAGCATGTATGTGAGTGGGTTGTTGTCTGTTCTAACTGTGAAAGTAGCCCCATGCAGGTAGTCATACAGTTTCTCAGACACAGCCCACTTCAGAGCCAAAAACTCCAGCCTATGGGTGGGGTTATTCAATTCAAAGGGGTTCAGCCGGCGGCTGGCGAATGCCACGTGCCTGACAGTTCTATGTTGCTCTTGATGGAGTATGACACCCAAGCCATCAGAACTGGCTTCACATGTACGACAGGTGCAGATCAGTGTTTCCCAGTACCGGTGCTTCAGTGAGAGTTTTTTTTTTTTTAACTGGGCAAAGGCTTGTTCACACTTCTCACTCCAGCGCAGAACAAATTCCTCTTTAGCTAGCCGTCTTCTTCTGTGGGGCTGGATAACCCTTAGTCAATTCTGTGAGCAGTCGGGCTATGTTGTTGAAGCCTGGCACAAACCTTAGGTAATAATTGCAGAATCCCAGGAAACTTCTCATCTCTCGCAGCAGGTTCTGTGGGCGGGGCCAAGTCTTGATGGCTTCCATCTTGGTGGGGTCCACACTCACTCCCTCAGCAGACACCACAAGGCTAATATACTTCACACTGGTGTGGCAAAAGTGACATTTTTGTGGGGATACTTTCAGCCCTTGCTGTTGAAGATGATCCAAAACCTTCAGCAACATTTGGTGATGTTTTTTCCAGGGTCCTCCCAAACATGATCACATTGTCTAGATAAACCAGCACCTTAAGTAAGTTCATGTCTCCCCACTGTTTGTTCTATCAAGCGTTGAAATGTGGCTGGTGCTCCGATATCCCCTGTGGCATTCGGGTAAACTGGTAAAATCCTAACGGGCAGATGAAGGCTGTCTTCTCCTTTTGGTAACATGTGAATCTGGTAATACCCACTCTGGAGATCTAAGACATAAAACTAATTGCTCCCAACCAGACAGTCCAGGGCATCATCCACTCGGGGGGTGATTTATTGATCTGGCACAGTTCTGCTGTGTAGCCGCCGGTAGTCAATGCACAGCTGCACATCTTGGTTCTCCATCAGGCCTCCAGGCGGTTCTTCACCTTCAGGAGCATCCATCACCAATCTCCTGCAGCACTGTTGACTTTGGAGTCGTACACGGCAAGGCACCATGATTGTCTGACCAGGCGGTATGTCAAGCTGACTGTGGTTAGTGGTGTTCACTTCTCCCACAGGACCGTCAGGGTGCACCACGTTCTCCATGCTTTTCTCGGCATGTTTGGTGCATTATAATAGAATGTGCGAACTGCGGACCTGCCATCTCCATACACTTTCTGGGTAAGGTACCAGACAGGGCGGAGTTGGTCCCCATGACCAGGTTTACCTCCGGAAACTGGTTCTTGGTGGTGCATACTAATGCTGGGGCAGTCAACGTGGTGCTTACTCTAGACACCTCTTGATTTAGATGGATCTTTACACAGATGTACCCCAGGTATCGGCAAGCAGCATCGCCGACTCCCATCAGATTTAACCCCTAGAGCGGTTCTGACATATGTTTGCGATAATAGGGCTCATAAACAATATTGAGCTGGGAGCCACTGTCCAGTAGTGCTGTAGTCCTTCGCCCTTCAATCTCTACTGGGATTGTCATGGGTGGCCCAATCAAGCCCTCAGGAATGGTTCTGGAAAAATTGGCCTGAGTTCATAGTCTGTTGCATGTCGCTGTTGACATTTTCTTGGAGTTGCAGAGCTCATGGACTAAATGGAGATGGCCAATTGTGGGACCCTCCTGAGCCGTAATTTGGTGCTTGGTAGTACGTCGGAATTTTGTCCCTGTACGGATGTATGTGAGTTATTGCCAGTGGGGCTTACTCCTGTACTCGAGGTCCTAGCTGCTCCTCAGCTACAACCACCTGTGCATTTCCCGGCAATGCTAATGCTGGAGTTGGTTTAAATGCAGTAAATTGAGCAGCTACTCGAGCATAGTCTTGGTCACACAGAGAAGTTGAGTTATTGTCATCCCCACATCAATAGCAAAATCTCCATGGTGGTAAATGGGATGATGATTGTGTAACATATTCTCGAGGCTCTTGAGCTTGTCTAAATACTTGGTGTTCTCTTTCACGTGATGAGTGAAAAAAGTCTCTGCCTCGCTGCTGAGTTACATTCGGATTTTCCCTGGGTAGTAGCTAGGTCTGTATTTTCCTCACCAATTGTTGCAGCTCCTCAATCTGTTTCTGCTGAGAGAGGGCATAGTTGGGAGCTGGGATCTTGCTTTGGACAGGATGACTCTAGGCTTTGACATTGCCAATTTCTTCTTCCAAAGTTCTTACTGCCCTAAGTAGATCTTCATAAGAGGGAGGTGGGTCCATTTTACATGCAGTCTTAGTTGGAGGATAGGTATGCCAGCGTCTTTGGCCCCTTTTAGTATCTGCTTCAAATGACACTGATTCAATTGAGAATTCTCTATTCCTCCTCTATGGTGTGCCAGGTGCAGAAGATATTCAATTCTCACCAGGAATTCAGATAATTTCTCTCCCTGCTTCATTGAGGTGGCATGGTACCTCATCATCATATCTTCCCCGGGTTCAGAAGTGTCAAACGCTCCATCCAGTGCATCCATTACTTGCAGGGAAGTCGGATGAGTGTGCGCAGGGACTGTACCGTCTGTAGTGCAGGTCCTCGCAATGCCTCTATCACACGCCTCCTTTTTTCTTGATCTGACACTTTACAATCATGTAGCGTAAGTTGAGTGAGGTCAGCCCACACTTCAAACCCCTCTTCTCCTTTGGGCACCAATTATTTGCCTGAAAAGGGGAGCAATCGGGTGTATGCTCCATGTTCATTCATCAAGGGCAAAAGTGATTGTCGCTCCATAGTTACTTTAACTGCTTCAGCCACCGCAGCAGCAATAACAATGGCATCCTTGGTGGGGGTCGTAGCTTCTGGGTGGAGAGCTATTCCGGGCCAAGCATCTACATGCCACACATGGCAGGTAAACACAGGTTCCCTGCCCTGAATTTCTGTATGCAAGGTTTTTCCTGCAACGGAAACTCCATCATAACATAGCATATAACATTTGGTATCATGCCCTGATATGTGGGCCACACTTTCAACGTTTCACTTTACCAGTGATTGATTATAAGGTACCAGTTATGGCTAATCTGTTGTAATATGTAAAGGGACCTCACGTACGATGAAACAAACATCGGGGCAAAGTCCTTCAGCTCATATCCATTGTAGCACATATTCATGCGCCATTTTGACTATGTGTGAATAACCAATAATTATTATTATTGTTTTTTAAACAGTCTGGTTGGGAGAGACTCGCCCCCCTCCCCCTTCCCTTGGGATGTCAGGGGTGCCTCCAAAAGTGTTAGGTGGTTCTCCCATTTTTGTCCGTAGGAATCAGTGAGTACCTACCTGTAGGAGACCTGAGACTAGGACTATAACACCTTACTGCACACATGTGCAACAAAAATTGAAAGCCCTGTGGTGGGGGGGTGGAGGGTGAAACGAGGGGCCTCGTGAGACCCTAGAGTAGGTCAGCCCCGAGGTCTGACAGCTGTAATGGTGCCTCTGGCTAAATTAAACCAATACCGCATACACTTGAAAAATATTACACCAATGTGCTCCTAACAGAGGAGTACATGTAATAAACAATTCTTTACAGTTCTCATTTCATCACTTTCAATAACATTAAATACACATTTGCTACAATAATATTGAAGTACGTCTTGGGGGGTCACCTGAGAACAAGTACATTCACATATGGTAAATAAAAACTCAATTATATCAGTGGGATCCCCTGAGAGCAAACACATTCACATTTGGTAAATAAATAATCTATTGTGTCAGTGCAGTCACCTGAGAACAATCACGCACACATGTGGTGAATAAATACTCAATTAGATCAGTGTGATAACCTGAGAACATGCTCCTTCACAGTTGGTAAATAAATATTCAATTCTGTCAGTGGGGTCACTTGAGAACAAACCCATGTACATGTGGTAAATAAATAATCCGTTCTGTCAGACTAGCGTCCCCTCAATACGTGTAGCTGTTTATCTAGCTCAGGGGCATACAACCTTAGCACACCAAACCTCTCGTTGAGTTCACAAGAGCTCATTAACAACTTCTGAATTATCCTCAGGCGCCGTTTCTTGAGGGTCTATGGATGCGGGTAGTCCATCCCTAGTCACTGATTCTGATAGTGCAGCTAGCAATGTGGCAAGTGCAAGGTTAAAGCCCAGACAAGGGGTTTCTGATAAGAGCAGGTAAGGGGACTGTAGGCTTTCAGATACAGACCCAAGTGCAAGGGTTGCCAGGAGGCAGTGCGGGTGTGTGGCAGGGTGGGCAGGGACCTGGGCCCGAAAATCAGAGGGTAACCAGGTGCCCACTGCCGAAGCTAACAGATCAGCAGGGGAATGAAATGGAGATGGGTCAGAATCCAATTTGTGTCATCGACATGCCCATTCCTTAATTATTTGTACGTGTACATTATTTCTAGGGGCTGGGCACTTTTTGAAGGGATGTTAGTGTTCATTTTATAACATGTATGTTTCTCCAGAATATATGTGTAATGAAATATATTTATTAAAATAGGGAGGGAAAACTATTTGAAAACAAAAAAAACATTGTAAACATATTTTTTCACTTTATATTTTTGGGGCATTTGTTAATTGTTTTCCGAGTGAAACCTTTTTGATCATTTAAAAAAAAAAACAAAGCCCCCAAACTGCCTAATCTATCCCCTCCCCCACATGGAAAACCTGATAAGTTTTATAATGGGAGGTAAATCACATATAGATGTTTGTGTAGACAATATTTTGCAGTGTCTGTCATATGTATCACCCTACACTTGAATCATCCAGGTCTGTGTTGCATGGGGTGTTTTGGAAAAGAAGTGGGTAGCTTCTTTCATGGTGCCAACATTGCAGCCTGTGCACCAGTTGCATATTATTTTTCGTCCACCAGGCTTACTTCTGTCAGAACATATGGCACAGTCCCTTTCTTTCTTTGCCGGCAAAATGGCAAACCATGCTCCTTTGATGATGGGGCGAGCAGTGGGGTTGCTGCTGAGTGTTCAGAGGACTTTCTCTCCTGAGACAAGCAGAGAGCCTCTATGATATTAACTACAAAGCTGTGTCTGCATAGGAGTTTGTTGTGTTCAGTATTAATTTTGTAAAGCTCACAGGCGTTTATTATGGAAACGTCTATGAGGTTACGCCATATCTTCGACCAATATCTATGTGTTGATCTCTCTGCAGCAAACTCATATATTTTTCTGTCACTTACATCAACCCCACCCATTCCTTTGTTATAGTCAAGAATGATTTGGGGCTTGATGGCTAACTGGCCACATCTAGTATGCACGGGTACATCACTTGCCAGACTGACAGTGGACAGCAACAGCACAGGCTTGCGATGGCTTTATTTTTCTCTAATGCACATGCCACCAACCCACCTTTTCTCAAATATTTTGATCCACCCGTCAAAAAGAGATCCTCAGCAAGGCCGACACTGGTGTAATAACTGTTGGTCATTTATTGATATCCCTTATTAAGTAAGTCACAAGAATTTAAGAGGGTCATGACCTTGTTATATACAAATCCCTTTTCACACCCTGTTGTTTTATCCCTGCCTGCATACAGACCCACATGCAAAATATAGCTGTTGCTGCTGTCACAGATCTCACATTTTTTAATCCCAAACCTGGCATGTCTTTTGCTGGGCATGTACTGAATATAGGCGACCCTATTCTTCATGCCAATCATAGACTAATCAATGAAGAGCACCGGCAGTGGTACATAGTATTTTTTAAATGCACGGATCAGGGAGTCCAAAAATGGACGCACCTTATGCCAGGGATCAAACCCTTCCTCTCCCCGTGCCTTTGCAATGGCGTTGTCATTTAAGTGGATCATCCGTGTGACAGTGAGATATTGCCACAACAGCATGACTTGGCCAAAGAAAGGTGTGGCCTGAGAAGAGTGTGTAAGGTCCCAGTACATTTTTACATTTTTCTTGCAAATAATCCCCATATTTATAGAAAAGCCAATCCATTTTTTTAGAAGTGCCACAGTTAGCCCTCCATTCATCCACCGGCGCAGTCGTGAATGAGGATGAATTTGGATCCACTCTCCCTTTGCTGCTAGTAGATCCCTTGCATATTTTTTTGTCTCCCTCACTATGTGAATTAGCAGGTCCATTGTGAGGAACAAGTTAAAATATACAATAGGTGGGGAATTTCTGAGTGGAAGACTGCGACCCCCTGGGTTCCTGACACTGAATTCCACTCCATTGCTGTATGGATCTGCGACAGGCAAAACCTCATCCCAATAGGCTTCACAAACATCTTCCTGTTACAGTCCCTCTTACCCAGAGTCATCATTGCACTCATCCTCAGAGGGACTATCCTCTCCACTGCTTGTCTCTGGCAACCCCTCGGCTCAAACTCAATATCACTCTCCCCTTCTGAGCTAATGTCTGGTGCCTCTGACATCAGCTCAAATAAAGCATCTTGATTGTCAATTCTAAATCTTTTGGCTGCCATTTCGTTCCCC
Source organism: Ambystoma mexicanum (assembly GCF_040938575.1). Lineage (NCBI taxonomy): Eukaryota > Metazoa > Chordata > Amphibia > Caudata > Ambystomatidae > Ambystoma > Ambystoma mexicanum. The sequence continues at coordinate 420,949,244 of NC_090926.1, read as the reverse complement.
TAAAATATCCTGTCAAAATTGTTTCTGAATTAATTGATCCTTTTCACAATCTTTTACCCTCTCAGAAAAAAAGTCTAAAGATAGGATGGAGACAAAGAAACTTCAAATCAAAAACACACAGGGATGGTATCCTGTGTCCTAGAAAGACTCAGGAAGGGGCAAAAAAAAATATATGTCCTTCCCAGTAAAGCTACACGAAGTAGAATTTGCCAAAACACAATCACCTAGTCACCCAAATGTCCAAATTCACATTTGAAAACAATCTCCTTGACAAAGAATTTCACCCAAGAAGTAAAAACACAACCTCTCTCCTTCACACACAAAAGAGAGACACAACACTACATTGCGTGATGAAGTATGAAGTTTATTACACATGTCCCGATAATCCCTGATACTTTTTTACCAAACTTACATTCTCAACCCCTTGTCTGAATATTGAATGCACATGTGATGTCATCAGTAATGTCATCAATGACATTTGTGATGTCATCTTTCTTGTCCTGGGTGTTAGTGTTAGCAGTGCACAGTGGTGCGGGCAGTTATGGTTGCTTAGCTTACCATAATGGGGGAATGTGCAGTTTTTTTTGGTTTCACTGTGAAGTATAACATCCCTTTAACAAAGTTTTTTTACTGAATGTACATATATATATATATATATATATATATATATATATATATATATATATATGGCAGGCAACGAAAACAAATAGGCTAAACATGTAATGCTGTCAGTGATGTCATCAGTGACATTTCAGAGGACAGGTTTCATGTTCAGGGTGTTAGTGTTAGCTGTGCACAGTGGTGATGGCAAGTAAGGGGGCAGAATGGTGATGGCAAGTAAGGGGGCTCAGTCTGCCATAACTGGCAAATTTCAGGGGTTTTTCGTTTTTAATTTGAACCACAATGGGTAGGGCGAACATTTCTTTTTTTGTGAAGTGCACAGGTTTTTCGTAGGGCAACTTAACCATAACGTCCCCGTAACAAAGATTTTTTAACTGAATGCGATAGGTTTTTAGTAGTATAAATGCAAATGGATATTTCCCATCTGTGGAAGGTACAGTGAGCAAAAGGCGTGTGCTGCAAACTCTCATCTCAGAACAGGTTATCATGCCTTGTTCTTTCTGGAGAGGAGCGCCAGCTACCTTTTTTGAAATATTTTCAAGGAACTTGGGGTTGGTCACCCTAAGTTACCTGGGGGCAACCAGACCTGGACTCCCTGCTCACTGTGCTCAGAGAGGCGCAGCTTCATCTCACTGATGAGGCCCAACAAGGCTGAAACACGTGTATGGGGTTGCTGTAGGTACTCTTGTTCAGAGAGGAATTGCCATAGCATTTCGGTGCTGGACTGCCCATGTGGGCGGGACAAAGACTGATATGCAAATGGATATTTCCCATCTGTGGAAGGTACAGTGAGCAAAAAGTGTGTGCTGCAAACTCTCATCTCAGAACAGGTTATCATGCCTTGTTCTTTCTGGAGAGGAGCGCCAGCTACCTTTTTTGAAATATTTTCAAGGAGCTTGGGGTTGGTCACCCTAAATTACCTGGGGGCAACCAGACGTGGACTCTCTGCTCACTGTGCTCAGAGAGGCGCAGCTTCACCTCACTGATGAGGCCCAACAAGGCTGAAACACGTGTATGGGGTTGCTGTAGGTACTCTTGCTCAGAGAGGAATTGCCATAGCAGCCATAGCATTTCGGTGCTGGACTGCCTATGTGGGCGGGATAAAGACTGATATGCAAATGGATATTTTCGATCTGTGGAAGGTACAGTGAGCAAAAAGCGTGTGCTGCAAACTCTCATCTCAGAACAGGTTATCATGCCTTCTTCTTTCTGGAGAGGAGCGCCAGCTACCTTTTTTGATATACATGCACCATAACATTACTTTATCAAACATTTTCGACTACATTTATCAGGGTTCTAATAGTAACACGTAAGCATACGACTGTAAAGGAACATTTGAAGTAACTGCCCACCTTTCGAAGAATTCCACATTATCATATGCTGACGTATAGTATGGGGGTGTGTTTGAACAGTCGTACACACTTCACAATGACATGCATAACATGCGAAAGTACATTGACATTGAGTATTGTTGTAAGAACTTCTAACTGCAAAAGTTCCGCCGCAGAACTCCACAATGCAAGTGTGCAACACAATATAAGCAAGAGTGCATACCGACGTTTCTGGATCATTCACCCCCATTCCTCCCCAAAGAGTGGGGGATGAATGCCATTGGCATCAAGATTTTACAGCAGTAATTTGTTGTATCAAGAAAGAGGATTTTTTGTCTTCAACCGGAACGCCTCCGGCATTCCCGGCTGAAGAAAACAAATCCTTTTTCAAGATGGCCACCATACAAAGGGAAGACGGGCATTGGATAGAAAGCCTTTTCGCTTTCCATTGCAGGCTGCAGAAAGCAAAAAAGAAACAGTGTTACCGTTATTGCAGCACCATATTTGTGTTCCTTGATAAATATGTGGTTATGAGTAAGACTTTTACCAGAAAGGCAGTCCCTGGTGGACATGGCAACCTCAATGCAATGTTTTCTTCCTTGCAGTAAAGGCCAGTAGCCATATCCCTGACATTGTGGGCACTACCCATACATAGAGGCTACCCCTCAGAGACGGAAGCTGTACCGTTAAATATGAAAAGACTATCACATGCACAACACAAAGCTTTTCAGTTGTTGCCATTGACCTTTACATACATGTGTTGTACATGTACTAATTCTTTTCTGTAAAAATGTGCGTAAAAACAGCAAAGGAGTAGTGTACTTATGTTGACATAAAATGCCAAACAAACTCTGTGATGCAAAGCACAATGACGTCAGAAATACTGGATGCAACACCATTTCCACTCACCTTTCGACACAAAATTTTGTAAGTGACACAGGTGGAAAGGTGTGAAGATATGTGTATTGGGAGGGTGTAACCATATATTATTGTACACATTTCTGTGCATAGGGCAGATGGGTGACAGAAATTGGGCTGACAGTGACAGAAATTGGCCTGACGGCACTAATGCATATGAGATGGGCCAGACCCTCCCGTAGCCAATGCAAGTGGTATGGAGTACCTTTCTCCATAACGTTCTTTGGCAGCTTAAACAAATGCGTCTATATGGACGTACGTGCTGTGATGTAGCACCTACAAAAGAACACATTACGACCTGCATTGTAGCATGCCACATTGTGCAAACAGAAAGTACATTTGTAAAGAAAAGACTAACATTTTAAAATGTGCCCAATAGTTTTATTTCACAATAAAGTGAGCGAATTCATTGCCCTATGCAAGTAGTAAAGTAGTTTTGTTTCACAATGAACTGTGTGAAAAGATGGCACTATTCACTTTTCCATAGAAGTATTAAGTTTGTCGCTTTAGTCGACAGTGACAATGTTAAAGGTCACGTTGTTTTTTTCCACATACAGAAAGTAAGCGCTGCGGCCACAATAGTCGTTTTCCTCCTACATTGGTATGCATGACGAAGTCAACCGCTGTGATCTACAGCACCAGAAAGGGTGGAATGTTACTTCTTATAGCAACAGCAGCCTAAAGACACAAAGGGCCCACACGATCATCCCAGTGAATTATGATGCTGAGACAGCCGGTTATAAACAGTTGCATTTGACGGTTAAAGAACCTGTCACTTGGCATCAGTAATCCGTGACAATCACAATAGGGAAGAAAGTATCTGAGGAGGAAATGTGAATTAAATTATAAATGATGTATGAATACACAACCTTTGGATAAACCACAGTTGTACTACATAACATTTTCAGTAAAAAATGTATTCAATAGGAGGAACTGTAGTGGGACCTAGGCACGGTGACAATGTGCAATATCCATAATTGGAGAAAAAAAACGAACGGCACAGAAAGCTGGAACGTCGTTATTAATAATACAATTTTTCTTTGGAATTAGCTGCGCGGTGGAAGGGGAAATAAAACGTGTATCACTGCACAACCTCTGCACACAAAATAAATTGTAACACATACCTTTCTTATTAAATATTATTTTAATTTTGGGAAATGTAGTGGCACCCTACAAATGGCGACAATGTGCAATGTCCATAATAGGGAAAAATTGCAACGGCACATAAAACTTGTATAACATTAGGGAAAATATTTTTTTTTACAAATTAAAACATAATGTCCATTCGGAATTTAGCCAGCAAAAATACACTTACATGATGTGGAGCGCCTCCATTGCGTTAACTGTAGTTAGACACTAGTGTATCTGAAAGACTGCCTGTTTGGGAACTAATTTCTCATGGTCAGTGCAAACGTTTTTAAAGCGTAACCTTATCAAATGATATGTTTTTCAAACTGTTACTCCCTACATTCTTTCTACTCTTTCCCTGTACCCCTGTACCTCAAGGTTAAAAGACAAGGGACCCTTATGGGTGTCGACAAATATGCGGCCGTACTGAGCTCGTGTTGAAAAGAGAAAATGCAGTGGCCTTCACTCCGACTGCAAATACATTCTCATTTTGCAACAATATATCAGCGTCTATTTATGAGAACCGCTACTGGCATACACGTGCAGAAGGGCTGTGTGTAAGAAATAGAGCAGGTGGTTGCCTCAGATTCCCGCCACTCTGAACGCAGTAATGTTGTTTATGGATTGTAAAATGGACGAAGTAAGTTCATTTCGTACAATGAGTAGCAAGTCCCACTGCACCGTATGACAGTGCTAACAAGAATACTTCTATGTTTGACTTTCTACTACCACGTCTCATTAACGCTCAACCTTTCGAAACAGTGTTCCATAAGTGTTATAAGTGCATTGGTGCCTTCTTCATGTACGTATGTTAGCTCCGATGTTCGCGTTCAACAGAAAACGAAGGAAACATGGCAGACGTACCGAAAGATTACGACGCACTTCACTCTGTGCCACAAACAATCGGTGAACGCACAACATGGTCGCGGCCAGCACGCCACGGAATAGCCAATTGCAATGTTCTCCACAGAGCGAACAGGGAAGTGTAACTTCAGAGCGGACATAGATATCACTAATTATTAGACGCATACTTTTTGATCTTTTTCAAGGGAATTACTGGATGGATTGTCACAAAATTTGCAAAAGCACGCTTTCACGCCCAAGCCCCTGCCACTGCCTCAAATTTGGTGCAAATCCGTCCAGCGGTTTCTCCTGTAGCAGTGCACAAAGTTTTCCCCCATTCAGTCTTTGGGGGAAAAAACGTTTTTGGACCCCCCTATAACTTTGCCCCCCTGGACCAAACATCACCAAACTCAGATTCAAAAAGTGCTCTTCCTATGGAAACAGCAACTTAACCATAACTACACGGCCACTACCGTGGATGTGTAATATATATAAATTCACCTACAAGAAAAAACAGAGCAATAGAGAAGCAAGATCAATAGTGTTGCATGCAACATGTCAGGCCGCTCAAACTACTACATTGTAAAGTCTCCTAAAACAGGGTGACTTTCCTGCTGGGAGCACGGCGTCCGTGATAAGATATCACATCGAAAACCAGGCGGCTCAGGCAGAAAGGGGAGTGAAGGTGGTTGGTGCAGTGCTCACTCCCATGCTGCAAAGAAAACACACAAAGAATTGGTTGTCACCCACAATATGACTAAAATACTCCCCCACAAACTTATCAATAGACGATTGCGATGTCCAAATGGTGGTGAAAGTAGGGCGAAATTGTTTTGCGAACCTTAACCACAGCACATTGGACGGCCAGTGGGATACTGCATATGTTGTTCTAGTCTCTAAAGGAGTATGCACACTTTAAGTAACTGTGTATGGTAAAAGAAGTGAGAAACTGAGTAATTAGCCCTTACACACCCATCAATCCCCCACACCCATTCCCTCCCACCACCCTCAACTCCCCACACCCATGCCATTCCACCTCACCCATGCCCTCCCACCTCCGTCAAACCCCAACACCAAATTATTTTAAGAAATTACAAATTGAAACATAGATGCTGAAAATCAAACTAAGATTACTGCGAGCAACCAGTAGTTTACTGACGTATTTAGAAATACATGAATTAAAATACTGCTGAAGCCTAGTCTAGTGGTGAGCCCTGGTCTACTGTGTTGGCTGTAGAGAAGACGATGCCCGGATCCACCTGAAAAATAAAGACGGATGCAGAGATTTTGCTGTCAACCAGCTGCCCAGGGGAGTGCAAGGCAGGAGAACTCACTGACCATCAAGTGCTCCGATGGGCAGGTTGGATAAATGCAAACTGCAGGGGCCTAATCTAGTAGCAATCCCTTGTCTACTGTGTTGGGTGTAGAGAAGATGATGCCCGGATCCACCTGCAAAAAAAAAGACGGATGCAGAGATTTTCCCGTCAACCAGCTGCCCAGGGGAGCGTAAGGCAGGAGAACTCACTGCCCGTCAGGTGCTCCAATGGGCAGGTTGGATAGACGCAAACTGCATGGGCCTAATCTAGTGGCAATCCCTTGTCTACTGTGTTGGGTGTAGAGAAGACAATGCCTGCGTCCACCTGCAAAAAAAAGTTGGATGCAGAGATTTTGCCGTCAACCAGCTGCTCAGGGGAGCGCAAGGTGGGAGATCTCACTTCCTGTCGGGTGCTCCGATGGGCCGGTTGGATAGACGCAAACTGCATGGGCCTAATCTAGTGGCAATCCCTTGTCTACTGTGTTGGGTGTAGAGAAGACAATGCCCAGATCCACCTGCAAAAAAAAAAAACAGATGCAGAGATTTTGCCATCAACCAGCTTCCCAGGGGAGCGCAAGTGGGGAGAAGTCACTGTGCCATCAGGCGCTCCAATGGGCTGGATGGATAGATGCAGCTCTATGGTCTGAGTCTAGTGGCAAGCCCTCAAGTAAATGATAATTTTACAATGAGCAGACAAACCGGAGAAAATTCATAACATTCATAGAGCAAGAAGAGTGCAGGTAATAAACTCCGATTCCCAGTAAGTATACCATGCTGCATCGAAAGTCTCCACATGGTGCCCACAACATAGGTATACCCATCTAGTCACCGACTTACCTGGGAGTTGATTTCAATGATCTTCAACTCTTGCCTGCAAATTGATCTGGTAGTTTGCGTAGACATCCGCAGCCACTGTTCTCGGTGAAGTAATTCCAAAAACATAGAGAGAAGAAAAGTCATTCTTACAAAAGAGGCACAATCTCTCCCCCCACCCACTTCAGCTGATTTCAGTTCTCCAGTCTCAGCAGGTTAACAGTTCAACCAATTACATATACACCATACACCAACAAGGAGTCCTCACTATTCCCAAACCCTCACTTCACCCCAACCAATTGACCACCTTCAAATCTCCAATTACCTTACCCTACACACAGCTAGAGACCACCAATCACTTGGTAATTTTATACCTTCCAGTACACGATTAAACTTGGCCGACTTAACTTGCAGAAGGATTGATGGTGGAGGCACAAGCATATTGCAAAGTGTCACTCGCATAACTCAGACGTCCAAACAACTCTAACCTATAAGATATTCACAGTCATATTTATGACCAACCCAGTAATGAGAGTGGGTGCGGGTGGAGTGGGAAGAGTAGCCTTGATAACGTTTAGAAAGCGAGGACCATCTTAACGTATTTCAGGACCTGGGTAAATTTTCCCTCCTTAAATATGCAGCAAAAATAGAACTCTCTGGTCCCCCCCGTGTCTCATAATTCTTAGCACGCCATTTAGTGATCAAATTAAGCATGTGTATTCCCAGAGGTTTCTCTGATCCCCCAATTTATTTATTATCAGGTTGCAAAAATTCAGTTTGCTAGCAGATAGCTTATAAGTAATTTGCCACCTCAATTGTAAACATCCACACAGCACATCATTTTGTTCTTGCCAAGAGTAAAATATCACTAGCCACATGAGTCACCACTAACTCCTTCAGACACACAGTGGGCCCAGACACCTGCATCAGGGCACCTACAACCAGAGGCTCAATGTCTGTAGAGCTCTGGTACTTTCTAGGCAGGACTACTGCAACAGCCTCTTCCTTAATCTACCCTCGTCCTATCTTAGCCCCCTCCAGCTTTTCCAGAATAGGGCTGCAAGAATTATCCTTGGCCTCAAGCACAGGAACTGTATCTCTCCAGCCCTAAAATCTCTCCACTGGCTCCCAGTTGCTGCAAGGATCAAATTCAAATCCCTCTGCATCATCCATAAGGCTATCTGGGGCCAGGGACCATGCTATCTACAACTTACACTTACCAAATACTCTCCCTCCAGATCTCTCCAATCTTCCGGATCCAACCCTCTGCATGACAATTGCCTTGAGTGTCTGCCCTTCCCCTGCACTTGCCTTTGGGCACCTATTGGCCTGTGCTGTCCCACAGGCCTCCAGTTATTGTATTGGCAGGTGACCACCCTTTACCAAGTGGTCTCTGCCAGGCACTTACCGGTTGCCTTGCAACTGTCTCTCTGGCACTTGCACATCTGTGGTACCTCCAGCACTTACCCCCCTCCCTTGTCCTTTTCTCACTCTGCACTTGCACATTCTGAATGTTCACAAGACCTAGTAGAACTGCCTCAGTCTTTGTTCCTCATTGTTATTGTATTTGCCTTTTTTCCCCTGTCTCCCCAACCCCTTTTGACCTGTGGATGCTTTGAAATGCATTTTCTTGATGTAAATGTATCTTACAAATGCACAATAAATACAATTACTTTACTCAAATAGTTAGAACCATTCTCCTCCGCCAGACACCAGGTTGGAGGATGTGTCAGTGGACAACTTTACATAACGAAAAGTAGTAAATGCCAGTGGAAATGCGGGGGAAGAGACAGGACATAGGTCAGTGGCTTAGAGCCAGGGGTGAAAAACATGCACAAACACAGGTCACCTGCTCAAGGATACACCTGGGTGAAGGTGGATCGGGAATGGCCTCCAAAAGCACAATGCTCCCACAACCCCAGTCCTAGAAATGCATGTACCATGCCTACCTGGTGCATTCCCCCCACCAATTGCAGACCTTTTCTGCCACATTGGTCCATGCACTCTTTTACACCTTCCACCCAACACACCATGGAATGCCAGAAGGGTTGCTCTCTTACCTGGTTGTATTTGGGCTCCTGGTCCACAGGGGTCTTATCAAAGCTGACGAGGAGGTGCTCAAAGTGGTTCCTGGCCAGGGTGCTCCACTCCTCCAGCTTTCTACTGTGATACACTGAAGCCTCGTTCACTGCAGGGGAGAGAAGGACAAAGGTCAGTGATTTAGAGGAATGGGTAAAACCCCTGAATGCCAGCCCCCCAAATGAAAACATGGGTGGGTGCCAACATTCAAATCTTTGTAACTGCAGAGGTTGAAGTCCTCAGAGTGTGTTCAAATATAACATTACCTCACACATGCCCCCTACACCACGGTCACCTGTGAAGGCTACACGCTCCAAAAATGCACTAACACATGTCACATGCTCAAGGACACACCAGAGTGAAGGTGGATCAGCGAATGACATTAAAAAGCACAGTTCCTGCCACCCCAATCACCCGGATGCATGCACCAGCCGACCTGATGCATACCCCCCAACCACAGTAGGTCTTTGCTGCCACTTTCCAACCCACTCTCCATGGCACACTTAAGACACCACACTGGTCTGTTGGGTGCCCTCTTACCTGGCTGTACTTGGACACCTGGTCCAGGGGGTCTTCTCAAGGCCATGGAGGTGCAGGAAGTGGCTCCTGCTCAGGTTGTTCCACTCCTCCAACTTTGGACTTCGATAGGGGGAACCCTTGTTCACTGCAGGAAGAGAGAAAAGACAATGGTAAGTGGTTTAGAGGATTGGGTGAAACCCCTGAATGACCACCCCTAGAACTGCCATGCGATTTCAATAAGCCCCTGCACATTGCCACGTGCTTTGGTCACCCACCCTCTCAGGTTTATCTAAATCTTGCTCTCTCGCATGCCTCTGAACTCATGCATGCATGCCCCCCAGTCAAGATTGCATGTCAGGAGAGTGATTAGAATGGCAGTTGTAGGGGCTGCAAGTCAGGACACAGCTAACTCTTGCAGCCATCCGGTTTCAGTCAACTAGACAGGGGGAATCAAGAGTAGGTTTGGGAAGGCACAGCGAGAGAGATCCAGCAAGCAGCAAAAAAAAACAAAGTTCAGAGAGACATTGCTCACGGAGGCCCTGTGGGTTAGAGAACAATGCATGCAGTAGAGTCAGTAGCAGAGAACAGGAGAATGCAAGCTCAGCAAGGAGATCGTCCTATTGCTAAGCCACCCTTGAGCGAGCCACACAGGCGGGTGCTCATTGATTCCATGTTTAAGGGATACTCAGAACAACCAATGTGATGCCACGGAAGGCCAAGCAGAACCCTGGCCATGTGTGAGGCAGTGCAGGGCCCAGTGGAAGGCACTGTGTTAGGTAAATGCCACAGTAGTGGCCATGTTGGAATTGAGATTCGCCTTAATGCACGATCTAGAGTAGGTAGACAAATGGGAGCTCTTTCTAGAAGCTCGTAACATGGGAGACCTCAGCCATATGGATTAGGGGACATCAGGTAAGGAAGAACAAGTATCCAGTGGGAGGTTGGGTTAAGGCCTTGTACTTGCTGCCATGGATCAATACACACATGGAACTATGTTCTTGGTAGAAATGGCCACTTCTCACCCATGGATGGCACTTTGGGTCGCTAGCATCACCTTATGGTAAAGAACTGCCTTTGCTGGCGTTGAACTGTTACTCGCACATGGTGAAGGACACTAAGGTTGATGGAAAGACACTGTGCACCAGCCACTGTTTGCAGCAACCCGAGGCCCTTCCCTGGGTGTGATTCTAGGGAGGCAATAGGGAGCCTCTCCCTGTTGTCTCCTCATGTTCCCACCCTCCCACCACCAAAAACATACCATACTCTTGTCCCCACCCCATCCCCTCTTACCTGCTGCACAGGAGTTTTGCGGTCCGGTACCGTTACTCCTCCCCCCCACGGCCTCTACCGCTGTTATGGTAGATTGGGTTGCACAATATTTGCACAGCATTTCCTTCTGGCCTGCCTAGGCTCAGACTGGCATGCAGTTATCAGCCAAGCCCGCCCCAGACACAGGAGTGATTGCTATATAGATCTGCCAAGTCAAGGGCAAGACTGTTTAAGAACCCCACCATTAACCAAGGCTAATAGTCCGGGGGTGGTGGAGTGGTTAAGCAAGGCCTCCATGAGAATTTGCTAAAATGGCATGCATTGCAATGTCATAGGTGCATTGACACTCCATATGTCCCTAACTGGTGTAGTGATGGTACAATAACCAGAAGAACACCAAAATAGCACACATTGGGCCTTATTATAGGTTGGCCAGACCGGTATTAAAGTGCCAGTATTAATGTATACCAGCACTTTATCTGACCGGCTGACTACAGGTTTGCCGGTGGGGCATCTGAATTACCACCAGCTAAAAACTGGAGGTAAGGCAGGTTGCCGACTGGCAAGAAACACCATAATTACCGGCCTTGCCTTTTTGCCGGTGCCAGTAATGCAGCAAATCCCCCACTCCATGAATGGGAATTTACACTGTCACTCCGGCACTTGTAATCCGGCAGTAATGCCGCCAGACAGAGTGCCGGAAACAGTAATAGTATTTGCCGGTATCCTGGCGGATTTGCCGGCCCTGTCGTAATGAGGCCCACAGCTTCTTCGCAGATCAGTAAATGAAGATTTCAAAACAATGCAAAAGATTGTATGTAGTAGCACGTGCCATGGTAAAATAAATTGCATAAAGAGTTCCACTTTGTTTTTAGGTATTTTTTTTTCCGCTTGCGTCCAATACCCCAATTATACATGTACATTTCCATATTTTTTCAAAGAGGAAGAATACCTCTGTGTCCCTTGATCTCTGTTTTCAGAAATATGACCTTCGCCGTCCGAGTCCTCAGAGCGAATGCAACGTCTTTTGAAGTTACAGCTAGTTAATTATAGTTGAACTGCACTTCTTCCCATTTTTGAAATACAAGACTACAATCAAGAGACAACATGATTTGAATGGTAGGAGGTACTAAAGGAATTAGACAATGGTCATTTTGGCAATTTGCTTTTATCCAGTATGAGACAGAAAGGCCTTGCGGCCATGTGCTTGGGCAGAGGGTGGTTCGATGCTTTTGTTTAGCATATTTTCAACCATGCCTCGAGTCGTCTAAAACGTGTTATCAGCCGAGGCTTCCATTGCACCCTGTACATGTGGAGAGAAATGTCAGCGGCTTTCTAAATACAATCACACTTCCCACTGCACTCACGTGAATACCCTGCTTTCATGCTTCCACTTCCTGTGGGGGGTGCTTGGCAAGTGGCATGTCTTATTCACTGCCAGCATGGTTGTTCTAATTTTGGTGTTGGTATTCATCCAATCCCACCCCCTCTGAAATCTGCATTGTAAATGAGTGCTGGATATGCTCCCTACTCGACCAGAATCCGTCACCTCTCGCCCAGAAAAGCTGTAGTGCATGAAGCAAGGCTGAGCCACAGCCACTCCGAATGCAGCAATGCTCACATGTTTGCAATTTGTTGTTCATATGTCAACTAAGCTAGGCATACCTTTATATAAACCAACGTGCATTTTCAAAAGAAACGCAACTTTGAATAGCAATTCAAACGCGATTAATTGTGCTCCCAATGAATATTCTTTTTTGGTTTTTTTCTGATCTGTTGGTAGCATAAACATATTGCATATAACCCCATTTTAGGAAGGTGAGTGTGACTATTGTATCTGTTTACATTCAATAATCCCTTCGCTTAACTTTTCGGTCTGTGAACGTGGTCCAGTCTCATATTTCAAAGACTCTATGGACTTATTATACTGGGGTCCAGTTCATGGGCAGTTGAATACGGGGCAGTTGTTGGAAACCTACCTACAGAGTCCTGCTTTCCTCTAATATAGCTGCGTGTCCCAGACCCTTGAATTGAGCATTAAAATGTGCGATTGTGATTATAATGCTATGCTATTTTAGCTCAGGCATACGGCAGGCTGGTGAGCTTTTGACACAGCACTCTTACCTTGGGAACAATGTGGGGAAGGTGTTGTGCTATGACAGCCCAGTTTTATGCACTGCAGCACAACTGTAAAGGAGACGCTGTGAGCAGAACGGGGATTCTGAGCAGAACAGGGATTCTGAGCAGAACAGGGATTCCGAGCCCTTTCGTTTTTCTTGGACGTTCTGTGCAGTGGGAGGAAATGGATGCAGCGAGGCATACAAATACCTTGCAGTCAAAGAGATACTGGGGACAAATTCCCCTTAAGCCAACCACAATTTCCCGTAGGTTGTCTTAGTTTGCCACATAGTCTGACATCACGTATGACAAATGTTTACTATAAATGTAATTTTTTTATGAAATGTTTCGAGACCTATGCTGTGCAACATCCGTTGATGTTCGTTGTAACTCCCTGTTTTAGACAATTGAAAATGAAACAGTCAGATGAGACATTTTGCCAACTTCCTGAGTTGGTCTTATTATTTGGTGGAAGAGGTATTCTGCATCCCCATCCTTGTATGACGTGTTACTGATTTAAGGGCTCCTCGTGGGTTCACCACACTGGTCTAACCACAAGCCAGTTGCTGACAAGCCGCGCCCCCTTTATTGCACTCCTAGGGGGTAAAAACCCCACATATTCAAGTAAATTGGTTACAAGTGATATAATGAGATTAATATATAATCAAAGGTAAAACCTACAACTCACAGATACATATAGGTGTGTATGAGTGTTAAGTCCAAAGAAGCAGACACATATAATTCTGTGTTTCATAAGAAAAAGTATAATTAACTGCAGTTTAGGAGGCTCACTGCCATCCATAAATTCATATGAAACATTACACAATACTAGAAAAAAAGCATTCAAAGTAAAATATGTTTCTTCACAAAAGGTAGTTCAAATAAGGTAAACAATTATGTTGCACTTCAATGTACAGTTCTATACTTCAAACGCTACTAGTACTTGTGTAGTTTAATGACATGTAGCCGTATCTCCTAATACACTCCAATGATGGTAATAAAGGTTTGCCAACATGTTTCGGATAACAACAGAATCCTTCTTCAGGACCTGGGGTACTCAACTTCCTAGGCTTGATACAACATATTTCAGCAATGTATCTATAAGGTAATGCAAAATAATGCATGTCAGTATAAGGCTCAGAAATAAATGTACATGTGTGGAAGAAACGCTAACTCAAAATCAAAGACTGACCTCATTGCCATTTCCTAGTGACTCTCCAGGTGACTCACTGGACCTGCAATTACAGGAAATTACCCAATGAGTTATGCAACCCCTCCAGTTATACAGTAATCTAACATAATTTGAGCACCGGGTGAGATGAATAAAAATGAAAATACGAGGCAAAACTTACCCGACATATGGTCGGAGATGAGGGAAATTGGTCTGTAGGGATGGTAAATAGAAAACTCTAGAATGGGGGAAAGAAGTCTATTTAGAACAAGTCAACAAGACATCAAACGCTCACATACGCGTAGAACTCCGCCGCAAATTCATAGCTCAATATTCTGCACGGTATTGGGGAAAATGCCAATGCTGGGCAGTGGATGAAAGATATAGTGCCTGTGTTGGACGGGTGCTCACTCACCTGGTGTGTGAAGCCAGTGCGGTGTACAGGCCAGGGTCCCGATCGCTACTCGATCCGACCCCTTGTTGTTAATGGCGTTGCCTAGGGATGCCCACGAATGCATGGTGCGTCGTTAGGCAGACGTCAGCCATCTTGGTGGGGGCAATTCGGGGATGTGTTGCCTAGGCAACACAACGCACCGAATCACCCAGTGGAGAGGCAACCAGGACATGTCCCGTCCGATATAAGCACACACTGGGGCGGGTTGGAGAAATAGACAGCAAATTGCAATGAAATGCAACCTTTTCTGCAGGAGATTGGGGGAGGCGCAGCAAACCTATGCTGCGGTGAAACGGAAATGGAAAAGCATGTCCTGCTGGTGGTAGCACCACTCATGTCGATGGGCAAATGGTGTAACTAGTACAAAGACTGCAGGACGGAATGATCGCATAGACACTCAACACATCCTCAGAATTAGCGGGGAAGGGGGAGCAGCAGTTTAGCCAGAACAATGTCAGGTCGGGTGCCCCAGGAATCCCTAGCCTAGTTAGGTTTGTAAAAAAGATAAAAAAGTCCCTAAGAAGATGGCAGTGGGGACAGTTGCCCAATGTAATACACTGGTGCCACAACCACATCAGGGCACTACACCGCATACGTCAAAAAAAGAAGTGGTTGGTTTGAATGAAACAATACCTCTGTCACTCCAAAACATAGATTACCAGCAAATTAGTCACTAAACTATGGCACAATTAACAGTGAGAATTCGCCAGCCGGTATCTAACTACATCCATAATACTACAATAGTACTTTTGAAAAGTCGATCTAGTTAGACTATGCCAACAGATATATAACTACTTGGAAAATACCCTTCATAGCAAAACACTTCAAATACCCGCTCACAATTATTATAGGACAAAACATCTTCTAACCTCTAATGTAGTTAGAATACGCCAACAGGTTTCTAGCTACTTCAAGCATTCTTTTTATCACAACATACTTAACCAAACATACTTTCATTATTTTTTTTAATCCAATACAGATTACTTTTTCCCAATGACCCAATTATAATTAAGGGGCCAATTCATAGAATTCGGCGCACAAGTGGCGCACGCGGCTGGCGCACAGTGTGCGCGTGCGGTAGTCTGCGCCAGCCGCGTGCGCCTAAACACATTCAGGCGCACAGCGTATTCATGGATTCCAACATCCACAACCAGCCGTGGCGCAGAGTGGCGCAGCGACCCTGCAGCAGCGTCAGTTACGCCCCCAAGAACGCCCCTTGCGCAGGGAAAAGCCATCAAAATCCCCAATCCAGCGCAAAGGGCAGCAGCAAACGCAGAGCGGGGAGTGTGTATTTCAGGGGTGTGCGGGTGTCCCCACACGCGATAGGCCTGGGTACGTGTATTACAGGGGTGCGCGAGAAAATCTACACGCGATTGGCCTGGGTACGTGGATTTCAGGGGTGCGCGAGAAATTCTACACGCGATTGGCCTGGGTACGTGTATTACAGGGGTGCGCGAGAAATTCTACACGCGATTGGCCTGGGTACGTGGATTTCAGGGGTGCGCGAGAAATTCTACACGCGATTGGGCTGGGTACGTGGATTTCAGGGGTGCGCGAGAAATTCTACACGCGATTGGCCTGGGTACGTGGATTTCAGGGGTGCGGGAGAAATTCTACACGCGATTGGCCTGGGTACGTGGATTTCAGGGGTGCGTGAGAAAATCTACACGCGATTGGGCTGGGTACGTGGATTTCAGGGGTGCGCGAGAAATTCTACACGCGATTGGCCTGGGTACGTGGATTTCAGGGGTGCGCGAGAAAATCTACACGCGATTGGGCGGGGTACGTGGATTTCAGGGGTGCGCGAGAAATTCTACACGCGATTGGCCTGGGTACGTGGATTTCAGGGGTGCGCGAGAAAATCTACACGCGATTGGGCTGGGTACGTGGATTTCAGGGGTGCGCGAGAAATTCTACACGCGATTGGCCTGGGTACGTGGATTTCAGGGGTGCGCGAGAAAATCTACACGCGATTGGGCTGGGTAAGTGGATTTCAGGGGTGCGCAAGAAATTCTACACGCGATTGGCCTGGGTACGTGGATTTCAGGGGTGCGCGAGAAAATCTACACGCGATTGGGCTGGGTACGTGGATTTCAGGGGTGCACGAGAAATTCTACACGCGATTGGCCTGGGTACGTGGATTTCAGGGGTGCGCGAGAAAATCTACACGCGATTGGGCTGGGTACGTGGATTTCAGGGGTGCGCGAGAAATTCTACACGCGATTGGCCTGGGTACGTGGATTTCAGGGGTGTGCGAGAAATTCTACACGCGATTGGCCTGGGTACGTGGATTTCAGGGGTGCGCGAGAAATTCTACACGCGATTGGCCTGGGTACGTGGATTTCAGGGGTGCGCGAGAAAATCTACACGCAATTGGCCTGGGTACGTGGATTTCAGGGGTGCGCGAGAAAATCTACACGCGATTGGGCTGGGTACGTGGATTTCAGGGGTGCGCGAGAAATCCTACACGCGATTGGGCCTGTGCGAGTGGGGCAGTGTATTACGTAGGTGTGCGGGAAGTTGAAGAGGTGAATTGCCAGTGTGGGTCCTCCCAGGTCTCCCCTCTACCCCCTCCACGACCTCTGCAGGCAGCCCACACCACAGGGGACTACCCTGCACCCCTGGTCATGTCCCGCAGGCAGCCCATCCACCATGGGCATGCCCCCCAGCCAAGCCACATGTCCCCTTGCACCCCCACCCCCCAGCAGGCCCCCACTCATGTCCCCCTGCACCCCCACCCCCCAGCAGTGCAGGGGCAGCCTCCACCAGGCCCCCACCCATGTCTCCCACCACCCCCACCCCCCAGTCACCAGGGGCAGCCTCCACCAGGCCCCCACCCATGTCTCCCACCACCCCCACCCCCAGCAGTGCAGGGGCAGCCTCCACCAGGCCCCCACCCATGTCTCCCAGCACCCCCACCCCCCAGTCACCAGGGGCAGCCTCCACCAGGCCCCCACCCATGTCTACCACCACCCCCACCCCCCAGCAGTGCAGGGGCAGCCTCCACCAGGCCCCCACCCATGTCTCCCACCACCCCCACCCCCCAGCACTGTGGGGCACCTGCCAGCAGGCCCCCACCCATGTCCAACCCATGTCTCCCAGCACCCCCATCCCCCAGCACTGTGGGGCACCTGCCAGCAGGCCCCCACCCATGTCCAACCCATGCCTCCCAGCACCCCCACCCCCCAGCAGTGCAGGGGCAGCCTCCACCAGGCCCCCACCCATGTCTACCACCACCCCCACCCCCCAGCAGTGCAGGGGCAGCCTCCACCAGGCCCCCACCCATGTCTCCCACCACCCCCACCCCCAGCACTGTGGGGCACCTGCCAGCAGGCCCCCACCCATGTCCAACCCATGTCTCCCAGCACCCCCACCCCCCAGCAGTGCAGGGGCAGCCTCCACCAGGCCCCCACCCATGTCTCCCACCGCCCCCACCCCCCAGTCACCAGGGGCAGCCTCCACCAGGCCCCCACCCATGTCTCCCACCACCCCCACCCCCCAGCAGTGCAGGGGCAGCCTCCACCAGGCCCCCACCCATGTCTCCCACCACCCCCACCCCCCAGCAGTGCAGGGGCAGCCTCCACCAGGCCCCCACCCATGTCCAACCCATGTCTCCCAGCACCCCCACCCCCCAGCAGTGCAGGGGCAGCCTCCACCAGGCCCCCACCCGTCTCCCAGCACCCCCACCCCCCCAGTCACCAGGGGCAGCCTCCACCAGGCCCCCACCCATGTCTCCCAGCACCCCCACCCCCCAGCAGTGCAGGGGCAGCCTCCACCAGGCCCCCACCCATGTCCAACCCATGTCTCCCAGCACCCCCACCCCCCAGCAGTGCAGGGGCAGCCTCCACCAGGCCCCCACCCATGTCCAACCCATGTCTCCCAGCACCCCCACCCCCCAGCAGTGCAGGGGCAGCCTCCACCAGGCCCCCACCCATGTCCATCCCATGTCTCCCACCACCCCCACCCCCCAGCAGTGCAGGGGCAGCCTCCACCAGGCCCCCACCCATGTCTCCGACCACCCCCACCCCCCAGCAGTGCAGGGGCAGCCTCCACCAGGCCCCCACCCATGTCTCCCACCACCCCCACCCCCCAGCAGTGCAGGGGCAGCCTCCACCAGGCCCCCACCCATGTCTCCCACCACCCCCACCCCCCAGCAGTGCAGGGGCAGCCTCCACCAGGCCCCCACCCATGTCTCCCACCACCCCCACCCCCCAGCAGTGCAGGGTCAGCCTCCACCAGGCCCCCACCCATGTCTCCACCCCCCCACCCCTCAGCAGTGCAGGGGCAGCCCCCACCAGGCCCCCACCCATGTCTCCCACCACCCCCACCCCCCAGTCACCAGGGGCAGCCTCCACCAGGCCCCCACCCATGTCTCCCACCCCCCCAACCCCCAGCAGTGCAGGGGCAGCCTCCACCAGGCCCCCACCCATGTCTCCCACCACCCCCACCCCCCAGTCACCAGGGGCAGCCTCCACCAGGCCCCCACCCATGTCTCCCACCACCCCCACCCCCCAGTCACCAGGGGCAGCCTCCACCAGGCCCCCACCCATGTCTCCCACCACCCCCACCCCCAGCAGTGCAGGGGCAGCCTCCACCAGGCCCCCACCCATGTCTCCCAGCACCCCCACCCCCCAGTCACCAGGGGCAGCCTCCACCAGGCCCCCACCCATGTCTACCACCACCCCCACCCCCCAGCAGTGCAGGGGCAGCCTCCACCAGGCCCCCACCCATGTCTCCCACCACCCCCACCCCCCAGCACTGTGGGGCACCTGCCAGCAGGCCCCCACCCATGTCCAACCCATGTCTCCCAGCACCCCCATCCCCCAGCACTGTGGGGCACCTGCCAGCAGGCCCCCACCCATGTCCAACCCATGCCTCCCAGCACCCCCACCCCCCAGCAGTGCAGGGGCAGCCTCCACCAGGCCCCCACCCATGTCTACCACCACCCCCACCCCCCAGCAGTGCAGGGGCAGCCTCCACCAGGCCCCCACCCATGTCTCCCACCACCCCCACCCCCAGCACTGTGGGGCACCTGCCAGCAGGCCCCCACCCATGTCCAACCCATGTCTCCCAGCACCCCCACCCCCCAGCAGTGCAGGGGCAGCCTCCACCAGGCCCCCACCCATGTCTCCCACCACCCCCACCCCCCAGTCACCAGGGGCAGCCTCCACCAGGCCCCCACCCATGTCTCCCACCACCCCCACCCCCCAGCAGTGCAGGGGCAGCCTCCACCAGGCCCCCACCCATGTCTCCCACCACCCCCACCCCCCAGCAGTGCAGGGGCAGCCTCCACCAGGCCCCCACCCATGTCCAACCCATGTCTCCCAGCACCCCCACCCCCCAGCAGTGCAGGGGCAGCCTCCACCAGGCCCCCACCCGTCTCCCAGCACCCCCACCCCCCCAGTCACCAGGGGCAGCCTCCACCAGGCCCCCACCCATGTCTCCCAGCACCCCCACCCCCCAGCAGTGCAGGGGCAGCCTCCACCAGGCCCCCACCCATGTCCAACCCATGTCTCCCAGCACCCCCACCCCCCAGCAGTGCAGGGGCAGCCTCCACCAGGCCCCCACCCATGTCCAACCCATGTCTCCCAGCACCCCCACCCCCCAGCAGTGCAGGGGCAGCCTCCACCAGGCCCCCACCCATGTCCATCCCATGTCTCCCACCACCCCCACCCCCCAGCAGTGCAGGGGCAGCCTCCACCAGGCCCCCACCCATGTCTCCGACCACCCCCACCCCCCAGCAGTGCAGGGGCAGCCTCCACCAGGCCCCCACCCATGTCTCCCACCACCCCCACCCCCCAGCAGTGCAGGGGCAGCCTCCACCAGGCCCCCACCCATGTCTCCCACCACCCCCACCCCCCAGCAGTGCAGGGGCAGCCTCCACCAGGCCCCCACCCATGTCTCCCACCACCCCCACCCCCCAGCAGTGCAGGGTCAGCCTCCACCAGGCCCCCACCCATGTCTCCACCCCCCCACCCCTCAGCAGTGCAGGGGCAGCCCCCACCAGGCCCCCACCCATGTCTCCCACCACCCCCACCCCCCAGTCACCAGGGGCAGCCTCCACCAGGCCCCCACCCATGTCTCCCACCCCCCCAACCCCCAGCAGTGCAGGGGCAGCCTCCACCAGGCCCCCACCCATGTCTCCCACCACCCCCACCCCCCAGTCACCAGGGGCAGCCTCCACCAGGCCCCCACCCATGTCTCCCACCACCCCCACCCCCCAGCAGTGCAGGGGCAACCTCCACCAGGCCCCCACCCATGTCTCCCACCACCCCCACCCCCCAGCAGTGCAGGGGCAGCCTCCACCAGGCCCCCACCCATGTCCAATCCATGTCTCCCAGCACCCCCACCCCCCAGCAGTGCAGGGGCAGCCTCCACCAGGCCCCCACCCATGTCTCCCACCACCCCCACCCCCCCAGTCACCAGGGGCAGCCTCCACCAGGCCCCCACCCATGTCTACCACCACCCCCACCCCCCCAGTCACCAGGGGCAGCCTCCACCAGGCCCCCACCCATGTCTCCCACCACCCCCACCCCCCCAGTCACCAGGGGCAGCCTCCACCAGGCCCCCACCCATGTCTCCCACCACCCCCACCCCCCAGCAGTGCAGGGGCAGCCTCCACCAGGCCCCCACCCATGTCTACCACCACCCCCACCCCCCCAGTCACCAGGGGCAGCCTCCACCAGGCCCCCACCCATGTCTCCCACCACCCCCACCCCCCAGCACTGTGGGGCACCTGCCAGCAGGCAAGTCTACAACTATGTACAATGCAAGAAGCCAGGGTCCATTATCCCGACAAAATAAAGGAAACCTATCTAACTACACTAACTAATAAAAAAAATATATACAAAAATGTGGCCAATGTCCAAAAGGTCCAAATGAAACAAAAACAAAAATGAAACCTAACACTACCTACATAACTATGTACAAGGGCAGCGGGCTAGTTCCACGGTTCACTTCTGGATGTGCCAGGCCAGGGCATCATCGAACTCCTCCTCAATGTCCCGGAGGCGGTCCTCCTCCATGGCCCCGAGGGTCCGCAGGGCCGTCGACGTGTCCACCTCCAAACCCCTGCGGATTGCCTCGAGGCACTCGGCCCGCCTCAGGGCCCTCTGCATGGAGTTCTCTGCCCTGACCATTGAGAGCCGTGCCTCTTCCGCCCGCTGCCGCTCCACATCTATGGCGTGGCCCAACCGCTGCCACACGGAAGACACTTTTTGTCCTGGGTCCTCCTGCCCTCCGGTCGATGCCTGCCCCTCCGATGTCGAAGGCCCCGAGCCTTCATGGCTCCCACCATGGTGCTGCTGCTGCTGTGCCTCTGCCCCTGCACTGCCTCCTGCTGCCTGCACATCCTCCGCCGGCTGGGGTGCAGTCGTTGACGTGGCCACCCCTGCTGGACGTCCGACTCCCGACTGTGGCAGGGATGCCTCCTCCACCAGCCTGGCCGCACCGTCAGAGGCAGCTCCACAGGGCACCCAGGTGACTGATGGGTGGGAAGATGGCACAGAGTACGACTGGCGCGTAGGGGGTCCAGCTGAGGAGGGGGTCGTGGCAAGCCCCATCAGACGGAGGAATCCGGCCTGGGTGACCTGTCCCAGCAGGCTGACGTGGTCAACGAGCCATTCGAGATGACGTGCAGTCTCTTCATGAAAAGACTGCAGGTCACCTCGCATGGCCCGTTGACGAAACGCCACACCAGCCAGGACAGGCTCAACCCGGGCCTGGATAGCCACGTCCGCAGGCAGAGGAAGGCCAGTTGACGTCAGCTCATCCCCTGCCTGAAAACTGGTCTGGACATAGGCATCCCTGCTGGTGCAAGATGATGCAGGGACAGGATCAGGGACAGGATTGCACACAGGCACCTCCGCGGCGGCCTGTGCTGCCTCCTGTCCCTGGTCCTGCACTGCACCACTAGCACCAGTGGGATCCCCACCCCCAGACCCCGTCTCTGGTGCTTGCACGGCCTCCTCCTCCACCAAACCCCCCACCAACCTGGATGACTCTGTGCCATCTTCCCCCGTTGGGCCCTGTGGGGTCCCAGCTGCCCCTTCTGCTGCCGAGGAGTCCAACTGCAACCTCCGCCTCTTGGACCTCCCCCCGGCAGCTGCGGCCTGGGACGCGGCACCGGACTCCTCACTCCCCCCGACGAGATGACAACATGGGAGGGGAGCCGGGCCTTGCGTCTCGGGCTGGCGGTGGGATCCCCGCTGCTGTGCTCCACAGCACCTTCTACGCCCTCTTCATCAGTTGACGCTGCAGACAGGGAGAAACAAAACACACGCATCAGGGCAATGTACAATGGACACATACACACATGACAGTTGTACATGAGTGGCATTGGCAAACCTGAGACATGTCATCACGATCCCCAACACACATGTCATTACAACTCGCACACACGAGCCATACCACAGCCATATCGCAACTGCCAACACCATCCATACACATACAACAGCATGAGCAGCCAAAGGTGAGCCAGACATCACATGCAACACAGGAAGTGCACCACACATGTACACACACCACCACGCTTGCATGCATGTGTACACCTCTGGCAAGTGTCGCAGTGTTCAGACGGGCATCCATGTCACATCTGCCCATCAGGCTTCCACATACCGCTGTCACATGCATCCATGTTGCATCACTGTTGCACCCTTGTCAAATACACACACATGCACATGTACACAGCGCTGATACATGCAGCTGAAAACAACATACATGTGTGACATCACGGACATGTCTACTCACATACACATTCATACAAACTTGTGTGCCCACACAACTGCATTTGGCATGCAAGCCCACACACACAGGCACCATCCATGTCTCACACATTACAGCCCTCGCATGTGTCAGCCCCACGGACCTGTACACCCGCACCCATACTCGACCCCATACAAACAGATGTGCAACCTGCACACTACTGAACAATCACCACACGCACTGCTCACAATCAGGATGCATGTACACTCACCGCTCGACTCCAGACGGGTCTGCCTCTCAAGGACCTGGACGTGGAGCGCTGGGGATATGTGTTCCAGGACCCTCATCTGTTCCTCCGACAAGTGGCCCCGGCGCCCCTTGGCATCCGCTGCCTTCAAGAGGCGCCGGGCCTTGTTCAGGGTCCTGGACCTGAAGTCCTCCCAGCGCTTCTTGACATGTTGGAAGTCGCGGACTGCCACCCCCTCCGCGTTGATGGCAGTCACAATGTCAGTCCAGATCCGAGTCCGTCCTTCCTTGTCGGCGCGGGAACTTCCGAAGAGGGCATCATACTGCCCCAGGACTTGCTCCACCAGGACACCAACTTCGGTGGCACTGAAGCTGGTGCCCCTCTGCCTCTCTGGCCGGGGGTTGTCAGTGGTCACAGATGGAGTTTGCCCCGACATGACAACCCCAGAGGCAGGAGTGGGTGGGCAACTGGGTCCTGGGGCTGGGCTGTGGAGCGATGGAATCCCAGTCGGGAGTCTTTGGTTCCAGCAGGGGTGGTCACACCAACAGCAACCCTGGCTGATGTGCAGGCAGCAAATGGCAGGGCACGTGGGCAGCAGGCAGTCAGGCAGCAGCAGATGGCAGGTGGGAGCGTGCTCGGGGCTCTGGGGGGCAGTAGTTCGGCCTTCTGGGCAGGAGCGTGGTCTTCCGTGTGCTTACGCGTGGCCAGCTTGATACGGAGTGATTTGGCACGTGAAAATTCTGCACGTCAGCGTGTAATTCGAGGAAAGGCCCTTAGCGCGTAAGCGCGTCTGCACGCATACGCATTTTCATTGGACCAAAGGCCCTCAGCGCGTGAGCGCGTCTGTGACGTGACGTGCGAGGGAGTATCCCTCATTGCACGTGATGACAGAACACACGTGGATTTCAACCAATCGCGTGTGAAAGTTCACTGCACCCCGGTACACACGTACCCAGGCCAATGGCGTCACATACCCAGGCCAATGGCGTGTGGAACTACCCGCGCACCCCGAAACACACGTACCCAGGCCAATGGCGTGTGGAACTACCCGCGCACCCCGAAACACACGTACCCAGGCCAATGGCGTGTGGAACTACCCGCGCACCCCAAAACACACGTACCCAGGCCAATGGCGTGTGGAACTACCCGCGCACCCCGAAACACACGTACCCAGGCCAATGGCGTGTGGAACTACCCGCGCACCCCGAAACACACGTACCCAGGCCAATCGCGTGTACGCTCGCTCCCCTCCGATCACACGCGATGACACCCGAATACGGGAAACCAACGAGTCCGCCCACACGGAGGCGTCCCGCGCCCGCGCACAGCATAAAAGTGCGCGCAAACAACAAACGCGTATATACAGCGACGATGAATGCCCCATTTGTTGCTGCACTGATTGTGGGACACCGCAGGAGGAGGAGAATAGCCAGGGCACGCATTTTTGCACCACGGACAAGCCTTTTTGGGATGCCTGACGACCAGGTCTACGGCAGGTATAGGTTTCCACCCCATATCATCCTAGACCTGGTCAGGGAGTGGGAAGATGACCTCACATCCCCCACCCTTTGCTCCCAAGCATTGAGCCCCTTGGAGAAGCTGCTCAATGTCTTGCATTTTTTGGCCACTGGGTCGTTTCAGCGGACCACTGCCATAGTGGGGGGGGTCTCACAGGCCACGCAGTCACGCTGCCTACACCAGGTACTGGCAATCATGACAGCGCGCCCCTCAGTCCGCAGGCACATATACATGCCCAGAACACCCGCAGAAAGGCAGGCCGTTGTCCTGGATTTTTTCAGGGTGGCACACTTCCCCAAAGTGCTCGGTGCCATAGATTGCACCCATGTGGCCCTACGTCCACCTAGGGCCACTGAGCACATCTACCGAAACCGCAAGCACTGGCATTCCATCAATGTACAGGTGGTATGCGATGCAAAGGGAATCATCAACTCTGTCTATGCAAACTACCCTGGCTCCACCCATGACAGTTTCATATACAGAATGTCCGCCCTGAGCCGGGCCCTGGAAGCTGGGCAGCATGGCGACACATGGCTCCTAGGTCAGTACAAATGCCCTTGCACATGCATGCAAGTCACACACAGACAAATATCCCAACCCTAATAATCTCAATTATTATCACCTCCCCAGGGGACAGTGCCTACCCTCTGAGCAACCACATGATGACGCCAATCCGGAACCCCACCACACCACCCCAGGTAAGATACAACGCCGCCCATATTGCAACCAGGGGCATAGTGGAGCGCACATTCGGAGTGCTCAAGTCACGTTTCCGCTCCCTTGACCGCTCTGGTGGGCAACTACTCTATGCACCACCAGTAGTGTGCAGGATCATTGTGGCAGCATGTGTCCTGCACAATGTTGCAACACGGCAGGGCGTCCCGGTGGACATGGTGGTGCCCCCACATCCCCAACCACAGGCACAGGCGCTGCCCATGGGAGGGGACAGGGCACGTGGCGAGGAAGCCCGGACCCACCTTGTGGCCACATTTTTCACCTAAACTCCCACCCCTGCGGAGTGCACACAGGCCTGGCACATACCAGGTGACAATCGATGATGACAAAGTGACAGTCAACTGTCACAACCCTACCACCCTGAGATAGTTGCCATGGAAGTGCCACATCGTCTGCATCCCTAGCTACTTTAACACAAGCTATCCTGTGCAACCAAAATGCACACATATGACATGTGACATGACATGGGCCATACACAAGTATTCCAAGGCGCAATGAGGCAGGGGGGGGAACAAGGGAACACAGAGAACGGTACTACTAGGCCAGGTGTCATTGAGATTGTGCAAGTGCAGGGGTAGGGGGAAGGGAAAAGTGCAAGGGGAAGGGTGGGGGGGAGTCCAGTACAGGGGAAGTAGGCCAAAAGAATAATACATAGGTCGCCTGGTGGCAACTGCAAAGATAAGTGCAGACAAGTGCTGGGAAGGGAGGGCTGTAGGGATAGAGAGACAGTACTGCAGTGCAGGGGTTGCCAGGGTGGCAGTGCAAGTGGACAGTGGCTGGGCCAGGGACCGAGGTTGGTGAGAGTGTCCCAGTAGCAGCTCCTGTGCAGTTCCAGTGAAGAATTCTGCAAGGGAGAGGCAGAGAGTAAGCAGAAGCAAAGAGGAAGGTCTTGAGGTGCTTCCAGAACTGGAGATGGTTCCCCTCAAGTTCAAGTCAGGCAGGAAGTCTGTTCCAGGGGGAGGGCCCTGCTGCGGAGAGAAACCTACCCCCAGCTAGTTGCTCTGAGAAGCGGATGACCTGGACATGCAAGGTGTGCATCACACACACCTGCAAAACAGGCCATGGCCATCACTGTCATGTCACTCAAACCCTCCCAAACATCAACATGACATGGCAAGCAATACCCATACACTGACGCAGTAACAATAAGGTACACATTGCCATGTCCTAAATGTACAGTGGCATCGGACAATGATGCCTGACCCGGAATCAGATGAAATGACAGACCAACAAAATGTCCCACCCAAAATAAGTCGTTTCCAAATGCATTGCAACAGTCGTAGACGTAACATCACAATGAATGCCTGTCTATATGCACATTATGCATTGCAAAATCAACACTGCAGCTCATGTGTGCAGTGTCCCACTCCTGCATCACACTGCTCAGCGCACAGCACAGTGAACAGCCATTGCGTGTGATGCACACCCTGAGCATCACATCTAAGTGACAGACTACATCAAACATCAAATTTGGCATGTACTGGAACCATAATCGGTCACAGAACATGTGCTGCCGGGACACAGTGGGCACCAGAAGGCAAACAGTGTACACGTGGATATGCAAGGGTGGGAGTACATGGAGTGCATCCGAGTGCAAGTGTGTGGTTCTGCAGGGACATGCACTCCACATATGCATGTGCACTCAAGTGACCATCAGTGTTCCCTACACATCACATGTGAACATCCACCATGTGTACACCCCAGCATGTCAAACCACAACTATCCCCTCGCACCTGAAAGGAAAACACAACACATGAACAGGCATTGATCAGCAGAACACAACATGTACATAGGACAACAACATTACAATGTCAGAGTTCCCATCACACTGCAGGGCAATGCAACTATCAACAACAACCGCCCCCTCCCGCGCAAATGACCATGACCCGCTGAACAACTGCACCTGGGTCATGGAGCCTCCAACCCTCATTTCCACCTGGCCACAGGATCACCTTTACCCTTCGTGTCCATCTCCCACCTTGTGTGTAAAAAGATGCCTGAACCCTCAGAATCCACACTCATTTCCAAAATCACAAAATCCAAGTCATGAAAATGAACCCAAACACCCTCCAGTAGATGACTTGACGTAGCAGTACCTCACAAACGCCAAGTACTACCACAATGATGCAACAACCAAGGTAGCACAGCAGAACAATGTCACGACAGGATGTGAGACATGTGTGGTACATGACATAGGATGATGCACCATGAATGGATGTGTACTGTCACAGGTCCCCTGTACAGGCGAGGGAGTCTCAT
This sequence comes from Ambystoma mexicanum, assembly GCF_040938575.1. NCBI lineage: Eukaryota > Metazoa > Chordata > Amphibia > Caudata > Ambystomatidae > Ambystoma > Ambystoma mexicanum. The sequence continues at coordinate 420,921,203 of NC_090926.1, read as the reverse complement.
GAAACAACCACCCACACCATGTCCCGGGTGCCTGCAAGGTCAAACTCACACAGGCCCCTGAGATCATGGTGGGGAATGAGGTTCAGGGATATGCAGTCGGGACAGGTGTAGACACACTGGATGACTGGAATGAGTGGCAGGTGAGGGGAGGAGGAATGACACATGAAACTAGGGAATGCACGAAAATGTACAACCTGCATGAACACATACACAATCCAAACAAACTTGGACATCATTGTCATGGCCTTCTGTAGTCCAGGCTCAGGAGTGGTACGAACCAACCACCCCCTCTAGGGTTTTGGCGCCTGCAAGTTCGGGGCTTACACAGGCATCCGCAACCCCAGTGGGGAAAGAGGGTCAGGGAACGTTGCTTGGATAGGCACGGGAAGCAGGAACACCGGGTAGAGGGTACAGGTTTCATAATTGCATAGGATCACGGGTGATTAGGGAAAAAAACATACCAAATAGGACCACACATACATCCGTGCATCAGTACACTCCCCAGCAAGCCTATGCAGGGCAGTTTGTAAGGAAAACAACAAGACACTTAGCTCTGGTTTTGAGTGCTGGCCTCCTGCCTGCGCACTCTCATGGCCGGTTACAGGAGCACTGCAATGCTGCAAAGAGAGACACAGTCAACAACCTGTATGTGCCAATTACACGAAAACACAACACAAAACATGCCCCATAGCAACAAACTACTCTACAAACAGACAATCAGTGCTCGATGCTTCGTACCCATATATAACATCACCCCTGTGACAGGTCATACACAGTCAATGCAGTAAGTCAGGCGCTGGTGGGTGCGTGGCAAATGGAACACCAATGTGTCACAATTCACACAACATGCAATGTTCCCTGGGTAAGCAGACAGACCCATATGGCAAGCCATGACTACAGAGCAAGTTGCGTACCACCATGACCAAAACAAAGTTGGCAGTGCATTTATCATGAAGTACGTGGAATAGACATGCACTGCACCCAAGTATGTCCCTTGCTGTATGTCCCTGTGAGCTGCCCCTTTCCATGTCTCGGAAGGCTACATGGTTGATACAAGTGCCTCAATGAACCTTGGTGTACCGCAGGGTATGTGCCACTGCCCCTGCATGTGTCCCAGACAACCCTACTATCAACAGCCATCAGTCCACAAACACATCTGAGCTGCATTGTGTGCTTCAACACCAATATTCGTCTAAGCTCACCCTCAGTGCTGTGACTAAGCCTGCATGTGCAACTCGCCTGGTGCAAGCTTTGCTGTGTCGTGGCCCCCCTGTGATGCTCACCTTGCCTGGAGTTCCTTGGAACATGTCAGCAGTTCTAGGATGTGGGTCTGCAATCACTGTGGCTCTGCTCGTGCACACATGTGCATGTGGGCACCAACAAACGGGTCAGGAATTCCGTCGTCCAATGGGCCATGTCTGCTGGCAAAGGTGCTCTGGTGCCTCATCCCCCTGCAGAAAGTGCATGAAACAAATGATTAATGCATCAAAGTGATCTGTGTGTGTCTCATCAGGCATCTCATTACTTGACCATGTCAGAGAGTCACATCACAAATCACACCATCAGTCCGTCTTTGACTTCCAAAGTGTGGAACACTATCTACAGCATTAATTGCAACAGGCACGTGTACAGGAAAGATATGAGACATAATACACAATGCATAGCAATCAATGTCCACATTAATCATGACACACCCCATCTAGCAAAAGCTGAACAGTGGACAATTACACCTAAATCATCCCCACTAGGGGTGTCAACACAAGTCACAAAGCACCAGACATGCCACAGATATGACAGTCCAAAGCCCTTGTGTAAAATTCTGTAACACCGAACCATCCTTGCGAGCCCATGGATAAGGGAGGCAGGAGTGGCATATGTGATTCAAGGAACCCAAGCAGCAAACACATACACAAGACAACCATGAAGGGCCCAGCTGGAACAGACAGTGGATGCCTTCAAAAACCACAAGGCACCGCACTGTCACATGAAAGCACAATAGACTACAAATTTTAAACTAACTCAACTATTAACTAATTACACTAACTATGGAAAACCTACATTACCTATTTAAACTAACTATCAAACAGAAACTTAACTAACTAAACTAAAAGAAAAATCAAAAATGGCCACATACGACCCGGGGGGGAGGGGAGGCACCCAGGAGGGGGGAGGTACAGGGTGCTGCTCAACATCCACATGCGATGATGCTGAGCCAAAAAAAAATACCTCCATGGGCTCAACGCCTGCACAGCACGACCTATGTGGGAGATAGATGGTCGTCCGAGTCTGGCTCATCCTGGAAAGGAGGACGTGGCACAGTAGCCTGGCCACGCCTAGCCGCAGCTTGCCCCTCGTCGGCAGCAAGTCTGCCGGACAGGTGAGCCTGGTTCTGTGTGGCGATGTTACATAGGTCTGCATGCAGAACCTCACGTGATACACGTGCTTCCTCTTGCAAGGTAGCACGTGTAACACGGAGTTCCTCCTGCAAGGCCTGGCTGGACAACCGTTGCACCTCCCGGCAAGCCTGTAGCTCAGCCGAGATGGTGCGCTCAAGCTGTGCAAACCTCTCCTCTGCCTGCTGCCTCTGGGACATCATAAGGACACCCAGAGTGGATCTGAGGGAGGCATACTCCTCCCTCAGGGCATCCATGTGCGCCTCTGCGTGAGCAGCAATTGCTTGACGCAGAGACAACATTTCAGCCTGGCGTGCCCTGTCTGAGGCCGCCATGCCCAGCCTGAGCGAGCGGGCCGTGGACCGTGCCGCCTGCTGCTGGAGAAGCACCTGCCTAGCAGGGGGGAGCACAGATCGGGCCACACGCTCCATGCTGTCAGCGATGTTCTCCATTGCTGCCCCCTGCCGTTCGGAATTGGCAGTCATGTCTTGCTCCCACTCAGTATACAGCGGTTGCGTGCGGCGACCGCGTTGCCGGGCTTGACCCCTGCGGGACCCAAGGACCGGAGGTCCTCGCTGTGTTGGCACCGCCTGCGGCTGCACGACTACATGCCCCCGTCGACGTGATGTCCCAGGCACATCAGTGACTGGTGTGGAGGGTGACCCTGCGTCCCGATCCACCACGGGCGGAGGAACCAAGACTGTCTGATCCCTCAGTGCAGGTGTCGCAGACAGAGGAGTGTCCACATCAGAATCACTCACCCCTGACACATGGACTTGATGCTCATCCAACTCAACATGGACGTCAGAGTCGTCATCAAGGCTGGACTCATAGGCAGCCAGAGACAGGATGGACTGCAGCACTTGGGGGTTTTCGTGGCCTACCACCCCACGACCCCCACTAGTGCCGGGTTGATGTGGTCTTACCAACCCTGTGTCTGGCATGACAACACCATCCTCTGCATCCATTGCGTCATCACCTGAAAAATAGAGAGGAAAAGGTCACTACACATGTCAGAAGCACACAACACACACACACACCAACAGCAAAGGCATCCGGCAGACATGTGACACACAACATATGACCTGGCATGCATGCTGGGTCTACTTTGAATAGCCACTGTGATCAGACCTGTTGAAAGGTGGCAGTTTGCATGGAAGTGGGTCTATGCAGTGCTGAAAATGTGTACGCCACTCACTACCTACATGTACAAGCACTCCATGGTGTGTGCCAGGAAATGTGAAGGCAGTGCAATGTCAAATTCAGACATCACGTGCATTGTGTATTCAATGTGTACCATGTCTAGCAGCCAAGCACCCATCCACCCCAGTACCAAAGCAGGGATGCCTAGCATGGTATCAAAAGGCTGCCCATACACCTGTGTATTGACAAGCAGTGTTGACTGGCATCAACAGCTTAATGTGAATCAAATTACAACACTGCTAATGATGCTGGGACAGTGGGCAGGACACATGATGGAAGATCCGGAGGCCAGCCACGTGTGAAGAAGACACGACAAGAGTTGGACAGAGTCATTGGCCATTGAACAGGCTGAGGCCTGTGAGCCACACAGATTGTCATTGCCTAAACATGTGTGCAACGCAGGACTGAGCCACAGTTGACATGGGGAGGCCGATAATATGGCAGGCAATGTATGTAACCAAGGACTCATATTACAGTGATCATCCAGTCAAGGACACATAGGGGCATGCGTGCAATGCACATGGAGCATGAATGGGCACTCATGTCCCTGCGGGACATCTGACCCATGCACAGTACAAGTGGGATACCCTGCATCGAGTACTAAGGCTGTACCACACGGCATATGTCTGGCAGTTTCTAAGCTGGAAGTTAGCATCTACACAGGACACATGAACAAGAAACTACACATTGGCAAGAATGTAGCAGACCAGTGCAAAGGTGGAACTGGGGTGCAGAATGGCGGAGATGGGGCAAGGGAGCATACCCACATGGAGTCCCGCATGCAGGCAGAGGAGACATGCATGACGGTAGCATTGCATTACTTACACATCAGAACCATGTACACGTCACATGTAGCAGCAATCAAGCACAACACATCCCACAAGTGAAACACACACGTCCTCAACAACTACGCATCAACACTCACTGGACTGGGCATCAAAGTCCAGCATCTCTCCCACACCTTCGACCAATTCTGGTGGTATGAACTCCGCAACGAGAGCCTCATGCGGAGTGAGTTCTTCCTCCTCTGGTGCAGGCCCACCGCCAGTCACCAGAGTCAAGTTGTAATTTGAGGCACGCTTAGCCTTAGTGCTGCGCTTGATGTCATTCCAGCGCTTTTTGCACTCCTGCGCCGTGCGCACCTCATGGCCGAATGAACTGACATGTTCCGCAACATGCTTCCAGTGGGTGTCACGTTGGGCAGCCGTAGTCTGACTATTGGCACCCACTAGCATGTCACGGCTGTGTCCCCGCACGTAGTCCACGAGGAAGTCCAGTTCCTGCTTACAGAAAGGCTTCTTCCTCGACGTGCAGGAGGTCGTGGCTGTGTGTGGGGTCCCAGCCTGTGCTGCAGGTGCAACCTTCCTCCTCTTGGACTGTGGCGCAGACCCTGGCTGGCTAATGCCGCCCTGACCAGTATGGCCAGTGGGTTCGGTGGATTGAGCCGAGGGAGTGGCAGGTGGAGGGATGACCAAAGGCCTGACTTGTGTCAGTGGCAGCTGGGTGCCCACTAATGGACCCTGCGCAGCAACATCAGCTGTGGCAGGGTCATTGACCGCAACGGTCCTGGTTGGCAGACTCACAACCGGGGTGCTGTTGGGTGCATCTGCCCCTGCACTTGCCAACACCCGGCTGTTCGGGGCAGCAGATGACATGACTGCCCCAGGGACACGTGTCTTGGTCTGAGCAGCCCGGCGTGCCCCTATGGTTTCCCCCCTGGCCTGTTGGAGATCTACCAAGGGCTCTTCAAGTGCCAACGCAGCCTGCGCTGGCAGACCCTGAGCCTGGGTGGCGGTGTCCACAGCTGCACCTGCAGCTACCGCTACCCTTGGGCCCGTGGCAGTCGATGGAACGGACTGCTGGGTCATACGGGTGCCAGTGCCAGATGCAGGAGCTGCATCCCCCGGAACCACAAGTGGCGCACCCCTGCCTCTTCCCCCTTTGTGGCTGCCCTGGACACCCTGGAGTCCCCCTACTCCCTGGTCACCACGGCCACGTCCCCGACCACGCCCGCCACGAGGAGTACGCCCAGCTGAGGCGCCCCTCACCTTTGGTGGCCTCCCAACCATGGCACAGATGTAATAGTGCTGGCACAGATGGAGTGGTGCCAATGGGAGGTGTACACCACAATTGTCCTGGGCAATTGGGGTGAAGGGGGTGGGAAGCAAGATGTTAACAGCCCCCCTGCACCTGCAAGGCTGTATGTGACCCCGGTGATGTGGTGACGGGTCACGCAACGCTCAGGCACCCCAAAACTGCAGTAAAACCGTGCACGCAACCCTGCAGCCTACGTGCGTGGATTTGACCTCCCGCAGTACGCGGTGGCACCCAGTAACACGAATAACGCGTACGCGTGGGACACGCAGGCTACGATGACATCGAAAATGGGTGCAATACACAGGGGCACCCGCAGTGGGAAAAGGAGCGTTTGCGACTCACCGTCTGACTAGCGCGATGCAGAAAAACACGCGTAGCCAATACCCCCGCCAAAAGAAGAGATACGTCCTTGAGAGCTGTGAAGTAGATGGCGCGCGAAACAACTGGAAGCAGCAACACACGTCGGTCTCCACGGAAGGCACATACAGCGAACTGCTGGGCCCGCTCACCTTTAACCCGTGCTGAGGGAAATGGACGCGCGCGTCACGTCACATGCGGACGTGCAGTTTTTCATGCGCGATTACGCGCATTACACGCGGACGTGCAGTTTTTCACGCGTGATTACGCGCATTACACGCGGACGTGCAGTTTTCCACACGCGATTAGCCTGGGTACGTGTGTTCCGGGGTGGCGTGAACTTTCACACGTGATTGGTTGAAATCCACGTGTGTTCTGTCATCACGTGCAATGAGGGATACACCCTCGCACGACACGTCACAGACGCGCTCACGCGCTGAGGGCCTTTGGTCCAATGAAAATGCGTATGCGTGCAGACGCGCTTACGCGCTATGGGCCTTTCCTCGAATTACACGCTGACGTGCAGATTTTTCACGTGCCAAATCACTCCGTATCAAGCTGGCCACGCGAATCACACGGAAGACCACGCTCCTGCCCAGAAGGCCGAATCACTGCCCCCCAGTGCCCCGAGCAGCCTCCCACGTGCCATCTGATGCTGCCTGCCTGCCTGCCTGCCTGCCTGCTGCCACCGTGCCCTGCCATTTGGTGCCTGCACATCAGCCATCTGCAGGGGTCCAGTTGCTGTGTCGACCCCTGCTGGAACAGTAGACTCCCGACTGGGATACCATCGCTCCACAGCCCAGCCCCAGGACCCAGTTGCCCACCCACGCCTGCCTCGGGGGTCGCCATGTCGGGGCAAGCACCATCTGAGACCAGTGGCGACCCCCAGCCAGAGAGGCAGAGGGCCACCAGCTTCAGTGAGAAGGAAGTTGGTGTCCTGGTGGAGCATGTCCTGGGGCATTATGATGCCCTCTTCGGAAGACCACGCGCCAACAAGGAAGGACGGGAGAGGATCTGGGACGATGTAGTGGTTGCCATCAACGCGGAGGGGGTGGCAACCCGCGACATCAAGCACATCAAGAAGCGCTGGGAGGACTTGAGGTCCAGGACCCTCAATAAGGCCCGGCGCCTCACGGAGGGGGGCCGGGCACGCCTGAGTGACATCCAGATGAGGGTCCTGGAACGCGTAGACCCAGCGCTCCACGCCCAGATCCTTCGGAGGCAGACCCATCTGGAGTTGGCCGGTAAGTGGCCAAGCATTACTGTGTGAGACAGGGCATGTTGCAGTGTGCTGGTTGTCTGATACCTGCCTGTATGTGTGACATAGGCCATGTACGTATGTGTGTGTGCAGGGACATCATGGTCAGGCATGTGAGTACAGTGATGTGTGAACCACATGGTTGTTGCATGTGTTCTATTGCAACATGGGGGGCTCTGTGCGGAATGGACACATGGAAGCATGGCAGTCTCTGTTCCTGGACATGGGTGGGGGTGAGGGATGGGTGCTGGTCCCATGTACACGTATGGTGCCCATGTGTGTGTGTCTGAACTGCGTGTCTGTGACTTGTAACTGCCATGGATGCATGACACATGTCTGTGACAATGTTCAGATTCACTGATGCAGCCTAGTCATCCTTGTATCCACTGCGTCTGTGGTGTACGAGGCCAGATGGATGGAACTACGGTGAGGTGTGTGCATGTGATGGCAAGACCCATGATGCATGTGAGTTTAAAACCAACATTGTATGAATCATGAGTCCCTTGGTCATGTATGCCAATGTCCATGGCATGCGCCATGCCTGTTACTGTATGTGTTTTGCCTGCACTGACCCATGTGTTGTGGAGGGACATGATGGAAGTGATGTATGACAGTGCCACTCATCTGCTGTTGCTTCCTGTCTAGGGGACCATTGTACAGTACCCTGATGCTTGTGTTCTATGTCTCCCTCTACACAGTGGCAAGTGAAGAAGAGGGCGGAGAAGGCGCTGTGGAGCAGAGCGGCGGGGATGCCACCACGGCTGCAGCGGAAGGGGTGGGTGAGCCCCCACAGGGGCTTGCAACGGCGGAAGACGGCGTGGAGACATCCAGGTTGGTGGTTTCCACAGAGGGGGAGGAGGCCGCTACTGAGCCACACATGGGGCCTGGTGGGGGCATCCCCGCTGGTGCAAGTGGTGCAGTCCAGGGCCAGGGGCAGGAGGCAGCACAGGTCGCCGTGGAGGTGCCTGTGCATGTCACTGTCCCTGACACTGTGACTGCGCCACCATGCACCAGCAGGGATGCCCCATCCCAGCCCCGTCCGCAGGTAGGGGAGATGTCCATGTCATCTGACACTCCTCTACCTGCGGACGAGGGGACCCCTGGCCGTGTGGAGAGGGTCCTGATTGGTGTCGCGTTGCGCACGGCTGGCATTCGTGATGAGGTGCATGCTTCCCGGGAGGAGCATGCACATCATCACGAAGAGCACCGTGCGTACGTGAACCATTTGGGAGCCGCCATGGTCGGGGGTTTCCTACATGTGTGTGGCCTTCTGGCGACCCTCTCCTCCTCTGTGGAGGCTATGCGCCAGTCGTGCTCCATGCCGTCTTCCGGCCCAGATGCCACCAGGGCCCCCTGTGGACCTGCCCCGACCAACGCAGCCAGCTCGGTGGGGACCCCATCCCTGCCACAGTCGGGAGTCGAAGGTCCAGCAGGGGTGGACACACCAGCAACTGTCCCCCTGCAGATGGAGGATGTGCCGGCATCATCTGGCAGGGCACGTGCACGACGGCATCGGTGGATTCCATCAGCCTGGATGCCGTCGTGCTGGCAGAGGCAGTGGCGTCGGAGGCAGCAGCAGGCTCGACGTGGGAGGCATCATGGCTCGGGGCCATCAAGATCAGAGGGGCAGGCATCGGCCGGAGGGCAGGAGAACCCTGGGATGGCAGTGTCTTCCGTGTGGGAACAGTTGGTCCAGCGGATAGGTGCGGAGCAGCAGCGGGCGGAAGAGGAGCGGCTCACCATGGTCAGGGCGGAGTTCTCCATGCGTCGGGCGTTGAGGCGGGCTGAGTGCCTCGAGGAAGCTCGCAGGGAGTTTGAGGTGGACACGGGGTTGTCCCTGCGAGACCTCGGGGCCAGGACAGAGTCCCGCCTCCGGGACATCGACATGGAGTTCGAGGATGCCCTGGCCGGCAACATCACAGAGTGAGCCGCAGGACTTGCCCGCTGCCATTGTATATAGTTCTTTAGTTAGTTAGTGTTAGGTTTCCTTTATTTTTTACGTTTTTTTTGGACCGCTCGGACAATGGCCACTTTTCTGTATATATTTTTATTATTAGTTAGTAGTAGTAGGTTTAATTTATGGTGTTGGTCTCATGGACCCTGGGATATTCTTGTACATAGTTTGATGTTTGGAAAAAATTTGTTGGATTTATATTTGTGTTCACCATGAGGCAATGGTTTTTCCTTATTTTTCCCCCCATTATTTTGCTTTGGACTACATTAGTTTTTGGATTCCTTTGTTTTTTGATTTTTTCTATTAGTTCTCGGACATGGACCATTTGTTTTGTCATCCCCATTGTTGTGTGTTTTATTTCTTTACTTCATTTTCATCTTTAATACATATATTTATTACTTACATTTGTGGTATTTTCTCATTGGTTTCATGCATGTCATGATATGGGTTTTGACATTCACTTGCACCCATTGTGTATGTGTGTGTGAGGGACATGTGTTCATTTACATACTTGCCATTGGGGTTGTATCATGTAATTGCATCTACTATGTGGGTGGATGCAATCCTTGGCTGGGTGTTTGTGCTGGGTATGCTGCCCATTACTGCCATGATTGCGTTTCGTCAGGACCTGGGGGCAGGGGGACATGAGTGGGGGCCTGCTGGGGGGTGGGGGTGCAAGGGGACATGGTTGGGGGCCTGCTGGCAGGTGCCCCACAGTGCTGGGGGGTGGGGGTGCAAGGGGACATGAGTGGGGGCCTGCAGGGGGGTGGGGGTGCAAGGGGACATGGTTGGGGGCCTGCTGGCAGGTGCCCCACAGTGCTGGGGGGTGGGGGTGCAAGGGGACATGAGTGGGGGCCTGCTGGGGGGTGGGGGTGCAAGGGGACATGAGTGGGACATGGTTGGGGGCCTGCTGGCAGGTGTACCACAGTGCTGGGGGGTGGGGGTGCAAGGGGACATGAGTGGGGGCCTGCAGGGGGGTGGGGTTGCAAGGGGACATGAGTGGGACATGGTTGGGGGCCTGCTGGCAGGTGCCCCACAGTACTGGGGGGTGGGGGTGCAGGGGGACATGAGTGGGGGCCTGCTGGGGGGTGGGGGTGCAAGGGGACATGGTTGGGGGCCTGCTGGCAGGTGCCCCACAGTGCTGGGGGGTGGGGGTGCAAGGGGACATGAGTGGGGGCCTGCTGGGGGTGCAAGGGGACATGAGTGGGACATGGTTGGGGGCCTGCTGGCAGGTGCCCCACAGTGCTGGGGGGTGGGGGTGCAAGGGGACATGAGTGGGGGCCTGCAGGGGGGTGGGGGTGCAAGGGGACATGGTTGGGGGCCTGCTGGCAGGTGCCCCACAGTGCTGGGGGGTGGGGGTGCAAGGGGACATGAGTGGGGGCCTGCTGGGGGGTGGGGGTGCAAGGGGACATGAGTGGGACATGGTTGGGGGCCTGCTGGCAGGTGCCCCACAGTGCTGGGGGGTGGGGGTGCAGGGGGACATGAGTGGGGGCCTGCAGGGGGGTGGGGGTGCAAGTGGACATGAGTGGGACATGGTTGGGGGCCTGCTGGCAGGTGCCCCACAGTGCTGGGGGGTGGGGGTGCAGGGGGACATGAGTGGGGGCCTGCCGGGGGGTGGGGGTGCAAGGGGACATGAGTGGGACATGGTTGGGGGCCTGCTGGCAGGTGCCCCACAGTGCTGGGGGGTGGGGGTGCAGGGGGACATGAGTGGGGGCCTGCAGGGGGGTGGGGGTGCAAGGGGACATGAGTGGGACATGGTTGGGGGCCTGCTGGCAGGTGCCCCACAGTGCTGGGGGGGTGGGGGTGCAGGGGGACATGAGTGGGGGCCTGCAGGGGGGTGGGGGTGCAGGGGGACATGAGTGGGGGCCTGCAGGGGGGTGGGGGTGCAAGTGGACATGAGTGGGACATGGTTGGGGGCCTGCTGGCAGGTGCCCCACAGTGCTGGGGGGTGGGGGTGCAGGGGGACATGAGTGGGGGCCTGCTGGGGGGTGGGGGTGCAAGGGGACATGAGTGGGACATGGTTGGGGGCCTGCTGGCAGGTGCCCCACAGTGCTGGGGGGTGGGGGTGCAAGGGGACATGAGTGGGGGCCTGCTGGGGGGTGGGGGTGCAAGGGGACATGAGTGGGACATGGTTGGGGGCCTGCTGGCAGGTGCCCCACAGTGCTGGGGGGTGGGGGTGCAAGGGGACATGTGGCTTGGCTGGGGGGCATGCCCATGGTGGATGGGCTGCCTGCGGGACATGACAGGGGTGCAGGGTAGTCCCCTGTGGTGTGGGCTGCCTGCAGAGGTCATGGAGGGGTAGAGGGGAGACCTGGGAGGACCCACACTGGCAATTCACCTCTTCAACTTCCCGCACACCCACGTAATACACTGCCCCACTCGCACAGGCCCAATCGCGTGTAGGATTTCTCGCGCACCCCTGTAATACACGTACCCAGGCCAATCGCGTGTAGATTTTCTCGCGCACCCCTGAAATCCACGTACCCAGGCCAATCGCGTGTAGATTTTCTCGCGCACCCCTGTAATACATGTACCCAGGCCAATCGCGTGTAGCATTTCTCGCGCACCCCTGAAATCCACGTACCCAGGCCAATCGCGTGTAGATTTTCTCACGCACCCCTGAAATCCACGTACCCAGGCCAATCGCGTGTAGATTTTCTCGCGCACCCCTGTAATACATGTACCCAGGCCAATCGCGTGTAGTATTTCTCGCGCACCCCTGAAATCCACGTACCCAGGCCAATCGCGTGTAGATTTTCTCGCGCACCCCTGTAATACACGTACCCAGGCCAATCACGTGTAGAATTTCTCGCGCACCCCTGGAATCCACGTAGCCAGGCCAATCGCGTGTAGATTTTCTCGCGCACCCCTGTAATACACGTACCCAGGCCAATCACGTGTAGAATTTCTCGCGCACCCCTGAAATCCACGTACCCCGCTCAATCGCGTATTTAACTTCCCGCGCGCCACTTTTTTGATGCGCTGGGACTCTACCGCCTGCCTTCGTGTGGCGGCCGTGTTTCAGCTTGTGCGTGTCTTTGGCTGTGCGTGGCTTTGCCCTATTCGATTCCATGAATACGTGTGGTTCGAGTGCGTGTGGGAGTTCCGTCTGCTTCCCTGCAGTACATCCCCAGTTACGCCCTTATTTTCGCGTGTTGTTCCCCATTCCGCGCGTTACGCCCCATGTCCCGCCCACTTTCTGGTGTGTGCGCTGAGGTTATGCGCTTTCACTGTGCGCGTCGCGCACGCCTTTCGCGATGTTGCAGTGACTTGTGCGCCATGCATGGGTTTGGCGCACATCCCGCGGTGAACACGCGCAGGGACTTCCATGAATCGCATGCGTGCGCCTGTTTTTTTCCGCTTGCGCCTGCTTGCGCCTGCTTGCGCGTAGATTTTCGGCGCACGTTTGTTCCATGAATCGGCCCCTTAGTGTCAAAACAACAGCAGTGTTTGGTACACTAATGTTGTACCAAACATAGTACTTAGAATGTACTATTTATGAGAGTCTGAAAAATGGGTATGTAAAAGGGTATAGAACTATAGCTTTTAAACTATCCTGCTTAACAATTGTACTTTTTTTGAACAGAAAATAAACCAGAGATTCCAGCTTTATAACACTATTAAGCTACGTAACGATAGCAATTACAATCAAATACATATTCTATGAGCACTATCCTCAATTGTACTACAATCATAAGCACCGGATACAGTTCAACTACATCATTCCTCCGTATTACAAACACTTTGTACTCCCACTACATTACCTATAATTACTATACACCTATTATAGCTATGGTGATTCCAGCCATACTGCTACTACGTTATCTATAATTGCTATACACATATTACTACTGTGGTGGATGGGGCCCCTGGAATATGGCCACTGGCCTTAAACAGCAAAATACAATTAACTATGTAAGAAGTACGTACCATACACGATCAATTAATAAAACTCACCCCACCCCACAAATTCAAATTGATGTCCGCAGACATCGAAATTGACCACAGACTTATGGCATTTCCAAACCCTTTATAAAGCAGCTCCAAATTACCTTCATTCCATTTCCCTACCTCGTTCAGCCATCAAATAACCATGATTGTCTTTTCCAAGCGGTCCGTTCATGACGCTGTGCGCGGACTGCCGGGTATCTGCGGATAGCTATGACACCTGCTTGACCTATTTCTACCAACAGAAATAGCCCCATATCATGTTATTTCACTCCCCCGCTCTTCTCAGCCCCTCTTTCCACCACCAAATAACCCAAAATGTGTTTTTCAAACTTTTCCCCCCACTGTGCTGTCCGGGAACAGCCGCCGAAGTCCGCGGATCAAACATGTTGGGTATTTCTAAAATAATGACGCACCTCACATTTTTTATTGACCAATCAGTGGGAAAGTGAGTTTGCAGACCCAACCCAGATATCACATTTTTTATTACCTACATTTTGGTCATCTTAAAAATAACTACTGGATGGAGTTACACCAAATTTACAAAAGCAGCTTTTGGAACCAACCTGCCGCTCCTGCTGCAAATTTGGTGAACATCCGTTCATTGGTTTGGGCTGGAGGTATGCTAAAATACAAGTTTCCACTGTGTCCATGTGAAACACCACACATTTTGGCCCCCTCTATAGCTTTGCCCCACCCTTAACGAAACCCCACCAAACTTTGCAGAATGCATCTGACAGGGCCATATACTTGTTTTGCAAAGATGTGTGAGGAAATGTCCCTGGGAGGGAAAAGTTATAAGCCGCCCAAAAAGTGCTATTCCTATGGGCAGAGCAACTTAACCATAACTACTACAGGGGCGCTACCGCAGGACCTGCAAAGAAAAAAATAAAATAAAAAAATAATAAAAATAATATATATATATATATATATATATATATATATATATATATATATATATATATATATATATATATATATATATTACACATATATATATATATTCAGTGAAAACACTTTGTTAAAGGGACGTTATGGTTCCGAAAAACCCTTGAAATTCGCCAGTTATGGTAAGCTAAGCAACCATAACTCGCGCCACCACTGTGCACTGCTAAGACTAACACCCAGGACATCAAAGAACATTACAAATGTCATTGATGACATCACTGATGACATCACATGTCTGGCTCCCCCTTTTTTCCTTTACTGACATATCGAGGCCACATGGTTTTCTTCAGTAACAGTCAGTAATTAAAATTGGAAAAGGTAATATATTTGTAGACTTATCCTTCAAGTATGTTCTTACAATAATTCCCTTAGGGTCCAGTCATATCATATGAATCATATTCAAAAGAGGAAGACATAAGCTTGAAAGACAGCAATCCTTTCTGTGCATTAAAATAATCAGTAGAGTTGTCAGCACTTTCGGATAGTTCTGTTGTTTTCATTACGGTACTTTCCCTGTATATGTTCCTATTTTTATATCTTGTATTCACACTACTTTCCTTAGAGTCCAGGCACATCATGTGAAATATATATATATACATAGGGTAAGTAGCACGTTTGAAACAGAGCAATCATTTCTCTGCATAAAGGTAATCTGTTAGGTTATGAACACTTTTTGCTACTACTGTTGTTTTTTTTTCTTTCTTCAATTTCCTTGTATATACTCATATTTGTATGTGGTGTTGTCTCTTTGTGTTTTGTCTATAATAATGCAATTATGTAGTAAGTGGGTTGTATTATCTACTTATCACATGTTTCACAGTATGCAAAAGTCTAATAAGAAAACAGTTATCATTTCACTATTCAACATGGCAAGTTTATGAATATTGCACCTCCATCATGTATGCTGCACACAATGCCTATGTTTCTACATGAGCACCTTACAATATTGGATGGACGAATTAGCACTTGATATTTATTCCAATATTCCTTGACACTTTTTTTTATTAACATTACAATAAGAAATTTAACTTTTAATGAAAGATAAATGCACATGTGATGTCATCAGTGATGTCATCAATGACATTTGTGATGTCATCTTTGATGTCCTGGGTGTTAGTCTTATCAGTGCACGGTGGTGGCGCGAGTTATGGTTGCTTAGCTTACCATAACTGGCGAATTTCAAGGGTTTTTCGGTTTTACTTGGAACCATATCGTCCCTTTAACAAAGATTTTTTCACTGAATTTCCAAGGTTTTTAATAGCACAACTTAACCATAATATCCCTTAACCAAGTTTTTTAACTAAATTTCATAGGTTTTTAGTAGCAAAGCTTAACAATAGTAAATTTGACTTTATGTACATGTAATATGGAACATACTGAACCACTTCTACTGAATGTAATGTCGCGAACATTTTTGATGTCTGCGGACATATTCGGACAACAGTACCACTACCTAAAAAGTCTGGGGGGGGCATGTTTCATTGTTATATTACAACATGATAACATTTAAAAAATTCACAAAGTAGTACACATACATTTATATGTAGTAATACATAAGAAATGTAACCCATATATGTACCACACTAACCATTCATTTAAATACAATATATTCTAAAATGGAATATACCAAGAGAAGATGAATAGGCTTCCAACATAATTACCTGACAGACACTCCACAACTAAGACCAAGACCAGACCTACAGACTAGTCAGAACATATCTTACCTGAAATAGTAAGTGTACATCATTTTACTCATATCTTTATAAACTTTCTGTATTAGATTTAAAAAAAAAAATATTATATATATTGTTTTTTCTCACAGAAATGTCTAGTACTCTGGAATGGCTAGAGGAGCACTTCCCACATGACGAAATGTCAGAAAATAGTGAAGCTAATGGTACACACTTTACAATATAAACCATTTAAGTGTTATTATTTTATATATATTTAACATATATATTTCTTTTTGTACAGAGCATACCAAAATAGGAAACATGTCTGAAGAAACTGTTATGGAAAACACGCTTGACAGCTTAAAAGAAAAAATTGATTTATTATTGAGCAATTTTAATAATTTGAAAACTTTTGTTGAGGATCATTCTAAAACAAAAACCTCATAGCATTGTCCCACATGTACTTGTCCCTCTCACCATATCCCAGTCAATTATCCCCAAACCCTCTCCATAATCCAAAACGTTTTGATGAGACTTTCATCCCTTCTTCACCTGATATCAATCATGTTGAAACCCCTAATTCTCCTGTTTTTGTTTCTGTTTCTGCCTCACCTTCTCTATCATAAATTATTAAAATATGTGAAATAAAGTTACATTTTTATATTGTGTTGTAATTACTTCCCATTTTTTATTTTTTTAAAAACAATGTAGATGTCCGTGGACGAAAATGGAGGTGCCTGAAGAACACTATACCTGTCCGTATTGTTCGCTAGCAAGTTGAAACTGTTCTAAGAACCCAATTGGTGTCCTGAAATGTTCGTAATTAAACAAAAATGGAGGTGTCCTAAAAATGAACACTATACCTGTCCGTACTGTTCGCTACCAAGTTGAAACTGTTCTAAGAACACAAGCGGTGTCCTGAAATGTTCGTAAATAAACGAAAATGGAGGTTTCCTAAAGAAAACTATACCTGTCCGTACTGTTCGCTAGCAAGTTGAAACTGTTCAAAGAACACAAGCGCTGTCCTGAAATGTTCATAATTAAACAAAAATGGAGGTGTCCTAAAGAACACTATACTTGTCCGTACTGTTTGCTAGCAAGTTGAAACTGTTCTAAGAATACAAGCGGTGTCCTGAAATGTTCGTAATTAAATTAAAATGGAGGTGTCCTAAAGAACACTATACCTGTCCGTACTGTTCGCTAGCAAGTTCAAACTGTTCTAAGAACCCAATTGGTGTCCTAAAATGTTTGTAATTAAACGAAAATGGAGGTGTCCTAAAGAACACTATACCTGTCCGTAATGTTCGATAGCAAGTTAAATGTTCTAAGAACACGATTGATGTCCTGAAAAGTTTGTAATCAAATGAAAATGGAAGTGTCCTAAAGAACACTATATCTATCCGTAGTGTTCGCTAGCAAGTTTAAACTTTTCTAGAAAATATGTGATGTCCAGAAATGTTTGTTTGATGTGTGACGCACTTTTAATTAATTCAGGAGCCGAACACTGTCCGTAGAACATCAACGCGCATGCGCAAACCAATGTCTGTGCATTTGGTGTCCTGCGGACAGGAGCTTCCTTCGCGGACCTGTTCGCGAAGGGATCATGTGACCGCACCATGCTGATCGCGTGCCCTAAATGCGGACACTGTTCGTGTCCCTGAACAATTTAAAAGTACATTTTTGAGTAATCCACAATATTTTTCCATAAAAACTCATCATGGCACAAGTCCCACTTAGTAATCCTGAGTTTCTACATATCTTTTGAAACTTTTTGAACCCTTTTTTGTGTTCAATCTGTCCACGGACAGCGCGCATGTCCGCGAACCGTGTACAAGCACCCCTATAAAAGACCACACCCTAGAGCTTATTCTCATTGTGTTTCTGGCTATTCTTCAGAGCACAGCTATTTCTCCAGCAACTTGCTGATTCCACCATCGAGATGGCATCCCTGGCTGCAGAACTGCCACCTGGTGCTGCACCTGCTTCAGCACCACCCCCAACCCCTCCACCACCACCACCTTCCCAAGGGCCTGAAGAGGGGAACAGGAGTGAGGATGCAGAGGAGGAAGAAGAGGATGACAAGAATGAGGTAGAGGAAATCCCTACTACCCGCACTAGACGTGAGTCTTGATTGTGGCAGTTATTTTCCATTTATGGGAATGGTCCTAAGGCTCGTGTCAACCGTGTTATCTGCAATGAGTGCAAAATGATACTCAGTCGCGGGAAGCATGGTTCGTACAGCTTTGGGACCACGACCATGAAGCGACACCTGAGGTCATTTCACTCTGGGGCTATTCGCAAGGTTGTACCTTGCGAAGAACGTAGTAGGTTGATTTCCTCTACTTCATCCTCTGTTTCTGATCCTGTCACCACAAGGACCACCTCTGTGGGACAGCGTCTTCCTCAAGCTGCCTCACAGGCCATACAGAATTCTGATGACCCTTATCTTTCGAGAGTCAAAGTTGTATGTATGTACTGTGACACAGTACTCTGCAGGGGGGAGCGACTTCGGAGTGCTTTTGAGACTATCATCTCAGAGCACAGAAGACCTGCTCACTACCCAAATAAAACCCTCCCTACATCTTCCTCTCTCAGCTTGCCCTTTCCTATCCCTGTGGTTGGTGTCCCCCGCTTTACCCTCCTTTCCCTTCCTCTCCTAATGTGTCGTGTCTAAAAAACCAAAAAAATATATAAAATTACAAAAAAAAAGCTCTTTTCAGAGCCGCCTTTCACAGTTAAAAAATAGAACTGAAGATAAATAAAGCAGGGCCCTTTGTATTTCTTAAAAGTCAGTGGACAGTTCACGAACATTAAAAAAATTGGGGTGCTACCCTATTGTTACCATTGCATTTTTCTCTGGGGGGAAGTAGTGGCTCTGAAAAGAGCCTTTGGTAGGTGTTTGTATGTCAAAAATTATAAATACTTAACACCTACTTCAAAATGGATGCTGTATTTCTAAAAAAGGTTGCAGTGCATTTTGTACATTTCTCAGAAAAATCTGATTGCCAGCATAAGTAAGATGGACTCCATCTCTGCGAAAAAATGTATGTACTATGAAACATAATTTTTTCATTGTGAAAAGAGGACATGCCAAAATCTCTTAAAAATGCACAAACAGCCTTATTAACATTGCGCCTTGCTTTTTCCATTTGTGGACCAAATGAAGAAGAACGAAGCCACATTTGTCTCTGCGCAATCCGTGAAAATATTACTTGAGAATTAGGAAACATGTCCATGACTTTCCCAAGTCGTTCTTTCATAGCACATTGCAAAGAAATTCCAGACACGTGTCCTAAATTGTTCCCTCCACAAGGAATTACAATTATGTCTGGATGTTGCTTTGTTTCCAAAGTAGCACAGATAGGTAGCAAGTTCAACCACTTAATTCCACGTACTCCATGCCAGTGTCCTTCCACATGTGGAAATCCAACAGGTTTGTGCATGCACCTTCAACCAATGTATCCACGAATCTCCCAAAATCCAAACAATCTGTTTTCTGAAACACACAGCCATAGCTATCTGTTGTTCTCTCAGCAAAAA
The DNA here is from genome assembly GCF_040938575.1 of Ambystoma mexicanum. NCBI lineage: Eukaryota > Metazoa > Chordata > Amphibia > Caudata > Ambystomatidae > Ambystoma > Ambystoma mexicanum. Next base: position 420,901,832 of record NC_090926.1, on the reverse strand, counting down.
GAGTACCTGAGAAACTCTCTCCTGGCACAACACACCCACTAAACTTTCCTGACCAATCCCATTCACTGCTCGTTCTCATTTGCATGACTTCTCAACCCAAAAATCCCCGGATGTAACTCCCGATGTCCGCGAACTACCGCCATGTCCGCGAACATATCGTAACATGAACAGCCCTTCTACCATTTCCACTTCACTCTCTGTGCCATTCCCTCATTGGATGTAGCTAAGAAATCACATGACCATACACCAATCAGATTCAAGACCTCTACATCTAACTGCATCATCATAGATCAGCACTGCAAATGTACTGTGAATCTCTCTGAGTACAAGTGTCATACCATTGGCAAGCACCATCTACAAGAAATACTGTACAAGTCTCCAAGATTTCTACTTGCAGCTCCATGCATATCCATATGCATGAACACAAACTACAGGTATGCATATTTACTGTACAGTACATGAACACATTTTCAAACAGACTTTTAGCTTGTGTAATCTGTAAAATGAATCTACTGTCTTTTTTCCAATTTCCTAAAATCATCTATCACTTATAAACCTTTATACTATTTACTTTCTTAATACACACACTATCAATTCATGTTAAACTTACATTTTTTAAATGAAATTTATAGACTACATATATTGAAACAAAATTGCATGCATGCACACTCTATGTTCCAATCTCAAAAAATAATACTTATACAATTACATTATTTATTTATTTATTTGATTACTTTAATTTAAGCATGGCATTAAGGCACTATTATCTAGAACAGCTTAGTTACAGAAGTGGTGGTATTCAGTGGTACATTATGAATTTCACAAGACATACTAAAGATATGTTATTTGTTACACTTACTCATTGCAATACAATTTGTTCATTAAGAACATATCACATGTATTGAACTGGTGCGACGTATCTTATGTGATTAAGATAGTTTTAATGGTTTTAAGGAAGGTGCTGAGGATTTCAATTAAATAAATCAATATCTAAATTAAAAACAATGCTATATACAAACAAAATTACTAATTTGTTTCATTTACAATTGCTGTGAAGACCATTCTCCTGAAAAGAAGCAGCCGAATTTCAAGAACAAAGAAGAACTAAGAATTAAACTGCTCATTTTAGAAAAAAAGTAAGTAGAATATCACCATAATATTTGTATTATTACTCAAACATACTGTAAAGTTAATGCATGCTATTTCTGTGCCTAAAAATAGAGAGTGTGCACCATTCTGTCCAAAAATCCCCATGTCTTAAACACCGATTTACAGCCAGAATGGTGCACAAATTCCTACTATTGGACACACAAATTACCCAACTCAACCGCTAGAATTTTCATATTATGGAACAAACAACTGTTTTTATTGTATACATTAGATTTACTATTTGTACTTCTCCACACCACTAGCTTATTTTTTTATGTCATCAAGAATACACATCCCTACTAGTTGTAGTTCCCAATGCACAATCAGACACCATTACATACATCATCTTACTCAAACACTCATGCACACAGCACACATACATTGCAGAACACCCCAACCCATACCTTCTTTATTTTTTTCAACAGCCCTAAAGAATGCCTACCAAAAGTCAAGTCCGTAGAAAGCAACGCAGAAGTAGAGCAAATGAAAATAAAAGTGTCCAACATAAGCATCCATCTCTAGCAGAATTTGTAAAAAAAAAGTTCGAACAAAACAGCTAATACAGTTAATGAAACACAAGATGTTTCAAGTACAAAAACTTTGCCTTCTCTATCAAAATGTAAAACAAACCAAAAAACAATTAACAGAAAATCAGCTATCACTACAGATAAAACTACTTCTTTAAATTTTAATATAGTGCAAAGTAAGCATACCAAGAAAAGTATTTTAGCCAAAATGTTCCATCACAAAGTCCTTCAAAATCATAAAAAAACAGGAGAGAAATCAGGTTCAATGCTTAAAACCTATCGTAGGAAATTAATTTTAGAAGCGTTGATAGATAGTGCAATTCTTCTCAAAAGAAAGTTATTTATTTTAGTGTTAAACAAAATGAAACCACTAACAAAACTAATAACTAAATTACAAAAAAGACTTCTCAATAAACGAAATGTCAACAGAAAGAACTTCTTAAGTATCTGCGAAGGTGAATGGAGTCACACTACGAGCACAGAACCATACTTTAATGAAGAAGTGTACAAACAAAAACAAACAAATACAATTGCCATGCATAGCAGTGGTCGAGGTTATGAAAAAGTTAATAATACCATAATGGAACAAGAAGTACTCCTTACAAAATTATGCCCTGAAAACTTAGAATTACCCCTCCATTCAACTGAATCAGAACGTCAAGTGTACATATGGCCATGCACGTCAATATGTAAAATTCCTAAACAATTTTTCAAGTCTTTACGCCAATTCCTCAATCAATATGTAAAAAGCAAAGACAAAATCAAAATTAAACTACTGCAAAATATGGATACCTGACCAGTGCGCAAATACACAGGACTACAAGGACATTCATTGGCCTGCATTACAGGACCTACTTGTAAAACCACCTTCCATGATATCAAAAGAATATCAACACATCATTCAACTATAAGAAATCTAGTCTATAAACTGTACTATGCTAAAAGTCCTGCTTTAGCACTAGCAAATGTAAATAACATTTTTCTACATGGTACAGCAAAAGACATGCTTCAAGAAATTGACTATATCCAGAAATAATATTTTGGAAGTGAAAGCCATTAACAGAATTAAATACCTTTAAACCAAATTAGCAACAATTCTACACATGGCAACCTTTTTCTTAACACATACAAAAAAGAAATACTAAAATTTAAAAGTACATCAGCTGAAGTACCAAACCATGTATGTGTATGTTGCCGCAGAACTTTTTATAAACGTAACACGAAAAATGTAGACCTATCATATAAAATAGAAGACAATAAAGATGGTTTGAATTAGGTCTCTACCTTGCAGCAGAAAACAAATACGAATTAAGTGACCCCTTAATACTTTGCAGTTACTGCACTACAAAACTTGACAACAACCAAACTCCTTTACGTGCTATGACAAATAATTTGGAATTATACCCACTACCAAAACCCCTACAACAACTTAATGTTTATGAGAGCATCATAATTGAAACAGCACACCCATTTCAAGCAATAATACTCCTTCAACCAAAAACACTTAAATTACCTCCCTCTGAATTGGTAAAAAAGGCATTTGTGTAAAAGTAGTTCATTTACCATTAGATCTAAAAGAAAATGTGCATACTGTAGGAGTGCAACGTCAAATGCAGCAATCTTTAATTATCTTAGTAAATGGAGTACCTACAAAAGACAAAAAAATATGGCAACAGCTGGTAGATTTACATAAAGTTAGACAAGCCTTACAATATCTTAAAGAGAATAATGAATATTACAAAGAAATTAATATTGAAGAAAACTTGAAAGATACAACTGAAATAATTCAAGAAACACAAGAAACTGGTCAATTTGAGCTATTAGATCCTGCTACAATATTACATACTTTAGACCATTATACAATTCATCCTTTGCACTCTAATGACACGATAGAAGATGCACTGGAAACATACCAAATGCGTCGAACAAAAGGATCACCAATCAGCATATGGGAAAAAAGTATAGAAGTACGTGCTTTTCCCCTGCTCTTTCCTACTGGCAAAGGAGGAAGGTATGATGATAGACCTATTCAAATATCAGCTTCAGAATACCGCTCATTACGGATGTATTCTGAAGATCCCAAATTTAGACAAAATGTGGAATACATATTCTCACCCCCATTTTGTTTATTTGCGAACATTTCGGGACACCCCGAGTGTTCTTAGAACACATTCAACTTGCCATAGAACAATACGGACAGCGTCCCCAGAACAACCCCATTTTGTTTATTTGCGAACATTTCAGGACACCGCGAGTGTTCTTAGAACAGTTTCAGCTTACTTGCAAACAAAACGGACACATATTGAGTCCTCAGAACAGCCCCCCATTCAGTTTATTTAGAAAATTTCAGAACACCAGTGATGTCCGCAGACAAATCGAACACAAAAAGAACGTCTACCACATAAAAAAGCACATTTAACCTATCTCATACCCTTCCATCCTCCCCAAACGCCCCTACACACCAACAAACTCTACTAAATACACATTTAGAACAAACTTTCACTGCGCTGTCCGCGGATGTCTGCGAATCCAAGATGGCTGAAAATCTGACGCGCTTCACGCTTAACACCGTCCAATCAGCGAACACGTTGCATGTCTGCGGACATCATGCAAGCCGATTGGCCAACCAGGACACTGTCTGCGGAGCAAACAGGGAAGTGTGTCCGCGGACTGAACACAGATATCACTATTTTTTTTTTACCTACTTTTTGGTCATTTTAAAAAAAAAACTACTGGACGGATTTTCACCAAATTTGCAAAAGCAGGCTTTCGGGACCAAGCCTCTGCTCCTGGTCCAAATTTGGTAAAATCCGTCCAGCGGTTTGGGCTGTAGGCGCGAGCAATTTTTTTTTTCCATTCAGTCTATGGGAAAAAAAAAAGTTTTGGGACCCCCCCTATAACTAAGTTGCTGTTTCCATAGGAAGAGCACTTTTTGGGTGGCTTATAACTTCACTCCCCCTGGACGAATCCTCACCAAACATTGTAAAAAAAATTCAGAGTGGCCCATATACTTTTTTTTGCAAAGTTTGGTGTGGATTCGTCCAGGGGGAGCGAAGTTATAAACCACCCAAAATGTGCTCTTCCTATGGAAACAGAAACTTAACCATAAATACATGGCCACTACCGTGTATATATGTTAGCAGGACGTTATGGTTAAGTTGTACTACTAAAAACCTGTGAAATTCATTAAAAAAAACTTTATAAACCTGACATTATGGTTCAAAGTAAAATCAAAAAACCCCTGAAATTCGATGGTTATGGTGGCTAAGCACCATAACTGCCCGCACCACTGTGCACTGCCAACACTACCACCCAGGACATGAAAGATGGCATCACAAATGGCGTTAAATTCCCCAACCTGCAAAGGGACCTTGTAGTAAGGCGGTAAGGATTTACCGGTGCCGGTAAAATACCGGTACCGGTAAACCCTTACCGCCATCCGTGTAATGAGGCCCAATGTACCTCTCCTTACCACTCGCAAACAAGATAAAACATGTTCCTAGAACACAGCAGGAGGTGGGAATGTCTATAAAAGTGCAAAATGGTAGTGACCTAAGTACACTGTAACCGTCCGTATAGTCCGAAAATGAAACCGTCCATAGAACAGGCGCGGTGGCCGGCATGTTCATAGTCAAACAAAATGGAGGTGTCCTAAGGACCCTGGACCTGTCCGTACAGTCATCAGATCATGCACGCACATGCGCAGTACACCCATAAGTAGTGCAAACATCACGCCTGTCCCTAACTTTCCGTCTCACTTATGTCACACTTTTAATTAATTTCAGGAACCGAACACTCTCCGTACAACACTGGCGTGCATGCGCACATTTGTTACTCTGCATTGGCTGTCCAGCTGGTAGGCATTTCCCACGCGGATGTGCTCAGGACATCATCGTGTGACCGCACCCTCGCTGAGCGTGTGGACAAATTTCCGCAGTTTGTCTGCTTCCGCGACATTGCACAAGAAGTTATACATACATAAGAAAATATTTGACAGTAGAAAATCATGATTTAACATGTCGCATGCTGTAGATCTACCTGAGAACGTGTCGTTTAGAATTTTTGCAGCACTTTTGATTGATCAATATGGTCACGAGGTGCACACCTCCACCCCTATAAATGGCCACACCCCCCAGCTCATCTTCATAGTGCTTCTAGCTATAGCTGCTACAAGTGTGCTGCCTTTCCTGCTGTAGCGACCATTAGGTAACTAATCCGTGTGGCATCCATGGCTACTGTTGCTTCATTAGCCTCAGCAGCACCCCCAAACACTCCACCACCACCACCTCCCCAAGGGCCTGCAGATGGATATACGGGTGAGGATGTAGAGATGGAGGAAGAAGAGGAAGAAGAGAATGAGGTGGAGGAACTCCGCACTACTAACACTCGGCGAGAGTCGTGGGTGTGGCGGTTGTTTTCCATTTTAGCGAACGTACCAAAAGCATGTGCAAACTTTGTCAAGTGTAACCGATGCCAGTTGGTGCTCAGTCACGGAAGATCTGGTGCATACAGCTTTGGTAAGACAACCATGAAGTGCCACCTAACTTCGTTCCACAGTGCCGACATTTGCAAGGTGGGGCCATGCGAAGAACGTAGTAGATTGAGTTCCTCCACAGCATCCTCCATGTCCGATCCTCTCACCACAAGAGACACTCCTGAGGGGGGAGCTCATCCCTCCAGCTGCCTCACAAGCCATTCACCCTTACCTTTCGAGGGTCACAATATTGTGTGTGTATTGTGACGCAGTACTCAGCGGGGGGAGAATCTTCAAAGTGCTTTTGAGGCTATGGTCACGGACCACCAGAAAAACTGCTCCCTACCTAAGTAAAGGCCACCCTATATCTTTCTCTACCTGCCCCTTCTTATCCCCGTGGTTGGTGTCCCTTCCTTACCTTCCTTTGCCTTCCTCTCCTAGTGTCTTGTGTCGTCAAAAGTAGTAAACTGGAAAATTACAAAAATTAATAAAAAGGCTCTGAACCGCCTTTCTGAGTTAAACAATGGGACTATCAAGTGACCGTTGTAGGCCCCCACGCATTTTCTGTAAAGTCTGTGGACAGTCGTAGGACACACAGGGTAAGCATAACCAAAACCAATTGACTTTTTGCTGAGAGTAAGTGGTGGCTCTGAAAAGAGCCTTTCGGTGGTGGTGTGTATACCTCAAAAAATGTAGGTTAGAAAAAATGGATTGTGAAATAGGTGACTATGATGACAAAAAATATTGCAAAGCATTTTGTACATTGTGAAGAAAGATCTGATTGCCAGCATTTGTGAGATGGACTCCATCTCTACGAAAAAGTAAAGAACTACGAAACAAAATGGTTTCATTATGGAATGAGAACATGCCAACATCTCTTAGAAAGGCACAAACAGCCTTATTCACATTGCGCCTCACTTTCTCCATTTGTGGACCAAATGCAGAGGAACGCAACCGTATCTGTCTTTGTGCAATACGGGAAAAAACAATTTGGCAATTTGGAAACATGTCCATGACCTTCGCAAATCCTTCCTTCATTGCAAATTGCAAAGAAATTCCAGACACATGGCCTAAACTGTTTCCTTCGCAATGAATAATAAGTATGTCCGGGTGACGCTCTGACTGTAAAGGTGCACCGAGAGGTACCAAGTCCAGCCACCTCATTCCACGCATGCCATGCCAGTGCACTTCTATATTAGATCTGCACATAGACCGCAGCTTTCAGCATGCACCTTCAACCAATGTATCCATGAGTCTCCCAAAATCCAGATAATCTGTTTTCAAGCACACAGAGCCATGGCTGTCAGGTCTCCTGTCAGGGAAAATGCGTTCTCACTAAATGACAAAACACACCCACTGAACTTTAGTGACCAATCCCTAGCTTCGCACATTCTCATTTGCATGCGTCTCCAACCCACAATCGGCGCCGCCTGCAAACTACCGTCATGTTCGCGGACACGTGCAGGATCAGAGCATGAGGACTATACATGTAAATATTATTCCCCTTTTTCCCTTTAAGGTGGGCTCTGAAAAGAGCAGTTTTTTTTTTTTTTTTGGGCTGATGCCTCACATACATCTGTTATTTCATTTTTCTAAATATTTTTTCTTCTTACAATACTCGTACAACCATTACAGAACCTTCTCCAAAGCAAGCCTCACATTCCAAAAGAACATGACATTTCCCAAAGAAAATAACGCAACACCATCTGCTTCAAAATAAGCCTCATTACTGGGAACAATGTTCTTGTGGCTGTAGAAAAACATACCAGCGTGTAACATAAAAGCATGCATGCTGCCATTGATGATACACCTCCCAATTCCTTGATCAGGACAGAAAACAGAACTGTTGTCCCATTTTCCTCTAGGGAGTAACCCAGAAAAAATGTATTTCGCAGTTGGAAATATGTTCATGACTGCTTGCACCAACTGCTCCAAATCGTCCAACAAAGTATGTGCACTCACATAGCCCAAATGACAAAAGCACCGTAGTGCAAAATCACCACATGAGGAGTTGTCATCGCACGCATCTTGGTGCAAACTCGTTGAATTGCTGCAACATTGCGATCAGTCTCAGCGCTCCACACCACCTCTACTCCTCTCACATCAAAATGGTGCGCTACATTCCTACTTTCGGCATAGTGCTGTAGACCATGCACAAAAATATCTCCAATGTCCAAAACCTTCACCCTCTGCACCTTGTAAGACTATTTTATTTAGCATTTGTATGCAGTGCCACTGCATGAGTTTAATGGTACAGCAAGGCATATGTTGCCAGTGTGACATGGATATGTATATGAAGACAGGCTATTCAGTCAAAAAAACGATTTCTACATCTAAAATGCAAACAATTTTTTTACATGTAAAATGCACATTTTTTTTTCCTTTTCTCATCTGAAATGCCTCTGTTGCAGGAGACACATTAGAGGATTAATGAATTAACACCATTAACCGTACTAACATAATTCAAACTTTTATGTTCTCCAGTGCAAAATGAGGCAGGCTGAAACTCACACTAGACTGTGTGCAGATTTTTTTTTTCTCTCTGTGCTTTGTCCACAGTATTTGCAGGAAGCAAAAACTCAAATAAGCAGGAAATCAGTTTTGTTACAGTTGCTTGCTGTAAAAGTAGGCCATTGTTCAAGAAAAGGAGGGTAGGACATGATAGAATTTCATTGGTTGAACTCGTTTTGTAGGCTGTAACAGAGCTTTTCTAATGAATCTCAGAGAGAAAGAAGGGGAGAAGGCATTTGGCAGAGCTGGGAGAAAGACTCGGCTAGTGTGTCTGGGGAGTCTCCTGATTGAGAAGAAGGTCCCAGTGCACTGCTACACAGGTTGGGAAATTCCAGTCAATAAACTCTGGCTTGAGTGACGGCAGATGCACGTTCTCGCTGGGGTGATTTAAGAGGGGGCACTGAGCCATTTCCAGAAGGCGACCAGCCTGAGGAATTCGCCTGCAGCACAAGCTCGGTAAATATATTGCAGAGTGCGAGGGCGGTGTGTGTGTGTGAAACCTATTCAGGCAGAGTAGAAGAGGACATTCCTGGATTTAATCAACATGTCTAATGTTGCAAATTGAGTGTTCTCTTGCTGTATTCCTTTTCATTTTGTTACAGATAAGGTAAAGTGAATATTTCTACTGCTGTGAAACTTCCAGTTATTTCTGTAAAAAGGGTAAAATGGTGTTGAGATGCAGTGAAATAGCTGTGTGCATGGTTCCACTCAGTATATGTGTGTGTGACATTTGAGTGGGACATAATGGAATAGACTGCTGGAGGTAAATGAGTCAGCAGAAATAGAGACTTCTGGATATAGTTCAGTAATGTAATAAATTAGTGATATACCACATGATTTAACTCGCTGGTGTAGATAAATCAGTGAGAACAGCCCAAGGTGGCACTCCATATGAAAATGTGGTGTTTCTAAAATGTAGGCCTGAGGTCTCTCTAGTAATCACACGAACAATCTAAACAAAAAATAAGGGGATCTGGATGTTGGGGCCACAAATAAAACAAAGAAATCATGCCCACAAGTAAAAATGCGCACCAACTAAATATATCTGTGTACTGAAATAATGCTCACCACTATACTACCATAATACCAACCCAATCTAAATGTAAGGAGTGATTATTGCTAAATTACTTTTATTTTTGGCGGTAAGAAAATACTGCTAGGCCCCAAATCTACACAAAATACCCAACAACCTCTGCCATCTTCAGTATACACACTGTCTTTCGACACAAAAGAGCAATGGGAACATCTGATCGGCTGATGGCTACAGTTCCCTTTCCATGCTAGATTTGCTGTAGAAACCCGTATATGACATGCTCTACCCCCGCACAAGCTTTGTGTATGTTCAGCACGTAACTCTTAACTAGTCTTTCTACCCTTTCCACATCACTCACGCATCCATTCCCTCATTGGACTCAGCTAAGCAGTCGCACAACCACCCACCAATCAGATTGAACATCCGTACATCTAACTCCGTCATCACAATTTCGCACTTCAAATGTACTATTGATCACTCTAAATACAAGTCGCATATCATTGCAAAGCACCTATTTCGAAAAGTATTGTACAACTGTCGCAGATTTCTACGTACAGCTCCATCGATGCGCACATGCATGCGTATAAAGTACAGGTATGCATATTTTAATCAGAGAACATGCACAACCTGTGTGATTTCATTTAAACAAATTAATGCCACTAATTCTGCATAGCCAATATATACCAACGCTCCCCCTTTAAGTGCAAAATGTCCAATTGTACATTAACAAACCACAGTACTTCTTACTGTCTCCCGCATAACCAATACATACGTTACAAATTTCCCTATGTACTGCGAAACTGGATTTTCCATTAGAAAATGGCACAATTTTTTACTGTATGCCGCCTACATCAATGCTCCTTCCAATACGATTGTATGAGAAAAGTAAACGCTTCCGATTGCTTTGGTGACACGGCCCTGTGAGGGTCTCCCGATTTTTCAAAATCGTACTTATATTAAGAAACTACCAAAACATTTTCCAGCAACTATAATGAGCTATTGCTTACGAACCTCTCTGCTATACATAACACAGCTTAAAAGAAACAAGGCATTTTCATAATTTTAAAATTGTACTCATTTCTAAAGCACTTGTAACTAACATACTGCAAGTAACATACAGAGGCAGCACATAGTGAAGTGAAATGCACACATGCACTGTGTTAAATATCAAAGGAGAATACTATGACGACAGATGCAAAATGAACGTGTACAGTAACATCACTGCTTTAAACACACAAACTTACTAACTTCTTCTTTTTACAATCGCAGTGAAGACTACTGTCCTGAAAATCAACAGCATCTACATTGCAAACGACATATGCGAAGAAACCTGGTCATTCTGCAAAAAAAGTAAGTACAGGATGGCCTTTATATTCTAACTATACCTGAAACAGAGTGTGTGGGTTATGTATTTAATTTGCGCACCAAAGCAAATAGTGATTTCTGAACCATTCTACCCACAAATTCCCATTTATTAAACACAGATTAACAGGTAGAATGGCTCACGAATCCCTGTCTGTTTGGAACCAAAATAACATACAAACACCTTACAATGTTAGTACTAGAAAAGAAATAGCTGTTTCAATGTAATGCCATTACGTTAACTATTAGTGCATCTCCTCACCACTAGGCCTCTTTGTATTTTAGTAGTATACAACCCGAAAAATATCCTCCCCAAATCATTGTGAGAGACCAATGCACATTCACACACCACCACAAAGAGCTTCCCCATCAAACTCATGCACGCATGCACACAGCACACACACATTTAACAACACACCAAACCATGCCTTCTTTTTTTCTACAGACCCCAAAGAATGCCTACCAAAAAGCAAGTCCATAGAAATGAACGCAGAGTAGAGCCAATACAAATAAAAGTGTCCAACCTAACCATCCATCTGTAACAGAGTTTGTAGAGAATGTTAGAACAATACAGATAGCACAGTCCGTTCGCAAAACAAAGGAAGCTTCAACTACCAAAACTTTACCTCCTCCAACAAAAGGTGGCACGAAAGCCAAAAGTCTTCACAAAAAATCAGCTACCAGTACTCCTAACAATGGTACTATTAATCCTGATATAGTGACAAGAACCAATAGTAAAAAAAAAAAATGTATTTTAGCCAAAATGTTTCGCAATAGAGTCCTTCAGAGTCTAATAAAAAGAGGACCAAAATCATCCGCAACCCTTAAAACCTACCCTAGAAAATCAATCTTACAAGCTCTTGCAGACAGTACAATCCTTCTGAAAAGGAAGCTGTTTATATTAGTATTAAAGAGGATGAAAGTACCAAACTACAAAAGAAACTTATCAATAAACGGAATGTGAACAAAAATAACTTCTTACATATTTGTGGAGGTGAATGGAGTCACACAACAACCACAGAACCATATTTTAATGAAGAAGCATACAAACAAAATCAAATAAACACAATTGTCATCCATAGCAGTGGATGAGGGTATGAAAAAATCAACCATAGCATCATGGAACAAGAAACACTGCTTACAAAAGTATCCCCTGAAAAGTCAGAATTATCTCTCGCTTCGACTGAACCAGACCGTCCAGTGTACAAATGGCCGTGCACATCAATGTGTGCCATTCCTAACAATTGTTCAAATCTTTACGTCAGTTCTTCAATCAGTATGTGAAAGGTAAAGACCAAATTAAAATTAAAGTGCTGCAAAATATAGATATATGTCCAGTGCCCAAATAGAGAGGACTATAAGGACATTCATTAGCATGCATTTCTGGACCTATTTGCAAACGTACCTTCCATGATATCAAAAGCATAGCAATACATCATACAAATGTAAGAAAACTACTGTATAGAATATAATATGCTAAAAGTCCAGCTTCAGAATTAGCCAATTTAAATAACACTCTTCTCCATGGTACACCCAAATATCTACAAGAGGAAATAGACCATATTCAGAGAAAGTACTTTGGAAGTGAAACCCACTTACAAAATGCAATAGTTGTAGAACAGAGTACCAACAATTCTGCACATAGTAACCTTCCATTAGACACATACAAAAAAAAAATACTAAAATGTAAAAGTGCATCGGCTGAAATACCAAACCATGTGTGTGTGTGTTGCCGCAGAATGTTTTACAAAAGGAAGACAAAATATATAGACATAGCATTCAAAATAGAAGACAAGGAAGATTCCAAATGGTTTGAATTAGCTCCCTACCTTTTAGCCGAAAACAAATATCAAATAAATGAACCACTAATATGTTGCAGTTACTGCACAACAAAACGCGATTGGCCTGGTTACATGTATTTCAGGGGTGCGCGGGAAGTCTTACACGCGATTGGCCTGGTTACGTGTATTTCGGGGTTGCGCGGGAAGTTTCACACACGATTCCAGCAGGGTACGTGTATTTCGGGGTGCGCAGGAACTTCCACATGCGATTTCAGCAGGGTACGTGTATTTCAGGGTGGCGGGAACTTCCACACGCGAGTCCAGCAGGGTACGTGTATATCGGGGTGCGCGGGAACTTCCACACACGATTTCAGCAGGGTATGTGTATTTCGGGGTGCGCGGGAACTTCCACACACGATTTCAGCAGAGTACTTATATTTCGGGGTGCGCGAGAACTTCCACATGCAATTTCAGCAGGGTACGTGTATTTCGGGTGCGCGGGAACTTTCACACACGATTCCAGCAGGGTACGTGTATTTCGGGGTGCGCGGGAACTTCCACACGCGATTTCAGCAGGGTATGTGTATTTCGGGGGTGCTGGGGCGTCCTACACGTGAATTGGCAGTGTGGGTCCTCCCAGATGTCCCCTCTATACCCTCCACGGCCCCTGCAGGCAGCCCACACCACAGGGGACTACCCCGCACCCCTGGTCATGTCCTGCAGGCAGCCCATCCACCATGGGCATGCCCCCCAGCCAAGCCACATGTCAGCTTGCACTACTGATCACCAATGCATGACCCCCTGCACCCCCACCCCCCAGCAGTGCAGGGCAGCCTGCCAGCAGGCCCCCACTCATGTTCCACTAATGTCCCCCTGCACCCCCATCCCCAGCAGTCAGGGGCACCTGCCAGCAGGCCCCCACTCATATCCCCCTGCACCCCCACCCCCAGCAGTCAGGGGCACCTGCCAGCAGGCCCCCACACATGTCCCCCAAACACCACACCATGACTATACAGACCCATGGCCCTAATGCCAACCCAAATCCCACCCCTCCACCCCCCAGTGCAAACACCCAACAAACCACTGCACCCACTCCATGCTAGTCTGAAAAGAGCCAGCATGCCCATCAGCAAATGTCCTACAGAGCCACACAGTTGCAACACATGACTGTGCCAATGCTCATGGAGACATGCACCAAAATCATCACTGTACACCACACCAATAATGTTGAATAAAGAAATGTATTAAAAAGTATAACAAATGTCAAAAGGAAAAGCACACATGCAAATGAAGAAAACATTTTTGAAATAAGAAAAAGAAAGTCAAATCCAAGCAAGAAAAGAAATCCAAAACATGAAAAAATATAAGTGGTGCATCCCCAAAGTCCATAGAACGAAATCCAAAGATGAAAAGCATAAAAAAATTACTCCATGTGAATATGCCTAAAAGAACGTATATACATGTCCTGAAAATTGAAAACGAAAGTCTGAAGGGTCCATTATCCCAAAAGCAAATGAAACCTACCAAGAACCCTATCTAAAATACAACTATATAAAAAAAGTGGAGCAAAGTCCGTGGACTCCAAATCATAATAATAAAGAAATTAAACCTAAACCTAAATAACTATATACAAAGGCGGCGGGCTAGTCTGACGGCTCACTGGTTGATGTCATGGGCCAGGGCATCATCAAACTCCTGTTCAATGGCTTGGAGGTGGCCATGTTCCCTGGCCCCGAGGTCTCGCAGGGATAATGCGGTGTCCAGCTCCAACTCCCTGCGAAAACCCTCGAGGCACTCAGCCCGCCTCAGCGCCCTCCGCATGGAGTTCTCCACCCTGACCATTGTGAGCCGTTCCTCCTCCGCCCGCCGCCGCTCCGCACCTATCTGCTGGCCCAACCGCTCCCACACGGAAGACACTCCCATTCCAGGGTTCTCCTGCCCTCCGACTGATGCCTGCCCCCCTGATGTTGATGGCCCCGAGCCATGATGCCTCCCACGTCGAGCCTGCCGCTGCCTCCGTCCTACCGACGCCGTTGTGCACGTGCCCTGCCCGATGATGCCATCACATCCTCCATCTGCTGGGGTCCAGTTGCTGGTGTGTCCACCCCTGCTGGACCTCCGACTCCCCACTGTGGCAGGGATGCGATCCCCACCGAGTTGGCTGCGTTGGTCGGGCAGGTCCACAGGGGGCCCTGGTGGCATCTGGGCCGGAAGACGGCATGGAGAACGACTGGCGCATAGCCTCCACAGAGGAGGAGAGGGTCGCCAGAGTGGCCGACACATGTGCTTCCCCCCGGGAAGCACGCACGTCATCACGAATGACACCCGTGCGCAACGCGACACCAATCAGGACCTTCTCCATATGGCCAGGGGTCCCCTCGTCCGTAGGTGGAGGGGAGTCAGATGACATGGACATCCCCCCTACCTGCGGACGGACCTGGGATGGGGCATCCCTGCTGGTGCATGGTGGTGCAGTCACAGTGTCAGGGACAGTGACATGCACAGGCCTCTCCACGGTGACCTGTGCTGCCTCCTGCCCCTGCCCCTGGACTGCACCACTTGCACCAGCAGGGATGCCCCCACCAGGCCCCATGTGCGGCTCAGTAGCGGCCTCCTCCTCCTCTGTGGAAACCACCAACCTGGATGGTTCCACGCCGTCTTCTGCCATTGCAAGCCCCTGTGGGGGCTCACCCACCCCTTCCGCTGCAGCCGTGGGGGCATCCCCGCCGCTTTGCTCCACAGCGCCGTCTCCGCCCTCTTCTTCACTTGGCGCTGTGTAGAGGGAGACATAGAACACAAGCATCAGGGTACTGTACAATGGTCCCCTAGACAGGAATTAATAGCAGATGAGTGGCACTGTCAAAGATCACTTCCATCATGTCCCTCCACAACACATGGGTCAGTGCAGGCAAAACACATACAGTAAGAGGCATGGCGCATGCTATGGACATTAGCATACATGTCCAAGGGACTCTTGAAACATTCAATGTTGTTTTGGAACTCACATGCATCATGGGTCATGCCTATCACATGCACACACTTCACCGTACTTTCATCCATCTGGCCTCGTACACCCCAGACACAGTGGATGCAAGGATAACTAGGCTGCATCAGTGAATCTGAACATTGCCACAGACATGTGTCATGCATCCATGGCATTCACAAGTCACAGACATGCAGGTCAGACACACAGACATGGACACCTTACATGTACATGGCATCAGCACCCATCCCTCACCCCCACCCATGTCCAGGAACAGAGACTGGTATGCTCTCATGTGTCCATTCCGCATAGGGCTCCTCATGTTGCATTTAAACACATGCACCAACCGTGTGGTTCATACATTACTGGTCTCACATGCATGACCATGATGTCCCTGCACACACACATGGGTACATGGCCTATGTCACACATACAGGCAAGTATCAGACAACCAGCACACTGCAACATGCCCTGTCTCACACAGCAATGCTTGGCCACTTACCGCTCGACTCCAGACGGGTCTGCCTCTCAAGCATCTGGGCATGGAGCGCTGGGCGTATGCGTTCCAGGACCCTCATCTGGATGGTACTCATGCTGCCCCAGCACCCCTCCACGAGGCGCCGGGCCTTTATGAGGGTCCTGGACCTCAAGTCCTCCCAGCGCTTCTTGACTTGCCACCCCCTCCGCGTTGATGGCTACCACAAAGTCGTCCCAGATCCTGTCCCGTCCTTACTTGTCAGCGCGTGATGATCCGAAGAGGGCATCATAATGCCCCAGGATAAGCTCCACCAGGACACCAACTTCCTTCTCACTGAAGCTGGTGGCCCTCTGCCCCTCTGGCTGGGGGTCGCTAATGGTCTCAGATGGTGTTTGCCCCAACATGGCGACCCCCAAGGCAGGCGTGGGTGGGCAACTGGGTCCTGGGGCTGGGCCGTGGAGCGATGGTATCCCAGTCGGGAGTCTTCTGTTTCAGCAGGGGTGGGCACCACAACTGGACCCCTGCAGATGGCTGATGTGCAGGCACCAAATGGCAGGGCACAAGGGCAGCAGGCAGTCAGGCAGCAGCAGATGGCAGGTGGGAGCGTGCTCGGGGCTCTGGGAGGCAGTGATTTGGCCTTTTGGGCAGGAGCATGGTCTTCCGTGTGTTTTCGCGTGGCCAGCTTGATACGGAGTGATTTGGCATGTGAAAAAATTGCACGTCAGCGTGTAATTCGAGTAAAGGCTCTTAGCACGTAAGCGCGTCTGCACGCATATGCGATTTCATTGGACCAAAGGCCCTTAGCGCGTAAGCGCGTCAGCACGCATACGCAATTTCATTAGACCAAAGGCCTTTAGCGCGTAAGCGTGTCTGTGACGTATCGCGCACGGGCGTTGCCCTTGCAGGGCTTGAAGATCCCACATGGATTTCCATTGCTCTGTACTTGCTTTCCGTGGGGTGCGGTGCGTGTGTTTTCCAGGCATTGCGGTTCACACGCTATTACTTCACAGCGGATGGGTGTTGGCTACGCGTTCTTCTACACGCAGACAGTGAGTGGTACCCCGCTCGCCCAAGGCCTATCGCATGTGAAGCTTCCCGCGCACCCCCGAAATACACGTACCCTGCTCAATCGCGTGTGAAACTTCCCGCGCACCCCTGAAATACACGTGCCCCGCTCGCACAGGCCCAATCGCAGTATAGAACATTCATCATTGCTGTATATTGCCACTTTTGTAATGTGCAGGGACGCTACCGCCTGCCTTCATGTGGTGGACGTGTTTCAGCTTGTGCGTGTCTTTGGCTGTGCGCGGCTTTGCCCTATTCAATTCCATGAATATGTGTGGTTTGAGTGCGTGTGGGCGTTCTGTCTGCTTCTCTGCAGTACATCCCCAGTTGCGCCCTTATTATCGCGCATTGTTCCCCATTCTGCGCGTTACGTCCCGTGTTCCGCCCACTTTCTGGTGTATGCGCCAAGGTTGTGCGCTTTCACTGTGCGCGTCGCGCACGTCGTTCGGGATGTTGCAGTGACGTGTGCGCCATGCACAGGTTTGGCGCACATCCCGAGGAAAACACGCGCAGGGACTTCCATGAATCGCACGCGTGCGCTTGCGCCTGTTTTTTCACGCTTGTGCTTGCTTGCGCCTGCTTGCGCCAAGATGTTCGGCGCACGTTTGTTCCATGAATCGGCCCCCCTATGTTACGGAGTTGCACACATTTTGAAATCTGGAAATCACTTTCAAAATATGTCAGCTACGCAATTAATACAAAAAGTACAAGAAAAAGATGAGGTTTTACAATCAAATATAAGAAATGTGTTTGCAAACATGCGTAGTACAAAAGAATACTGGTTCTGATGGCACAGAGACGTGCGTTGTATGATCAGAAACCATGGACCACCAACTTGGTTTGTTACACTAATTCGTGCAGAATATTCATGGGAAGATTTACATGAGTTCCTACGCATATCAAACAACAACAAAACGGACATACATTTATTAACACCTGGAGAACTTTGCTCTCTAGATCCTGTTAATGTGTCAAGATATTTGCTATGCTAAACTTTATTTGCAATAAAACTGTTCCTCCCCTCGGAGAAGTGAAACACTTCTTTTGGAGAAAATAATACAAAGCGAGAGGAGCAACACATATTCACATGCTGTTATGGATCAAAGGTGCACCTAAATTTAGTCACGACACTGATGCCACTGTTTTGCAGTTCATCCAAAAATATGTCACTTGCGAAATCCCTTCACAACAGACACATAGGGCCTCATTATGACCCAGGCGCTAAGTGTTTAACGGCGCCGTAAAAGGCTGCGGCGCCGTTAAACACCTACCGCCTAATTACGATGTCCCTTTGCGGGACCCGACCATAACGGCTGGTTTTACCAGCCGCTAAAGTAGGGACCCGCAAAGGGACCTTGGTGCTAATTATGGTACCGTAATTTGTGGTACCATAATTAGCGCCTTCCCCATTCCCATTGAGCCCTATGGGGCAAAAATGGGAATGGGGAAGGGCCGTGATGGCATGGGGAATTACCGCCCAACCAACCTCGGAATGGGGTGGTAATTCCCCATTCCTCCATGGCGGACTCCGGCATGGACCATGGTGCTAATAGCACCATGGTTTAGCGCTGGAGTCCTAATGAGGCCCCTGCATGGGAAGGTTTTACAATTTCAAAGAAACAAATGTGGCAAATAGTGTTGTCGCACATACAAAAACAAAGGGAAATTCTACACCAAATGCTGCTTTGGTTTCCCTAAACCAGTTACAGAAACAGATGAAGTGAACAGCCTCATGTCTTCAGTTAGCTATAGTGTTAAAGGTAAGTCACCTAAAAATACATATTACATAAAAAGAAAAGAAGAAGAAAAATATATCAATGATTATAATGCAATCATTGCCCACTTATGGAATGCAAACATAGATGTGCAGTACATTGCAGACAATTCTACTGCAGTTGCACGATATGTCACAGCATACTTAACCAAAGCAGAAAAGACAGAGCTCCAAGACCTCTGGAATGACCTGACATCAGATAAAACAGTGTCTCAGAAATTATACAGCTTGGACATAAAAATGCTCTCCCATAGAGAATGTAGATCATATGAAGCAGCTGATCGTTTAACTGGTACTGCATTGTATGGTAAATCTGAAAATATAGTATGGCTAAGACTTGGTCCAGCTAAATCTAGAAAAAGAGTTCTAAAATCATACGAAGATATAGAAACAATAGCCAAATGTGATCCCAACAGCCAAGACATTTAAAAAAATGTATTAGACACACACTACCCAACAAAAGTAATACTTTGGAAACCATGTTTCTATACCAAATAGCCCAAAACTACACATACGAAAATAATATAAAACCTGATGAAAAAAAAGGTAGATACAGAGTGACAAACTGTGAAGGTAGCTTAGTTAAACTCACTAAACCAAATTGAATTAATCATATCAAATTGTCATTAAAGACTCCTCAAGATAAAGAAGTATATTACGTGTCCCTGCTACAACTCTTTAAACCATGGAGAAAAGAAGAAGAAATACTAGATAACTATGACTCATATGAAGATGCTTTCAAAGCAAATGAAAGCACTATAACTGATGTAAACTTTACACAATACAAAACAATGTTGCACAATGAACAGCAACACGAAGAAGAACTCCAGGCCCAACTAGATAAGGACACTCCTGACAGTAGTCAACCTTCTGTAACAGGAAGCCAAGAACCACTGGGAGAACCATTAATAATAAATGAGGCAGAATTAGCTATGATAGAAGTAGAAAACACCATGTGTCAGTATGAAGATATAGAAGACTTAACTATACTACAATCAAAACTAAACAATGAACAACGTAGCATTTTTCAAGAAGTAACAAAACAAATTGCACATGGTGTACAAAATGAAAATAAAGAATGTTCCTGCTATAATTATAAACCTATACTACTGTATGCCAGTGGTGAAGCTGGTTCCGGCAAAACATTCCTAATCAAAATCATCAGTAAGTTCCTTCACCAATTGACAAACAACAAACTGTCAGCTGTTGTCACTACCCCCACAGGTTTAGCTGCCTACAACATAGGTGTTGTCACTTTGCACCAATTACTACTATTGCCAGTAGAACACCAGAACAAATTAGACTATTACAAACGTTCTGCAGAAGCTGCAATGGAACTTTGCAGAGTATTGAAACAAATTAAAATGCTACTAATAAATGAATTGAGCATGGTCTCCAACCAAATGTTGGCTTTGATTCACCTCAGATTACAAGAAGTACTCAAAACAAACTATGAAGATCTCTTTTCAGGAAAACACATTATTGTTTTCGGAGATCTTCTTCAATTGACACCAGTAAAAGGTGAGCCTATTTTTAAAACATTAGGACACAAACTCTGCCGTAAAACTGTTGGCAGCATTTGAAATGTCAACCTTTGGCAACATGTCCAACACAGAGAATTAACAGAAAACATGCGGCAATCTGCAGATCTCACTTATGCCAACATCTTAAAAAAATATCAGAGTTGGTATACTTTCTAAAGAAGCAGAAGCAATATTGAAAACCCGGCAAATGAATGCACTTTATGGCGATAATGCATGTGCTACAGATGTTATGGAACAATTAGCATAAAAAATGTCAATTGTATGGCCTTAATGCCAACTCTTGCAAGCTGTTTCAAATTCAATGAAATAATGTTAAGTAAAGAAATGCAACCAATAATGGAAATTAGCGCCACAGACAAACTAGATGTACATGGTATGACACTACCCATGTGTGACTAAGCCACAACAAGACTAAATAGTTTAGAAAAATCAATCTCAAACACAGCAGGCTTAGAAAAGATAATAAAATTATCCTTAAATTGCAGAGTAATGCTTAAACGTAACCTTGACGTGGACCAAGGACTAGTTAATGGAGCACTGGGTACAGTTGTTGGCTTTCAAACATACCCATGTGACAACAAAATTCAGTTTGTCAATATACTCTTTGACAAACTTTCAAAAGTAAAAAGGATAGGACGCTCAACAGCTCGATTCCTTCTCTTCAAAAACATGAATGTACGCAGAGAACAATTTTCTCTAACTCTTGCATACGCAGTCACGATTCATAAATCACAAGGTCTTACCCTAGACAAAGCAATGATAGATATTGGTAACACAGTCTTTAAATAAGGCATGATCTACGTAGCACTATTACGCTTACGTACACTTGACGGTCTATTTCCAATCAACTTTGATGCAAGTAAAATAAACGCTGATATTCCTTGCATTTTAGAATACAATAGACTTCTCCCACTATACACCCCCCATCTAAACACATATTCTGTTCCACAAAAAGTAAAATGTTATAAAAGAAAAATAAATCAAACAGAAATGCAACAGGATGTCACTGCAAATCCTCCAAAGAGAGTAAAAGAAAGTAATACTTCATCAAGTATCACAAGCAAAAAAGAATCAATTAGGGAATGTAAACCAGGTACTTCTTCAAAGAAGGAAGACAAACTCGAAAAAAAGCAGTCAATACAGAACTACCTGGTCCATTTAAACTCTCAAATATAGTTGGTGTAAATTGCTACGCAAATGTAGCAATGAATATTCTATTTCAATTACCCCCAATTTTTGACAACATTTACTTACACAGTACAGACCCATTGTGTATGCAAATGTTAGTACTTCACAGAAATGCAGCAAACAATCCTGACAACACTATAAACTCACAGGAAGATCCACAATAATTTCTAATGTACTTACTACAAGAACTGGAAAACAAGAACATACCTATAAATGAAATCTTCCAGATTTCATTCATGTGGAAACATACATGCACTCTCTGCAACAATGTGACACAAGAAGAAATCCCCAATTGACGCTTCATATATATATCAATATATCAATACCTAATTGTGAATCCATTCCATTTCAGCAACTTGTACACAATGCAAACCATGGTAGATTATGTTCTACCTGCAATTCAGATAATCGCTCCACGTTAGTAATACAAACACATAGTAAATACGTAATACTAATGCTTCTACGTTACAATGCAGATGGTACCAAAAACAACTGCAAGTTGACTGGATTCACACATGGTCAAATATCACTTGTTAAGAAAACCTTCACAACAATAGGTATAATCTACCACGCAGGAGCCACAACCAATTCACAACCAATTCAGGGCACTACACTGCATAAAAAAGAAATGTGGGCGGTTTGAATGTAATGATAGTACCATTACTCTAAAGCAGAGATTACCAGCAAATCTTACAAAGGCTTATTTAATGTTCATAAAACCAAAATTTGATAACTAAACTGTATTTAAACCTTAAGTAAACTTGTAGTAAAAAAATATAAACTGTTAGAATCTTCCAAAAGCTATCTGCCCAAAGATTGTAAAACAACTAATCAGATAAAGGAAAACCACTGAATTAGAGCAAAAAATAGACAGTTAGAATATGCCAATTGGTATCTAACTGTCCCAAAAGTTAACAATATCGAAACAGATAAATCAATACCACTAAAATATATCAAAAAATAAACAGTTAGAATACACCAATTGGTATCTAACAATCCAAAAATTTAACAATATCCAAACAGATAAATCAATACCACTAAAATATATCAATAAATAGACAGTTAAAATACGCCTACTGGTATCTAACTGCTCCAAAATTTCATAATATCCAAACAAATAAATAATATGTTACTGCTCCAAAAAAATGCAACAACCCAATGTATAAAGCATTAGCCTGAAGCAACAAATGAAAACTGAAAACAAACAAACAAATAAACTGTAGCATAACAGAAAAAGGTTTTTTTTTAATCCATCATGGATTTTTTTTTTCTCCCACAGACCCAATGATTTAGCAACAAACACAGAAACTGAGCAAATTCATTTGTAATCTACTAAATATGAGGGTAAAAAAAAAATGTTGATTATACAATGTAATAAGTCATTACAAAATACTAATACTAACATGCTATTTTCTTTTATCACAGAAATTAACAAGAAATACATGTACTCCAGTTACTAAACCAAACAGTAAGTATATTATACATTCTAAGCCATGGCCACAACCATCGCAGCATATCACACCCATAATATCTTATAACTTTGTTCCTTATAAATTTGTTTTTGACCAAATGATCATGCACCCAACACTCTATGCCCTGGCCACAACCACCGCAGCATATCACACCCATATTGTCAAACATTTCAACTATGGCCTATGGAAGCTTTTAATGTCCGCGGACATTACCAGTGTTCTTAGAACACTTTCAACTTGCCAGCGAACAATACAGACACGTCTTCAGGACTCCCCCTACGAACATTTCAGGACACCGCGAGAGTTCTTAGAACACTTTCAACTTGACAACGAACAATACGGGCAGCGTCCTCAGAACACCCCCATTTTGTTTATTTGCAAGCATTTCAGGACACCACGAGTGTTCTTAGAACACATTCAACTTGACAAAGAACAATACGGACAGCGTCCTCAGAACACCTCCATTTTGTTTATTTACGAACATTTTAGGACACCGCGAGTGTTCTTAGAACACATTCAACTTGACTAAGAACAATACGGACACCGCGTGTGTTCTTAAAACACTTTCAACTTGCCAGCGAACAATACAGACAGCGTCTTCAGGACACCCCCTACGAACATTTCAGGACAACACAAGTGTTCTTAGAACACATTGAATTTGCCATTGAGCAATACGGACAGCGTCTTCAGGACACCCCCTACGAACATTTCAGGACAACGTGTGAGTTCTTAGAACACACCCCCATTTTGTTTATTTGCGTACATTGCAGGACACCGCGAGAGTTCTTAGAACATTTTCAACTTGTCAACGAACAATACGGACAGCGTCTTCAAGACACCCCCTACGAACATTTCAGGACACCACAAGTGTTCTTAGAACACATTCAACTTACCATCGAACAATACTGACAGCGTCCTCAGAACACCCCCATTTTGTTTATTTGCGAACATTTCAGGACACCACGAGTGTTCTTAGAACACATTCAACTTGACAAAGAACAATACGGACAGCGTCCTCAGAACGCCCCCATTTTGTTTATTTACGAACATTTTAGGACACCGCAAGTGTTCTTACAACACATTCAACTTGACAAAGAACAATACGGACACCGCGTGTGTTCTTACAACACTTTCAACTTGCCAGCGAACAATACAGACAGCGTCTTCAGGACACCCCCTACGAACATTTCAGGACACCACGAGTGTTCTTAGAACACATTGAATTTGCCATTGAGCAATACGGACAGCGTCTTCAGGACACCCCCTACGAACATTTCAGGACAACGCATGAGTTCTTAGAACACACCGCCATTTTGTTTATTTGCGAACATTGCAGGACACCGCGAGAGTTCTTAGAACATTTTCAACTTATCAATGAACAATATGGACAGTGTCTTCAGGACACCCCCTATGAACATTTCAGGACACCACGAGTGTTCTTAGAACACATTCAACTTACCATCGAACAATACGGACAGCGTCCTCAGCACACCCCCATTTTGTCTATCTGCAAACAATTCAGGACACCACGAGTGTTCTTAGAACACATTCAACTTGACAAAGAACAATACGGACACCGCGTGTGTTCTTAGAACACTTTCAACTTGCCAGCGAACAATACGGACAGCGTCTTCAGGACACCCCCTACGAACATTTCAAGACAACGCGAGAGTTCTTAGAACACTTTCAACTTGACATCCTCAGAACACTCCCATTCTGTTTGTTTGCAAACATTTCAGGACACCACAAGTGTTCTGAGAACACATTCAACTTGCCAGCGAACAATACGAACAGCATCTTCAGGACACCCCATTCAAACATTTCAGAACACCGCAAGAGTTCTTAGAACATTTTCAACTTGACAACAAACAATACGGACAGCGTCATCAATGTCATCAATGACCTTTGTGATGTCATCTTTGATGTCATGGGTGTTAGTCTTAGCAGTGCACGGTGGTGGCGCGAGTTATGGTTGCTTAGCTTACCATAACTGGCGAATTTCAGGGGTTTTTTGGTTTTATTTGGAACCATAACGTCCCTTTAACAAAGTGTTTTCACTGAATTTCTAAGGTCTTTAGTAGCGCAACTTAACCATAATGTCCCTTTAACAAAGTTTTTTCACTGAATTTCATAGGTTTTTAGTAGCACAACTTAACCATAACGTCCCTTTAACCAAGGTTTTTCACTGAATTTCATAGGTTTTTAGTAGCACAATTTAATAATAATAACTCTGACTTTATGTACATGTCAAATTGAACATACTGAACCCACTCTACTGAGTGTGATGTCTGCAAACTCTTTTAATGTCCGCGGACATGTTCGGACAACAGCACCACTACCCAAAAACTCGGGGCGGGTATATTTAATTGTAATATCATAACATATTAGCATTTTACAAATTCACAAACCAGCATACATACACATTGGGCCTCATTACAACTCAGGCGGTAAGGGTTTTACGGCGCCGTAAACAGCGCCGACCCTTACCGCCTGAGTACGAGGTCCCTTAGCGCCATGGCGGATTTAACACCTGCTTTTAGCAGGTGTTAAAATCCATGGCGCTAAGGGACCATGGAGTTAATTACGCCACCGTAATTTACGGTGGCGTAATTAACGCCTTCCCCACTCCCATTATGCCCTATGGGGCAAAAATGGGAATGGGGAAGGGTAAATGGGGATTGGGGACTTACCGCCCCGCCAAACTCGGAATGGGGCGGTAAGTCCGCCAACCACCATGGCGTAAACATAGTTTACGCCATGGTGGTAAAGTCACGGCCCAGGCGGTAACTTACCGCCTGGGTCGTAATGAGGCCCATTATATCTAGTAATACATAAGAAGTGTAACCCATGTATGTAACGCACTAACCATTCATTTAAATACAATATGTTCTAAAATGGAATATACCAAAAGAACAAAGATAGGTTTCCAACATAATTACCTCACAGACACTCCACAACCAAGAACAACAGCAGATCTACAGACCACTTACAACATACCTTACCTGAAATAGTAAGTGTACTGCATTTTACTCATATATTTATAAACTTTCTGTTTCAGATTTTAAAAAAAAAAATGATATTATGTTTTTTTTCTCACAGAAATGTCTAGTACTCTGGAGTGGCTAGAGGAGCATTTCCCACATGAGGAAATGTCAGAAGATAGTGAATCTAAGGGTAGACAATTTACAATATAAACTATTTAATTATTATTATTTTATATAAATTTAACATATATATATATTTTTTTTTGTACAGAGCATACCAAAATAGAAAGTACTACAGAAAAAGCTGTTATGGATAAGACTCTTCACAGCATACAAGAAATGGATCTATTGTTGGCTAATTTTAATAATTTAAAAACCTTTGTGGAAGATCATTTTAAACAAAAAACCACGTACCATTGTCCCACATGTGCCTGTCCCCCCTCACCATATCCCAGTCAATTATCCCCAAACCCTCTCCATGACCCAAAACGTTTTGATGAGACTTCAATCCCTTCTTCACCTCATACAAATCCTGTTGAAACCCCTAATTCTCCTATTTTGTTTCAGTTTCTGCCTCACCTTCTCTGTCATAAATTAATCATACATCTTAAATAAAGTTAAATTTTTATATTGTGTTCTAAATCATTTCATGTTTTTTTTTAAAAAAAAAGCAATTTAGGTGTCCGCGGACAGCGCGGGTGTCCGTAATGTCCGTAAAGAAATGAAAATGGAGGTGTCCTGCAGAGCACTATACCTGTCCGTACTGTTCGCTAGCAAGTTGAAACTGTTCTAAGAACACATGCAGTGTCCTGAAATGTTCGTAATAAACTAAATAGGGGTGTCCTGAGAACAGTATGCATGTCCGTTTTGTCCATAGGCAGGTTGAAACTGTTCTAAGAACACATCATGTGCCCTATAACGTTCATAAATAAATGAAATAGGGTTGTCCTTAGAACACTATCAGGGTAATTCATAGAATTTCGCACAAAAGTGACGCACGCGGCTGGCGCACAGTGTGCGCGTGCGAATGTCTGCGCCAGCCGCGTGCGCTAAAATCAATTTCCGCGCACAGCGTATTCATGGATTTTAGCCTCCAAAATCAGCCGTGGCGCAGAGTGGCGCAGCAACCCTGCAGCAGTGCCAGTTACGCCCCCAAGAACGCCCTCGCGCAAGGAAAAGCCATCAAAATTCCCAATTCAGCGCAAAGGGCTGCGCTAACCCTGGACCAGTATACAGGGCTGCCAAACAGCAAACGCCGAGCGGGGAACGTGTATTACTGGGGTCCGCGGGAAGCTCCACACGCGATTTCAGCAGGGTACGTGTTTTTCTGGGCTTCGGGGAAGTTTAACACGCGATTACAGCAGGGTACGTGTATTACAGGGGTGCGAGGGAAGTTCCACAATCGATTTCAGCAGGGTACGTGTATTTCTGGGGTGCGGGGAAGTTTTACACACGATTTAAGCAGGGTACGTGTATTACAGGGGTGTGCGGGAAGTTCCACCCGCAATTTCAGCAGGGTACGTGCATTTCTGGGGTGCGGGGAAGTTGTACACGTTTTACATGCGATTCCAGCAGGGTACGTGTATTACAGGGGTGCGCGGGACGTTCCACATGCAATTTCAGCAGGGTACGTGTATTTCTGGGGTGCGGGGAAGTTTTACACGCGATTTCAGCAGGGTACGTGTATTACAGGGGTGCGCGGGAAGTTCCACACGCGATTTCAGCAGGGTACGTGTATTTCTGGGGTGCGGGGAAGTTCTACATGCGATTTCAGCAGGGTACGTGTATTACAGGTGTGCGCGGGAAGTTCCACATGCGATTTCAGCAGGGTACGTGTATTTCTGGGGTGCGGGGAAGTTTAACATGCGATTTCAGCAGGGTACGTGTATTACAGGGGTGCGCGGGAAGTTCCACACGCAATTTCAGCAGGGTATGTGTATTTCTGGGGCTCGGGGAAGTTTTAAACGCGATTTCAGCAGAGTACGTGTATTACAGGGGTGCGCAGGAAGTTCCACATGCGATTTCAGCAGGGTACGTGTATTTCTGTGGTGCAGGGAAGTTTTACACGCGATTTCAGAAGGGTACGTGTATTTCTGAGGTGCGGGGAAGTTTAACACGCGATTTCAGCAGGGTACGTGTATTACAGGGGCGCGTGGGAAGTTCCGCACGCGATTACAGCAGGGTACGTGTATTACAGGGGTGCAAGGGAATTTCCACAAGCGATTTCAGCAGGGTACGTGTATTTCTGGGGTGCGGGGAAGTTTTACACGCGATTTAAGCAGGGTACGTGTATTACAGGGGTGCGCCGGAAGTTCCACACGCGATTTCAGCAGGGTACGTGTATTTCTGGGGTGCGGGAAGTTGTACACGCGATTCCAGCAGGGTACATGTATTACAGGGGTGCGCGTGAAGTTCCACATTCAATTTCTGAAGGGTACGTGTATTTCTGGGGTGCGGGGAAGTTTTACATGCAATTCCAGCAGGGTATGTGTATTACAGGGGTGCGCGGGAAGTTCCACACGCGATTTCAGCAGGGTACTTGTATTTCTGGGGTGCGGGGAAGTTTAACACGCGATTTCAGCAGGGTACGTGTATTACAGGGGTGCGCGGGAGTTTCCACAAGCAATTTCAGCAGGGTACGTGTATTTCTGGTGTGCGGGGAAGTTTTACATGCGATTTAAGCAGGGTACGTGTATTTCTGAGGTGCGGGGAAGTTTAACACGCGATTTCAGCAGGGTACGTGTATTACAGGGGCGCGTGGGAAGTTCCGCACGCGATTACAGCAGGGTACGTGTATTACAGGGGTGCAAGGGAATTTCCACAAGCGATTTCAGCAGGGTACGTGTATTTCTGGGGTGCGGGGAAGTTTTACACGCGATTTAAGCAGGGTACGTGTATTACAGGGGTGCGCCGGAAGTTCCACACGCGATTTCAGCAGGGTACGTGTATTTCTGGGGTGCGGGAAGTTGTACACGCGATTCCAGCAGTGTACGTGTATTACAGGGGTGCGCGGGAGTTTCCACAAGCAATTTCAGCAGGGTACGTGTATTTCTGGTGTGCGGGGAAGTTTTACACGCGATTGTAGCAGGGTACGTGTATTTCTAGGGTGCGGGGAAGTTGTACACGCGATTCCAGCAGGGTACATGTATTACAGGGGTGCGCATGAAGTTCCACATTAAATTTCAGCAGGGTACGTGTATTTCTGGGGTGCGGGGAAGTTTTACACGAGATTCCAGCAGGGTACGTGTATTACAGGGGTGCGCGGGAAGTTCCACACGCGATTTCAGCAGGGTATGTGTATTTCTGGGGTGCGGGGAAGTTGTACACGCGATTCCAGCAGGGTACATGTATTACAGGGGTGCGCATGAAGTTCCACATTAAATTTCAGCAGGGTACGTGTATTTCTGGGGTGCGGGGAAGTTTTACACGCGATTCCAGCAGGGTACGTGTATTACAGGGGTGCGCGGGAAGTTCCACACGCGATTTCAGCAGGGTACGTGTGTTTCTGGGGTACGGGGAAGTTCTACACGTGATTTAAGCAGGGTACGTGTATTACAGGGGTGCGCGGGAGGTTCCACACGCAATTTCAGCAGGGTACGTGTATTTCTGGGGTGCGGGGAAGTTTAACATGCGA
Source organism: Ambystoma mexicanum (assembly GCF_040938575.1). Lineage (NCBI taxonomy): Eukaryota > Metazoa > Chordata > Amphibia > Caudata > Ambystomatidae > Ambystoma > Ambystoma mexicanum. The sequence goes on along the minus strand of NC_090926.1, from coordinate 420,871,873 downwards.
TTTCAGCAGGGTACGTGTATTACAGGGGTGCGTGGGAAGTTCCACACACAATTTCAGCAGGGTACGTGTATTTCTGGGGTGCGGGGAAGTTCTACATGCGATTTAAGCAGGGTACGTGTATTACAGGGGTGCGCGGGAAGTTACACACGCGATTTCAGCAGGGTACGTGTATTTCTGGGGTGCGGGGCAGTTTAACATGCGATTTCAGCAGGGTACGTGTATTACAGGGGTGCGCGGGAAGTTCCACACGCAATTTCAGCAGGGTATGTGTATTTCTGGGGTGCGGGGAAGTTTTAAACGCAATTTCAGCAGGGTACGTGTATTACAGGGGTGCGCAGGAAGTTCCACATGCGATTTTAGCAGGGTACGTGTATTTCTGTGGTGCGGGGAAGTTTTACACGCAATTTCAGAAGGGTACGTGTATTTCTGAGGTGCGCGGGAAGTTCCACATGCGATTTCAGCAGGGTATGTGTATTACAGGGGTGCGTGGGAAGTTCCACACACAATTTCAGCAGGGTACGTGTATTTCTGGGGTGCGGGGAAGTTTTACATGCAATTTAAGCAGGGTACGTGTATTACAGGGGTGCGCGGGAAGTTCCACAAGCGATTTCAGCAGGGTACGTGTATTTCTGGGGTGCGGGGAAGTTTTACACACGATTTAAGCAGGGTACGTGTATTACAGAGGTGCGCGGGAAGTTCCACACGCGATTTCAGCAGGGTACGTGTATTTCTGGGGTGTGGGGAAGTTGTACATGCAATTCCAGCAGGGTACATGTATTACAGGGGTGCGCGTGAAGTTCCACATTCAATTTCAGGAGGGTACGTGTATTTCTGGGGTGCAGGGAAGTTTTACACGCGATTCCAGCAGGGTACGTGTATTAAAGGGGTGCGCGGGAAGTTCCACACGCGATTTCAGCAGGGTACGTGTATTTCTGGGGTGCGGGGAAGTTTAGCACGCAATTTCAGCAGGGTACGTGTATTACAGGGGTGCGCGGGAAGTTCCACACGTGATTTCAGCAGGGTACGTGTATTTCTGGGGCGTGGGGAAGTTCTACACGCGATTTCAGCAGGGTACGTGTATTACAGGGGTGCGCAGGAAGTTCCACACGTGATTTCAGCAGGGTACGTGTATTTCTGGGGTGCGGGGAAGTTTAACATGCGATTTCAGCAGGATACGTGTATTACAGGGGTGCGCGGGAAGTTCCACATGCGATTTCAGCAGGGTACGTGTATTTTTGGGGTGCTGGGAAGTTGTACACGCGATTCCAGCAGGGTACATGTATTACAGGGGTGCGCGTGAAGTTCCACATTCAATTTCAGGAGGGTACGTGTATTTCTGGGGTGCGGGGAAGTTGTACACGCGATTCCAGCAGGGTACGTGTATTACAGGGGTGCGCGGGAAGTTCCACACGCGATTTCAGCAGGGTACGGGTATTTCTGGGGTGCGGGGAAGTTCTACACACAATTTCAGCAGGGTACGTGTATTACAGGGGTGCGCGGGAAGTTCCACATGCAATTTCAGCAGGGTACGTGTATTTCTGGGGTGCGGGGAAGTTTAACATGCGATTTCAGCAGGATACGTGTATTACAGGGGTGCGCGGGAAGTTCCACATGCGATTTCAGCAGGGTACGTGTATTTTTGGGGTGCTGGGAAGTTGTACACGCGATTCCAGCAGGGTACATGTATTACAGGGGTGCGCGTGAAGTTCCACATTCAATTTCAGGAGGGTACGTGTATTTCTGGGGTGCGGGGAAGTTGTACACGCGATTCCAGCAGGGTACGTGTATTACAGGGGTGCGCGGGAAGTTCCACACGCAATTTCAGCAGGGTACGGGTATTTCTGGGGTGCGGGGAAGTTCTACACACAATTTCAGCAGGGTACGTGTATTACAGGGGTGCGCGGGAAGTTCCACATGCAATTTCAGCAGGGTACGTGTATTACTGTGGTGCGGGAAAGTTTCACACGAGGCCCTGTGCGAGTGGGGTACGTGTATTTCGGGGATGCAGGGGAGTCCTACACGTGAATTGGCAGTGTGGGTCCTCCCAGGTGTTCCCTCTACACCCTCCAGGGCCGCTGCAGGCAGACCACACCAGAGGGGACTATCCTGCACCCCTGGTCATGTCCCGCAGGCAGCCCATCCACCATGAGCATGCCCCCCCAGCAAAGCCACATGTCACCTTGCACTAGTGATCACCAATGCATTATCCCCTTGTACCCCCACACCCAGCAGTGTAGGGCACCTGCCAGCAGGCCCCCACTGATTTCCTCCAGCACCCCCACCCCCAAACAGTGCAGGGCACCTGCCAGCAGGCCCCCACTCATGTCATCTTGCACCCCCACCCCCCAAGCTGTGCAGGGCACCTGCCAGCAGGCCCCACTCATGTCCCAATCATGTCTCTTTGCACCCCCACACCTCAGCACTGAGGGGCACCTGCCAAAAGGATCCCACATATGTCCCCTGCACCCCCACCCCCAGCAGTGCGGGGCACCTGCCAGCAGGCCCCCACTCGTGTCCCCTTGCACACCCACCCCCCAGCAGTGTGGGACACCTGCCAGCAGGCCCCCACTCATGTCCCCTTGCACACCTACCCCCCAAGCAGTGCAGGCCACCTGCCAGCAGGTCCCCACTCATGTCCCACTCATGTCCCCTTGCACCCCCACCCCGCAGCACTGGGAGCACCTGCCAACAGGCCCCCACACATGTCCCCTTCACCCCCACCCTTCAGCAGTGCAGGGCACCTGCCAACAGGCCCCCACTCATGTCCCCTTGCACACCCACCCCCCAAGCAGTGCAGGGCACCTGCCAACAGGTCCCCACACATGTCCCCTGCACCCCCACCCTCCAGCAGTGCGGGGCACTTGCCAGCAGGCCCCCACTCATGTCCCCTTGCACACCCACCCCCCAGCAGTGTGGGGAACTTGCCAGCAGGCCCCCACTCATGTCCCCTTGCACACCCACCCCCCAGCAGTGCGGGGCACCTGCCAGCAGGCCCCAACTCATGTCCCCTTGCACACCCACCCCCCAGCAGTGTGGGGCACCTACCAGCAAGCCCCCACTCATGTCCCCTTGCACACCCACCCCACAGCAGTGCGGGGCACCTGCCAGCAGGCCCCCACCCATGTCCCCTTGCACCCCCACCCCCAGCAGTCAGGGGCACCTGCCAGCAGGCCCTCACTCATGTCCCCCAGCACCCCCACCGCCCAGCAGTCAGGGGCACCTGCCAGCAGGCCCCCACTGATGTCCCACTCCTGTGCCCTTGCACCCCCACCCTCCAGCAGAGCAGGGCACCTGCCAGCAGGCACTCACTCATGTCCCACTCATGTCCCCCTGCACCTCCACCCCCAGCAGTCAGGGGCACCTGCCAGCAGGCCCCCACTCATGTCCCACTCATGTCCCCTTGCACCCCTACCCCCAGCAGTGCAGGGCACCTGCCAGCAGGCCCCCACTCATGTCCCACTCATTTTCCCTTGCACCCCCAACCCCCAGCACTGAGGGGCACCTGCCAGCAGGCCCCCACTCATGTCCCCTTGCACCCCCACCCCCCAGGAGTGCAGGGCACCTGCCAGCAGGCCCCCACTCATGTCCCACTTATGTCCCCTTGCACCCCACCCCCCAGCACTGAGGGGCGCCTGCCAACAGGCCCCCACACATGTCCCCTGCACCCCCACCCCCCAGCAGTGCGGGGTACCTGCCAGCAGGCCCCCACTCATGTCCCCTTGCACACCCTCCCCCCAGCAGTGTGGGGCACCTGCCAGCAGGCCCCCACTCATGTCCCCTGGCACACCCACCCCCCAGCAGTGCGGGGCACCTGCCAGCAGGCCCCCACTCATGTCCCCTTGCACACCCACCCCCCAGCAGTGCAGGGCACCTGCCAGCAGGCCCCCACTCATGTCCCACTCATGTCGCCTGCACCCCCACCCTCCAGCAGTCAGGGGCACCTGCCAGCAGGCCCCCACTCATGTCCCGCACATGTCCCCTTGCACCCCCACACTCCAGCAGTGCAGGGCACCTGCCAGCAGGCCCTCACTCATGTCCCACTCATGTCCCCCTGAACCCCCACCCCCAGCAGTCAGGGGCACCTGCCTGCAGGCCCCCACTCATGTCCCCTTGCACCCCCACCCCCCAGCAGTGCGGGGCACCTGCCAGCAGGCCCCCACTCATGTCCCACTCATGTCCCCTTGCACCCCCAACCCCCAGCACTGAGGGGCACCTGCCAGCAGGCCCCTACTCATGTCCCCTTGTACCCCTACCCCCCAGGAGTGCAGGGCACCTGCCAGCAGGCCCCCACTCATGTCCCACTCATGTCCCCTTGCACCCCCACCCCCCAGAACTGAGGGGCACCTGCCAACAGGCCCCCACACATGTCCCCTGCGCCCCAACCCCCCAGCAGTGCGGGGTACCTGCCAAGAGGCACCCACTCATGTCCCCTTGCACACCCACCCCCCAGCAGTGTGGGGCACCTGCCAGCAGGCCCCCACTCATGTCCCCTTGCACACCCACCCCCCAGCAGTGCAGGGAACCTGCCAGCAGGCCCCCACTCATGTCCCCTTGCACAACCACACCCCAGCAGTGCAGGGCACCTGCCAGCAGGCCCCCACTCATGTCCCCCTGTACCCCCACCCCCCAGCAGTCAGGGGCACCTGCCAGCAGGCCCCGACTCATGTCCCACTTATGTCCCCTTGCACCCCCACCCTCCAGCAGTGCAGGGCACCTGCTAGCAGGCCCCAACTCATGTCCCACTCATGTCCCCTTGCACCCCCACCCCCCAGCAGTGCAGGGCACCTGCCAGCAGGCCCCCACTCATGTCCCACTCATGTCCCCTTGGACACCCACACCCCAGAACTGAGGGGCACCTGCCAACAGGCCCCCACACATGACCCTGCACCCCCACCCCCCAGCAGTGCGGGGTACATGCCAGGAGGCCCCCACTCATGTCCCCTTGCACACCCACCCCCCAGCAGTGTGGGGCACCTGCCAGCAGGCCCCCACTCATGTCCCCTTGCACACCCACCCCCCAGCAGTGCGGGGAACCTGCCAGAAGGCCCCCACTCATGTCCCCTTGCACACCCACCACCCAAGCAGTGCAGGGCACCTGCCAACAGGCCCCCAAACATGTCCCCTGCACCCCCACCCTCCAGCAGTGCGGGGCACTTGCCAGCAGGCCCCCACTCATGTCCCCTTGCACACCCACCCCCCAGCAGTGTGGGGCACCTGCCAGCAGGCCCCCACTCATGTCCCCTTGCACACCCACCCCCCAAGCAGTGCAAGGCACCTGCCAGCAGGCCCCCACTCATGTCCTCCAGCACCCCCACCCCCCAAACAGTGCAGGGCACCTGCCAGCAGGCCCCCACTCATGTCCCCTTGCACCCCCACCCTCCAGCAGTGCAGGGCACCTGCCAGCAGCCCCCAACTAATGTCCCACTCATGTCCCCCTGCACCCCCACCCCCCAGCAGTGCAGGGCACCTGCCAGCAGGCCCCGACACATGTCCCCCAGCCAACACGTCATCACAATCTAGATCCCTGACTCTTATGGCCAGCCTCCACATGCCAAAGACCCACCCAAGTATTGCATCCACTCACATAGAAATGCCAATTACATGATACAACCCCAATGGCAAGTATGTAAATGAACAAATGTCCATCACACACACACAATGGGTGCAAGTGAATGTCAAAACCCATATCATGACATGCATGAAACCAATGAGATAATACCACACATCGAGGTATGAAGAAATAAATGTATTAAGAGCAACATGAATGGAATTAAAATCAAACAAACAACAATGGGAATAATAAAACAAAAGCTGCATGTCTGTAAAATAATGAAAAACAAGAAATTATAATCCAAAGGAAAGGTGTCCAAAGTCACAGTCCAACAAAGCAAATCCAACGGAAAAACAAAAGTGAAAACCATTGCTCCATGGGGAAATCCAAAAAAAAAAAGTTGAATCCAATAGTGAACTATTTACAGATGAACAATCCAGGGTCCATAATCCCAACTGAAGAAATGAAACCTATCAATAATACTACATAATAAATAACTATATACAGAAACGTGGTGCATTGTCCAAGCGCAACCAAAATAAATAAAAAACCAAAGGAAACCTAACACTATCTAACTATTTACAAGGGCAGCGGGCAAGTCCAACGGCTCACGTGTTGATGTCCCGGGCCAGGGCATCATCGAACTCCTGCTCAATGTCCCGGAGGCGGTCCTCTTCCATGGCCCCGAGGGTTCGCAGGGACGATGACATCTGGGACTCCAGGTCCCTGCGAATGGCCTCAAGGCACTCGGCCCACGTCAGAGCCCTACTCATGGAGTTCTCTGCCCTGACCATCGTGAGCCGTGCCTCTTCCGCCCGCTGCCGCTCCGCATCTATTGCATGGCCCAACTGCTGCCACATGGAAGCACTTCCCGTCCAGGGTCCTCCTGCCCTCCGGACGATGCCTGCCCCTTCAATGATGAAGGCCCCGAACCATCATGGCTCTCACCTTGTTGCTGCTGCTGTTGTGCCACTGCCTGTGCCCTGGCTCCTGTAGCCTGCACATCCTCCTCCAGCTGGGGTGCAGTTGTTGAGGTGGCCACCCCTGCTGGACATCCGACTCCCGACTGTGGCAGGGATGTGTCCTCCACCAGCCGGGCCGCAGGGTCAGAGGCAGCTCCACAGGGCACCCAGGTGACACATGGGTGGGAAGATGGCACAGAGGACGACTGGTGCATAGGGGGTTCAGTTGAGGAGGGGGTCGGAACAAGGTCCAGAAAACGGAGGAATCCAGCCCTGATGAGCTATCCCAGTGGGTCAACACGGTCAACGAGCAATGCGAGAAGACGTGCAGTCTCCTCATGAAAAGAATGCAGGTCAGCTCACATGGCACGTTGACGCAACGCCACCCCACCCAGGACAGGCTCAACCCGGTGCTGGATAGCCACATTTGATTTCAGCAGGGTACGTGTATTTCTGGGGTGCAGGGATGTTTTACACGCAATTCCAGCAGGGTACGTGTATTACAGGGGTGCGCGGGAAGTTCCACACAGGATTTCTGCAAGGTATGTGTATTTCTGGGGTGCGGGGAAGTTCTACACGCGATTTCAGCAGGGTACGTGTATTACAGTGGTGCGCGGGAAGTTCCACACGCAATTTCAGCAGGGTACGTGTATTTCTGGGGTGCGGGGAAGTTTAACATGCGATTTCAGCATGGTACGTGTATTACAGGGGTGCGCGGGAAGTTCCACATGCGATTTCAGCAGGGTATATGTATTTCTGGGGAGCGGGGAAGTTTTACACGCGATTTCAGTAGGGTACGTGTATTACAGCGGTGCGCGGGAAGTTCCACATGCAATTTCAGCAGGGTACGTGTATTTCTGTGGTGCGGGGAAGTTTTACACGCGATTTCAGAAGGGTACGTGTATTTCGGGGGTGCGGCGAAGTTCTACACGCGATTTCAGCAGGGTACGTGTATTACAGGGGTGCAGGGGAAGTTCCACACGCAATTTCAGAAGGGTAGGTATACTTCTGGGGTACAGGGAAGTTTAACATGCGATTTCAGCAGGGTACGTGTATTACAGGGGTGCGCGCGAAGTTCCACACGCGATTTCAGCAGGGTACGTGTATTTCTGTGGTGCGGGGAAGTTTTACACGCGATTTCAGCAGGGTACGTGTATTTTCAGGGGTGCGGGGAAGTTTTACACGTGATTTCAGCAGGGTACGTGTATTACAGGGGTGCGTGGGAAGTTCCACATGCGATTTCAGCAGGGTACGTGTATTACTGTGGTGCAGGCAAGTTTCACACGCGATAGGCCCTGTGCGAGTGCGGTACGTGTATTTCGGGGGTGCAGGGGAGTCCTACACGTGAATTGGCAGTGTGGGTCCTCCCTGGTGTTCCCTCTACACTCTCCACAGCATCTGCAGGCAGACCACACCAGAGGGGACTACCCTGCACCCCTGGTCATGTCCCGCAGGCAGCCCATCCCCCATGAGCATGCCCCCCCAGCCAAGCCACATGTCACCTTGCACTAGTGATCACCAACGCATTATCCCCGGTGCCCCCAGCCCCAGCAGTGCAGGGCACCTGCCAGCAGGCCCCCACTCATATCCTCCAGCACCCCCACCCCCCAAACAGTGCAGGGCACCTGCCAGCAGGCCTCCACTCATGTCCCCTTGCACCCCCAACCCCCAAGCAGTGCAGGGTACCTGCCAGCAGGTACCACTCATGTCCCACTCATGTCCCCTTGCACCCCCACACCCCAGCACTGAGGGGCACCTGCCAACAGGACCCCACATATGTCCCCTGCACCCCCACCCTCCAGCAGGGAGGGGACCCACTCATGTCCCCTTGCACACCCACCCCCCAGCAGTTTGGGGCACCTGCCAGCAGGCCCCCACTCATTACCTCCAGCACCCCCACCCCCAAACAGTGCAGGGCACCTGCCAGCAGGCCCCCACTCATGTCCCCTTGCACCCCCACCCCCCAAGCAGTGCAGGGCACCTGCCAGCAGGCCCCCACTCATGTTCCACTCATGTCCCCTTGCATCCCCACCCCCCCACACATGTCCCCTTCACCCCTACCCTTCAGCAGTGCGGGGCACCTGCCAGCAGGCCCCCACTCATGTCCCCTTGCACACCCACCCCCCAGCAGTGTGGGGCACCTGCCAGCAGGCCTCCACTCATGTCCCCTTGCACACCCACCACCCAAGCAGTGCGGGGCACCTGCCAACAGGCCCCCCCACATGTCCCCTGCACCCCCACCCACCAGCAGTGCGGGGCACTTGCCAGCAGGCCCCCACTCATGTCCCCTTGCACACCCACCCCCCAGCAGTGTGGGGCACCTGCCAGCAGGCCCCCACTCATGTCCCCTTGCACACCCTCCCCCCAAGCAGTGCGGGGCACCTGCCAGCAGGCCTCCACTCATGTCCCCTTGCACACCCACCCCCCAGCAGTGTGGGGCACCTGCCAGCAGGCCCCCAATCATGTCCCCTTGCACACCCACCCCCAGCAATGTGGGGCACCTGCCAGCAGGCCCCCACTCATGTCCCCTTGCACCCCCACCCCCAGCAGTCAGGGGCACCTGCCAGCAAGCCCCCACTCATGTCCCCCTGCACTCCCACCCCCAGGCAGTCAGGAGCACCTGCCAGCAGGCCCCCACTCATGTCCCGCACATGTCCCCTTGCACCCCCACACTCCAGCAGTGCAGGGCACCTGCCAGCAGGCCCTCACTCATGTCCCTCTCATGTCCCCCTGAAACCCCACCCCCAGCAGTCGGGGGCACCTGCCTGCAGGCCCCCACTCATGTCCCACTCCTGTCCCCTTGCACCCCCACCCCCCAGCAGTGCAGGGCACCTGCCAGCAGGCCCCCACTCATGTCCCACTCATGTCCCCTTGCACCCCCACCCCCCAGAACTGAGGGGCACCTGCCAACAGGCCCCCACACATGTCCCCTGTGCCCCCACCCCCCAGCAGTGCGGGGTACCTGCCAGGAGGCCCCCACTCATGTCCCCTTGCACACCCACCCCCAAGCAGTGTGGGGCACCTGCCAGCAGGCCCCCACTCATGTCCCCTTGCACACCCACCCCCCAGCAGGGCGGGGAACCTGCCAGCAGGCCCCCACTCATGTCCCCTTGCACAGCCACACCCAAGCAGTGCAGGGCACCTGCCAGCAGGCCCCCACTCATGTCCCCCTGCACCCCCACCCCACAGCAGTCAGGGGCACCTGCCAGCAGGCCCCGACTCATGTCCAACTTATGTCCCCTTGCACCCCCACCCTCCAGCAGTGCAGGGCACCTGCCTGCAGGCCCCCACTCATGTCCCACTCATGTCCCCTTGCACCCCCACCCCCAGCAGTGCAGGGCACCTGCCAGCAGGCCCCCACTCATGTCCCACTCATGTCCCCTTGCACCCCCAACCCCCAGCACTGAGGGGCACCTGCCAGCAGGCCCCTACTCATGTCCCCTTGCACCCCCACCCCCAGGAGTGCAGGGCACCTGCCAGCAGGCCCCCACTCATGTCCCACTCATGTCCCCTTGCACCCCCACCCCCCAGAACTGAGGGGCACCTGCCAACAGGCCCCCACACATGTCCCCTGCACCCCCACCCCCCAGCAGTGTGGGGTACCTGCCAGGAGGCCCCCACTCATGTCCCCTTGCACACCCACCCCCCAGCAGTGTGGGGCACCTGCCAGCAGGCCCCCACTCATGTCCCCTTGCACACCCACCCCCCAGATGTGCGGGGAACCTGCCAGCAGGCCCCCACTCATGTCCCCTTGCACACCCACACCCCAGCAGTGCAGGGCACCTGCCAGCAGGCCCCCACTCATGTCCCCCTGCAACCCCACCCCCCAGCAGTCAGGGGCACCTGCCAGCAGGCCCCGACTCATGTCCCACTTATGTCCCCTTGCACCCCCACCCTCCAGCAGTGCAGGGCACCTGCTAGCAGGCCCCAACTCATGTCCCCTTGCACCCCCACCCCCAGCAGTCAGGGGCACCTGCCAGCAGGCCCCCACTCATGTCCCCCTGCACTCCCACCCCCAGGCAGTCAGGAGCACCTGCCAGCAGGCCCCCACTCATGTCCCGCACATGTCCCCTTGCACCCCCACACTCCAGCAGTGCAGGGCACCTGCCAGCAGGCCCTCACTCATGTCCTACTCATGTCCCCCTGAACCCCCACCCCCAGCAGTCGGGGGCACCTGCCTGCAGGCCCCCACTCATGTCCCACTCCTGTCCCCTTGCACCCCCACGCCCCAGCAGTGCAGGGCACCTGCCAGCAGGCCCCCACTCATGTCCCACTCATGTCCCCTTGCACCCCCAACCCCCAGCACTGAGGGGCACCTGCCAGCAGGCCCCTACTCATTTCCCCTTGCACCCCACCCCCCAGGAGTGCAGGGCACCTGCCAGCAGGCCCCCACACATGTCCCCTGTGCCCCCACCCCCCAGCAGTGCGGGGTACCTGCCAGGAGGCCCCCACTCATGTCCCCTTGCACACCCACCCCCCAGCAGTGTGGGGCACCTGCCAGCAGGCCCCCACTCATGTCCCCTTGCACACCCACCCCCCAGCAGTGCGGGAAACCTGCCAGCAGGCCCCCACTCATGTCCCCTTGCACACCCACACCCAAGCAGTGCAGGGCACCTGCCAGCAGGCCCCCACTCATGTCCCCCTGCACCCCCACCCCACAGCAGTCAGGGGCACCTGCCAGCAGGCCCCGACTCATGTCCAACTTATGTCCCCTTGCACCCCCACCCTCCAGCAGTGCAGGGCACCTGCCTGCAGGCCCCCACTCATGTCCCACTCATGTCCCCTTGCACCCCCACCCCCAGCAGTGCAGGGCACCTGCCAGCAGGCCCCCACTCATGTCCCACTCATGTCCCCTTGCACCCCCACCCCCCAGAACTGAGGGGCACCTGCCAACAGGCCCCCACACATGTCCCCTGCGCCCCCACCCCCCAGCAGTGCGGGGTACCTGCCAGGAGGCCCCCACTCATGTCTCCTTGCACACCCACCCCCCAGCAGTGTGGGGCACCTGCCAGCAGGCCCCCACTCATGTCCCCTTGCACACCCACCCCCCAGCAGTGCGGGGAACCTGCCAGCAGGCCCCCACTCATGTCCCCTTGCACACCCACACCCAAGCCATGCAGGGCACCTGCCAGCAGGCCCCCACTCATGTCCCCCTGCACCCTCACCCCACAGCAGTCAGGGGCACCTGCCAGCAGGCCCCGACTCATGTCCAACTTATGTCCCCTTGCACCCCCACCCTCCAGCAGTGCAGGGCACCTGCCTGCAGGCCCCCACTCATGTCCCACTCATGTCCCCTTGCACCCCTACCCCCAGCAGTGCAGGGCACCTGCCAGCAGGCCTCCACTCATGTCCCCTTGCACACCCACCCCCCAGCAGTGTGGGGCACCTGCCAGCAGGCCCCCAATCATGTCCCCTTGCACACCCACCCCCAGCAATGTGGGGCACCTGCCAGCAGGCCCCCACTCATGTCCCCTTGCACCCCCACCCCCAGCAGTCAGGGGCACCTGCCAGCAGGCCCCCACTCATGTCCCCCTGCACTCCCACCCCCAGGCAGTCAGGAGCACCTGCCAGCAGGCCCCCACTCATGTCCCGCACATGTCCCCTTGCACCCCCACACTCCAGCAGTGCAGGGCACCTGCCAGCAGGCCCTCACTCATGTCCCTCTCATGTCCCCCTGAACCCCCACCCCCAGCAGTCGGGGGCACCTGCCTGCAGGCCCCCACTCATGTCCCACTCCTGTCCCCTTGCACCCCCACCCCCCAGCAGTGCAGGGCACCTGCCAGCAGGCCCCCACTCATGTCCCACTCATGTCCCCTTGCACCCCCACCCCCCAGAACTGAGGGGCACCTGCCAACAGGCCCCCACACATGTCCCCTGTGCCCCCACCCCCCAGCAGTGCGGGGTACCTGCCAGGAGGCCCCCACTCATGTCCCCTTGCACACCCACCCCCAAGCAGTGTGGGGCACCTGCCAGCAGGCCCCCACTCATGTCCCCTTGCACACCCACCCCCCAGCAGGGCGGGGAACCTGCCAGCAGGCCCCCACTCATGTCCCCTTGCACAGCCACACCCAAGCAGTGCAGGGCACCTGCCAGCAGGCCCCCACTCATGTCCCCCTGCACCCCCACCCCACAGCAGTCAGGGGCACCTGCCAGCAGGCCCCGACTCATGTCCAACTTATGTCCCCTTGCACCCCCACCCTCCAGCAGTGCAGGGCACCTGCCTGCAGGCCCCCACTCATGTCCCACTCATGTCCCCTTGCACCCCCACCCCCAGCAGTGCAGGGCACCTGCCAGCAGGCCCCCACTCATGTCCCACTCATGTCCCCTTGCACCCCCAACCCCCAGCACTGAGGGGCACCTGCCAGCAGGCCCCTACTCATGTCCCCTTGCACCCCCACCCCCAGGAGTGCAGGGCACCTGCCAGCAGGCCCCCACTCATGTCCCACTCATGTCCCCTTGCACCCCCACCCCCCAGAACTGAGGGGCACCTGCCAACAGGCCCCCACACATGTCCCCTGCACCCCCACCCCCCAGCAGTGTGGGGTACCTGCCAGGAGGCCCCCACTCATGTCCCCTTGCACACCCACCCCCCAGCAGTGTGGGGCACCTGCCAGCAGGCCCCCACTCATGTCCCCTTGCACACCCACCCCCCAGATGTGCGGGGAACCTGCCAGCAGGCCCCCACTCATGTCCCCTTGCACACCCACACCCCAGCAGTGCAGGGCACCTGCCAGCAGGCCCCCACTCATGTCCCCCTGCAACCCCACCCCCCAGCAGTCAGGGGCACCTGCCAGCAGGCCCCGACTCATGTCCCACTTATGTCCCCTTGCACCCCCACCCTCCAGCAGTGCAGGGCACCTGCTAGCAGGCCCCAACTCATGTCCCCTTGCACCCCCACCCCCAGCAGTCAGGGGCACCTGCCAGCAGGCCCCCACTCATGTCCCCCTGCACTCCCACCCCCAGGCAGTCAGGAGCACCTGCCAGCAGACCCCCACTCATGTCCCGCACATGTCCCCTTGCACCCCCACACTCCAGCAGTGCAGGGCACCTGCCAGCAGGCCCTCACTCATGTCCTACTCATGTCCCCCTGAACCCCCACCCCCAGCAGTCGGGGGCACCTGCCTGCAGGCCCCCACTCATGTCCCACTCCTGTCCCCTTGCACCCCCACGCCCCAGCAGTGCAGGGCACCTGCCAGCAGGCCCCCACTCATGTCCCACTCATGTCCCCTTGCACCCCCAACCCCCAGCACTGAGGGGCACCTGCCAGCAGGCCCCTACTCATTTCCCCTTGCACCCCACCCCCCAGGAGTGCAGGGCACCTGCCAGCAGGCCCCCACACATGTCCCCTGTGCCCCCACCCCCCAGCAGTGCGGGGTACCTGCCAGGAGGCCCCCACTCATGTCCCCTTGCACAACCACCCCCCAGCAGTGTGGGGCACCTGCCAGCAGGCCCCCACTCATGTCCCCTTGCACACCCACCCCCCAGCAGTGCGGGAAACCTGCCAGCAGGCCCCCACTCATGTCCCCTTGCACACCCACACCCAAGCAGTGCAGGGCACCTGCCAGCAGGCCCCCACTCATGTCCCCCTGCACCCCCACCCCACAGCAGTCAGGGGCACCTGCCAGCAGGCCCCGACTCATGTCCAACTTATGTCCCCTTGCACCCCCACCCTCCAGCAGTGCAGGGCACCTGCCTGCAGGCCCCCACTCATGTCCCACTCATGTCCCCTTGCACCCCCACCCCCAGCAGTGCAGGGCACCTGCCAGCAGGCCCCCACTCATGTCCCACTCATGTCCCCTTGCACCCCCACCCCCCAGAACTGAGGGGCACCTGCCAACAGGCCCCCACACATGTCCCCTGCGCCCCCACCCCCCAGCAGTGCGGGGTACCTGCCAGGAGGCCCCCACTCATGTCTCCTTGCACACCCACCCCCCCGCAGTGTGGGGCACCTGCCAGCAGGCCCCCACTCATGTCCCCTTGCACACCCACCCCCCAGCAGTGCGGGGAACCTGCCAGCAGGCCCCCACTCATGTCCCCTTGCACACCCACACCCAAGCCATGCAGGGCACCTGCCAGCAGGCCCCCACTCATGTCCCCCTGCACCCTCACCCCACAGCAGTCAGGGGCACCTGCCAGCAGGCCCCGACTCATGTCCAACTTATGTCCCCTTGCACCCCCACCCTCCAGCAGTGCAGGGCACCTGCCTGCAGGCCCCCACTCATGTCCCACTCATGTCCCCTTGCACCCCTACCCCCAGCAGTGCAGGGCACCTGCCAGCAGGCCCCCACTCATGTCCCACTCATGTCCCCTTGCATCCCCAACCCCCAGCACTGAGGGGCACCTGCCAGCAGGCCCCTACTCATGTCCCCTTGCACCCCCACCCCCAGGAGTGCAGGGCACCTGCCAGCAGGCCCCCACTCATGTCCCACTCATGTCCCCTTGTACCCCCACCCCCCAGAACTGAGGGGCACCTGTCAACAGGCCCCCACACATGTCCCCTGCACCCCCACCCCCCAGCAGTGCGGGGTACCTGCCAGGAGGCCCCCACTCATGTCCCCTTGCACACCCACCCCCCAGCAGTGTGGGGCACCTGCCAGCAGGCCCCCACTCATGTCCCCTTGCACACCCACCCCCCAGCAGTGCGGGGAACCTGCCAGCAGGCCCCCACTCATGTCCCCCTGCACCCTCACCCCACAGCAGTCAGGGGCACCTGCCAGCAGGCCCCGACTCATGTCCAACTTATGTCCCCTTGCACCCCCACCCTCCAGCAGTGCAGGGCACCTGCCTGCAGGCCCCCACTCATGTCCCACTCATGTCCCCTTGCACCCCTACCCCCAGCAGTGCAGGGCACCTGCCAGCAGGCCTCCACTCATGTCCCCTTGCACACCCACCCCCCAGCAGTGTGGGGCACCTGCCAGCAGGCCCCCAATCATGTCCCCTTGCACACCCACCCCCAGCAATGTGGGGCACCTGCCAGCAGGCCCCCACTCATGTCCCCTTGCACCCCCACCCCCAGCAGTCAGGGGCACCTGCCAGCAGGCCCCCACTCATGTCCCCCTGCACTCCCACCCCCAGGCAGTCAGGAGCACCTGCCAGCAGGCCCCCACTCATGTCCCGCACATGTCCCCTTGCACCCCCACACTCCAGCAGTGCAGGGCACCTGCCAGCAGGCCCTCACTCATGTCCCTCTCATGTCCCCCTGAACCCCCACCCCCAGCAGTCGGGGGCACCTGCCTGCAGGCCCCCACTCATGTCCCACTCCTGTCCCCTTGCACCCCCACCCCCCAGCAGTGCAGGGCACCTGCCAGCAGGCCCCCACTCATGTCCCACTCATGTCCCCTTGCACCCCCACCCCCCAGAACTGAGGGGCACCTGCCAACAGGCCCCCACACATGTCCCCTGTGCCCCCACCCCCCAGCAGTGCGGGGTACCTGCCAGGAGGCCCCCACTCATGTCCCCTTGCACACCCACCCCCAAGCAGTGTGGGGCACCTGCCAGCAGGCCCCCACTCATGTCCCCTTGCACACCCACCCCCCAGCAGGGCGGGGAACCTGCCAGCAGGCCCCCACTCATGTCCCCTTGCACAGCCACACCCAAGCAGTGCAGGGCACCTGCCAGCAGGCCCCCACTCATGTCCCCCTGCACCCCCACCCCACAGCAGTCAGGGGCACCTGCCAGCAGGCCCCGACTCATGTCCAACTTATGTCCCCTTGCACCCCCACCCTCCAGCAGTGCAGGGCACCTGCCTGCAGGCCCCCACTCATGTCCCACTCATGTCCCCTTGCACCCCCACCCCCAGCAGTGCAGGGCACCTGCCAGCAGGCCCCCACTCATGTCCCACTCATGTCCCCTTGCACCCCCAACCCCCAGCACTGAGGGGCACCTGCCAGCAGGCCCCTACTCATGTCCCCTTGCACCCCCACCCCCAGGAGTGCAGGGCACCTGCCAGCAGGCCCCCACTCATGTCCCACTCATGTCCCCTTGCACCCCCACCCCCCAGAACTGAGGGGCACCTGCCAACAGGCCCCCACACATGTCCCCTGCACCCCCACCCCCCAGCAGTGTGGGGTACCTGCCAGGAGGCCCCCACTCATGTCCCCTTGCACACCCACCCCCCAGCAGTGTGGGGCACCTGCCAGCAGGCCCCCACTCATGTCCCCTTGCACACCCACCCCCCAGATGTGCGGGGAACCTGCCAGCAGGCCCCCACTCATGTCCCCTTGCACACCCACACCCCAGCAGTGCAGGGCACCTGCCAGCAGGCCCCCACTCATGTCCCCCTGCAACCCCACCCCCCAGCAGTCAGGGGCACCTGCCAGCAGGCCCCGACTCATGTCCCACTTATGTCCCCTTGCACCCCCACCCTCCAGCAGTGCAGGGCACCTGCTAGCAGGCCCCAACTCATGTCCCCTTGCACCCCCACCCCCAGCAGTCAGGGGCACCTGCCAGCAGGCCCCCACTCATGTCCCCCTGCACTCCCACCCCCAGGCAGTCAGGAGCACCTGCCAGCAGGCCCCCACTCATGTCCCGCACATGTCCCCTTGCACCCCCACACTCCAGCAGTGCAGGGCACCTGCCAGCAGGCCCTCACTCATGTCCTACTCATGTCCCCCTGAACCCCCACCCCCAGCAGTCGGGGGCACCTGCCTGCAGGCCCCCACTCATGTCCCACTCCTGTCCCCTTGCACCCCCACGCCCCAGCAGTGCAGGGCACCTGCCAGCAGGCCCCCACTCATGTCCCACTCATGTCCCCTTGCACCCCCAACCCCCAGCACTGAGGGGCACCTGCCAGCAGGCCCCTACTCATTTCCCCTTGCACCCCACCCCCCAGGAGTGCAGGGCACCTGCCAGCAGGCCCCCACACATGTCCCCTGTGCCCCCACCCCCCAGCAGTGCGGGGTACCTGCCAGGAGGCCCCCACTCATGTCCCCTTGCACAACCACCCCCCAGCAGTGTGGGGCACCTGCCAGCAGGCCCCCACTCATGTCCCCTTGCACACCCACCCCCCAGCAGTGCGGGAAACCTGCCAGCAGGCCCCCACTCATGTCCCCTTGCACACCCACACCCAAGCAGTGCAGGGCACCTGCCAGCAGGCCCCCACTCATGTCCCCCTGCACCCCCACCCCACAGCAGTCAGGGGCACCTGCCAGCAGGCCCCGACTCATGTCCAACTTATGTCCCCTTGCACCCCCACCCTCCAGCAGTGCAGGGCACCTGCCTGCAGGCCCCCACTCATGTCCCACTCATGTCCCCTTGCACCCCCACCCCCAGCAGTGCAGGGCACCTGCCAGCAGGCCCCCACTCATGTCCCACTCATGTCCCCTTGCACCCCCACCCCCCAGAACTGAGGGGCACCTGCCAACAGGCCCCCACACATGTCCCCTGCGCCCCCACCCCCCAGCAGTGCGGGGTACCTGCCAGGAGGCCCCCACTCATGTCTCCTTGCACACCCACCCCCCCGCAGTGTGGGGCACCTGCCAGCAGGCCCCCACTCATGTCCCCTTGCACACCCACCCCCCAGCAGTGCGGGGAACCTGCCAGCAGGCCCCCACTCATGTCCCCTTGCACACCCACACCCAAGCCATGCAGGGCACCTGCCAGCAGGCCCCCACTCATGTCCCCCTGCACCCTCACCCCACAGCAGTCAGGGGCACCTGCCAGCAGGCCCCGACTCATGTCCAACTTATGTCCCCTTGCACCCCCACCCTCCAGCAGTGCAGGGCACCTGCCTGCAGGCCCCCACTCATGTCCCACTCATGTCCCCTTGCACCCCTACCCCCAGCAGTGCAGGGCACCTGCCAGCAGGCCCCCACTCATGTCCCACTCATGTCCCCTTGCATCCCCAACCCCCAGCACTGAGGGGCACCTGCCAGCAGGCCCCTACTCATGTCCCCTTGCACCCCCACCCCCAGGAGTGCAGGGCACCTGCCAGCAGGCCCCCACTCATGTCCCACTCATGTCCCCTTGCACCCCCACCCCCCAGAACTGAGGGGCACCTGTCAACAGGCCCCCACACATGTCCCCTGCACCCCCACCCCCCAGCAGTGCGGGGTACCTGCCAGGAGGCCCCCACTCATGTCCCCTTGCACACCCACCCCCCAGCAGTGTGGGGCACCTGCCAGCAGGCCCCCACTCATGTCCCCTTGCACACCCACCCCCCAGCAGTGCGGGGAACCTGCCAGCAGGCCCCGACTCATGTCCCACTTATGTCCCCTTGCACCCCCACCCTCCAGCAGTGTGGGGCACCTGCCAGCAGGCCCCCACTCATGTCCCCTTGCACACCCACCCCCCAGCAGTGTGGGGCACCTGCCAGCAGGCCCCCACTCATGCCCCCTTGCACACCCACACCCCAGCAGTGCAGGGCAACTGCCAGCAGGCCCCCACTCATGTCCCCCTGCAACCCCACCCCCCAGCAGTCAGGGGCACCTGCCAGCAGGCCCCGACTCATGTCCCACTTATGTCCCCTTGCACCCCCACCCTCCAGCAGTGCAGGGCACCTGCTAGCAGGCCCCAACTCATGTCCCACTCATGTCCCCTTGCACCCCCACCCCCAGCAGTGCAGGGCACCTGCCAGCAGGCCCCCACTCAGGTCCCACTCATGTCTCCTTGCACCCCCAATCCCCAGCACTGAGGGGCACCTGCCAGCAGGCCCCTACTCATGTCCCCTTGCACCCCCACCCCCCAGGAGTGCAGGGCACCTGCCAGCAGGCCCCCACTCATGTCCCACTCATGTCCCCTTGCACCCCCACCCCCCAGAACTGAGGGGCACCTGCCAACAGGCCCCACATATGTCCCCTGCACCCCCACCCCCCAGCAGTGCGGGGTACCTGCCAGGAGGCCCCCACTCATGTCCCCTTGCACACCCACCCCCCAGCAGTGTGGGGCACCTGCCAGCACGCCCCCACTCATGTCCCCTTGCACACCCACCCCCCAGCAGTGCGGGGAACCTGCCAGCAGGCCCCCACTCATGTCCCCTTGCACACCCACACCGCAGCAGTGCAGGGCACCTGCCAGCAGGCCCCCATTCATGTCCCCCTGCACCCCCACCCCCCAGCAGTCAGGGGCACCTGCCAGCAGGCCCCGACTCATGTCCGCTTGCACCCCCACCCCCCAGCAGTGCAGGGCACCTGCCAGCAGGCCCCCACTCATGTCCCACTTATGTCCCCTTGCACCCCCACCCTCCAGCAGTGCAGGGCACCTGCTAGCAGGCCCCAACTCATGCCCCACTCATGTTCCCCTGCACCCCCACCCCCCAGCAGTCAGGGGCACCTGCCAGCAGGCCCCGACACATGTCCCCCAGCCAACACGTCATCACAATCTAGATCCCTGGCCCTTATGGCCAGCCTCCACATGCCAAAGACCCACCCAGGTATTGCATCCACCCACATAGAAATGCCAATTACATGATACAACCCCAATGGCAAGTATGTAAATGAACACATGTCCATCACACACACACAATGGGTGCAAGTGAATGTCAAAACCCATATCATGACATGCATGAAACCAATGAGATAATACCACACATCGAAGTATGAAGAAATAAATGTATTAAAAGCAACATGAATGGAATTAAAATCAAACAAACAACAATGGGAATAAAAAAACAAAAGCTGCATGTCCGTAAAATAATGAAAAACAAGAAATCATAATCCAAAGGAAAGGTGTCCAAAGTCACAGTCCAACAAAGCAAATCCAACGGAAAAACAAAAGTGAAAACCATTGCTCCATTGGGAAATCCAAAAAAAAAAGTTGAATCCAATAGTGAACTATATACAGATGAACAATCCAGGGTCCATGATCTCAACTGAAGAAATGAAACCTATCAAAAATACTACATAGTGAATAACTATATACAGAAACGTGGTGCATTGTCCAAGCGCAACCAAAATAAATAAAAAACCAAAGGAAACCTAACACTATCTAACTATTTACAAGGGCAGCGGGCAAGTCCAACGGCTCACATGTTGATGTCCCGGGCGAAATCCTGCTCAATGTCCCGGAGGCGGTCCTCTTCCATGGCTCGAGGGTTCGCAGGGACGATGACATCTGGGACTCCAGGTCCCTGCGAATGACCTCGAGGCACTCGGCCCACCTCAGAGCACTACGCATGGAGTTCTCTGCCCTGACCATCGTGAGCCGTGCCTCATCCGCCCGCTGCCGCTCCGCATCTATCGCATGGCCCAACTGCTGCCACATGGAAGACACTTCCCGTCCAGTGTCCTTCTGCCCTCCGGCCGATGCCTGCCCCTCCAATGATGAAGGCCCCGAGCCATCATGGCTCCCACTTTGTTGCTGCTGCTGCTGTGCCACTGCCTGTGCCCTGGCTCCTGCTGCCTGCACATCGTCCTCCAGCTGGGGTGCAGTTGTTGAGGTGGCCACCCCTGCTGGACATCCGACTCCCGACTGTGGCAGGGATGTGTCCTCCACCAGCCTGGCCGCAGGGTCAGAGGCAGCTCCACAGGGCACCCAGATGACACATGGGTGGGAAGATGGCACGGAGGACGACTGGCGCATAGGGGGTTCAGTTGAGGAGGGGGCCGGAACAAGGTCCAGAAAACACGTTCAACGAGCCATGAGAAAAGACGTGCAGTCTCCTCATGAAAAGAATGCAGGTCAGCTCGCATGGCACGTTGACGCAACGCCACCCCACCCAGGACAGGCTCAACCCGGTGCCGGATAGCCACATCCGCAGGGAGAGGAAGGCCAGTTGGTGTAAGCCAATCCCCTCCCTGAGAACGGGTGTGGACGTAGGTATCCCTGCTGGTGCAAGATGATGCAGTCACAGGATCGGGGACAAGATTACAAACAGGCACCTCCGCGGCGGCCTGTGCTGCCTCCTCTCCCTGCCCCATGCACTGCACCACTAGCACCAGTGGAATCCCCACCTCCAAACCCCATCTCTGTCCCTTGCACGGCCTCCTCCTCCACCAAACCCCCCACCAACCTGGATGACTCCGTGCCATCTTCCTCCGTCAGGCCCTGTGAGGTCTCAGCTGCCCCTTCGGCTGCCGAGGAGTCCAACTCCAACCTCCGCCTCTTGGACCTCCCCTCGGCACCTGCGACCTGGGACGCGGCACCGGACTCCTCACTCTCCGACGAGATGACAACCTGGGAGAGGAGCCGGGCCTTGCGTCTCCGGCTGGCGGTGCGATCCCTGCCGCTGTGCTCCACAGCACCTTCTCCGCCCTCTTCATCAGTTGACGCTGCAGACAGGGAGAGATAGGAGACAGGCATCAGGGCACTGTACAATGGACTCATACACACATGACAGTTGTACATGAGTGGCATTGTCAAACTTCAGACATGGCATCACAATCCCCAACACACATGTCATTGCAACTCACACACATGAGCTATTCCACAGCCATATTGCAACAGCCAGCACCATCCATACACATAAAACAGCATGAGCAGCCAAAGGTGAGCCAGACATCACATAAAACACAGGGAGTGCACTAGACATGCACACATGCCACCATAATTACATGCATGTGTACACCTCTGCCAACTGTCGCAGTGATGAGATTGGCATCCATGTCACATCTGGCAATCAGTCTTCTACATATCAGTCTCACATGCATCCATGTTGCATCACTGTTGCACCCATGTCAAATACACACACATGCACATGTACACGGTGCAGATACATGCAGCTGGAACCAACATCCATGTGTGACACCACAACCATGCCAACTTACATACACAGTAATCAAAACATGTGTGATCACACATCTGCATTTGGCCTGTATGCTTACCCACACATACACCATCCAATTGTCTCACACATGAAAGGACTTGCATGTGTCAGCCTCACAGCCCTGTACATACACATCCATACATGGCCCTACAAAACCACATGTACAACCTGCACACTACTGGCACATCACCACACGCACAGCTTCCAATCAGTATGCATGTACACTTACCGCTCGACTCCAGACGGGTCTGCCTCTCAAGGACCTGGATGTGGAGCGCTGGGCGTATGCGTTCCAGGACCCTAATCTGATGTTCCGACAGGTGGCCCCGGCACCCCTTAGCATACGCTGCCTTCAAGAGGCGCCGGGCCTTGTTGAGGGTCCTGGACCTGAAGTCCTCCCAGCGCTTCTTGACATTTTGGAAGTCGCGGACTGCCACCCCCTCCGGGTTGATGGTAGTCACGATGTCCGTCCAGATCCGAGTCCGTCCTTCTTTGTCGGCGGCTGAACTTCCGAAGAGTGCATCATACTGCCCCAGGACTTGCTCCACCAGGACACCAACTTCGGTGGCAGTGAAGCAGGTGGCCCTCTGCCTCTCTGGCTGGGGGTTGCCAGTGGGGCCAGATGGTGTAGTGCCCGACCTGGCAACCCCAGGGGGAGGTGTGGGTGGGCAACTGGGTCCTGGGGCTGGATTGTGGAGCCATGGAATAGCAGTCGGGAGTATTCAGTTCCAGCAGGGGTGGCCACAGCAACAGCACCCCGGGTTGACGTGCAGGCAGCAAATGGCACGGCACGTGGGCAGCAGGCAATCAGGCAGCAGCAGATGGCAGGTGGAAGCATGCTCAATGCTCTGGGGGGCAGTAATTTGGACTTCTGGGCAAGAGCATGGTCTTCCGTGTGTGAACGTGTGGCCAGCTTGATACAGAGTTATTTGGCACGTGAAAATCTTGCATGTCAGCGTGTAATTCGAGGAAAGGCCCTTAGCGCGTAAGCGCATCAGTGCACGTACGCAATTTCATTGGACCAAAGGCCCTTAGCGCGTAAGCGTGTCTGTGACGTGACACACGCAGGTGTTTCCCTCATAGCACGTGATGACAGAGCACACTTGGAAAAGCTGCACGTCCGAATGTCAGCGCGTGTAATTGGAGGAAAGGACACATACACACATAAGTGACGTGTACGTGTGGGCTGGTTTAAAAGCTACGTGTAGAAAGCCATTTTCTTGTACGTGCTTTTCGTGGAGAGCGAGTGGTTGAATTCTGTACTTCTTGTCGGTTCACACGCGATTACTTCACAGCGTTTCAAGTTCGTACTCCCTGTTACCTCTGACAGCTTTCATTTCTCTACTTTTTTTGGGCCTGTTTCCTCAAACAGTGTTCACTTCTCCTTTTGTCCTGTCTCCTCAGACAGGGTACAATTCTTCTTTTGGCGGGGGTGTTGCCAACTCGCACACGTGCATACTTTTCACGTTCTTATTCCAGGCAGACGGTGAGTTCCGCACGTACTTAGCAACTGTGCTTTCCCCGTGTGTTGCGTTCCCCTTCAGAGGTCATTGTAGGCTGTGTGTATTACGCGTACGCTTATTTTTGTGTTTCTGGGTGCCACAGCGTAGTGCGGGTTCATTTTTCCACGCACGTGGTCTACGAGGGGTTGCGTGCACTTTTATTTTTGTTTTTGGGCTGCCTGTGCGTTGCGTGACCCGTCATCTTCCCCCAGGGGTCACAGACAGCCTTGTTAGAGCACTAGGGTACGAATTCCATCTAGTACCCTACCCCTTTAACCCCCAATTGCCCAGGACAATAGTTTCCTGCTCCTCCCATATGCACAACAACTTCAGTGCCATGGTTGGGAGGCGACCAAGCGGTAAGGGAGGCAAAGGTGGCCGACCTTCAAAAGGTGGACGTGGTGGGCGCGGTAGGGGACGTGGCCAGGACTTGCAGGGTGCCCCTAGACCCCCATGTGTGGAGGACCAATCAGGGATACCCATGCTCCCCCACCCATGGTTGAGGGAAAAGCGACTGAGACCATCCCAGCTCAGCCCCTGTTGGACCAGCCCATTTTGACACCTGACCTGGCACAGGATGACTCCCTGGCTGACTTCCAGGTCAGCAAGTCTAGGCCACGTGTGGCGGTGCAAGTTGTCACCAAGGCACGTGGATCTGGGCCAGCTATGTCATCTGCTGCCCCAAGTATGGAAGGTGGTGAGGCTGCAGGGGCAGCTGCAGCTCCATCCGCCCCAGCTCTGACTCTCCCAGCCAGGACAGTGTCGGTCCTGGTCCATCATACTGATGTTCCCCCTGCCAACATCACACTTCAGACAATGCCTGCACCAAATCCTATGGTCAATGTGCATTTGCACACTCCAACAACCAAATCCACCGGTGATTCTGCCCCTACTGACCAGAGCGGCGTTAGCCACTCTGGCACCGCTCCACCTTCTAAAAAGAGGAAGAAGGGTGCTCTGGCAAGACAGGCTGAGACCCCAGGCACGGCTACACACTCCGGCACGTCAAGGAAGCCTTGCTTTAATGACGCAGAGCTTAATGCACTTGTGAGCAATGTGTCGCAACATAGCCACGAAATGGTGGTGCCTGCAGGGTCCAAGACCACACCTGGTCTACGTAAGGCACACTGGCAGACCATCGCCGACCACATAAGTGCCCTTGGATTTGTGAGGCGCTCAGCTGATGATTGTTACAAGCGGTGGAACGACCTGAAACGCAGAGCAAAGGACAAGCTGGCCTCAAATCATGCCGCTACTCTAGTGACTGGCGGTGGGTCTCCACAAGAGGACAACAAACTCACTGAACATGAGTCTGTTGCTAGGACCTTCGTCAAAGTGGAACAGATCCGAGGTGTGGGAGAACTGCCTGATTACGAAGCATTGTCCGGTGAGTGCCCATGCTTGTGTGTGTGTAGTGCATGTGTATGTATTTTGGGTGACGGGTTCTAATTGAGTGCCAGGTGAGGGTGTGTACTCCCGAGTGTTATGGGTCACCCATTTCCTTCCTCACATGGGATCACGTGCCTTGTATTTGGCTATGACTGCATGCCTTTTGCCCACAGTATCCTATTAGGTCCACAATTGTGCAGTTGACCTTGTACTGCCATCTTGCAACTACATTGGTCAGAATTTGTAAGTGTGCCTTCAGGATAATATTTTCCACTCTCCCCTTTTTTGCTAGACATTTATCAACCATATTGTGACATATGTGATATGCTTCGGTCATTGTTTACTGGCCACACTGGGGCAATGCTTTACCTGGTTATGTACACAATGAGACCATTCAGGCTGATGGAGTATTGGCCAGCACAAATGTTTAGATGAGTGCCTGTTTGCATGTTGAAAATGACAGATGTTTCCTGCGATGTCAATGTGAGGAAAAATAGATCAGCCAACTATTACTGTATTCTTGTACCTTGCATGTGTTGCAGTGAGTGGCATATGTGTACTTAGTCCCAGTATGCAGCATTTTTCATGTCATGATGTCCATCTCACACGGATGGGTGACAGTACTCAATCACTGACATATGGCTGTACTTGTCAAATGTACCATGGCTATGCTAAATGCCATCTGTGTGCTACCATGTGTCATGTATGTGTATTGGACATGCCACTCACAGGCCAATGTGTGATGGCAGTGCTACCCAGCATGCAGCAAATGTGTTGCTCTCCCATATTGGTGTCATCAGTGTCTGCCTTTTGCCTCCCCTTACTACTCAGTGACAGTGCAGGCATGGGAGGGTTATAGTCATGTGGGACATGTGTGAATCATGTACTGGTTCTGTAGCTTGACATGCCTATTTGTGTGCTATGGTGCTAATGCCTGTTTCCATTTTTTCTCTTTCATGTTTTTGCAGGGGATGACCCACTTGATGCAGTTGAGGTTGAGGAGATGTTGCAGACCCAGGAGGAATCCCAGGCACGACCGGGCACCAGTGGGGGATGTGGTGTGGTGGTGGGTGAGAACCCAATCCTACTGCAGACCATACTTTCCAGGGGTGTCTCTGGGTGCACCTCCCCAGACCTCTATTCAGGTGCTGATTCGGATGATGAGACATATGTGCCATCACAGGTAAGTGTTTCTGGCAGGGATTCTGTTCTGGCCAACTCACCTGCACCAGGGGTAGATCCCTCTATGGGGATGTCAGTGTTGGTAGAGGTGCCTTTGGCGGTTACAGATGCAGGGTCACACTCCACAGCATCTGATCCTGTTCCTGGGCCAGCAGATCAGAGGGGGAATGCAGTCCTGCAGCCTCAGGCGGTGCCAGCACAGCAAGGTGCACATCGCCTTGCCCCAAACAGGTGTGGTGCCCTGTTGACGCGGTGGCCGTACGCCACCAGGCAATAGCGTATGGGAGAACTCCATGTACGCTATGGCAACCCAACTGTCAGCATCAGTTGAAATGATGGCTCAGGCAATGGAGAGGGTGGCCACTTCCATTATCCCCCCTGAAAGGCAGATGGAGCAACTACAGCAGGCAACAGACTCCATTTGCCAATCACACAGGGAAGACATGTTGGCATCCAATAGGGACCGACGGGCGGCACTGGAGACTCTGCGCCAATTTATCTCAATAGAGTCCCAGGCCCACAGGGAAGCCCTGAGTGAAGAACTCCATAACCTCAGACAGACTCTTCTTGAGCTTGAGACTTCCTCTAATTTTAGGACAGAACAGCAGCTGGAGCACCTTACAAGTACGCTCTCAGCTGAGATGCGGGCAACTCGGGAGGAGATCCGGGCATCACGTGAGGGTTTGCATGGGGATCTCCGTACTATAATCCTCCAGAACGAGACCTTCCACACCCGCATGCTTGCTGCCATGGAGGACCATACCAGGGCTTTGCGTGGGCTGCCTCCCATAGCACCACCACCTCCTGATGCAGCAGCAGAGAGTCATGAGGGCGACGGCAGCAATTTTCCCACATTGGCATAGCCGTGCAGGCCATCAGCCCATGGAGGTGTTTTTTTTTTCCCAACATCCACACAGGTGGCTGTTGGTGCGCACCTTGTCCTCGGACCTCCTGGGTGCCCCCCCCAGCCACCATATGGCCATTTTTGATTTTTGATTTTTGATTTTTGATTTAAAAAAAAAAAGTTGACAGTGTGTTGCCTTGTGTGGCTCCCGTGGGCATCCACTGTATTCCGGCTTGGCACATGCAGGCTTGTCCTGAGTTTGGGTTAGATGCTTGGGTTCATGAGACACACACCCCTCCTGCTTCCCATTTCCATGGGTTTGCAAAGGGTGTGACCAAGTGAAAGTGATGTACACAGTGACGTTGGGCTCCCATGAGCTGTGTGGGCAGTCTGTAGTCAATACTGTGTCGACATTCCTTGTGTATATTGTTGTTGTATTGTACACTGCATGCTATATTAATGTATGATTTTGCTTCCATGTCTCCCTCTGAATTTGCAGGTTCATTCCTCATGTCTTCACAAGGCCGTCTACTTTGGAGATGGAGTTCATGTTGTATGCAGTACACAGACCAGTTTTGAGGGCTGCAAGACTACAGTTGGAAGGGGGCGATGTATTGGCATATTCAGGTTGTATGACTACGACTACTTTAACTCAGTACCCTCATGTTTTAGAAATGTTTGAACTTGTCTACATGCATTGTTTAGTTGGTAAGTATTGGTCATGTGTGTTGTTAGTTCAGCATTACTAGGAGCATATTGTGAGTGGCCAGTTTCCATTAGGGACACTGTACTTTGTGAAACTTGTGTCAGGTTTTTGGGATTGCTTTGTTTGCTCTCACATAGCATGACATGCCACGGTGTGTTGGGTGGCGGTGCTGGGGAGGGGTTGGGTGACATGGCACTGTTCTCATGTTGTATTTTGCAAGGGGGTCATGTATTTAGCAGCATATGTGTCTTTTGATGACACAGCATTGGTGATGTTTCTGTAGGTAGGGATGCACACATTGTGACACTTCCAGGTGACCAATCTCAGGATGGTATGGTTGTGACAGTTGACTGTCCCTCATGTCATCATCATTGATTGTCAGCTGGTATGTGGCAGGGCACTGTGCACTCCACAGTGGTGTGATTATAAGTGAAGTAATTAGCCACCAGCTGTGTTCGGGCTGCCTCACCCCATGCCCTTTCCCCTCCCATGCGCAGCGGGCGTGCATGTGGTTGGGGATGTGGGGGCACCACCATGTCCACCGGCAGGCCCCGGCGTGTTGCAACGTTGTGCAGGACACATGCTGCCACTATGATCCTGCACAATACTGGGGGAGCGTATAACAGCTGCCCACCAGAACGGTCAAGGGAGCGAAAGCGTGACTTGAGCACTCCGAATGTGCGCTCCACTATGCCCCGGGTTGCAATATGGGCTGTGTTGTATCTTACCTCGGGTGGCGTGGTTGGGTTCCGAATTGGCGTCATCATGTGGGTGCTCAGAGGGTAGGCACTGTACCCTGGGGAGGTGGTGATGGGTATCATTAGTGGGGTTGTGACATTACTCAGTATCTGGCATGCATGCATGTGCTGTCGCATTTATACTCACTAAGCAGCCATGTATCGCCATGCCGCCCAGCTTCTAGGTCCCGGTTTAGAGTTGACATTCTGTAAACGAAACTGTCGTGGGTGGAACCTGGATAGTTGGCATATACAGAGGTGATGATTCCCTTGGCATCACATACTACCTGCACGTTGATGGAATGCCAGTGCTTGCGGTTTCTATAGATGTGCTCTGATGCCCTGGGGGGACGTAGGGCCACATGGGTGCAATCAATGGCACCGAGGACTTTGGGAAATTGTGCCACCCTGTAGAAATCCTGTACAACAGCCTGCCTTTCTGCAGGTGTTCTGGGCAGGTATATGTGCCTGCGGACTGATGGGCGTGCAGTCATGATGGCCAAGACCTGGTGTAGGCAGCGTGACTGTGTGGCCTGTGACACTCCCCCCACTATGGCACTTGTCCGCTGAAATGATCCGGTGGCCAAAAAGTGCAGTACATTGAGGACCTTCTCCAGGGGGCTAAGTGCTTGGGATCAGAGGGTGGGTGATGTGAGGTCATCCTTCCACTCACTGACCAGGTCGAGTATTATGTAAGGTGGAAACCTGTACCTCCCATACACCTGGTCATCAGGCATGCCAAAAAGGCTGGTTCTGGGTGTGAAAATTCTGGGCCTGACTATCCTCCTCCTCCTCCTGAGGTATCCCACGACCACTGCTACTAGGAACGGTATGTTCATCCTGACATCTGAGCTTGCTTGTACTTTGCGTGCACTTTTATGCTGCGCGGGTCCACGTACGCCTGCTTCCTGCTGGTGTACCTGTTTCCGGATTAGCGTGTCTTTTTTGGCGCATGCGT
This sequence comes from Ambystoma mexicanum, assembly GCF_040938575.1. Classification (NCBI taxonomy): domain Eukaryota; kingdom Metazoa; phylum Chordata; class Amphibia; order Caudata; family Ambystomatidae; genus Ambystoma; species Ambystoma mexicanum. Next base: position 420,842,342 of record NC_090926.1, on the reverse strand, counting down.
GTGGGCGTTCCGCGCATTTGCCTCCTGTACTTCCCCGCCAACCCCAGATTTACATGTACCCCGCTCGCACAAGCCCAATTTCCCGCGAGCCCAACTTCCCGCGAGCCCCTGAAGTACACGTACCCCGCTCGCCCAGGCACAATCGTGTGTGAAACTTCCTGCGCACCCACGAAATACACGCTGTTGTTGACACAGCGGGTGTCCGTGTTTGTCGCGTACCCCTTGCAAGTCATTTGTCATGGAGGGCCACAGTATTGGAAATTCATTAGAGCTGTATATACGTGCTTTTTGATAGCGCACATTTTTTTCATGCGCAGGGACGCTACCGCCGGCCTTCGTGTGGCGGACATGTGTTGATGTACATAGTTGACTTTTGGTTTGTGTCATGGAATCGCCATTTCACTGCTGGGGGTGGGGGTACTGGGGGACATGAGTGGGGGCCTGCTGGCAGGTGCCCTGACTGCTGGGGGGTGGGGGTGCAGGGGGACATGAGTGGGACACGAGTGGGGGCCTGCTGGCAGGTGCCCCTGACTGCTGGGGGGTGGGGGTGCTGGGGGACATTAGTGGGGGCCTGCTGGCAGGTGCCCCTGACTGCTGGGGGGTGCAGGGGGACATGAGTGGGACATGAGTGGGGGCCTGCTGGGGGTGGGGGTGCAGGGGGACATGAGTGGGACATGAGTGGGGGCCTGCTGGCAGGTGCCCCTGACTGCTGGGGGGTGGGGGTGCTGGTGGACATGAGTGGGGGCCTGCTGGCAGGTGTCCCTGACTGCTGGGGGGTGGGGGTGCTGGGGACATGAGTGGGGGCCTGCTGGCAGGTGCCCCTGACTGCTGGGGGGTGGGGTGCAGGGAGACATGAGTGGGACATGAGTGGGTGCCTGCTGGCAGGTGCCCCTGACTGCTGGGGGGTGGGGGTGCTGGGGGCATGAGTGGGACATGAGTGGGGGCCTGCTGGCAGGTGCCCTTGACTGCTGGGGGGTGGGGGTGCTGGCGGACATGAGTGGGACATGAGTGGGGGCCTGCTGGCAGGTGCCCCTGACTGCTGGGGGGTGGGGGTGAGGGGGACATGAGTGGGACATGAGTGGGGGCCTGCTGGCAGGTGCCCCTGACTGCTGGGTGGTGGGGGTGCTGGTGGACATGAGTGGGACATGAGTGGGGGCCTGCTGGCAGTTGGCCCTGACTGCTGGGGAGTGGGGGTGCAAGGGGACATGAGTGGGGGCCTGCTGGCAGGTACCCCTGACTGCTGGGGGGTGGGGGTGCTGGCTGACATGAGAGGGGGCCTGCTGGCAGGTTCCCTGCACTGCTGTGGGTTGGGGGTGCAGGGGGACATGAGTGGGGGCCAGCTGGCAGATGCCCCTAACTGCTGGGGGGTGGGGGTGCTGGGGGACATGAATGGAGGCCTGCTGGTAGATGCCCCTGACTGCTGGGGGGTGGGGGTGCTGGGGGACATGAGTGGGGGCCTGCTGGCAGGTGCCCCTGACTGCTAGGGGGTAGGGGTGCTGGGGGACATGAGTGGGGGCCTACTGGCAGGTGCCCCTGACTGCTGGGGGTGGGGGTGCAGGGTTACATGAGTGGGACATGAGTAGGGGCCAGCTGGCAGTTGCCACTGACTGCTGGGGGTGGGGGTGCTGGGGGACGTGAGTGGGGGCCTGCTGGCAGGTGCCCCTGACTGATGGGGGGGTGGGGGTGCAGGGGGACATGAGTGGGACATGAGTTGAGGCCTGCTGGCAGGTGCCCCTGACTGCTGGGGGGTGGGGGTGCAGGGGTACATGAGTGGGACATGAGTGGGGGCCTGCTGGCAGGTGCCCCTGACTGCTGGGGGGTGGGGGTGCTGGGGGACATGAGTGGGACATGAGTGGGGGCCTGCTGGCAGGTGTCCCTGACTGCTGGGGGCTGGGGGTGCAGGGGGACATGAGTGGGACATGAGTGGGGGCCTGCTGGCAGGTGCCCCTGACTGCTGGGGGTGGGGGTGCAGCGGGACATGAGTGGGACATGAGTGGGGGCCTGCTGGCAGGTGCCCCTGAATGCTGGAGGGTGGGTGTGCTGGTGGACATGAGTGGGGGCCTGCTGTAAGGTGCCATTGACTGCTGGGGGGTGGGTGTGCTGCGGGACATGAGTGGGGGCCTGCTGGCATGTGCCTCTGACTGCTGGGGAGTGGGGGTGCAGGGGGACATGAGTGGGACATGAGTAGGGGCCTGCTGGCAGGTGCCCCTGACTGCTGGGGGTGGGGGTGCAAGGGGACATGAGAGGGGGCCTGCTGGCAGATGCCCCTGACTGCTGGGGGGTAGGGGTGCTGGGGGACATGAATGGGGGCCTGCTGGCAGGTGCCCCTGACTGCTGGGGGGTGGGGGTGCTGGGGGATATGAGTGGGGGCCTGATGGCAGTTTCCCCTGACTGCTGGGGGGTGGGGGTGCTGGTGGACATGAGTGGGACATGAGTGGGGGCCTGCTGGCAGGTGCCCCTGACTGCTGGGGGGTGGGGGTGCAGGGGGACATGAGTGGGACATGAGTGGGGGCCTGCTGGCAGGTGCCCCTGACTGCTGGTGGGTGGGGGTGCTGGGGGACATGAGTGGGGGCCTGCTGGCAGGTGCCCTTGACTTCTGGGGGGTGGGGATGCTGGGGGACATGAGTGGGACATGAGTGGGGGCCTGCTGGCAGGTGCCCCTGACTGCTGGGGGGTGAGGGTGCAGGGGGACATGAGTGGGACATGAGTGGGGGCCTGCTGGCAGGTGCCCCTGACTGCTGGGGGGTGGGGGTGCTGGGGGACATGAGTGGGACATGAGTGGGGGCCTGCTGGCAGGTGCCCCTGACTGCTGGGGGGTGGGGGTGCAGGGGGACATGAGTGGGACATGAGTGGGGGCCTGCTGGCAGGTGCGCCTGACTGCTGGTGGGTGGGGGTGGTGGGTGACATGAGTGGGGGCCTGCTGGCAGGTGCCCCTGACTTCTGGGGGGTGGGGGTGCAGGGGTGCATGAGTGGGGCATGAGTGGGGGCCTGCTTGCAGGTGCCCCTGACTGCTGGGGGCTGGTGGTGCAGGGGGACATGAGTGGGACATGAGTGGGGGCCTGCTGGCAGGTGCCCCTGACTGCTGGGGGTGGGGGTGCAGGGGGACATGAGTGGGACATGAGTGGGGGCCCGCTGGCAGGTGCCCCTGAATGCTGGAGGGTGGGTGTGCTGGTGGACATGAGTGGGGGCCTGCTGGAAGGTGCCCCTGACTGCTGGGGGGTGGGGGTGCTGCGGGACATGAGTGGGGGCCTGCTGGCATGTGCCTCTTACTGCTGGGGGGTGGGGGTGCAGTTGGACATGAGTGGGACATGAGTGAGGGCCTGCTGGCAGGTGCCCCTGACTGCTGGGGGTGGGGGTGCAAGGGGACATGAATGGGGGCCTGCTGGCAGATGCCCCTGACTGCTAGGGGTAGGAGTGCTGGGGGACATGAATGGGGGCCTGCTGGCAGGTGCCCCTGACTGTTGGGGGGCAGGGGTGCAATTGGAAATGAGTGGGAGCCTGCTGGCAGGTGCCCCTGACTGCTGGGGGGTGGGGGTGCAAGGGGACATGAGTGGGGGCCTGCGGCAGGTGACCCTGACTTCTGGGGGGTGGGGTGCTGGGGGACATGAGTGGAGGCCTGTTGGCAGGTGCCCCTGACTGCTGGGGGGTGGGGGTGCTGGGGGACATGAGTGCTGGCCTGCTGGCAGCTGCCCCTGACTGCTGGGGGGTGGGGGTGCAGGGTGACATGAGTGGGACACGAGTGGGGTCCTGCTGGCAGGTCCCCCTGACTGCTATGGGGTAGGGGTGCAAGGGGACATGAGTGGGGGCCTGCTGGCAGATGCCCCTGACTGCTGGGGGGTTGGGGTGCTGGGGGACATGAGTGGGGGCCTGCTGGCAGGTGACCCTGACTGCTGGGGGGTGGGGGTGCTGGGGGACATGAGTGGGGGCCTGCTGGCAGATGCCTCTGACTGCTGGGGCGTGGGGGTGCTAAGGGACATGAGTGGGGGCCTGCTGGCAGGTGCCTCTGACTGCTGGGGGGTGGGGGTGCAGGGGGACATGAGTGGGGGCCTGCTGGCAGGTGCCCCTGACTGCTGGGGGGTGGGGGTGCAGTGGGACATGAGTGGGGAATGAGTGGGGGCCTGCAACAGGTGCCCCTGACTGCTGGGGGTGGGGGTGCAAGGGGACTTGAGTGGGGGCCTGCTGGCAGATGCCCCTGACTGCTGGGGGTGGGGTACTGGGGGACATGAGTGGGGGCCTGCTGGCAGGTCTCCTGACTGCTGGGGGGTGGGGGTGCAGGGGGACATGAGTGGGTCATGAGTGGGGGTGTGCTGGCAGGTGTCCCTGACTGCTGGTGGGTGGGTGTGCTGGGGGACATGAGTGGGGCCTGCTGGCAGGTAACCCTGACTGCTGGGTGGGGGGTGCAGGGGGACATGAGTGGGACATGAGTGGGGGCCTGCTGGCAGGTGCCCCAGACTGCTGGGGGGTGGGGGTGCAGGGAGACATGAGTGGGGGCCTGCTGGCAAGTGCCCTTGACTGCTGGGGGTGGGGGTGCAAGGGGACATGAGTGAGGGCCTGCTGGCAGGTGCCCCTGACTGCTGGGGGGTGGGGGTGCAAGGGGACATGAGTGGGGGTCTGCTGGCAGATGCCCCTGACTGCTAGGGGGTGGGGGTGCTGTGGGACTTGAGTGGGGGCCTGCTGGCAGGTGCCCCTGACTGCTGGGGGGTGGGGTTCTGGGCGACATGAGTGGGGGCCTGCTGGCAGGTGCCCCTGACAGCTGGGGGGTGTAGGTGCTGGGGGACATGGGTGGGGGCCTGCTGGCAGGTGCCCCTGACTGCTGGGGGGTGGGGGTGCAGGGGGACATGAGTGGGACATGAGTGGGGGCCTGCTGGCAGGTGCCCCTGACTGCTGGGGGGTGGGGGTGCTGGGGGACATGAGTGGGGGCCTGCTGGCAGGTGCCCTGACTGCTGGGGGGTGGAGGTGCAGGGGGACATGAGTGGGAAATGAGTGGGGGTGTGCTGGCAGGTGTCCCTGACTGCTGGGGGGTGGGTGTGCTGGGGGACATGAGTGGGGCCTGCTGGCAGGTACCCCTGACTGCTGGGGGGGTGCAGGGGGACATGAGTGGGACATGAGTGGGGGCCTGCTGGCAGGTGCCCCTGACTGCTGGGGGTGGGGGTACAAGGGGACATGAGTGGGGGCCTGCTGGCAGGTGCCCCTGACTGCTGGCGGGTGGGGGTGCAGGGGGACATGAGTGGGACATGAGTGGCGGCCTGCTGGCAGGTGCCCCTGACTGCTGGGGGGTTGGGGTGCAAGGGGACATGAGTGGGGGCCTGCTGGCAGTTGTCCCTGACTGCTGGGGGTTGGGGGTGCTGGGGAACATGAGTGGGTGCCTGCTGGCAGGTGCCCCTGACTGCTGGGGGGTGGGGGTGCAAGGGGACATGAGTGGGGGTCTGCTGGCTGGTGCCCCTGACTGCTGGGGGGTGGGGGTGCAGGGGGACATGAGTGGGACATGAGTGGTGGCTTCTGGCAGGTGCCCCTGACTGCTGGGGGGTGGGGGTGCAAGGGGACATGGGCCTGCTGGCAGGTGCCCCTGACTGCTGGGGGGTGGGGGTACTGGGGGACATGAGTGGGGGCCTGCTGGCAGGTGCCACTGACTGCTGGGGGGTGGGGGTGCAGAGGGACATGAGTGGGACATGAGTGGGGGTGTGCTGGCAGGTGTCCCTGACTGCTGGTGGGTGGGTGTGCTGGGGGACATGAGTGGGGCCTGCTGGCAGGTAACCCTGGCTGCTGGGGGGGTGCAGAGGGACATGAGTGGGACATGAATGGGGGCCTGCTGGCAGGTGCCCCTGACTGCTGGGGGGTGGGGGTGCAAGGGGACATGAGTGGGGGCCTGCTGGCTGGAGCCCCTGACTGCTGGGGGGTGGGGGTGCAGGGGGACATGAGTGGGACATGAGTGGGGGCCTGCTGGCAGGTGCCCCTGACTGCTGGGGGTGGGGGTGCAAGGGGACATGAGTGGGGGCCTGCTGGCAGGTGCCCCTGACTGCTGGGGGGTGGGGGTGCAAGGGGACATGAGTGGGGGCCTGCGGCAGGTGCCCCTGACTGCTGGGGGTGGGGGTGCAAGGGGACATGAGTGGGGGCCTGCTGGCAGATGCCATTGATTGCTTGGGGTAGGGGTGCTGGGGGACATGAATGGGGGCCTGCTGGCAGGTGCCCCTGACTGCTGGGTGGTGGGGGTGCTGGGGGACATGAGTGGGGGCCTGATGGCAGGTTCCCCTGACTGCTGGGGGGTGGGGGTACAGGGGGCCATGAGTGGGACATGAGTGGGGGCCTGCTGGCAGGTGCCCCTGACTGCTGGGGGGCAGGGGTGCAATTGGACATGAGTGGGGGCCTGCTGGCAGGTGCCCCTGACTGCTGGGGGGTGTGGGTGCAAGGGGACATGAGTGGGGGCCTGCGGCAGGTGCCCCTGACTTCTGGGGGGTGGGGTGCTGGGGGACATGAGTGGAGGCCTGTTGGCAGGTGCCCCTGACTGCTGGGGGGTGGGGGTGCTGGGGGACATGAGTGCTGGCCTGCTGGCAGGTGCCCCTGACTGCTGGGGGGTGGGGGTGCAGGGGGACATGAGTGGGACATGAGTGGGGGCCTGCTGGCAGGTGCCCCTGACTGCTGGGGGGTAGGAGTGCAAGGGGACATGAGTGGGGGCCTGCTGGCAGATGCCCCTGACTGCTGGGGGTTTGGGGTGCTGGGGGACATGAGTGGGGGCCTGCTGGCAGGTGCCCCTGACTGCTGGGGGGTGGGGTGTGCTGGGGGACATGAGTGGGGGCCTGCTGGCAGATGCCTCTGACTGCTGGGGCGTGGGGGTGCAAAGGGACATGAGTGGGGGCCTGCTGGCAGGTGCCTCTGACTGCTGGGGGGTGGGGGTGCAGGGGGACATGAGTGGGGGCCTGCTGGCAGGTACCCCTGACTGCTGGGGGGTAGGGGTGCAGTGGGACATGAGTGGGGAATGAGTGGGGGCCTGCAACAGGTGCCCCTGACTGCTGGGGGTGTGGGTGCAAGGGGACTTGAGTGGGGGCCTGCTGGCAGATGCCCCTGACTGCTGGGGGGTGGGGGTACTGGGGGACATGAGTGGGGGCCTGCTGGAAGGTGCTCCTGACTGCTGGGGGGTGGGAGTGCTGGGGGACATGAGTGGGGGCCTGCTGGCAGGTGCCCTGCCTGCTGGGGGGTGGGGGTGCAGGGGGACATGAGTGGGACATGAGTGGGGGTGTGCTGGCAGGTGTCCCTGACTGCTGGTGGGTGGGTGTTCTGGGGGACATGAGTGGGGCCTGCTGGCAGGTAACCCTGACTGCTGGGGGGGGTGCAGGGGGACATGAGTGGGACATGAGTGGGGGCCTGCTGGCAGGTGCCCCTGACTGCTGGGGGGTGGGGTGCAGGGAGACATGAGTGGGGGCCTGCTGGCAAGTGCCCTTGACTGCTGGGGGTGGGGGTGCAAGGGGACATGAGTGAGGGCCTGCTGGCAGGTGCCCCTGACTGCTGGGGCTTGGGGGTGCAAGGGGACATGAGTGGGGGTCTGCTGGCAGATGCCCCTGACTGCTAGGGGGTGGGGGTGCCCTGGGACTTGAGTGGGGGCCTGCTGGCAGGTGCCCCTGACTGCTGGGGGGTGGGGTTCTGGGCGACATGAGTGGGGGCCTGCTGGCAGGTGCCCCTGACTGCTGGGGGGTGGGGGTGCTGGGGGACATGAGTGGGGGCCTGCTGGCAGGTGCCCCTGACTTCTGGGGGGTGAGGGTGCAGGGGGACATGAGTGGGACATGAGTGGGGGCCTGATGGCAGGTGCCCCTGACTGCTGGGGGGTGGGGGTGCTGGGGGACATGAGTGGGGGCCTGCTGGCAGGTGCTCTGACTGCTGGGGGATGGGGGCGCAGGGGGACATGAGTGGGAAATGAGTAGGGGTGTGCTGGCAGGTGTCCCTGACTGCTGGGGGGTGGGTGTGCTGGGGGACATGAGTGGGGGCCTGCTGGCAAGTACCCCTGGCTGCTGGGGGGGGTGCAGGGGGACATGAGTGGGGGCCTGCTGGCAGGTGCCCCTGACTGCTGGGGGGTGGGGGTGCAAGGTGACATGAGTGGGGGCCTGCTGGCAGGTGCCCCTGACTGCTGGTGGGTGGGGGTGCAGGGGGACATGAGTGGGACATGAGTGGGGGCCTGCTGGCAGGTGCCCCTGACTGCTGGGGGGTGGGGGTGCAGGGAGACATGAGTGGGGGCCTGCTGGCAAGTGCCTTTGACTGCTGGGGGTGGGGGTGCAAGTGGACATGAGTGAGGGCCTGCTGGCAGGTGCCCCTGACTGCTGGGGGGTGGGGGTGCAAGGGGACATTGGTGGGGGTGTGCTGGCAGATGCCCCTGACTGCTAGGGGGTGGGGGTGCTGTGGGACTTGAGAAGGGGCCTGCTGGCAGGTGCCCCTGACTGCTGGGGGGTGGGGTTCTGGGCGACATGAGTGGGGGCCTGCTGGCAGGTGCCCCTGACTGCTGGGGGGTGGGGGTGCTGGGGGACATGAGTGGGGGCCTGCTGGCAGGTGCCCCTGACTGCTGGGGGGTGGGGGTGCAGGGGGACATGAGTGGGACATGAGTGGGGGCCTGCTGGCAGGTGCCCCTGACTGCTGGGGGGTGGGGGTGCTGGGGGACATGAGTGGGGGCCTGCTGGCAGGTGCCCTGACTGCTGGGGGGTGGGGGTGCAGGGGGACATGAGTGGGAAATGAGTGGTGGTGTGCTGGCAGGTGTCCCTGACTGCTGGGGGGTGGGTGTGCTGGGGGACATGAGTGGGGCCTGCTGGCAGGTACTCCTGACTGCTGGGGGGGGTGCAGGGCGACATGAGTGGGACATGAGTGGGGGCTTGCTGGCAGGTGCCCCTGACTGCTGGGGGGTGGGGGTGCAAGGGGACATGAGTGGGGGCCTGCTGGCAGGTGCCCCTGACTGCTGGTGGGTGGGGGTGCAGGGGGACATGAGTGGGACATGAGTGCCGGCCTGCTGGGAGGTGCCCCTGACTGCTCGGGGGTGGGGGTGCAAGGGGACATGAGTGGGGGCCTGCTGGCAGGTGTCCCTGACTGCTGGGGGTTGGGGGTGCTGGGGAACATGAGTGGGGGCCTGCTGGCAGGTGCCCCTGACTGCTGGGGGGTGGGGGTGCAAGGGGACATGAGTGGGGGCCTGCTGGCTGGTGGCCCTGACTGCTGGGGGGTGGGGGTGCAGGGGGACATGAGTGGGGGCCTGCTGGCAGGTGCCCCTGACTTCTGGGGGGTGAGGGTGCAGGGGGACATGAGTGGGACATGAGTGGGGGCCTGATGGCAGGTGCCCCTGACTGCTGGGGGGTGGGGGTGCTGGGGGACATGAGTGGGGGCCTGCTGGCAGGTGCCCCTGACTGCTGGGGGGTGGGGGTGCTGGGGGACATGAGTGGGGGCCTGCTGGCAGGTGCCCCTGACTTCTGGGGGGTGAGGGTGCAGGGGGACATGAGTGGGACATGAGTGGGGGCCTGATGGCAGGTGCCCCTGACTGCTGGGGGGTGGGGGTGCTGGGGGACATGAGTGGGGGCCTGCTGGCAGGTGCTCTGACTGCTGGGGGATGGGGGCGCAGGGGGACATGAGTGGGAAATGAGTAGGGGTGTGCTGGCAGGTGTCCCTGACTGCTGGGGGGTGGGTGTGCTGGGGGACATGAGTGGGGCCTGCTGGCAGGTACCCCTGGCTGCTGGGGGGGGTGCAGGGGGACATGAGTGGGACATGAGTGGGGGCCTGCTGGCAGGTGCCCCTGACTGCTGGGGGGTGGGGGTGCAAGGTGACATGAGTGGGGGCCTGCTGGCAGGTGCCCCTGACTGCTGGTGGGTGGGGGTGCAGGGGGACATGAGTGGGACATGAGTGGGGGCCTGCTGGCAGGTGCCCCTGACTGCTGGGGGGTGGGGGTGCAGGGAGACATGAGTGGGGGCCTGCTGGCAAGTGCCTTTGACTGCTGGGGGTGGGGGTGCAAGTGGACATGAGTGAGGGCCGGCTGGCAGGTGCCCCTGACTGCTGGGGCGTGGGGGTGCAAGGGGACATTGGTGGGGGTGTGCTGGCAGATGCCCCTGACTGCTAGGGGGTGGGGGTGCTGGGGGACATGAGTGGGGGCCTGCTGGCAGATGCCTCTGACTGCTGGGGCGTGGGGGTGCTAAGGGACATGAGTGGGGGCCTGCTGGCAGGTGACCCTGACTGCTGGGGGGTGGGGGTGCTGGGGGACATGAGTGGGGGCCTGCTGGCAGATGCCTCTGACTGCTGGGGCGTGGGGGTGCTAAGGGACATGAGTGGGGGCCTGCTGGCAGGTGCCTCTGACTGCTGGGGGGTGGGGGTGCAGGGGGACATGAGTGGGGGCCTGCTGGCAGGTGCCCCTGACTGCTGGGGGGTGGGGGTGCAGTGGGACATGAGTGGGGAATGAGTGGGGGCCTGCAACAGGTGCCCCTGACTGCTGGGGGTGGGGGTGCAAGGGGACTTGAGTGGGGGCCTGCTGGCAGATGCCCCTGACTGCTGGGGGTGGGGTACTGGGGGACATGAGTGGGGGCCTGCTGGCAGGTCTCCTGACTGCTGGGGGGTGGGGGTGCAGGGGGACATGAGTGGGACATGAGTGGGGGTGTGCTGGCAGGTGTCCCTGACTGCTGGTGGGTGGGTGTGCTGGGGGACATGAGTGGGGCCTGCTGGCAGGTAACCCTGACTGCTGGGTGGGGGGTGCAGGGGGACATGAGTGGGACATGAGTGGGGGCCTGCTGGCAGGTGCCCCAGACTGCTGGGGGGTGGGGGTGCAGGGAGACATGAGTGGGGGCCTGCTGGCAAGTGCCCTTGACTGCTGGGGGTGGGGGTGCAAGGGGACATGAGTGAGGGCCTGCTGGCAGGTGCCCCTGACTGCTGGGGGGTGGGGGTGCAAGGGGACATGAGTGGGGGTCTGCTGGCAGATGCCCCTGACTGCTAGGGGGTGGGGGTGCTGTGGGACTTGAGTGGGGGCCTGCTGGCAGGTGCCCCTGACTGCTGGGGGGTGGGGTTGTGGGCGACATGAGTGGGGGCCTGCTGGCAGGTGCCCCTGACAGCTGGGGGGTGTAGGTGCTGGGGGACATGGGTGGGGGCCTGCTGGCAGGTGCCCCTGACTGCTGGGGGGTGGGGGTGCAGGGGGACATGAGTGGGACATGAGTGGGGGCCTGCTGGCAGGTGCCCCTGACTGCTGGGGGGTGGGGGTGCTGGGGGACATGAGTGGGGGCCTGCTGGCAGGTGCCCTGACTGCTGGGGGGTGGAGGTGCACGGGGACATGAGTGGGAAATGAGTGGGGGTGTGCTGGCAGGTGTCCCTGACTGCTGGGGGGTGGGTGTGCTGGGGGACATGAGTGGGGCCTGCTGGCAGGTACCCCTGACTGCTGGGGGGGTGCAGGGGGACATGAGTGGGACATGAGTGGGGGCCTGCTGGCAGGTGCCCCTGACTGCTGGGGGTGGGGGTACAAGGGGACATGAGTGGGGGCCTGCTGGCAGGTGCCCCTGACTGCTGGCGGGTGGGGGTGCAGGGGGACATGAGTGGGACATGAGTGGCGGCCTGCTGGCAGGTGCCCCTGACTGCTGGGGGGTTGGGGTGCAAGGGGACATGAGTGGGGGCCTGCTGGCAGTTGTCCCTGACTGCTGGGGGTTGGGGGTGCTGGGGAACATGAGTGGGTGCCTGCTGGCAGGTGCCCCTGACTGCTGGGGGGTGGGGGTGCAAGGGGACATGAGTGGGGGTCTGCTGGCTGGTGCCCCTGACTGCTGGGGGGTGGGGGTGCAGGGGGACATGAGTGGGACATGAGTGGTGGCTTCTGGCAGGTGCCCCTGACTGCTGGGGGGTGGGGGTGCAAGGGGACATGGGCCTGCTGGCAGGTGCCCCTGACTGCTGGGGGGTGGGGGTACTGGGGGACATGAGTGGGGGCCTGCTGGCAGGTGCCACTGACTGCTGGGGGGTGGGGGTGCAGAGGGACATGAGTGGGACATGAGTGGGGGCCTGCTGGCAGGTGCCCCTGACTGCTGGGGGTGGGGGTACAAGGGGACATGAGTGGGGGCCTGCTGGCAGGTGCCCCTGACTGCTGGCGGGTGGGGGTGCAGGGGGACATGAGTGGGACATGAGTGGCGGCCTGCTGGCAGGTGCCCCTGACTGCTGGGGGGTTGAGGTGCAAGGGGACATGAGTGGGGGCCTGCTGGCAGTTGTCCCTGACTGCTGGGGGTTGGGGGTGCTGGGGAACATGAGTGGGTGCCTGCTGGCAGGTGCCCCTGACTGCTGGGGGGTGGGGGTGCAAGGGGACATGAGTGGGGGTCTGCTGGCTGGTGCCCCTGACTGCTGGGGGGTGGGGGTGCAGGGGGACATGAGTGGGACATGAGTGGTGGCTTCTGGCAGGTGCCCCTGACTGCTGGGGGGTGGGGGTGCAAGGGGACATGGGCCTGCTGGCAGGTGCCCCTGACTGCTGGGGGGTGGGGGTACTGGGGGACATGAGTGGGGGCCTGCTGGCAGGTGCCACTGACTGCTGGGGGGTGGGGGTGCAGAGGGACATGAGTGGGACATGAGTGGGGGTGTGCTGGCAGGTGTCCCTGACTGCTGGTGGGTGGGTGTGCTGGGGGACATGAGTGGGGCCTGCTGGCAGGTAACCCTGGCTGCTGGGGGGTGCAGAGGGACATGAGTGGTACATGAGTGGGGGCCTGCTGGCAGGTGCCCCTGACTGCTGGGGGGTGGGGGTGCAAGGGGACATGAGTGGGGGCCTGCTGGCTGGAGCCCCTGACTGCTGGGGGGTGGGGGTGCAGGGGGACATGAGTGGGACATGAGTGGGGTCCTGCTGGCAGGTGCCCCTGACTGCTGGGGGTGGGGGTGCAAGGGGACATGAGTGGGGGCCTGCTGGCAGGTGCCCCTGACTGCTGGGGGGTGGGGGTGCAAGGGGACATGAGTGGGGGCCTGCGGCAGGTGCCCCTGACTGCTGGGGGTGGGGGTGCAAGGGGACATGAGTGGGGGCCTGCTGGCAGATGCCATTGATTGCTTGGGGTAGGGGTGCTGGGGGACATGAATGGGGGCCTGCTGGCAGGTGCCCCTGACTGCTGGGTGGTGGGGGTGCTGGGGGACATGAGTGGGGGCCTGATGGCAGGTTCCCCTGACTGCTGGGGGGTGGGGGTACAGGGGGCCATGAGTGGGACATGAGTGGGGGCCTGCTGGCAGGTGCCCCTGACTGCTGGGGGGCAGGGGTGCAATTGGACATGAGTGGGGGCCTGCTGGCAGGTGCCCCTGACTGCTGGGGGGTGTGGGTGCAAGGGGACATGAGTGGGGGCCTGCGGCAGGTGCCCCTGACTTCTGGGGGGTGGGGTGCTGGGGGACATGAGTGGAGGCCTGTTGGCAGGTGCCCCTGACTGCTGGGGGGTGGGGGTGCTGGGGGACATGAGTGCTGGCCTGCTGGCAGGTGCCCCTGACTGCTGGGGGGTGGGGGTGCAGGGGGACATGAGTGGGACATGAGTGGGGGCCTGCTGGCAGGTGCCCCTGACTGCTGGGGGGTAGGAGTGCAAGGGGACATGAGTGGGGGCCTGCTGGCAGATGCCCCTGACTGCTGGGGGTTTGGGGTGCTGGGGGACATGAGTGGGGGCCTGCTGGCAGGTGCCCCTGACTGCTGGGGGGTGGGGTGTGCTGGGGGACATGAGTGGGGGCCTGCTGGCAGATGCCTCTGACTGCTGGGGCGTGGGGGTGCAAAGGGACATGAGTGGGGGCCTGCTGGCAGGTGCCTCTGACTGCTGGGGGGTGGGGGTGCAGGGGGACATGAGTGGGGGCCTGCTGGCAGGTACCCCTGACTGCTGGGGGGTAGGGGTGCAGTGGGACATGAGTGGGGAATGAGTGGGGGCCTGCAACAGGTGCCCCTGACTGCTGGGGGTGTGGGTGCAAGGGGACTTGAGTGGGGGCCTGCTGGCAGATGCCCCTGACTGCTGGGGGGTGGGGGTACTGGGGGACATGAGTGGGGGCCTGCTGGAAGGTGCTCCTGACTGCTGGGGGGTGGGAGTGCTGGGGGACATGAGTGGGGGCCTGCTGGCAGGTGCCCTGCCTGCTGGGGGGTGGGGGTGCAGGGGGACATGAGTGGGACATGAGTGGGGGTGTGCTGGCAGGTGTCCCTGACTGCTGGTGGGTGGGTGTTCTGGGGGACATGAGTGGGGCCTGCTGGCAGGTAACCCTGACTGCTGGGGGGGGTGCAGGGGGACATGAGTGGGACATGAGTGGGGGCCTGCTGGCAGGTGCCCCTGACTGCTGGGGGGTGGGGTGCAGGGAGACATGAGTGGGGGCCTGCTGGCAAGTGCCCTTGACTGCTGGGGGTGGGGGTGCAAGGGGACATGAGTGAGGGCCTGCTGGCAGGTGCCCCTGACTGCTGGGGCTTGGGGGTGCAAGGGGACATGAGTGGGGGTCTGCTGGCAGATGCCCCTGACTGCTAGGGGGTGGGGGTGCCCTGGGACTTGAGTGGGGGCCTGCTGGCAGGTGCCCCTGACTGCTGGGGGGTGGGGTTCTGGGCGACATGAGTGGGGGCCTGCTGGCAGGTTCCCCTGACTGCTGGGGGGTGGGGGTGCTGGGGGACATGAGTGGGGGCCTGCTGGCAGGTGCCCCTGACTTCTGGGGGGTGAGGGTGCAGGGGGACATGAGTGGGACATGAGTGGGGGCCTGATGGCAGGTGCCCCTGACTGCTGGGGGGTGGGGGTGCTGGGGGACATGAGTGGGGGCCTGCTGGCAGGTGCTCTGACTGCTGGGGGATGGGGGCGCAGGGGGACATGAGTGGGAAATGAGTAGGGGTGTGCTGGCAGGTGTCCCTGACTGCTGGGGGGTGGGTGTGCTGGGGGACATGAGTGGGGCCTGCTGGCAAGTACCCCTGGCTGCTGGGGGGGGTGCCGGGGGACATGAGTGGGACATGAGTGGGGGCCTGCTGGCAGGTGCCCCTGACTGCTGGGGGGTGGGGGTGCAAGGTGACATGAGTGGGGGCCTGCTGGCAGGTGCCCCTGACTGCTGGTGGGTGGGGGTGCAGGGGGACATGAGTGGGACATGAGTGGGGGCCTGCTGGCAGGTGCCCCTGACTGCTGGGGGGTGGGGGTGCAGGGAGACATGAGTGGGGGCCTGCTGGCAAGTGCCTTTGACTGCTGGGGGTGGGGGTGCAAGTGGACATGAGTGAGGGCCTGCTGGCAGGTGCCCCTGACTGCTGGGGGGTGGGGGTGCAAGGGGACATTGGTGGGGGTGTGCTGGCAGATGCCCCTGACTGCTAGGGGGTGGGGGTGCTGTGGGACTTGAGAAGGGGCCTGCTGGCAGGTGCCCCTGACTGCTGGGGGGTGGGGTTCTGGGCGACATGAGTGGGGGCCTGC
The DNA here is from genome assembly GCF_040938575.1 of Ambystoma mexicanum. Lineage (NCBI taxonomy): Eukaryota > Metazoa > Chordata > Amphibia > Caudata > Ambystomatidae > Ambystoma > Ambystoma mexicanum. The sequence continues at coordinate 420,827,001 of NC_090926.1, read as the reverse complement.
TGGCAGGTGCCCCTGACTGCTGGGGGGTGGGGGTGCTGGGGGACATGAGTGGGGGCCTGCTGGCAGGTGCCCCTGACTGCTGGGGGGTGGGGGTGCAGGGGGACATGAGTGGGACATGAGTGGGGGCCTGCTGGCAGGTGCCCCTGACTGCTGGGGGGTGGGGGTGCTGGGGGACATGAGTGGGGGCCTGCTGGCAGGTGCCCTGACTGCTGGGGGGTGGGGGTGCAGGGGGACATGAGTGGGAAATGAGTGGTGGTGTGCTGGCAGGTGTCCCTGACTGCTGGGGGGTGGGTGTGCTGGGGGACATGAGTGGGGCCTGCTGGCAGGTACTCCTGACTGCTGGGGGGGGTGCAGGGCGACATGAGTGGGACATGAGTGGGGGCCTGCTGGCAGGTGCCCCTGACTGCTGGGGGGTGGGGGTGCAAGGGGACATGAGTGGGGGCCTGCTGGCAGGTGCCCCTGACTGCTGGTGGGTGGGGGTGCAGGGGGACATGAGTGGGACATGAGTGCCGGCCTGCTGGCAGGTGCCCCTGACTGCTCGGGGGTGGGGGTGCAAGGGGACATGAGTGGGGGCCTGCTGGCAGGTGTCCCTGACTGCTGGGGGTTGGGGGTGCTGGGGAACATGAGTGGGGGCCTGCTGGCAGGTGCCCCTGACTGCTGGGGGGTGGGGGTGCAAGGGGACATGAGTGGGGGCCTGCTGGCTGGTGGCCCTGACTGCTGGGGGGTGGGGGTGCAGGGGGACATGAGTGGGGGCCTGCTGGCAGGTGCCCCTGACTTCTGGGGGGTGAGGGTGCAGGGGGACATGAGTGGGACATGAGTGGGGGCCTGATGGCAGGTGCCCCTGACTGCTGGGGGGTGGGGGTGCTGGGGGACATGAGTGGGGGCCTGCTGGCAGGTGCCCCTGACTGCTGGGGGGTGGGGGTGCTGGGGGACATGAGTGGGGGCCTGCTGGCAGGTGCCCCTGACTTCTGGGGGGTGAGGGTGCAGGGGGACATGAGTGGGACATGAGTGGGGGCCTGATGGCAGGTGCCCCTGACTGCTGGGGGGTGGGGGTGCTGGGGGACATGAGTGGGGGCCTGCTGGCAGGTGCTCTGACTGCTGGGGGATGGGGGCGCAGGGGGACATGAGTGGGAAATGAGTAGGGGTGTGCTGGCAGGTGTCCCTGACTGCTGGGGGGTGGGTGTGCTGGGGGACATGAGTGGGGCCTGCTGGCAGGTACCCCTGGCTGCTGGGGGGGTGCAGGGGGACATGAGTGGGACATGAGTGGGGGCCTGCTGGCAGGTGCCCCTGACTGCTGGGGGGTGGGGGTGCAAGGTGACATGAGTGGGGGCCTGCTGGCAGGTGTCCCTGACTGCTGGTGGGTGGGGGTGCAGGGGGACATGAGTGGGACATGAGTGGGGGCCTGCTGGCAGGTGCCCCTGACTGCTGGGGGGTGGGGGTGCAGGGAGACATGAGTGGGGGCCTGCTGGCAAGTGCCTTTGACTGCTGGGGGTGGGGGTGCAAGTGGACATGAGTGAGGGCCGGCTGGCAGGTGCCCCTGACTGCTGGGGGGTGGGGGTGCAAGGGGACATTGGTGGGGGTGTGCTGGCAGATGCCCCTGACTGCTAGGGGGTGGGGGTGCTGTGGGACTTGAGTGGGGGCCTGCTGGCAGGTGCCCCTGACTGCTGGGGGGTGGGGTTCTGGGCGACATGAGTGGGGGCCTGCTGGCAGGTGCCCCTGACTGCTGGGGGGTGGGGGTGCTGGGGGACATGAGTGGGGGCCTGCTGGCAGGTGCCCCTGACTGCTGGGGGGTGGGGGTGCAGGGGGACATGAGTGGGACATGAGTGGGGGCCTGCTGGCAGGTGCCCCTGACTGCTGGGGGGTGGGGGTGCTGGGGGACATGAGTGGGGACTGCTGGCAGGTGCCCCTGACTGCTGGGGGGTGGGGGTGCAGTGAGACATGAGTGGGGGCCTGCTGGCAAGTGCCTTTGACTGCTGGGGGTGGGGGTGCAAGTGGACATGAGTGAGGGCCGGCTGGCAGGTGCCCCTGACTGCTGGGGGGTGGGGGTGCAAGGGGACATTGGTGGGGGTGTGCTGGCAGATGCCCCTGACTGCTAGGGGGTGGGGGTGCTGTGGGACTTGAGTGGGGGCCTGCTGGCAGGTGCCCCTGACTGCTGGGGGGTGGGGTTCTGGGCGACATGAGTGGGGGCCTGCTGGCAGGTGCCCCTGACTGCTGGGGGGTGGGGGTGCTGGGGGACATGAGTGGGGGCCTGCTGGCAGGTGCCCCTGACTGCTGGGGGGTGGGGGTGCAGGGGGACATGAGTGGGAAATGAGTGGTGGTGTGCTGGCAGGTGTCCCTGACTGCTGGGGGGTGGGTGTGCTGGGGGACATGAGTGGGGCCTGCTGGCAGGTACTCCTGACTGCTGGGGGGGGTGCAGGGCGACATGAGTGGGACATGAGTGGGGGCCTGCTGGCAGGTGCCCCTGACTGCTGGGGGGTGGGGGTGCAAGGGGACATGAGTGGGGGCCTGCTGGCAGGTGCCCCTGACTGCTGGTGGGTGGGGGTGCAGGGGGACATGAGTGGGACATGAGTGCCGGCCTGCTGGCAGGTGCCCCTGACTGCTCGGGGGTGGGGGTGCAAGGGGACATGAGTGGGGGCCTGCTGGCAGGTGTCCCTGACTGCTGGGGGTTGGGGGTGCTGGGGAACATGAGTGGGGGCCTGCTGGCAGGTGCCCCTGACTTCTGGGGGGTGGGGGTGCAAGGGGACATGAGTGGGGGCCTGCTGGATGGTGCCCCTGACTGCTGGGGGGTGGGGGTGCAGGGGGACATGAGTGGGACATGAGTGGCGGCTTCTGGCAGGTCCCCCTGACTGCTGGGGGGTTGGGGTGCAAGGGGACATGAGTGGGGGCCTGCTGGCAGGTGCCCCTGACTCCTGGGGGGTGGGGGTGCTGGGGGACATGAGTGGGGGCCTGCTGGCAGGTGCCCCTGACTGCTGGGGGGTGGGGGTGCTGGGGGACATGAGTGGGGGCCTGCTGGCAGGTGCCCCTGACTGCTGGGGGGTGGGGGTGCTGGGGGAAATGAGTGGGGGCCTGCTGGCAGGTGCCCTGACTGCTGGGGGGTGGGGGTGCAGGGGGACATGAGTGGGACATGAGTGGGGGTGTGCTGGCAGGTGTCCCTGACTGCTGGTGGGTGGGTGTGCTGGGGGACATGAGTGGGGGCCTGCTGGCAGGTGCCCCTGACTGCTGGGGGGTGGGGTTCTGGGCGACATGAGTGGGGGCCTGCTGGCAGGTGCCCCTGACTGCTGGGGGGTGGGGTTCTGGGCGACATGAGTGGGGGCCTGCTGGCAGGTGCCCCTGACTGCTGGGGGGTGGGGGTGCTGGGGGACATGAGTGGGGGCCTGCTGGCAGGTGCCCCTGACTGCTGGGGGGTGAGGGTGCAGGGGGACATGAGTGGGACATGAGTGGGGGCCTGATGGCAGGTGCCCCTGACTGCTGGGGGGTGGGGGTGCTGGGGGACATGAGTGGGGGCCTGCTGGCAGGTGCTCTGACTGCTGGGGGATGGGGGCGCAGGGGGACATGAGTGGGAAATGAGTAGGGGTGTGCTGGCAGGTGTCCCTGACTGCTGGGGGGTGGGTGTGCTGGGGGACATGAGTGGGGCCTGCTGGCAGGTACCCCTGGCTGCTGGGGGGGTGCAGGGGGACATGAGTGGGACATGAGTGGGGGCCTGCTGGCAGGTGCCCCTGACTGCTGGGGGGTGGGGGTGCAAGGTGACATGAGTGGGGGCCTGCTGGCAGGTGCCCCTGACTGTTGGTGGGTGGGGGTGCAGGGGGACATGAGTGGGACATGAGTGGGGGCCTGCTGGCAGGTGCCCCTGACTGCTGGGGGGTGGGGTGCAGGGAGACATGAGTGGGGGCCTGCTGGCAAGTGCCTTTGGCTGCTGGGGGTGGGGGTGCAAGTGGACATGAGTGAGGGCCTGCTGGCAGGTGCCCCTGACTGCTGGGGGGTGGGGGTGCAAGGGGACATGAGTGGGGGTGTGCTGGCAGATGCCCCTGACTGCTAGGGGGTGGGGGTGCTGTGGGACTTGAGTGGGGGCCTGCTGGCAGGTGCCCCTGACTGCTGGGGGGTGGGGTTCTGGCCGACATGAGTGGGGGCCTGCTGGCAGGTGCCCCTGACTGCTGGGGGGTGGGGGTGCTGGGGGACATGAGTGGGGGCCTGCTGGCAGGTGCCCCTGACTGCTGGGGGGTGGGGGTGCAGGGGAACATGAGTGGGACATGAGTGGGGGCCTGCTGGCAGGTGCCCCTGACTGCTGGGGGGTGGGGGTGCTGGGGGACATGAGTGGGGGCCTGCTGGCAGGTGCCCTGACTGCTGGGGGGTGGGGGTGCAGGGGGACATGAGTGGGAAATGAGTGGTGGTGTGCTGGCAGGTGTCCCTGACTGCTGGGGGGTGGGTGTGCTGGGGGACATGAGTGGGGCCTGCTGGCAGGTACTCCTGACTGCTGGGGGGGGTGCAGGGCGACATGAGTGGGACATGAGTGGGGGCCTGCTGGCAGGTGCCCCTGACTGCTGGGGGGTGGGGGTGCAAGGGGACATGAGTGGGGGCCTGCTGGCAGGTGCCCCTGACTCCTGGTGGGTGGGGGTGCAGGGGGACATGAGTGGGACATGAGTGCCGGCCTGCTGGCAGGTGCCCCTGACTGCTCGGGGGTGGGGGTGCAAGGGGACATGAGTGGGGGCCTGCTGGCAGGTGTCCCTGACTGCTGGGGGTTGGGGGTGCTGGGGAACATGAGTGGGGGCCTGCTGGCAGGTGCCCCTGACTGCTGGGGGGTGGGGGTGCAAGGGGACATGAGTGGGGGCCTGCTGGCTGGTGCCCCTGACTGCTGGGGGGTGGGGGTGCAGGGGGACATGAGTGGGACATGAGTGGCGGCTTCTGGCAGGTCCCCCTGACTGCTGGGGGGTTGGGGTGCAAGGGGACATGAGTGGGGGCCTGCTGGCAGGTGCCCCTGACTCCTGGGGGGTGGGGGTGCTGGGGGACATGAGTGGGGGCCTGCTGGCAGGTGCCCCTGACTGCTGGGGGGTGGGGGTGCTGGGGGACATGAGTGGGTGCCTGCTGGCAGGTGCCCCTGACTGCTGGGGGGTGGGGGTGCTGGGGGAAATGAGTGGGGGCCTGCTGGCAGGTGCCCTGACTGCTGGGGGGTGGGGGTGCAGGGGGACATGAGTGGGACATGAGTGGGGGTGTGCTGGCAGGTGTCCCTGACTGCTGGTGGGTGGGTGTGCTGGGGGACATGAGTGGGGCCTGCTGGCAGGTAACCCTGACTGCTGGGGGGGTGCAGGGGGACATGAGTGGGACATGAGTGGGGGCCTGCTGGCAGGTGCCCCTGACTGCTGGGGGTGGGGGTGCAGGGAGACATGAGTGGGAGCCTGTTGGCAGGTGCCCTTGACTGCTGGGGGGTGGGGGTGCAGTGGGACATGAGTGGGGAATGAGTGGGGGCCTGCAACAGGTGCCCCTGACTGCTGGGGGTGGGGGTGCAAGGGGACTTGAGTGGGGGCCTGCTGGCAGAGTCCCCTGACTGCTGGGGGGTGGGGGTACTGGGGGACATGAGTGGGGGCCTGCTGGCAGGTGCTCCTGACTGCTGGGGGGTGGGAGTGCTGGGGGACATGAGTGGGGGCCTGCTGGCAGGTGCCCTGACTGCTGGGGGGTGGGGGTGCAGGGGGACATGAGTGGGACATGAGTGGGGGTGTGCTGGCAGGTGTCCCTGACTGCTGGTGGGTGGGTGTGCTGGGGGACATGAGTGGGGCCTGCTGGCAGGTAACCATGACTGCTGGGGGGGGGGTGCAGGGGGACATGAGTGGGACATGAGTGGGGGCCTGCTGGCAGGTGCCCCTGACTGCTGGGGGGTGGGGGTGCAGGGAGACATGAGTGGTGGCCTGCTGGCAAGTGCCCTTGACTGCTGGGGGTGGGGGTGCAAGGGGACATGAGTGAGGGCCTGCTGGCAGGTGCCCCTGACTGCTGGGGGGTGGGGGTGCAAGGGGACATGAGTGGGGGTCTGCTGGCAGATGCCCCTGACTGCTAGGGGGTGGGGGTGCCCTGGGACTTGAGTGGGGGCCTGCTGGCAGGTGCCCCTGACTGCTGGGGGGTGGGATTCTGGGCGACATGAGTGGGGGCCTGCTGGCAGGTGCCCCTGACTGTTGGGGGGTGGGGGTGCTGGGGGACATGAGTGGGGGCCTGCTGGCAGGTGCCCCTGACTGCTGGGGGGTGAGGGTGCAGGGGGACATGAGTGGGACATGAGTGGGGGCCTGCTGGCAGGTGCCCCTGACTGCTGGGGGGTGGGGGTGGGGGTGCTGGGGGACATGAGTGGGGGCCTGCTGGCAGGTGCTCTGACTGCTGGGGGGTGGGGGTGCAGGGGGACATGAGTGGGAAATGAGTAGGGGTGTGCTGGCAGGTGTCCCTGACTGCTGGGGGGTGGGTGTGCTGGGGGACATGAGTGGGGCCTGCTGGCAGGTACCCCTGGCTGCTGGGGGGGGGTGCAGGGGGACATGAGTGGGACATGAGTGGGGGCCTGCTGGCAGGTGCCCCTGACTGCTGGGGGGTGGGGGTGCAAGGTGACATGAGTGGGGGCCTGCTGGCAGGTGCCCCTGACTGCTGGTGGGTGGGGGTCCAGGGGGACATGAGTGGGACATGAGTGGGGGCCTGCTGGCAGGTGCCCCTGACTGCTGGGGGGTGGGGGTGCAGGGAGACATGAGTGGGGGCCTGCTGGCAAGTGCCCTTGACTGCTGGGGGTGGGGGTGCAAGTGGACATGAGTGAGGGCCTGCTGGCAGGTGCCCCTGACTGCTGGGGGGTGGGGGTGCAAGGGGACATGAGTGGGGGTGTGCTGGCAGATGCCCCTGACTGCTAGGGGGTGGGGGTGCTGTGGGACTTGAGTGGGGGCCTGCTGGCAGGTGCCCCTGACTGCTGGGGGGTGGGGTTCTGGGCGACATGAGTGGGGGCCTGCTGGCAGGTGCCCCTGACTGCTGGGGGGTGGGGGTGCTGGGGGACATGAGTGGGGGCCTGCTGGCAGGTGCCCCTGACTTCTGGGGGGTGGGGGTGCAGGGGGACATGAGTGGGGGCCTGCTGGCAGGTGCCCCTGACTGCTGGGGGGTGGGGGTGCTGGGTGACATGAGTGGGGGCCTGCTGGCAGGTGCCCTGACTGCTGGGGGGTGGGGGTGCAGGGGGACATGAGTGGGAAATGAGTGGGGGTGTGCTGGCAGGTGTCCCTGACTGCTGGGGGGTGGGTGTGCTGGGGGACATGAGTGGGGCCTGCTGGCAGGTACTCCTGACTGCTGGGGGGGGTGCAGGGGGACATGAGTGGGACATGAGTGGGGGCCTGCTGGCAGGTGCCCCTGACTGCTGGGGGTGGGGGTGCAAGGGGACATGGTTGGGGGCCTGCTGGCAGGTGCCCCTGACTGCTGGTGGGTGGGGGTGCAGGGGGACATGAGTGGGACATGAGTGGTGGCCTGCTGGCAGGTGCCCCTGACTGCTGGGGGGTGGGGGTGCAAGGGGACATGAGTGAGGGCCTGCTGGCAGGTGTCCCTGACTGCTAGGGGTTGGGGGTGCTGGGGAACATGAGTGGGGGCCTGCTGGCAGGTGCCCCTGACTGCTGGGGGGTGGGGGTGCAAGGGGACATGAGTGGGGGCCTGCTGGCTGGTGCCCCTGACTGCTGGGGGGTGGGGGTGCAGGGGGACATGAGTGGGACATGAGTGGCGGCTTCTGGCAGGTCCCCCTGACTGCTGGGGGGTGGGGGTGCAAGGGGACATGAGTGGGGGCCTGCTGGCAGGTGCCCCTGACTGCTGGGGGGTGGGGGTGCTGGGGGACATGAGTGGGGGCCTGCTGGCAGGTGCCCCTGACTGCTGGGGGGTGGGGGTGCTGGGGGACATGAGTGGGGGCCTGCTGGCAGGTGCCCCTGACTGCTGGGGGGTGGGGGTGCTGGGGGAAATGAGTGGGGGCCTGCTGGCAGGTGCCCTGACTGCTGGGGGGTGGGGGTGCAGGGGGACATGAGTGGGACATGAGTGGGGGTGTGCTGGCAGGTGTCCCTGACTGCTGGTGGGTGGGTGTGCTGGGGGACATGAGTGGGGCCTGCTGGCAGGTAACCCTGACTGCTGGGGGGGTGCAGGGGGACATGAGTGGGACATGAACGGGGGCCTGCTGGCAGGTGCCCCTGACTGCTGGGGGGTGGGGGTGCAGGGAGACATGAGTGGGGGCCTGCTGGCAGGTGCCCTTGAATGCTGGGGGTGGGGGTGCAAGGGGACATGAGTGGGGGCCTGCTGGCAGGTGCCCCTGACTGCTGGGGGGTGGGGGTGCTGGGGGACATGAGTGGGGCCCTTTGGCAGGTACCCCTGACTGCTGGGGGGGTGCAGGGGGACATGAGTGGGACATGAGTGGGGGCCTGCTGGCAGGTGCCCCTGACTGCTGGGGGGTGGGGGTGCAAGGGGACATGAGTGGGGGCCTGCTGGCAGGTGCCCCTGACTGCTGGCGGGTGGGGGTGCAGGGGGACATGAGTGGGACATGAGTGGCGGCCTGCTGGCGGGTGCCCCTGACTGCTGGGGGGTGGGGGTGCTGGGGAACATGAGTGGGGGCCTGCTGGCAGGTGCCCCTGACTGCTGGGGGGTGGGAGTGCTGAGGGACATGAGTGGGGGCCTGCTGGAAGGTGCTCTAACTGCTGGGGGTGGGGGTGCAGGGGGACATGAGTGGGACATGAGTGGGGGTGTGCTGGCAGGTGTCCCTGACTGCTGGTGGGTGGGTGTGCTGGGGGACATGAGTGGGGCCTTCTGGCTGGTAACCCTGACTGCTGGGGGGTGCAGGGGGACATGAGTGGGACATGAGTGTGGGCCTGCTGGCAAGTACCCTTGACTGCTGGGGGTGGGGGTGCAAGGGGACATGAGTGAGGGCCTGCTGGCAGGTGCCCCTGACTGCTGGGGGGTGGGGGTGCAAGGGGACATGAGTGGGGGTCTGCTGGCAGACTCCCCTGACTGCTAGGGGGTGGGGGTGCTGTGGGACTTGAGTGGGGGCCTGCTGGCAGGTGCCCCTGACTGCTGGGGGGTGGGGTTCTGGGCGACATGAGTGGGGGCCTGCTGGCAAGTACCCTTGACTGCTGGGGGTGGGGGTGCAAGGGGACATGAGTGAGGGCCTGCTGGCAGGTGCCCCTGACTGCTGGGTGGTGGGGGTGCTGGGGGACTTGAGTCGGGGCCTGCTGGAAGGTGCCCCTGACTGCTGGGGGGTGGGGGTGCAGGGGGACATGAGTGGGACATGAGTGGGGGCCTGCTGGCAGGTGCCCCTGACTGCTGGGGGGTGGGGGTGCTGGGGGACATGAGTGGGGGCCTGCTGGCAGGTACCCTGACTGCTGGGGGGTGGGGGTGCAGGGGGACATGAGTGGGAAATGAGTGGGGGTGTGCTGGCAGGTGTCCCTGACTGCTGGGGGGTGGGTGTGCTGGGGGACATTAGTGGGGCCTGCTGGCAGGTACCCCTGACTGCTGGGGGGGAGCATGGGTGACATGAGTGGGACATGAGTGGGGGCCTGCTGGCAGGTGCCCCTGACTGCTGGGGGGTGGGGGTGAAAGGGGACATGAGTGGGGGCCTGCTGGCAGGTGCCCCTGACTGCTGGCGGGTGGGGGTGCAGGGGGACATGAGTGGGACATGAGTGGCGGCCTGCTGGCAGGTGCACCTGACTGCTGGGGGTTGGGGGTGCAAGGGGACATGAGATGCGGGTTCTGGCAGGTGCCCCTGACTGCTGGGGGGTGGGGGTGCAAGTGGACATGAGTGGGGGCCTGCTGGCAGTTGCCCCTGACTGCTGGGGGGTGGGGGTGCTGGGGGACATGAGTGGGGGCCTGCTAGCAGGTTCCCCTGACTGCTGGGGGGTGGGGGTGCTGGGGTAAATGAGTGGGGGCCTGCTGGCAGGTGCCCTGACTGCTTGGGGGTGGGGGTGCAGGGGGACATGAGTGGGACATGAGTGGGGGTGTGCTGGCAGGTGTCCCTGACTGCTGGTTTGTGGGTGTGCTGGGGGACATGAGTGGGGCCTGCTGGCAGGTAACCCTGACTGCTGGGGGGGTGCAGGGGGACATGAGTGGGACATGAGTGGGGGCCTGCTGGCAGGTGCCCCTGACTGCTGGGGGTTGGGGGTGCAGGGAGACATGAGTGGGGGCCTGCTGGCAGGTGCCCTTGACTGCTGGGGGTGGGGGTGCAAGGGGACATGAGTGGGGGCCTGCTGGCAGGTGCCCCTGACTGCTGGGGGGTGGGGGTGCAAGGGGACATGAGTGGTGGTCTGCTGGCAGATGCCCCTGACTGCTGGGGGGTGGGGGTGCTGTGGGACATGAATGGGGGCCTGCTGGCAGGTGCCCCTGACTGCTGGGGGGTGGGGTTCTGGGCGACATGACTGGGGCCTGCTGGCAGGTGCCCCTGATGGCTGGGGGGTGGGGGTGCTGGGGGACATGAGTGGGGGCCTGCTGGCAGGTGCCCCTGACTGCTGGGGGGTGGGGGCGCAGGGGGACACGAGTGTGACATGAGTGGGGGCCTGCTGGCAGGTGCCCCTGACTGCTGGGGGGTGGGAGTGCTGGGGGACATGAGTGGGGGCCTGCTAGCAGGTGCCCTGACTGCTGGGGGGTGGGGGTGCAGGGGGACATGAGTGGGAAATGAGTGGGGGTGTGCTGGCAGGTGTCCCTGACTGCTGGGGGGTGGGTGTGCTGTGGGACATGAGTGGGGCCTGCTGGCAGGTACCCCTGACTGCTGGGGGGTACAGGGGGACACGAGTGGGACATGAGTGGGGGCCTGCTAGCAGGTGCCCCTGACTGCTGGGGGTTGGGGGTGCTGGGGGACATGAGTGGGGGCCTGCTGGCAGGTTCCCCTGACTGCTGGGGGGTGGGGGTGCTGTGGTAAATGAGTGGGGGCCTGCTGGCAGGTGCCCCTGACTGCTGGGGGGTGGAGGTGCAAGGGGACATGAGTGGGGGCCTGCTGGCAGGTGCCGCTGACTGCTGCCGTGTGGGGGTGCAGGGGGACATGAGTGGGACATGATTGGGGGCCTGCTGGCAGGTGCCCCTGACTGCTGGGGGTGGGGGTGCAAGGGGACATGTGTGGGGGCCTGCTGGCAGATGCTGCTAACTGCTGGGGGGTGGGGGTGCTGTGGGACATGAGTGGGGGCCTGCTGGCAGGTGCCCCTGACTGGGCAACATGAGTGGGGGCCTGCTGGCAGGTGCCCCTGACTGCTGGGGGGTGGGGGTGCTGGTGGACATGAGTGGGGGCCTGCTGGCAGGTGCTCCTGACTGCTGGGGGGTGGGGGTGCAGGGGGACATGAGTGGGACATGAGTGGCGGCCTGCTGGCAGGTGCCCCTGACTGCTGGGGGGTGGGGGTGCAAGTGGTCATGAGTGGGGGCCTGCTGGCAGGTGCCCCTGACTGCTGGGGGTTGGGGGTGCTGGGGAACACGAGTGGGGGCCTACTGGAAGGTGCCCCTGACTGCTGGGGGGTAGGGGTGCAAGGGGACATGAGTGGGGGCCTGCTGGCTGGTGCCCCTGACTGCTGAGGGGTGGGGGTGCAGGGGGACATGAGTGGGACATGAGTGGCAGCCTGCTGGCAGGTGCCCCTGACTGCTGGGGGTTGGGGTGCAAGGGGACATGAGTGGGGGCCTGCTGGCAGGTGCCCCTGACTGCTGGGGGGTGGGGGTGCTGGGGGCCATGAGTGGGGGCCTGTTGACAGGTGCCCCTGACTGCTGGGGGGTGGGGGTGCTGGGGGACATTAGTGGGGGCCTGCTGGCAGGTGCCCCTGACTGCTGGGGGGTGGGGGTGCAGGGGGACATGCGTGGGACATGAGTGGGGGCCTGCTGGCAGGTGCCCCTGACTGCTGGGGGGTGGGGGTGCTGGGGGAAATGAGTGGGGGCCTGCTGGCAGGTGCCCCTGACTGCTGGGGGGTGGGGGTGCTGGGGGATATGAGTGAGACATTAGTGGGGATCTGCTGGCCTGTGCCCCTGACTGCTGGGGGGTGTGTATGCTGGGGGACATGAGTGGGGGCCTGCTGGCAGGTGCCCCTGACTGCTGGGGGGTGCAGGGGGACATGAGTGGGACATGAGTGGGGGCCTGCTGGCAGGTGCCCCTGACTGCTGGGGGGTGGGGGTGCAGGGGGACATGAGTGGGACATGAGTGGGGGTCTGCTGGCAGGTGCCCCTGACTGCTGGGGGTTGGGGGTGCAAGGGGACATGAGTTGGGGCCTGCTGGCAGATGCCCCTTACTGCTGGTGGGTGGGGGTGCAGGGGGACATGAGTGGGACATGAGTGGGGGCCTGCTGGCAGGTGCCCCTGACTGCTGGGGGGTGGGGGTGCAAGGGGACACGAGTGGGGGCCTGCTGTCAGATGCTCTTGACTGCTGGGGGGTGGGGGTGCTGTGGGACATGAGTGGGGGCCTGCTGGCAGGTGCCCCTGACTGCTGGGGGGTGGGGGTTGCTGGGGGACATGAGTGGGGGCCTGCTGGCAGGTACCCCTGACTGCTGGGGGGTGGAGGTGCTGGGGGACATGAGTGGGGGCCTGCTGGCCGGTGCTCCTGACTGCTGGGGGGTGGGGGTGCAGGGGGACATGACTGGGACATGAGTCGGGGCCTGCTGGCAGGTGCCCCTCACTGCTGGGGGTTGGGGGTGCTGGTGGACATGAGTGGGGGCCTGCTGGCAGGTGCCCCTGACTGCTGGGGAGTGGGGGTGCAGGGGGACATGAATAGGACATGAGTGGGGGCCTGCTGGCATTTGCCCCTGACTGCTGGGGGATGGGGGTGTAGGGGGACATGAGTGGGACATGAGTGGGGGCCTGCTGGCAGGTGCCCCTGACTCCTGGGGGGTGCAGGGGGACATGAGTGGGACATGAGTGGGGGCCTGCTGGCAGGTGCCCCTGACTGCTGGGGGGTGGGGGTGCAGGGGGACATGAGTGGGGGCCTGCTGGCAGGTGCCCCTGACTGCTGGGGGGGTGCAAGGGGACACGCGTGGGGGCCTGCTGGCAGATGCCCTTGACTGCTGGGGGGTGGGGGTGCTGTGGGACATGAGTGGGGGCCTGTTGGCAGGTGCCCCTGACTGCTGGGGGGTGGGGGTGCAGGGGGACATGACTGGGACATGAGTCGGGGCCTGCTGGCAGGTGCCCCTCACTGCTGGGGGTTGGGGGTGCTGGTGGACATGAGTGGGGGCCTGCTGGCAGGTGCCCCTGACTGCTGGGGAGTGGGGGTTCAGGGGGACATGAATGGGACATGAGTGGGGGCCTGCTGGCATTTGCCCCTGACTGCTGGGTGATAGGGGTGTAGGGGGACATGAGTGGGACATGACTGGGGGCCTGCTGGCAGGTGCCCCTGACTCCTGGGGGGTGGGGTGCAGGGGGACATGAGTGGGACATGAGTGGGGGCCTGCTGGCAGGTGCCTCTGACTGCTGTGGGGTATGGGTGCTGGGGGACATGAGTGGGGGCCTGCTGGCAGGTTCCCCTGACTGCTGGGGGGTGGGTGTGCAAGGGGACATGAGTGGGGGCCTGCTGGCAGATGCCCCTGACTGCTGGGGGGTGGGGTGCTGGGGACATGAGTGGGGCCTACTGGCAGGTGCCCCTGACTGCGGGGGGTGGGGGTGCAAGAGGACATGAGTGGGGGCCTGCTGGCAGATGCCCCTGACTGCTGGGGGGTGGGGGTGCTGGGGGACATGAGTGGGGGCCTGCTGGCAGATGCCCCTGACTGCTGGGGGGTGGGGGTGCAGGGAGACATGTTGTTGATCATATTGCAAGGTGACATATGCATTGCCTGGGGGCATGCCCATGGTGGATGGGCTGCCTGCGGGACATGACCAGGGGTGCAGGCCTGTGGTGTGGCCTGCCTGCAGCGGTCATGGAGGGGGGAGAGGGACACCTGGGGGGACCCACACTGCCAATTCACCTGTAGGACTCCCCGCGCACCCCCGAAATACACGTTCCCCTCTCTGACAGCAAAATCGCATCTGAAACTTCCCGCTCACCCCTGAAATACATGTACCCAGGCCAATCGCGTGTGAAACTTCCCGCGCACCCCAGATTTACACGTACCCCGCTCGCCCAAGGCCAATCACGTGTGAAACTTCACGCGAACCCCTGAAATACACGTACCCTGCTCGCCCAAGGCCTATTTCGTGTGAAACTTCACGCAAACCCCTGAAATACACGTACCCCGCTCGTCCAAGGGCTATCGCATGTGAAAATTCCCACACACCCCCAAAATACACGCACACGCTATTTTTCACACAGCGGGTGTCAGTGTTTGTCGCGTACCCCTTTGCACGTCATTTGTCCTAGAGGGCCACAGTATGGGACATTCATCATGGCTGTATATACGTCCTTTTTGTTAGCGCACCTTTTGGCGCACATTTCCGCTACCACCTGCCTTCGTGTGGAGGGCGTGTTTAGGCCTGTACGCGTCTTTGCCTGTGCACTGGTTTGCCCTCTTCGATTCCATGAATACGTGTTGTAGGCAAGCGTGTGGGCGTTCCGCGCACTTGCCTCCTGTACTTCCCCCGTGACGCCCTCATTTTCACACGTTGTTCCCCATTCCGCGTGTCACGCCCCGTGTTACGCCTACTTTCGTGTGTGCGCCGTGCTATGTGCGCTTTTGCTGTGTGCTTAGCGCACGTGGTTTGAAGACGTGTGCGCCAGCGTGCGCCACGCAGTATTTTGGCGCACATCCTGGGATTTCCTCACGCACGGACTTCCATGAATCGCTGTGCGTGGGTTTCGCTGCGATTTTCACACTGGCACTGCGATTCGCATGCTTTCACGCGCTTGCACCGAAAATTTCAGCGCACATTATTTCCATGAATCGGCCTGTATACCTCTCCGTAACATTTGCATGCAAGTTGAAACTGTTCTAAGAACAAACGCGGTGTCCTGAAATGTTCGTAAATAAACAAAATAGGGGTGTTCCGAGGACACTATGCCGGTCCGTATTGTTCGCAACCAAGTTGAAACTGTTCTAAGAACACATGTGGTGTCCTCAAATGTGCGTAAATAAACAAAATGGAGGTGTCCTGAGAACGCTATGTCTGTCAGCAAGTTGAAACTGTTCTAAGAACAAACGCCTGTCCGTAACTGTTTGTTTGACGTGTGACGCTCTTTTAATTACTTCAGGACCCGAACAGTGTCCGTAGAACATCAACGCGCATGCGCAAACCAATGTCTGTGCCTTTGGTGTCCTGCGGACAGCCGCTCCCTTCGTGGACATGTTTGCGAAGCGATCATGTGACCGTGCCCACGCTGATTGTGTGTTCTGAATGCGGACACTGCTCGTGTCCCCGAACAATTTAAAAGTACATTTTCAAGTAATCCACAATATTTTTAAATAGAAACTCACCATAGCACAAGTCCCACATACTAATCCTGTGTTTCTACATACTTTTTGAAACATTTTGAACCTTTTTTTGTGTTCGATCTGTCCGCGGACAGCGAGCATGTCCGCAAACCGCGTACAAGCACCCCTATAAAAGACCACGCCCTAGAGCTTATTCTCATTGTGTTTCTGGCTATTCTACAGAGCACAGCAAATTTTACTGCCACCTGCAGATTTCCATCTTGAACCTGATGGCATCCATGGCTGCACTGCTGCCACCTGGTGCTGCATCTGCCTCAGCACAACCCCCACCCTCTCCACCACCACCACCTCCCCAAGGGCCTGAAGAGGGGAACAGGAGTGAGGATGCAGAGGAGGAAGAAGAGGATGACGAGGATGAGGTAGTTAAACTCCCTACTACCCGCATTCGGCATGAGTCTTGGGTGTGGCAGTTATTTACCATTCATGGGAATGGTCCTAAGGCTCGTGCGAACCAAGTCACCTGCAATGAGTGCAAAATGGTACTCAGTTGCGGGAAGCTTGGTTTGTACAGTTTTGGGACCCCTACCATGAAGCGACACCTAAGGTCATTTCACACTGGGGCCATTCGCATTTTGGGGTGCTACCCTATCATAACCATTGCAATTTTCTCTGGGAGGAAGTGGTGGCTCTGAAGAGAGCCTTTTGGTGGTGTTTGTGTTTGAACAATTATAAATACTCAACACCTACTACAAAATGGATGCTGTAATTCTAAAAAAGGTTGCAATGCATTTTGTATATTTCTCAGAAAAATCTGATTACCAGCATAAGTTAGATGGACTCCATCGCTGCGAAAAATGTATGTACTATGAAACATAATATTTTCATTGTGAAAAGAGGACATGTCAAAATCTCTTAGAAAGGCACAAACAGCATTATTGACATTGTGCCTTGCTTTCTCCATTTGTGGACCAAATGAAGAACAAAGCCACATTTGTCTCTGCGCAATCCGTGAAAAAATTACTTGAGAATTTGGAAACATGTCCATGACCTTCCCAAGTCCTTCTTTCATTGCAAATTGCAAAGAAATTCCAGACACATGTCCTAAATTGTTCCCTCAACAATGAATTATAATTATATCTGGATGTTGCTCTGTCTCCAAAGTAGCAGAGAGGTAGCAAGTCCAACCACTTCATTCCACGTACTCCATGCCAGTGTACTTCCACATGTGGAAATCCGAGATCTACAGCTACTCCACAGCTTTCTGCATGCACCTTCAACCAATGTATCCACAAATCTCCCAAAATCCAAACAATCTGTTTTCTGAAACACACAGCCATAGCTATCTGTTCTTCTATCAGCAAAAAGAGTATCTGAGAAACTCTCTACTGGCACAACACACCCACTAAACTTTCCTGACCAATCCCTTTCTATGCTCATTCCAATTTGCATGGCTTCCCAATCCAAAAATCCCCAGATGTAACACCCGATGTCCGCGAACTACCACCATGTCCGTGGACATATCGTAACATGGACAGCCCTTCTACCATTTCCAATTCACTCTCTGTGCCATTCCCTCATTGGATGTAACTAAGAAGTCACATGACCATCTACCAATCACATAGAAGACCTCTACATCTAACTGCATCATCATAGATCAGCACTGCAAATATACTGTGAATATCTCTGAGTACAAGTGTCATTTCATTGGAAAGCACCTTCTACAAGAAATACTGTACAAGTCTCCAAGATTTCTACTTGCAGCTCCATGCATATCAATATGCATGAACACAAACTACAGGTATGCATATTTCTGTAAAGTACATGTACAATTCTTCTAGTTTCATATAAACAGATTAACTGACTTTTACCTTGTATAATCTGTAAAATGAATTTACTGTCTTTTTTTCCATCTCCTAAAATCAACTTTCACTTACAAACCTTTATTCTATTTAATTTCTTTTTAGACACGCATATTCAAATCATGTTGAAGTAATATTTTTTAAATAAAATATATAAACTGCATATAGTCAAACAAAATTGCATGCACACACTATGTTCAAATCTCAAACAACAATACTTGTACAATATCATAAACATTTATGTGTTTATTTATTTATTTACTTACTTATATTTATATAGCGCAAGCAGCCCATGACATTGAGGCACTATTACTTGCAAGAGCTTAGTTACAGGAATAGTGGTATTCACTGGTACATTAGGAATTTCACAAGGCATAGTAAAGATATTTAGTTTGCTACAGTTAGTCATTGCAATACAGTTTATTCATTAAGAACATATGATATTTATTCAACTGGTGTGACATATCTTATGTGAATAAGATAGTTTTAATGGTTTTGAGGAAGGCGCTGAGGATGCCAATTTAAAAAATCAATGTCTAAATAAAAACAGTGCTATATACAAATAAAATTACTAATTTGTTTCTTTTACAATTGCAGTGAAGACCATTCTCCTGAAAAGAAGCAACCAAATTTGAAGTACAAAGAACAACTAAGAAGTAACCTGCTCATTTTAGAAAAAAAGTAAGTTGAATAACAACATAATATTTGTATTATTACTCAAACACACTATAAGGTTAATTCATGCTATTTCTGTGCCTAAAAATAGAGATTGTGCACCATTATGTCCAAAAATCCCCATTTCTTAAACAGCGATTTACAGCCAGAATGGCCTACAAATTCCTATTTTTCGACACACAAATTATCCAACTCAGCAGCTAGAATTTTGATGTTATAGAACAAACAACTGTTTTTATTGTATAGCATTAGATTTACTATTTGTACTTCTCCACACCACTAGCTTACTTTTTTCTGTCATGCAAACCCCAGTTTAGTAACACATTAATTCAAGAATACCCATCCCTACTAGTTGTAGTTGCCCAATGCACAATCACACACCATTACATACATCTTTATCATCTTACTCAAACACTCATGCACACAGCACACATACATTGCAGAACACCCCAACCCATACCTTCTTTATTTTTTTCAACAGACCCTAAAGAATGCCTACCAAAAATCAAGTCAGTAGAAAGCAACGCAGAAGTAGAGCAAATGAAAATAAATGTGTCTAACATATGCATCCATCTCTAGCAGAATTTGTAAAAAAAGTTGAAACAAAACAGTTAATACAGTCATTTAGTGAAACAAAAGAAATTTCAAGTACAGAAACTTTGCCTCCTCTATCAAAATGTAAAACACACCAGAAAACAATTAACATAAAATCAGCTATCACTGCAGATAAAATTGCTTCTATAAATATTGATATAGTGCAAAGTAAGCATACCAACAAAAGTATTTTAGCCAAAATGTTCCATCACAGAGTCCTTCAAAATCTTATAAAAACAGGAGAGAAACCAGGTTCAACCCTTAAAACCTATCGTGGGAAATTAATCTTAGAAGCGTTGATAGACAGTGCAATTCTTCTAAAAAAAAGTTCTTTATTTTAGTGAAAAACAAAATGAAACTACTAACAAAACTAATGACTACATTACAAAAAAAACTTCTCAATAAACAAAATGTCAACAGAAAAAACTTCTTAAATATCTGCGGAGGTGAATGGAGTCACACTACAAGCACAGAACCATACTTTAATGAAGAAGCATACAAACAAAAGCAAACAAATACAATTGCCATACATAGCAGTGGTCGAGGTTATGAAAAAGTTAATAATACCATAATGCAACAAGAAGTACTGCTTACAAAAATGTGCCCTGAAAACTTAGAATTACCTCTCCATTCAACTGAATCAGAACGTTAGTGTACAAATGCCCATGCACGTCAATGTGTAACATTCCCAAAAAAAGTTTCAAGTCTTTACGCCAATTCCTGAATCAATATTTGAAAGGCAAAGACAAAATCAAAATTAAATTACTGCAAAATATGGATACCTGTCCAGTGCGCAAGTACACAGGACTACAAGGACATTCATTGGCCTGCATTACGGGACCTACTTGCAAATCCACCTTCCATGATATCAAAAGGATATCAAAACATCATTCAACTATAAGAAATCTAGTCTATAAACTGTACTATGCTAAAAGTCCTGCTTTAGCACTCGCCAATTTAAATAACATTCTTCTACATGGTACAACAAAAGACCTACTTGAAGAAATCGACAATATCCAGAAAAAATATTTTGGAAGTGAAAGCCACTTACAGAATGAAATAGCTTTAAACCAAATTAGCAACAATTCTACGCATGGCAACCTTTTACTACACACATACAAAAAAGAAATACTAAAATGTAAAAGTACATCAGCTGAAGTACCAAATCATGTGTGTGTATGTTGCTGCAGAACTTTTTTATAAAAGTAACACAAAAACTGTAGACCTATCATACAAAATAGAAGACAATGAAGATTCTAAATGGTTTGAATAAGCTCTCTACCTTATAGCAGAAAACAAATACAAAATAACTGACCACTTAATACTTTGCAGTTACTGCACTACAAAACTTGACAACAACCAAAATCCTTCACGAGCTATCACAAATAATTTGGAATTATATCCACTCCCAAAACCCCTACAACAACTTAATTTATATGAGAGCATCATAATTCAAACAGTGCACCCATTTCAAGCAATAATACGCCTTCAACCAAAAACAGCAAAATTACCTCCCTCTGAATTAGTGAAAAGTATTTGTGGAAAAGTAGTGTATTTACCATTAGATCTAAAAGAAAATGTGCACACTCTAGGAGTGCAACGTCCAATGCAGCAATCTTTAATTATCTTAGTAAATGGAGTACCTACAAAAGACAAAAAATATGGCAACAGCTGGTAGATTTACATAAAGTTAGACAAGCCTTGCAATATCTTAAAGAGAATAATGAATACTACAAACAAATTAATATTGAAGAAAACTTGAAAGATACAACTGAAATAATTCAAGAGACACAAGAAGCTGGTCAATTTGAGCTCCTAGATCCTGCTACAATATCAATTTTTTTAGACCATTATACAATTCATCCATTGCACTCTAATGACACCATAGAAGATGCACTAGAAACATACAAAATGCTTCAAACAAAAGGATTACCAATAAGCATATGGGAACAAAGTATAAAAGCACGTGCTTTTCCTCTGCTCTTTCCTACTGGCAAAGGAGGAAGGTATGATGATAGACCTATTCAAATATCAGCATCAGAATACCGCTCATTACGGATGTATTCTGAAGATCCCCGATTTAGACAAAATGTGGAATACATATTCCACCTACTCTTTGAAAGTACACACACATTAAAATCAGGATCCCACTTTCAAAATTTGTCAGCTACACAATTATTACAAAAAGTGCAACAAAATGATGAGGTTTTACAATCAAATATTACAAATCTATTAGCAAATATGCGTGGTACTAAAGAGTACTGGTTTCGACGTCATGGAGATGTACGTTGTATTATCAGAAACCTTGGCCCACCCACTTGGTTTGTTACATTAAGTTGTGCAGAGCTGCATGGGAAGATGTACATGATTTCCTACACATATCAAACAAAAACAAAACAACATAGATATACTAACACCTGGAGAAATTTGTTCTCTGGATCCTGTTAATGTTTCAATATATTTTCACCATCGCTTCTTTGCTATGCTATAGTTTATTTGTAATAAAACTGTTCCTCCCCTTGGAGAAGTGCAGCACTTCTTTTGGAGAAAAGAATACCAAGCCAGAGGAGCACGACATATCTACATGCATTTATGGATTAAAGATGCTCCTAAATTTGGTCAAGACAGTGATGCCACTGTTTTACACTTTATTGAAAAATATGTCACTTGTTAAATTCCATCAGAAGCCACAAATAGTGATCTTCATGCACACATTTTACAATTTCAAAGACACAAATGTGGCAAATATTGTCATCGCAAAATCAAAAACAAAGGGAAATACTACACCAAAAGCTGCATTGGTTTCCCTAGACTGGTTACAAATACAGGTCAAGTGAACAACCTCATGTCTTCAGTTAGACCTAGTGTTAAAGGTAAGTCACCTAAAAATACATATTACATAAAAAGAACAGAAGAAGAAAAATATATCAATGATTACAATGCAATCATTGCCCACTTATGGAATTCAAACATAGACGTGCAGTACATTGCAGACAATTCCACTGCAGTTGCACAATATGTTACAGCATACTTAACCAAAGCAGAAAAAACAGAGCTCCAAGTCCTCTGAAATGATCTGTCTTCAGATAAAAGAGTGTCTCAGAAATTAAACAGCTTGGGCATAAAAATGCTCTCCCATAGAGAATGTGGGTCCTATGAAGCACCAGATTGTTTAACTGGTACTGCATTGTATGGTAAATCTGAAAATATAGTATGGCTAACTCTTGGTCCTGCTAAATCTAGAAAAAGAGTTCTTAAATCATACGAAGATATAGAAACAATAGCCAAATGTGATCCCAACAGCCAAGACATTTTAAAAAACAATTTATTGGACACATACTACCGAAACAGAAGTAATACTTTGGAAACCATGTGTCTATACCACATAGCCCAAAACTACACATACAAAAATAATATAAAACCTGATGAAAAAAAAGGTAAATACAGAGTGACAAACTGTGAAGGCAGCTTAGTTAAACTCACCAAACCAAATTTAATTAATCATATCAAATTGTCATTAAAGACTCCTCAACATAAAGAAGTATATTACATGTCCCTGCTACAACTCTTTAAACCATGGAGAAAAGAAGAAGAAATACTAGATAACAATGACTCATATGAAGATGCTTTCAAAGCAAATTAAAGCACTATAACTGATGTAAACTTTACACAGTACAAAACAATGTTGCACAATGAACAGCAACACGAAGAAGAACTGCAGGCCCAACTAGATAACGACACTCCTGACAGTAATCAACCTTCTGTAACAGGAAGCCAAGAACCACTGGGAGAACCACTAATAACAAATGAGGCAGAATTAGCTATGATAGAAGTAGAAAGCACCGTGTGTCAGTATGAAGATAAAGAAGACTTAACTATACTACAATCAAAACCAAACAATGAGCAACGTTGCATTTTTCAAGAAGTAACAAAAGAAATTGCACATGGTGTACAACATGAAAACAAAGAATGCACCTGTCAAAATTACAAAGTATTCTACTGTACGTCAGTGGTGAAGCTGGTTCTGGCAAAACATTCCTAATCAAAATCATCAGTAAGTACCTTCATTAATTGACAAACAACAAACTGTCAGCTGTTGTCACTGCCCCCACAGGTTTAGCTGCCTACAAAATAGGCGGTGTCACTTTACACCGATTAGTACTCCTGCCAGTAGAATACCAAAACAAATGTGACTATTACAAACTTTCTATAGAAGCTGCAATGGAACTACGCAGAGTATTAAAACAAATGAAAATGCTACTAATAGATGAAGTGAGCATGGTGTCCAACCTAATGTTGGCTTTGATTCACCTCAGAATACAAGAAGTACTCACAACAAACTACAAAGAGCTCTTTGCAGGAAAACACATTATTGTTTTCGGAGATCTTCTTCAATTTACACCAGTAAAAGGAGAGCCTATTTTTAAAACATTAGGAGACAAACTCTGCCGTAAAACTGTTGGCAGCATTGGAAATGTCAAACTTTGGCAACATTTCCAATACAGAGAATTAACAGAAAACATGCGGCAATCTACAGATCTCACCTATGGCAACATCTTAAAAAGTAGTAGAGTTGCTATACTATCTAAAGAAGCACAAGCAATATTGAAAAACTGGCACATTCATGCACTTTATGGCAATAATGCATGTGCTACCGATGTTATGGAACAATTAACCCATAAAAATGTCAATTGTATGGCCTTAATGCCAACTCTTGCAAGCTGTTTCAAATTCAATGAAATAATGTTAAATAAAGAAATGCAACCAATAATGGAAATTAGTGCCACAGACAAACTAGATGTACATGGTATGACACTATAAAATTTGCAAAGGACTAGGATTTTTTGTTTAAAGAGGCCTAGGACAGTGCCCGACGAAACTCGTATTGTCTAAAGAAAAAGTGTCCTAGCTCCTTTCACTACCTCACCCTTACGGATCCAAATTCAACTGTTCGGAAAACTTACGATCTGCCCTCCTTAATTGCAACAAATTACACTTACAACCATCATTGTAAAAATATATATATTGCTATGCTTTATTACAAATTCATTTTATATTATAAAACCTTTTTTCTTAAAAACACCATACCGACCACAATAATTCTAATATGTGGAGCAAAGAAAGAAAAAAATAAATGGGATGGAACACTAGTAAAGAACAAATGAAGAAAAAAGAGATCCTGAGGTAGGACTAATAAAGTTCTGTGTAAACGTTAAGAAAAAACGTGCACCATTAATAAACAAAAAAACGGAAGGACAGTTATTGTAGAAAATGTTACTCTTTGTGGTTGTTATTAACATTACGAACCAAAAACATCCAATTGTGTACTAGACAAAACATATAACAAAAAAATATAAAACATTAGCATCTTTGGTCAAACCACAAGTCTGATGTCTAATTTTGAATCTCTTGAATTAATGATGAGATCCTATTATTAGTTCTGAATACAAAGCAGCTCTTAATGCCTTATTGAAACCGTGACATCTTTCTCACAGACAAAAAACCCGACATGTTTCATTCCCATTATCCTTCAAGAGGGTTGTTAACAGCAAATTTTTCAGGGGGATGTACTGTAAACAACTTAGACTATTAACAACTTAAAGACTTATCTCACTGCCAACTTATGAATAGTAGCCGGGGTAACAGAAGTGTCTTCGTGTGCGGAGGTTCTGCTCTCTGCAAGAAAGTGGGATGGCAAAGCCTAGTCAGTGGTGGAACAGAGACGACTATGTATAATCTGATAACAATCAAGTGGTATCAAAAAAGATAAATGCACTCTGTTGATCTCTAGTAATGTGACAGTGAAAAACTTTCATCTCGTGCTCACATATGTAGCACACTGTAAACCAAGTGTGCACTACTATGTCGCACAGGTTTGTAATATGCGGGTTCTCTAAAATTCTGTTCTTTATGGAAACAATACATATACAAAGTATTATGTGTATATGACCACAACTGTACTGTGTAAAATGAAAAGTACCAATCTCATATCCTTGTAAATGGTAGTCTCAACTGACCTTCAGCTTGCGTCTTTATAATTTAGATGTCGGCAGGATTTTTGAATCATCATGCAGCCGAGAACGTCTTGAAGAGTCTAGGCTTTAAATACCATCGCACCATCCACCTTTTAGGGCACTAAGCTGTGTCTATGAACATGTGGAAAGAAAGAAAGCAAGGAAAGCTTAACTAAAAGTGCAAGCGGGAGCCGCTTGAAAGCGGGTTGGAAATCTGAATGTAAACGGTGATGGCGAACGGCAAGGTCCGCTCATGAAAGTTCCTTCTGAATTTACCTTGCATTGCCTTCTCTCCGCACGTGCTCGCGCTGGGCGGTCTCATCTCCCGCGTTCCTCTGTACCGGTAGCATGTCCTCACTAAGCATTGCAGCGCTACTGGATGTAAAAGTAGCTGCATGCTCGACGGACATAGAAATAGAAGACGGTAAAGGAAGCAGTGTATTTGTGGAAATAAAGGGGGTCATCTTGAAACAGAATGTATGTCTGCCCTGCTATGCCTACCACACTGTGGGTTAAAGTGAAAGCAACCTTGCTTTTTTCACTGGAACTCCATGATTTAAGTATAATGTTGCTCATAACTGAATGGTTTATTGACTGTTGTACATTACACTTGCCTGACGAGATGTTAATTCGAAATCACTCATAAATGGATAGTGCTTTGGCATACAACTTTACACAAATAGGACTCCTTGATTTAGTAAAACCAATATATTCTATTATGTGGATTAAAGTAAATAATTACCACATTACATCAGAGTTTTACACGGTTGGCTGCTCAAATCTTTCTCACAAATTGGTCTAGTCAATCTGTTCGTTAAGTCTTGTCTCGACTGAGTTGCAAAGGTAAATTAATCTTTGTTCTTTCTCAAACAGTCTTTTCTTGTTTGATGCTGTATTTTCTTTCTTTCCCACTTGTATCAGGACGCTCCAAGTTAAGGATTCCTGTGTGTGGTCCATGGCCAATAAGTGACCCACAAGGGAGGGAGTAATGTTCTTATTTCTGATACAGCTTTTATGTTCTGTAATTCTTGTTTTTATTTTCCATTCCATCATGCCAATATATATTTTGTAGCAAGGGCACCAGATCACATAAACTACCATCTGTGAGTTACAATTAGTGAACTGTATTTGTTGCCATGGCTTCTTTAAACCCAAATCGACTTCTTTTGTGCGCTTGGTGTTGGAACAACAACTGCAATGTCCACAAGGTGTGTGTCCAATGGGTTGCGCAGAGTATTAAAACAAATGAAAATGCTACTAATAGTTGAATTGAGCATGGTGTCCAACCTAATGTTGGCTTTGATTCACCTCAGATTACAAGAAGTACTCAAAATAAACTATGAAGAGGTTTTTGTAAGAAAACACGTTATTGTTTTCGGAGATCTTCTTCAATTGACACCAGTAAAAGGTGATCCTATTTTTAAAACATTAGGACACAAACTCTGCCGTAAAACTGTTGGCAGCATTGGAAATGTCAACCTTTGGCAACTTTTCCAATACAGAGAATTAACAGAAAACATGCGGCAATCTGCAGATCTCACTTACGCCAACATCTTAAGTATTAGAGTTGGTATACTATCTAAAGAAGCACAAGCAATATTGAAAATCTGGCACATTCATGCACTTTATGGTGATAATGCATGTGCTACAGATGTTATGGATCATTAACTCATAAAAATGTCAATTGTATGGCCTTAATGCCAACTCTTGCAAGCTGTTTCAAATTCAATGAAATAATGTTAAATAAAGAAATGCAAACAATAATGGAAATTAGCGCCACAGACAAACTAGATGTACATGGTATGACACTACCCATGTGTGAGCAAGCCACAACAAGACTAAATAGTTTAGAAAATTCAATCTCCAACAAAGCTGGGTTGGAAAAGATATTAAAATTATCCTTAAATTGCAGAGTAATGCTTAAACGTAACCTTGACGTGGACCAAGGACTAGTTAATGGAGCACTGGGTACAGTTGTTGGCTTTCAAACATACCCACGTGACAACAAAATTCAGTTTGTCAATATTCTCTTTGACAAACTTTCAGAAGTAAAAAGGATAGGACGCTCAACAACTCGATTCCTTCTCTTCAAAGACATGTATGTACGCAGAGAACAATTTTCTCTAACTCTTGCATACGCAGTCACCATACATAAATCACAAGGTCTTACCCTAGACAAAGCAATGATAGACATTGGTAACACAGTCTTTAAAGAAGGCATGAGCTACGTAGCACTATCACACTTACGTACACTTACGGTGTATTTCTAATCAACTTTGATGCAATTAAAGTAAACACTGATATTCCTTGCATTTTAGAATACAATAGACTTCGCTCACTGTACACCCCCATCTAAACACATATTTTGTTCCACAAAAAGTAAAACGTTGTAAAAGAAAACTGAATCAAACAGAAATGCAACAGGATGTCACTGCAAATCCACCAAAGAGAGTAAAAGAAACTAAAACTTCATCAATTACCACAAACATAAAAGAACCAATTAGGGAAAGTAAACCGGGTACTTCGTCAAAGAAGGAACACAAACTAAAATAAAAATCAATCAGATACAGAACTACCTAGTCCATTTAAACTCTCAAATATAGTTGGAGTAAGTTTCTACGCAAAAGTAGCAATTAATATTCTATTTCAATTGCCACCAATTGCTGACAACATTTACTTACACAGTACAGACCAATTGTGTTTGCAAATGTTAGTACTTCATAGAAATGCAACAAACAATCCTGACAACACGTATAATGTTTATGGAATAAGACAACAATTGGACTACTGTGCTGGAATGGTTAAATTCATTATAAACTCACAGGAAGATCCACAAGAATTTCTAATGTACTTACTACAAGTACTGGAAAATAAAAACATACCTATCAATGAAATCTTCCAGATTTCATACATATGGAGACATACATGCACTCTCTGCAACAATGTGACACAAGAACAAATCCCCAATGAACGCTTTGTATATATATCTATACCTAATTGTGAATCCATTCCATTTCAGCAACTTGTACAAAATGCAAACCATGATAGATTATGTACTACCTGCAATTCGGATAATCACTCCACCTTATTAATACAAACACATAGTAAATACTTAATACTAATGCTTCTCCGTTACAATGCAGATGGTACCAAAAACAACTGCAAGCTGACTGGATTCACACATGGTCAAGTATCACTTGGTAAGAAAACCTTCACAACAATAGGTATAATCTACCACACAGGAGCCACAACCAATTCAGGTCACTACACTGCATATATAAAAAGAAATGTGGATGGTGTGAATGTCATGATAGTACCATTACTCTAAAGCTGAGATTACCAGCAAATCTTTCAAACACTTATTTAATGTTCTTAAAACCAAAATGTATTAACTAAACTGTACTTAAACCTTAACTAAACTTGTAGTAAACAAATATAAACTGTTAGAATATTCCAACAAGTATCTAACTGCACAAAGATTCTACAACAACTAATCAGATAAATGAGTACCACTAAATTAGAGCAAAAAATAGATAGTTAGAATACACCATCTGGTATCTAACTAACCCAAACTTTTACAATATCCAAACTGATTAATCAATACCACTAAATTATATAAAAAAAAATAGACAGTTAGAATACGCCAATTGGTCTCTAACTGCCCCAAAATTTTACAATACCCAAACAGATAAATCAATACCACTAAAACATATAAAAAAATAGACAGTTAGAATACGCCAATTGGTATCTAACTGCTACAAAATTTTACAATATCCAAACAAATAAATGATATGTAACTGCTCCAAAAATCTGCAACAAGCCAATATATAGAGCATTAGCCAGAAACAACAAGTGAACACTGAAAACAAACAAACAAATAGACTGTAGCATAACAAAAAAAGGTTTTTTTTAAATCCAACATGGATTTTGTTTTCTCCCACAGACCCAATGATTTTAGCAACAAACACAGAAACTGAGCAAATTGCACAGTACACTGGTTTGTAATGTACTAAATATGAGGGTAAAAAAAATGGTGATTATTCAATGTTATAAGTCGTTACAAAATACCAATACTAATATGATCTTTTCTTTTATCACAGAAATGAACAAGAAATACATGTACTCCAGTTACTAAACCAAATAGTAAGTATATTATAATAAGTACAACCATCGCAGCATATCACACCCATAGTGGTTTATAACTTTGTTCCTTATAAATTTGTTTTTGGATCCCAAAGTTATAATCCACTATGAGTGTGAAATGCTGCAGTGGTTGTGGCCAGGGCATGGAGTCTTGGGTGCATGGACATATGGCCATGCTCCCAAGACTCTATGCCCTGGCCTCAACCACCGCAGCATATCACACCCATAAAGTCAAACATTTTAACTATGCCTTATGGGACCTTTTAATGTCCGCGGACATAATGAGTGTTCTTAGAACACTTGCAACTTCCCAGCGAACAATACTGACGGCGTCCTCAGGACACCCCCATTTTGTTTATTTACGAACATTTTAGGACACTGCGAGTGTTCTTACACACAGACGTCCACAAATCCAAGATGGAAGGCTCTACCGAAAATCTGATGCGCTTCACACTCTACGCCGTCCAATCAGCGAACACGTTGCAGGTCCGCGGATATGACGTAAGCCGATTGGCCAATCATAACACTGTCTGCGGAGCGAACAGGGAAGTGTGTCCACGGACCGAACACAGATATCAATAATTGTTTTTTACCTACTTTTTGGTCATTTTAAAAGAAACTACTGGACGGATTTTCACCAAATTTGCAAAAGCACGCTTTTGGGACCAAGCCGCTGCTCCTGCTCCAATTTTGGTGACAATTCGTCCAGCGGTTTGGGCTGTAGGCGCGAGCAAAGTTTTTTCCCTATTCAGTCTATGGGAAAAAAAAAGTTTTGGGACCCCCTTATAACTTTGTCCCCCCTGGACGAATCCTCACCAAACTATGCAAATAAATTCACAGTGGGCTATATACTTTTTTTGCAAAGTTTGGTGAGGATTCGTCCAGGGGGAGCGAAGTTATAAGCCGCCCAAAAAGTGCTCTTCCTATGGAAACAGCAACAACCATAACTGCATGGCCACTACCGTGGCCATGTAATATACATATTACATGGCCACGGTAGTGGCCATTTACAAATGACCAAAATGACCAAAATATAAAAATGACCAAAATGTAGGTCACAAAAAATTAGTGATATCTGTGTTCGGTTCGTGGACAGACTTAACTGTTCGCTCCGCGGACAGAACAGGGATTGGGTGAGCGGCTTGCGTGATGTCCGCGGACATCTGATGTGCCCTCCCATTGGCTGCGGTGAAGAGTGCAGTGCATCGTATTTTGAGAGACGCCCGCCATCTTTGTTTGTCGTTTGAGGAGCGGGATCTGGAGCCTGCATAGTAAGCTCTGTCTTCCTCCCGTTCCCCCACCCCGCTCATGCCCGTGTCTTCCTCTCATTCCCCCACCCCCCACTCATGCCCCGTATCTGCTTCCTGTCCCCCCCGACCCCCACTCATGCCTCGTGTCTCCCTCCTGTTCCTCCACCCAGGCTCACGCCATCGCCACATGGGGGCCTGCGGAGGGCCGAGTGGTGGGATATGCGTTCTGCATACTGTAAGCTCAGGCCCCGTATCTTCCTACCATTCCCCCACCCCCCGCTAATGCCCCGTATTTCCCCTGTTCCCCCCACCCCCCGCTCATGCCCCATGTCTCCCCTGTTCCCCCCACCCCCACTCATGTCCCGTGTCTCCCTATTGTCCTCCCCACCCCCTGCTAATGCCCCGTGTCTCCCCTGTTCCCCCCACCCCTCGCTCATGCCCCGTGTCTCCCCTATTCCCCCCCACTCCCCGCTCATGCCTTGTGTCTCCCTCCCATTCCCCCCCACTCCCCGCTCATGCCCGTGTCTCTCTTGTTTTCCCCCCACCCCCCCGCTCATGTCCCGTGTCTCTCTTCTTTCCCCCCCAACCCCCGCTAATTGCCCCTTGTCTCTCTTCTTTCCCCCCCACCCCCCGCTCATGCCCGTGTCTCCCCTGTTCCCCCCACACCCCTGCTCATGCCCCGTGTCTCCCATGTTCCCCCCACCCCCCGCTCATGCCCTGTGTCTCCCACCTGTTCCCCCCACCCCCCTGGTCATGCCCCGTGTCTCCCCCTTTCCCCCCACCCCCGCTCATGCCCCGTGTCTCCCTTGTTCCCCCCACCCCCTGCTCATGCCCCATGTCTCCCATGTTCCCCCACCCCCTGCTCATGCCCCGTGTCTCCCTTATTCCCCCCACCCCCGCTCATGCCCCATGTCTCCCACCTTTTCCCCCACCCCTTGCTCATGCCCCGTGTCTGCCCTGTTCCCCCCACCCCTTGCTCATGCCCCGTGTCTCCCTCATGTTGCCCCCCACCCCCGCTCATGCCCCGTGTCTGCCCTGTTCCCCCATCCCCCGCTCATTGCCCATGTCTCCCTCGTGTAACCCCCCATGGGATCTGCGTCCTGCATACTGTAAGCTCAAGCCCCGTATCTTCCTACCATTCCCCCAGCCCCCGCTAATGCCCCATATTTCCCCTGTTCCCCCCAACCCCCGCTCATGCCCCGTGTCTCCCCTGTTCCCCCCATCCCCGCTCATGTCCCGTGTCTCCCTCGTGTACCCCTCCACCCCCGGTTCATGCCCCGTGTCTCACTCATGTTCCCCCCACCCCCACTCATGCCCGGTGTCTCCTTCGTGTTCCCCCCACCCCTCTCAAGCCCCATGTCTCCCTCGTGTACCCCCCACCCCCGCTCATGCCCCATGTCTCCCTCCTTTTCCCCCACCCCCACTCATGCCCCGTGTCTCCCATGTTCCCCCCACCCCCCGCTCATTCCACGAGGCTCCCATGTTCCCATGAAACACTTGTGTATAGGCGCGTTACAAACGCCATATCATATCATATCATGTTTCCCCCACCCCCTGCTCATGCCCCGTGTCTCCCCTGTTCCCCCCACCCCCGCTCATGTCCCGTGTCTGCCATGTTCCCCCCACCCCCCGCTCATGCCCCGTGTCTCCCCTGTTCCCCCCACCCCGCTAATTCCCCGTGCGTCCCCTGTTCCCCCACCTCCTGCTCATGCCCCGTGTCTCCCCTGTTTCCCCCACCCCCGTTCATGCCCCGTGTCTCTCTTCTTTCCCCCCACCCCTGCTCATGCCCTGTGTCTCTCTTCTTTCCCCCCACCCCCCGCTCATGCCCCGTGTCTCTCTTCTTTCCCCCCCACTGTCATGATGCCTACCCCTGGGCATCCTGATCAAGCCCATCAGCCCCGGGAGCAGGCATCCAGGTATTTAATAAAACCCCAGCAGCCCCGGCTGGGGGCTGTCTGGGTTCAGTCCTGGCGCCTTAGGCGCCAGTCTCATAATAGAAATCAGTCCTGACGCCATAGGCGCCAGGCTCATAGACTTTACTTACCTCATGCTGCAAATGAATCCAAGCCAACGTGAGGCCTGGATGGGACTATTTTTCTGCAGGGACCATTTTTTACTCGGGTGTCGTTCTAGGGACTTCTTACCTGGAACTACTTTGGAGGCTATTTAAACCACGCCCGAACAGCAGCACATGCTTCGTGTTATTCTGCATCCAGCAGCGTAATGCTCACCGTGCCTGCAGTCAGCATCCAGTCTTCAGCCACGCCCGTCTCGAATCCAGAGCTCCTAGCAATAAAAGAAAGAAGAAGGAAAGGTTAGAAAACAGATATTATTTCAAACCTTACCTGAATTCCAGATCCATCACGTCTTCAAACTTGAAAAGGACATTATTCTACATGTGTCGCATCGCCAGCTGCAGCGCCGCGCCATACTCACCAGTCCTCACAGCATTTTTTGATCCGGCGCAGCCTCCATCATTTTCTCCGCCGAATTCCACCATCTAGGGGACAAAAGAAACATAAGGTGAGCCGAGAGAGCCAACAAATACAACCTCTCCACCATAGACTTACCTGATTAACAACCGGAGGCATTATTCTGTAACAAACCGCAACTTCTTACGCCGCACCTGTAAGGAGAGAGAAACCAGCAATTTAAACACATGCATCGTTTGCCAGACAGTGTTGGGTAATACAGACTCTTATCTCAACACCATCAGCTGCCACTAGACAATCTTCCCTTGGACCCAGCTGCAACACAAGAAAGGAATGTACAAGAGTGAACATCGGACACATTGAACTCTTTGAACTTTATACTTATGGGTTCTTGCCTGGAACCTCGGAGTCAATATTCATCCGGAACTCTTCCAACGCCCTCAAACCAGTGAAGTAACTGGTATCTACGCGCCACAGCATTCCACGCAGGATGGAGAGCTCATCATTTACAAACATAAGGTGAGTTTACAGAAAGTGAATATCGGTGGTGATTAGTGGGGAGAAAAGTGGGGTGCCATTACTAAAATCCACAGGTGGCTGAATCTCTTTCTCCACTTGCAGGAGAATATTTCTGCGGGTTAAGCAGATGAGATTAGGCGGTCCAGGCCAGTCTGTCATCTCTGCACTACGCTTCACGTTGGAGCAGGTCGCAGCTGTCTGGGTCCGATCGACGCCCCTGTGGGAGCCAGGTGAGCGTAACACCCATCCCTGCTCATGCCCCATGTCTCTCTTCTTCCCCCCACCCCCTGCTTATGCCCCATGTCTCCCCTGTTCCCCACACCCCCCGCTCATGCCCCGTGTCTCCCTCCTGTTCCCCCCACTCCCCGCTCATGCCCCGTGTCTCTCTTGTTCCCTCCACCCCCCGCTCATGCCTCGTGTCTCCCATGTTCCCCCCACCCCTCCGCTCATGCCCGTGTCTCCCTTGTTCCCCCCACCCACGCTCATGCCCCGTGTCTCCCTCCTTTTTCCACCACCCCCCGCTCATGCCCTGTGTCTGCCCTGTTCACCCCACCCCCCGCTCATGCCCCGTGTCTCCCTCGTGTTGCCCCCCACCCCACTCATGCCCCATGTCTGCCTTGTTCCCCATCACCCGCTCATGCCCCGTGTCTCCCTCATGTACCCCCCACCCCCCGGTCATGCCCCGTGTCTCTCTCCTGTTGCCCCCCACCACCCACTCATGCCCTGTGTCTCCCTCCTGTACCCCCCACCCCCCCGCTCATGCCCCGTGTCTCCCATATTCCACCACCCCCTGCTCATGCCCCGTGTCTCCCTTGTTCGTTCCCCCCACCCCCCGCTCATGCCCCGTTTCTCCCTCCTTTTCCCACACCACCGCTCATGCCCCGTGTCTGCCCTGTTTCCCCGCTCATGGCCCGTGTCTCCCTCATGTTGCCACTCACCCCCGCTCATGCCCCATGTCTGCCATGTTCCCCCCCACACCCCGCTCATGCCCCATGTCTCCCTCGTGTACCCCACCACCCCCCGCTCATGCCCCGTGTCTCTCTCCTGTTGCCCCCACCCCCTGCTCATGCTCCGTGTCTCCCTCGTGTTCCCCCCACCCCCGCTAATGCCCCGTGTCTCCCTCGTGTTCCCCCCACCCCCTGCTCATGCCCCGTGTCTCTCTCGTGTTCCCCCCACCCCCAGCTCATGCCCCGTGTCTCCCTCGAGTTACTCCCCCACCCCCGCTCATGCCCCATGTCTGCCCTGTTCCCCCCACCCCCTGCTCATGCCCTGTGTTTCCCTCGTGTTCCCCCCACCCCTGCTCATGCCCAGTGTCTCCCTCGTGTTAACCCTCACCCCCTGCTCATGCCCCGTGTCTGCCTTGTTCCCCCCACCCCCTGCTCATGCCCCATGTCTCCCTCCTGTACCCCCCACCCCCACTCATGCCCCGTGTCTCCCTTGTGTACCCCAGCAACCCCTGCTCATGTCCTGTGTCTCCCTTGTGTTACCCCCACCCCCCGCTCATGTCCCGTGTCTCCCTTGTGTACCCCAACCCCCGCTCATGACCCGTGTCTCACTCGTGTTCCCCCCACCCCCGCTCATGCCCCGTGTCTCCTTCGTGTTCCTCCCACCCCCCGCTCATGCCCCGTGTCTCCTTCGTGTAACCCCCACCCCCCGCTCATGCCCTGAGTCTCCCTCCCGTTCCCCCCCACCCCCTGCTCATGCCCGGTGTCTCTCTTCCCCCCCACCCCCCGCTCATGACCCGTGTCTCTCTTCTTTCCCCCCACCCATGCCCCATGTCTCTCTTCTTTCGCCCACCGCCCGCTCATGCCCCGTGTCTCTCTTCTCCCCCCACCCCCCGCTCATGCCCCATGTCTCTATTCTTTTCCCCCACCCTCGCTCATGCCCTGTGCCTCCCTCCTTTTCCCCCACCCCCGCTCATGCCCTGTGTCTCCCATGTTCCCCCCACCGCCCACTCATGCCCCGTGTCTCCCTCCTGTTCCGCCCACCCCCCGCTCATGCCTCGTGTCTCCCATGTTCCCCCCACCCCTCCGCTCATGCCCGTGTCTCCCTTGATCCCCCCACCCACGCTCATGCCCCGTGTCTCCCTCCTTTTTCCCCCACCCCCCGCTCATGCCCTGTGTCTGCCCTGTTCACCCCACCCCCCGCTCATGCCCCGTGTCTCCCTCGTGTTGCCCCCCACCCCTCTCATGCCCCATGTCTGCCCTGTTCCCCATCACCCGCTCATGCCCCGTGTCTCCCTCATGTACCCCCCACCCCCCGGTCATGCCCCGTGTCTCTCTCCTGTTGCCCCCCACCCCACACTCATGCCCTGTGTCTCCCTCCTGTACCCCCCACCCCCCGCTCATGCCCCGTGTCTCCCATATTCCACCACCCCCTGCTCATGCCCCGTGTCTCCCTTGTTCGTTCCCCCCACCCCCCGCTCATGCCCCGTTTCTCCCTCCTTTTCCCCCACCACCGCTCATGCCCCGTGTCCGCCCTGTTCCCCCGCTCATGGCCCGTGTCTCCCTCGTGTTGCCACTCACCCCCGCTCATGCCCCATGTCTGCCCTGTTCCCCCCCACACCCCGCTCATGCCCCATGTCTCCCTCGTGTACCCCACCACCCCCCGCTCATGCCCCGTGTCTCTCTCCTGTTGCCCCCACCCCCTGCTCATGCTCCGTGTCTCCCTCGTGTTCCCCCCACCCCCGCTAATGCCCCGTGTCTCCCTCGTGTTCCCCCCACCCCCTGCTCATGCCCAGTGTCTCTCTCGTGTTCCCCCCACCCCCAGCTCATGCCCCGTGTCTCCCTCGTGTTACTCCCCCACCCCCGCTCATGCCCCATGTCTGCCCTGTTCCCCCCACCCCCTGCTCATGCCCTGTGTTTCCCTCGTGTTCCCCCCACCCCCGCTCATGCCCCGTGTCTCCCTCGTGTTAACCCCCACCCCCTGCTCATGCCCCGTGTCTGCCTTGTTACCCCACCCCCTGCTCATGCCCCATGTCTCCCTCCTGTACCCCCACCCCCACTCATGCCCCGTGTCTGCCCTGTGCACCCCACCCCCCGCTCATGCCCCGTGTCTCCCTTGTGTACCCCAGCAACCCCTGCTCATGTCCTGTGTCTCCCTTGTGTTACCTCCACCCCCCGCTCATGTCCCGTGTCTCCCTAGTGTACCCCCAACCCCCGCTCATTACCCGTGTCTCACTCGTGTTCCCCCCACCCCTGCTCATGCCCCGTGTCTCCTTTGTGTTCCTCCCACCCCCCGCTCATGCCCCGTGTCTCCTTCGTGTAACCCCCACCCCCCGCTCATGCCCTGAGTCTCCGTCCCGTTCCCCCCCACCCCCTGCTCATGCCCGGTATCTCTCTTCCCCCCCACCCCCCGCTCATGACCCGTGTCTCTCTTCTTTCCCCCCACCCATGCCCCATGTCTCTCTTCTTTCCCCCACCCCCCGCTCATGCCCCGTGTCTCTCTTCTCCACCCCACCCCCTGCTCATGCCCCATGTCTCTATTCTTTTCCCCCACCCTCGCTCATGCCCTGTGCCTCCCTCCTTTTCCCCCACCCCCGCTCATGCCCTGTGTCTCCCATGTTCCCCCCACCGCCCACTCATGCCCTGTGTCTCCCATGTTCCCCCACACCCCGATCATGCCCCGTGCCTGCCCTGTTTCCCCCACCCCCGATCATGCCCCGTGTCTCCCATGTGTTATCCCCACCCATGCCCCGTGTCTCCCTCGTGTTCCCCCCACCCCCCGCTCATGCCCCGTGTCTCCCTCGTGTTACCCCCCACCCCCGCTCATGCCCCGTGTCTGCCCTGTTCCCCCCACCCCCGCTCATGCCCCGTGTCTCCCTTCTGTACCCCCCAACCCCCGCTCATGCCCCGTGTCTCGCTCGTGTTATCCCCCACCCTCCGTTCATGCTCCGTGTCTCACTCGTGTACCCCTCCACCCTGCTCATGCCCAGTGTCTCTCTCCTGTTGCTCCCACCCCTGCTCATGCCCTGTGTCTCCCTCGTGTTCCCCCCACCCCCGCTCATGCCCCGTGTCTCCCTCGTATTACCCCCAACCCCCGTTCATGCCCCGTGTCTGCCCTGTTCCCCCACCCCCCGCTCATGCCCCGTGTCTCCCCTGTTCCCCCCACCCCCCGCTCATGCCTTGTGTCTCTCTTCTTTCCCCCCACCCATGCCCCATGTCTCTCTTCTTTCGACCACCCCCTACTCATGCCCCGTGTCTCTCTTCTTCCCCCCCACCACCCGCTCATGCCCCGTGTCTCTCTTCTTTTCCCCCACCCCCGCTCATGCCCTGTGCCTCCCTCCTTTTCCCCCACCCCCGCTCATGCTCTGTGTCTCCCATGTTCCCCCCACCGCCCGCTCATGCCCTGTGTCTCCCATGTTCCCCCATCCCCCGCTCACGCCCCGTGTCTGCCCTGTTTCCCCCACCCCCCGCTCATGCCCCGTGTCTCCCTCGTGTTATCCCCACCTATGCCCCGTGTCTCCCTCGTGTTCCCCCCAACCCCCGTTCATACCCTGTGTCTCCCTCGTGTTACCCCCCATCCCTGCTCATGCCCCGTGTCTGCCCTGTTTCCCCCACCCCCTGCTCATGCCCCGTGTCTCCCTTCTGTACCCCCCACCCCCCGCTCATGCCCCGTGTCTCGCTCGTGTTATCCCCCACCCTCTGTTCATGCCCCGTGTCTCCCTCGTGTACCCCTCCACCCCGCTCATGCCCAGTGTCTCTCTCCTGTTGCCCCCCACCCCTGCTCATGCCCCGTGTCTCCCTCGTGTTCCCCCCACCACCACTCATGCCCAGTGTCTCCCTCGTGTTACCCCCCACCCCTGTTCATGCCCCATGTCTGCCCTGTTCCCCCACCCCCGCTCATTTCCCGTGTCTCCCCTGTTCCCCCCACCTCCTGCTCATGCCCCATGTCACCCCTGTTCCCCCCACCCCCTGCTCATGCCCCGTGTCTCTCTTCTTTCCCCCACACTGTCATGATGCCTACCTTCGGGTATCCGGATCAAGCCCATCAGTCCCGGGAGCAGGCATCCAGGTATTTACTAAAACCCCAGAAGCCCCGACTGGGGGCTGTCTGGGTTCAGTCCTGGCGCCTTAGGCGCCAGGCTCATAATAGAAATCAGTCCTGGCGCCATAGGCGCCAGGCTCATAGACTTTACTTACCTCATGCAGACCATGCTGCAAATGAATCCAAGCCAACGTGAGGACTGGATGGGACTATTTTTTTACAGGGACTATTTTTTACTCGGATGTCGTTCTAGGGACTTCTTACCTGGAACTACTTTGGAGGCTATTTAAAAAACGCCCGAACAGCAGCACATGCTTCGTGTTATTCTGCATCCAGCAGCGTAATGCTCACCGTGCCTGCAGTTAGCATCCAGTCTTCAGCCACGCACGTCTCAAATCCAGAGCTCCTAGCAATAAAAGGAAGAAGAAGGAAAGGTTAGAAAACAGATATTATTTCAATCCTTACCTGAATTGCAGATCCATCACGTATTCAAACTTGAAAAGGACATTATTCTACACTCGTCGCATCGCCAGCTGCAGCGCCGCGCCATACTCACCAGTCCAAACAGCAATTTTTGATCCGGCGCAACCTCCATCATTTTCTCCGCCGAATTCCACCATCTAGGGGACAAAAGAAACATAAGGTGAGCCGAGAGAGCCAACAAATACAACCTCTCCACCATAGACTTACCTGATTAACAACCGGAGGCATTATTCTGTAACAAACCGCAACTTCTTACGCTGCACCTGTAAGGAGAGAGAAACCAGCAATTTAAACACATGCATCGTTTGCCGGACAGTGTTGGGTAATACAGACTCTTACCTCAACACCATCAGCTGCCACAAGACAATCTTCCCTTGGACCCAGCTGCAACACAAGAAAGGAATGTATAAGAGTGAACATCGAACACATTGAACTCTTTGAACTTTATACTTATGGGTTCTCGCCTGGAACCTCGGAGTCAATATTCATCCGGAACTCTTCCAACACCCTCAAACCAGTGAAGTAACTGGTATCTACACGCCCCAGCATTCCACGCAGGATGGAGACCTCATCATTTACAAACATAAGGTGAGCTTACAGAAAGTGTATATCGGTGGTGATTAGTGGGGAGAACAGTGGGGTGCCATTACTAAAATCCACGGGTGGCTGAATCCCTTTCTCCACTTGCAGGAGAATATTTCTACGGGTCAAGCAGACGAGATTAGGCGGTCCAGTCAAGTCTGTCATCTCTGCACTATGCTTCACGTTGGAGGAGGTCGCATCTGTCCGGGTCCGATCGACGCCCCTGTGGGAGCCAGGTGAGCGTAACACCCACCCCAGGCTCATGCCCCGTGTCTCTCTTCTTCCCCCCACCTCCCGCTCATGCCCCATGTCTCCCCTGTTCCCCACACCCCCCGCTCATGCCCCGTGTCTCCCTCCCATTCCCCCCACCCCCCGCTCATGCCCCGTGTCTCTCTTGTTCCCCCCACCCCCCGCTCATGCCCCGTGTCTCCCATGTTCCCCCCACCCCTCCGCTCATGCCCGTGTCTCCCTTGTTCCCCCTACCCCCCGCTCATGCCCGTGTCTCCCTCGTGTTGCCCCCACCCCACTCATGCCCCATGTCTGCCCTGTTCCCCAACCCCCCACTCATGCCCGTGTCTCCCTCGTGTTGCCCCCACCCCACTCATGCCCCATGTCTGCCCTGTTCCCCAACCCCCGCTCATGCCCCGTGTCTCCCTCATCTAACCCCCACTCCCTGCTCATGCCCCGTGTCTCTCTCCTGTTGCCCCTCACCCCCCATTCATGCCCTGTGTCTCCCTCGTGTTCCCCCACACCCCCCACTCATGCCCCGTGTCTCCCTCGTGTTCCCCCCACACCCCACTCATGCCCCGTGTCTCCCTCCTTTTTCCCCCACCCCCCGCTCATGCCCTGTGTCTGCCCTGTTCCCCCACCCCCCACTAAGGCCTGTGTCTCCCTCGTGTTGCCCCAACCCCACTCATGCCCCATGTCTGCCCTGTTCCCCAACCCCCGCTCATGCCCCGTGTCTCCCTCATCTAACCCCCACCCCCTGCTCATGCCCCGTGTCTCTCTCCTGTTGCCCCTCACCCCCCATTCATGCCCTGTGTCTCCCTCGTGTTCCCACCACCCCCCACTCATGCCCCGTGTCTCCCTCGTGTTCCCCCCACACCCCGCTCATGCCCCGTGTCTCCCTCGTGTTCCCCCTCCCCCCACTCATGCCCTGTGCCTCTCTCCTGTTGTCCACCCACCCCCCCCGCTCATGCCTTGTGTTTGCAGTGATGCCCACACCCCAGCTCATGCCCCGTGTCTCCCTCTACTACCCCCCACCCCCGCTCATACCCCGTGTCTGCCCTGTTCCCCCCACCCCCCGCTCATGCCCCGTGTCTCCCTCGTGTTATCCCCCACCCCTGCTCATGCCCCGTTTCTCCCTTGTGTACTCCAGCACACCCCGCTCATGCCCCGTCTCTCCCTTGTGTTACCCCCACCCCGTTCATGTCCCGTGTCTCCCTCGTGTACATCCCACCCCCCGCTCATGACCCGTGTCTCACTCGTGTTCCCCCCACCCCCCGCTCATGCCCCGTGTCTCCTTTGTGTTCCTCCTACCCCCGCTCATGCCCCGTGTCTCCTTCGTGTTCCCCCGACTCCTGCTCATGCCCCGTGTATCCTTCATGTTACCCCCCACCCACGCTCATGCCCCGTGTCTGCCCTGATCCTCCAACCCCCCCGCTCATGCCCCGTGTCTCCCTCCTGTATCCCCCACCCCTGACCATGCCCCGTGTCTGCCCTGTTCCCACCACCCCCCGCTTAAGCCCCCTGTCTCCCTCGTGTTATCCCCCACCCCCGCTCATGCCCCACGTCTCCCTTGTGTACCCCAGCACCCCCCGCTCATGCCCCATGTCTCTCTTGTGTTACCCCCATCCCTGCTCATGTCCCGTGTCTCCCTCGTGTACCCCCCTGCCCCGCGCTCATGACACATGTCTCACATGTGTTCCCCCCACCCCCGCTCATGCCCCGTGTCTCCTTCATGTTCCTCCCACCTCCGCTCATGCCCTATGTCTCCCTCGTGTTACCTCCCACCCCCGCTCATGCCCTGTGTCTGCCCTGTTCCCCCACCCCCCGCTCATGACCCATGTATCACTCATGTTCCCCCACCCCCTGCTCATGCCCCGTGTCTCCTTCGTGTTCCTCCCACCCCC
Source organism: Ambystoma mexicanum (assembly GCF_040938575.1). Lineage (NCBI taxonomy): Eukaryota > Metazoa > Chordata > Amphibia > Caudata > Ambystomatidae > Ambystoma > Ambystoma mexicanum. Next base: position 420,786,051 of record NC_090926.1, on the reverse strand, counting down.
GCCCCGTGTCTCCCTCGTGTTACTCCCTGCTCATGCCCCGTGACTGCCATGTTCCCCCCATCCCCCGCTCATGCCCCATGTCTCCCTCCCGTACCCCCCACCCCCTGCTCATGCCCCGTGTCTCCCTTGTTCGTTCCCCCCACCCCCCGCTCATGCCCCATGTCTGCCCTGTTCCCCCGCTCATGGCCCGTGTCTCCCTCGTGTTGCCACCCACCCCCGCTCATGCCCCGTGCCTGCCCTGTTCCCCCCCACACCCCGCTCATGCCCAGTTTCTCCCTTGTGTACCCCCCCACCCCCTGCTCATGCCCCGTGTCTCTCTCCTGTTGCCCCCCACCCCCTGCTCATGCCCCGTGTCTCCCTCGTGTTCCCCTCACCCCCTGCTCATGCCCCGTGTCTCCCTCGTGTTCCCCCACCCCCCACTCATGCCCTGTGTCTCCCTCGTGTTACCCCCCACCCCCTGCTCATGCCCCATGTCTGCCTTGTTCCCCCCACCCCCTGCTCATGCCCCGTGTTCCCCCCACCCCCGCTCATGCCCCGTGTCTCCCTCGTGTTTCCCCCCACCCCCTGCTCATGCCCCGTGTCTGCCTTGTTCCCCCCACCCCCTGCTCATGCCCCATGTCTCCGTCCTGTACCCCCCACCCCCACTCATGCCCCGTGTCTGCCCTGTTCACCCCACCCCCCGCTCATGCCCTGTGTCTCCCTTGTGTTACCCCCACCCCCCGCTCATGTCCCGTGTCTCCCTCGTGTACCCCCAACCCCCGCTCATGCCCTGTGTCTCCTTCGTGTTCCTCCCACCCCCCACTCATGTCCCGTGTCTCCCCCGTGTACCCCCCACCCCCGCTCATGACCCGTGTCTCACTCATGTTCCCCCCACCCCCGCTCATGCCCTGTGTCTCCTTTTTGTTCCTCCTACCTCCCGCTCATGCGCCGTGTCTCCTTCGTGTTTCCCCCACCCCACGCTCATGCCCCGTGTCTGCCCTGTTCCCCCAACCCCCCGCTCATGCCCCGTGTCTCCCTCCTGTATCCCCCACCCCTGACCATGACCCGTATCTGCCCTGTTCCCCCACCCCCTGCTTATGCCCCATGTCTCCCTCGTGTTATCCCCCACTCCCACTCATGCCCCGTGTCTCCCTTGTGTACCCCAGCACCCCCCGCTCATGCACCGTGTCTCACTTGTGTTACCCCCACCCCCCGCTCATGTCCTGTGTCTCCTTTGTGAACCCCCCGTCCCGCTCTCAAGACACGTGTCTCACTCGTATTCCCCCCACCCCCCGCTCATGCCCCGTGTTTCCTTCATGTTCCTCCCACCCCCGCTCATATCCTGTGTCTCCTTTGTGTTCCCCCCTCCCCCGCTCATGCCCCGTGTCTCCCTCGTGTTACCCCCCACCGCCCGCTCATGCCCCGTGTCTGCCCTGTTCCCCCCACCCCCACTCATGACCCGTGTCTCACTCATGTTCCCCCACACCCTGGTCATGCCCCGTGTCTCCTTCGTGTTCCTCCCACCCCCGCTCATGCCCCGTGTCTCCCTCGTGTTACTCCCCACTCATGCCCCGTGTCTGCCATGTTCCCCCCATTCCCCGCTCTTGCCCCATGTCTCCCTCCTGTACCCCGCACCCCCCGCAATGCCCCGTGTCTCCCATATTCCCCCACCCCCTGATCATGTCCCGTGTCTCCCTCGTGTACCCCCCACCCCCCGCTCATGACCCATGTCTCACTCATGTTCCCCCCACCCCCGCTCATGCCCTGTGTCTCCTTTTTGTTCCTCCTAACTCCTGCTCATGCCCCGTGTCTCCTTCGTGTTTCCCCCACCCCCGCTCATGCCCCGTGTCTCCCTCATGTTACCCCCACCCCACGCTCATGCCCCGTGTCTGCCCTGTTCCCCCCACCCCCTGCTTATGCCCCATGTCTCCCTCGTGTTATCCCCCACCCCCACTCATGCCCCGTGTCTCCCTTGCGTACCCCTAGCACCCCCCGCTCATGCCCCGTGTCTCACTTGTGTTACCCCCACCCCCCGCTCATGTCCTGTGTCTCCTTCGTGAACCCCCCGTCCCGCTCTCAAGACACGTGTCTCACTCGTGTTTACCCCCACCCCCCGCTCATGCCCCGTGTCTCCTTCATATTCCTCCCTCCCCCGCTCATATCCTGTGTCTCCTTCGTGTTCCCCCCTCCCCCGCTCATGCCCCATGTCTCCATCGTGTTACCCCCCACCGCCCGCTCATGCCCCGTGTCTGCCCTGTTCCCCCACCCCACTCATGACCCGTGTCTCACTCATGTTCCCCCACACCCTAGTCATGCCCCGTGTCTCCTTCGTGTTCCTCCCACCCCCGCTCATGCCCCGTGTCTCCCTCGTGTTAGTCCCCGCTCATGCCCCGTGTCTGCCATGTTCCCCCCATTCCCCGCTCTTTCCCCATGTCTCCCTCCTGTACCCCGCACCCCCCGCTCATGCCTCGTGTCTCCCATATTCCCCCACCCCCTGATCATGCCCTGTGTCTCCCTTGTTCGTTCCCCCCACCCCGCTCATGCCCCGTGTCTCCCTCCTTTTCCCCACCACCGCTCATGCTCCGTGTCTGCCCTGTTCCCCCGCTCATGGCCTGTGTCTCCCTCATGTTGCCACCCACCCCCGCTCATGCCCTGTGTCTGCCCTGTTCCCCCCCACACCCCGCTCATGCCCTGTGTCTCCCTCGTGTACCCCCCACCCCCTGCTCATGCCCCGTGTCACTCTCTTGTTGCCCCCCCCTCTGCTCATGCCCCGTGTCTCCCTCGTGTTCCCCCCACCCCCACTCATGCCCCGTGTCTCCCTCGTGTTACCCCCCACCCCCTGCTCATGCCCCGTGTCTGCCTTGTTCCCCCTACCCCCTGCTCATGCCCCGTGTCTCCCTCGTGTTCCCCCAACCCCCTGCTCATGCCCCGTGTCTGCCTTGTTCCCCCCACCCCCTGCTCATGCCCCATGTCTCCCTCCTGTACCACCCACCCCCACTCATGCCCCGTGTCTGCCCTGTTCACCCCACCCCTGCTCATGCCCCGTTTCTCCCTTGTGTACCCCAGCACCCACTGCTCATGCCCTGTGTCTCCCTTGTGTTACCCCCAACCCCCGCTCATGTCCCGTGTCTCCCTCGTGTACCCGCAACCCCCGCTCATGACCTGTGTCTCACTTGTGTTCCCCCCACCCCCGCTCATGCCCCATGTCTCCTTCGTGTTTCTCCCACCCCCCGCTCATGCCCTGTGCCTCCTTCGTGTAACCCCCACCCCCGCTCATGCCCTGAGTCTCCCTCCCGTTCCCCCCACCCCCCGCTCATGCCCCGTGTCTCTCTTAGACCCCCCGCCCCCCGCTCATGCCCCGTGTCTCTCTTCTTTCCCCCCCACCCATGCCCCATGTCTCTCTTCTTTTCCCCACCCCCCGCTCATGCCCCGTGTCTCACTCGTGTTACCCCCACCCCCTGCTCATGCCCCGTGTCTGCCTTGTTCTCCCCACCCCCTGCTCATGCCCCATGTCTCCCTCCTGTACCACCCACCCCCACTCATGCCCCGTGTCTGCCCTGTTCACCCCACCCCTCGTTAATGTACCGTGTCTCCCTTGTGTACCCCAGAACCCCCTGCTCATGCCCTGTGTCTCCCTCGTGTTCCCCCCACCCCCCGCTCATGCCCCGTGTCTCCCTCGTGTTACCCCCCACCCCCGCTCATGCCCCGTGTCTGCCCTGTTCCCCCCACCCCCCGCTCATGCCCCATGTCTCCCTTCTGTACCCCCCACCCCCCGCTCATGCCCCGTGTCTCGCTCGTGTTATACCCCACCCTCCGTTCATGCCCTGTGTCTCTTTTGTGTTACCCTCCACCCCCGCTCATGCCGTGTCTCCCTCGTTTACCCCCCAACCCCCGCTCATGCCTTTTGTCTCCCTCCCGTTCCCCCCACCCCCGCTCATGCCCCATGTCTCCCTTCTGTACCCCCCACCCCCCGCTCATGCCCCGTGTCTCGCTCGTGTTATACCCCACCCTCCGTTCATGCCCTGTGTCTCTTTTGTGTTACCCTCCACCCCCGCTCATGCCCTGTGCCTCCCTCCTTTTCCCCCACCCCCGCTCATGCCCTGTGTCTCCCATGTTCCCCCACCCCCCGCTCCTGTCCTGTGTCTCCCATGTTCCCCCACCCCCCGCTCATGCCCTGTTTCCCCCACCCCCTGCTCATGCCCCATGTCTCCCTCGTGTTATCCCCACGCATGCCCTGTGTCTCCCTCGTGTTCCCCTCACCCCCGCTCATGCCCCGTGTCTCCCTTGTGTTACCCCCCACCCCCGCTCATGCCCCGTGTCTCCCTTATGTACCCCCCACCCCCTGCTCATGCCCCGTGTCTCCCTTGTTCGTTCCCCCCACCCCCCGCTCATGCCCCATGTCTCCCTCCTTTTCCCCCACCACCGCTCATGCCCCATGTCTGCCCTGTTCCCCCGCTCATGGCCCGTGTCTCCCTTGTTTTGCCACCCACCCCCGCTCATGCCCCGTGCCTGCCCTGTTCCCCCCCACACCCCGCTCATGCCCAGTTTCTCCCTCGTGTACCCCCCACCCCCTGCTCATGCCCCGTGTCTCTCTCCTGTTGCCCCCCACCCCCTGCTCATGCCCCGTGTCTCCCTCGTGTTCCCCTCACCCCTTGCTCATGCCCCGTGTCTCCCTTGTGTTCCCCCACCCCCCACTCATGCCCTGTGTCTCCCTCGTGTTACCCCCCACCCCCTGCTCATGCCCCGTGTCTGCCTTGTTCCCCCCACCCCCTGCTCATGCCCCGTGTTCCCCCCACCCCGCTCATGCCCCGTGTCTCCCTCGTGTTACCCCCCACCCCCTGCTCATGCCCCATGTCTGCCTTGTTCCCCCCACCCCCTGCTCATGCCCCATGTCTCCGTCCTGTACCCCCGACCCCCACTCATGCCCTGTGTCTGCCCTGTTCACCCCACCCCCCGCTCATGCCCTGTGTCTCCCTTGTGTTACCCCACCCCCCGCTCATGTCCCGTGTCTCCCTCGTGTACCCCCAACCCCCGCTCATGACCCGTGTCTCACTCGTGTTCCCCCCACCCCGCTCATGCCCCGAGTCTCCTTCGTGTTCCTCCCACCCCCCGCTCATGTCCCGTGTCTCCCTCGTGTACCCCCCACCCCCCGCTCATGACCCGTGTCTCACTCATGTTCCCCCCACCCCCGCTCATGCCCTGTGTCTCCTTTTTGTTCCTCCTTCCTCCCGCTCATGCGCCGTGTCTCCTTCGTGTTTCCACCACCCCCGCTCATGCCCCGTGTCTCCCTCATGTTACCCCCACCCCACGCTCATGCCCCGTGTCTGCCCTGTTCCCCCAACCCCCCGCTCATGCCCCGTGTCTCCCTCCTGTATCCCCCACCCCTGACCATGACACGTATCTGCCCTGTTCCCCCCACCCCCTGCTTATGCCCCATGTCTCCCTCATGTTATCCCCCACTCCCACTCATGCCCCGTGTCTCCCTTGTGTACTCCGGCACCCCCCGCTCATGCCCCGTGTCTCACTTGTGTTACCCCCACCCCCGCTCATGTCCTGTGTCTCCTTCGTGAACCCCCCGTCCTGCTCTCAAGACATGTGTCTCACTCGTATTCCCCCCACCCTCCGCTCATGCCCCGTGTCTCCTTCATGTTCCTCCCACCCCCGCTCATATCCTGTGTCTCCTTCGGGTTCCCCCCTCCCCCGCTCATGCCCCGTGTCTCACTCGTGTTACCCCCCACCGCCCGCTCATGCCCCGTGTCTGCCCTGTTCCCCCCACCCCCACTCATGACCCGTGTCTCACTCATGTTCCCCCACACCCTGGTCATGCCCCGTGTCTCCCTCGTGTTACTCCCCGCTCATGCCCGTGTCTGCCATGTTCCCCCATTCCCCGCTCTTGCCCCATGTCTCCCTCCTGTACCCCGCACCCCCCGCAATGCCCCGTGTCTCCCATATTCCCCCACCCCCTGATCATGTCCCGTGTCTCCCTCGTGTACCCCCCACAACCCGGTCATGACCCGTGTCTCACTCATGTTCCCCCCACCCCCGCTCATGCCCTGTGTCTCCTTTTTGTTCCTCCTAACTCCCGCTCATGCCCCGTGTCTCCTTCGTGTTTCCCCCACCCCCGCTCATGCCCCGTGTCTCCCTCATGTTACCCCCACCCCAGGCTCATGCCCCGTGTCTGCCCTGTTCCTCCACCCCCTGCTTATGCCCCATGTCTCCCTCGTGTTATCCCCCACCCCCACTCATGCCCCGTGTCTCCCTTGTGTACCCCTAGCACCCCCCGCTCATGCCCCGTGTCTCACTTGTGTTACCCCCACCCCCCGCTCATGTCCTGTGTCTCCTTCGTGAACCCCCCGTCCCGCTCTCAAGACACGTGTCTCACTCGTGTTCCCTCCACCCCCCGCTCATGCCCCGTGTCTCCTTCATGTTCCTCCCACCCCCTCTCATATCCTGTGTCTCCTTTGTGTTCCCCCCTCCCCCGCTCATGCCCCGTGTCTCCATCGTGTTACCCCCCACCACCCGCTCATGCCCCGTGTCTGCCCTGTTCCCCCCACCCCCACTCATGACCCGTGTCTCACTCATGTTCCCCCACACCCTGGTCATGCCCCGTGTCTCCTTCGTGTTCCTCCCACCCCCGCTCATGCCCCGTGTCTCCCTCGTGTTACTCCCCGCTCATGCCCTGTGTCTGCCATGTTCCCCCCATTCCCTGCTCTTGCCCCATGTCTCCCTCCTGTACCCCGCACCCCCCGCTCATGCCCCGTGTCTCCCATATTCCCCCACCCCCTGATCATGCCCTGTGTCTCCCTTGTTCGTTCCCCCCACCCCGCTCATGCCCCGTGTCTCCCTCCTTTTCCCCCACCACCGCTCATGCTCCGTGTCTGCCCTGTTCCCCCGCTCATGGCCTGTGTCTCCCTCATGTTGCCACCCACCCCCGCTCATGCCCCGTGTCTGCCCTGTTCCCCCCCCACACCCCGCTCATGCCCTGTGTCTCCCTCGTGTACCCCCCCACCCCCTGCTCATGCCCCGTGTCTCTCTCTTGTTGCCCCCCACCTCTGCTCATGCCCCGTGTCTCCCTCGTGTTCCCCCCACCCCCGCTCATGCCCCGTGTCTCCCTCGTGTTACCCCCCACCCCCTGCTCATGCCCCGTGTCTGCCTTGTTCCCCCTACCCCCTGCTCATGCCCCGTGTCTCGCTCGTGTTCCCCCAACCCCCTGCTCATGCCCCGTGTGCCTTGTTCCCCCCACCCCCTGCTCATGCCCCATGTCTCCCTCCTGTACCACCCACCCCCACTCATGCCCCGTGTCTACCCTGTTCACCCCACCCCTGCTCATGCCCCGTGTCTCCCTTGTGTACCCCAGCACCCACTGCTCATGCCCTGTGTCTCCCTTGTGTTACCCCCAACCCCCGCTCATGTCCCGTGTCTCCCTCGTGTACCCCCAACCCCCGCTCATGACCTGTGTCTCACTTGTGTTCCCCCCACCCCCGCTCATGCCCCGTGTCTCCTTCGTGTTCCTCCCACCCCCCGCTCATGCCCTGTGTCTCCTTTGTGTAACCCCCACCCCCCGCTCATGCCCTGAGTCTCCCTCCCGTTCCCCCCACCCCCCGCTCATGCCCCGTGTCTCTCTTAGACCCCCCGCCCCCCGCTCATGCCCCGTGTCTCTCTTCTTTCTCCCCCACCCATGCCCCATGTCTCTCTTCTTTCCCCCACCCCCCGCTCATGCCCCGTGTCTCACTCGTGTTACCCCCACCCCCTGCTCATGCTCCGTGTCTGCCTTGTTCTCCCCACCCCCTGCTCATGCCCCATGTCTCCCTCCTGTACCACCCACCCCCACTCATGCCCCGTGTCTGCCCTGTTCACCCCACCCCTCGTTAATGTACCGTGTCTCCCTTGTGTACCCCAGAACCACCTGCTCATGCCCTGTGTCTCCCTCGTGTTCCCCCCACCCCCCGCTCATGCCCCGTGTCTCCCTCGTGTTACCCCCCACCCCCGCTCATGCCCTGTGTCTGCCCTGTTCCCCCCACCCCCTGCTCATGCCCTGTGTCTCTTTTGTGTTACCCTCCACCCCCGCTCATGCCCTGTGTCTCCCTCGTTTACCCCCCCACCCCCCGCTCATGCCTTTTGTCTCCCTCCCGTTCCCCCCACCCCCTCATGCGCAATGTCTCCCTTCTGTACCCCCCACCCCCCGCTCATGCCCCGTGTCTCGCTCGTGTTATACCCCACCCTCCGTTCATGCCCTGTGTCTCTTTTGTGTTACCCTCCACCCCCGCTCATGCCCTGTGCCTCCCTCCTTTTCCCCCACCCCCGCTCATGCCCTGTGTCTCCCATGTTCCCCCACCCCCCGCTCATGCCCTGTGTCTCCCATGTTCCCCCACCCCCCGCTCATGCCCTGTGTCTGCCCTGTTTCCCCCCACACCCCGCTCATGCCCTGTGTCTCCCTCGTGTACCCCCCCACCCCCTGCTCATGCCCCGTGTCTCTCTCTTGTTGCCCCCCACCTCTGCTCATGCCCCGTGTCTCCCTCGTGTTCCCCCCACCCCCGCTCATGCCCCGTGTCTCCCTCGTGTTACCCCCCACCCCCTGCTCATGCCCCGTGTCTGCCTTGTTCCCCCTACCCCCTGCTCATGCCCCGTGTCTCGCTCGTGTTCCCCCAACCCCCTGCTCATGCCCCGTGTGCCTTGTTCCCCCCACCCCCTGCTCATGCCCCATGTCTCCCTCCTGTACCACCCACCCCCACTCATGCCCCGTGTCTACCCTGTTCACCCCACCCCTGCTCATGCCCCGTGTCTCCCTTGTGTACCCCAGCACCCACTGCTCATGCCCTGTGTCTCCCTTGTGTTACCCCCAACCCCCGCTCATGTCCCGTGTCTCCCTCGTGTACCCCCAACCCCCGCTCATGACCTGTGTCTCACTTGTGTTCCCCCCACCCCCGCTCATGCCCCGTGTCTCCTTCGTGTTCCTCCCACCCCCCGCTCATGCCCTGTGTCTCCTTTGTGTAACCCCCACCCCCCGCTCATGCCCTGAGTCTCCCTCCCGTTCCCCCCACCCCCCGCTCATGCCCCGTGTCTCTCTTAGACCCCCCGCCCCCGCTCATGCCCCGTGTCTCTCTTCTTTCTCCCCCACCCATGCCCCATGTCTCTCTTCTTTCCCCCACCCCCCGCTCATGCCCCGTGTCTCACTCGTGTTACCCCCACCCCCTGCTCATGCTCCGTGTCTGCCTTGTTCTCCCCACCCCCTGCTCATGCCCCATGTCTCCCTCCTGTACCACCCACCCCCACTCATGCCCCGTGTCTGCCCTGTTCACCCCACCCCTCGTTAATGTACCGTGTCTCCCTTGTGTACCCCAGAACCACCTGCTCATGCCCTGTGTCTCCCTCGTGTTCCCCCCACCCCCCGCTCATGCCCCGTGTCTCCCTCGTGTTACCCCCCACCCCCGCTCATGCCCTGTGTCTGCCCTGTTCCCCCCACCCCCTGCTCATGCCCTGTGTCTCTTTTGTGTTACCCTCCACCCCCGCTCATGCCCTGTGTCTCCCTCGTTTACCCCCCCACCCCCCGCTCATGCCTTTTGTCTCCCTCCCGTTCCCCCCACCCCCTCATGCGCCATGTCTCCCTTCTGTACCCCCCACCCCCCGCTCATGCCCCGTGTCTCGCTCGTGTTATACCCCACCCTCCGTTCATGCCCTGTGTCTCTTTTGTGTTACCCTCCACCCCCGCTCATGCCCTGTGCCTCCCTCCTTTTCCCCCACCCCCGCTCATGCCCTGTGTCTCCCATGTTCCCCCACCCCCCGCTCATGCCCTGTGTCTCCCATGTTCCCCCACCCCCCGCTCATGCCCTGTGTCTGCCCTGTTTCCCCCACCCCCTGCTCATGCCCCGTGTCTCCCTTGTGTTATCCCCACGCATGCCCTGTGTCTCCCTCGTGTTCCCCCCACCCCCCATTCATGCCCCGTGTCTCCCTTGTGTTACCCCCCACCCCCTCTCATGCCCCATGTCTCCCTTATGTACCCCCCACCCCCCACTCAAGCCCTGTGTCTCGCTCGTGTTATCCCCCAAACTCCATTCATGCCCCGTGTCTCCCTTGTGTTACCCTCCACCCCCGATCATGCCCTTGTCTACCTCGTGTTACCCCCACCCCCCGGTCATGCCCCGTGTCTCCTTCATGTACCCCCCGCTCATGCCTTGTGTCGCCCTCCCATTCCTCCCCGCTCATGCCCCATGTCTCTCTTCTTTCCCTCCCCACACTCCGCTCATGCTCCGTGTCTCTCTTCTTTCCCCCCACCCATGCCCTGTGTCTTTCTTGTTTCCCCCACCCCCTGCTCATGCCCCGTGTCTCTCTTCTCTCCCCCACCCCCTGCTCATGCCCCATGTCTCCCATTGTTCCCCCCCACCCCCGCTCATGCCCCGTGTCTGCCCTGTTCCCCCCACCCCCACTCATGACCCGTGTCTCACTCATGTTCCCCCACACCCTGGTCATGCCCCGTGTCTCCCTCGTGTTACTCCCCGCTCATGCCCCGTGTCTGCCATGTTCCCGACATTCCCCGCTCTTGCCCCATGTCTCCCTCCTGTACCCCGCACCCCACGCAATGCCCCGTGTCTCCCATATTCCCCCACCCCCTGATCATGTCCCGTGTCTCCCTCGTGTACCCCCCACAACCCGGTCATGACCCGTGTCTCACTCATGTTCCCCCCACCCCCGCTCATGCCCTGTGTCTCCTTTTTGTTCCTCCTAACTCCCGCTCATGCCCCGTGTCTCCTTCGTGTTTCCCCCACCCCCGCTCATGCCCCGTGTCTCCCTCATGTTACCCCCACCCCAGGCTCATGCCCCGTGTCTGCCCTGTTCCCCCCACCCCCTGCTTATGCCCCATGTCTCCCTCGTGTTATCCCCCACCCCCACTCATGCCCCGTGTCTCCCTTGTGTACCCCTAGCACCCCCCGCTCATGCCCCGTGTCTCACTTGTGTTACCCCCACCCCCCGCTCATGTCCTGTGTCTCCTTCGTGAACCCCCCGTCCCGCTCTCAAGACACGTGTCTCACTCGTGTTCCCTCCACCCCCCGCTCATGCCCCGTGTCTCCTTCATGTTCCTCCCACCCCCGCTCATATCCTGTGTCTCCTTTGTGTTCCCCCCTCCCCCGCTCATGCCCCGTGTCTCCATCGTGTTACCCCCCACCACCCGCTCATGCCCCGTGTCTGCCCTGTTCCCCCCACCCCCACTCATGACCCGTGTCTCACTCATGTTCCCCCACACCCTGGTCATGCCCCGTGTCTCCTTCGTGTTCCTCCCACCCCCGCTCATGCCCCGTGTCTCCCTCGTGTTACTCCCCGCTCATGCCCTGTGTCTGCCATGTTCCCCCCATTCCCCGCTCTTGCCCCATGTCTCCCTCCTGTACCCCTCACCCCCCGCTCATGCCCCGTGTCTCCCATATTCCCCCACCCCCTGATCATGCCCTGTGTCTCCCTTGTTCGTTCCCCCCACCCCGCTCATGCCCCGTGTCTCCCTCCTTTTCCCCCACCACCGCTCATGCTCCGTGTCTGCCCTGTTCCCCCGCTCATGGCCTGTGTCTCCCTCATGTTGCCACCCACCCCCGCTCATGCCCTGTGTCTGCCCTGTTCCCCCCCACACCCCGCTCATGCCCTGTGTCTCCCTCGTGTACCCCCCCACCCCCTGCTCATGCCCCGTGTCTCTGTCTTGTTGCCCCCCACCTCTGCTCATGCCCCGTGTCTCCCTCGTGTTCCCCCCACCCCCGCTCATGCCCCGTGTCTCCCTCGTGTTACCCCCCACCCCCTGCTCATGCCCCGTGTCTGCCTTGTTCCCCCTACCCCCTGCTCATGCCCCGTGTCTCCCTCGTGTTCCCCCAACCCCCTGCTCATGCCCCGTGTGCCTTGTTCGCCCCACCCCCTGCTCATGCCCCATGTCTCCCTCCTGTACCACCCACCCCCACTCATGCCCCGTGTCTGCCCTGTTCACCCCACCCCTGCTCATGCCCCGTGTCTCCCTTGTGTACCCCAGCACCCACTGCTCATGCCCTGTGTCTCCCTTGTGTTATCCCCAACCCCCGCTCATGTCCCGTGTCTCCCTCGTGTACCCCCAACCCCCGCTCATGACCTGTGTCTCACTTGTGTTCCCCTACCCCCGCTCATGCCCCGTGTCTCCTTCGTGTTCCTCCCACCCCCCGCTCATGCCCTGTGTCTCCATCGTGTAACCCCCACCCCCCGCTCATGCCCTGAGTCTCCCTCCCGTTCCCCCCACCCCCCGCTCATGCCCCGTGTCTCTCTTAGACCCCCCGCCCCCCGCTCATGCCCCGTGTCTCTCTTCTTTCTCCCCCACCCATGCCCCATGTCTCTCTTCTTTCCCCCACCCCCCGCTCATGCCCCGTGTCTCACTCGTGTTACCCCCACCCCCTGCTCATGCTCCGTGTCTGCCTTGATCTCCCCACCCCCTGCTCATGCCCCATGTCTCCCTCCTGTACCACCCACCCCCACTCATGCCCCGTGTCTGCCCTGTTCACCCCACCCCTCGTTAATGTACCGTGTCTCCCTTGTGTACCCCAGAACCACCTGCTCATGCCCTGTGTCTCCCTCGTGTTCCCCCCACCCCCCGCTCATGCCCCGTGTCTCCCTCGTGTTACCCCCCACCCCCGCTCATGCCCTGTGTCTGCCCTGTTCCCCCCACCCCCTGCTCATGCCCCATGTCTCCCTTCTGTACCCCCCACCCCCCGCTCATGCCCCGTGTCTCGCTCGTGTTATACCCCACCCTCCGTTCATGCCCTGTGTCTCTTTTGTGTTACCCTCCACCCCTGCTCATGCCCTGTGTCTCCCTCGTTTACCCCCCCACCCGCCGCTCATGCCTTTTGTCTCCCTCCCGTTCCCCCCACCCCCTCATGCGCCATGTCTACCTTCTGTACCCCCCACCCCCCGCTCATGCCCCGTGTCTCGCTCGTGTTATACCCCACCCTCCGTTCATGCCCTGTGTCTCTTTTGTGTTACCCTCCACCCCCGCTCATGCCCTGTGCCTCCCTCCTTTTCCCCCACCCCCGCTCATGCCCTGTGTCTCCCATGTTCCCCCACCCCCCGCTCATGCCCTGTGTCTCCCATGTTCCCCCACCCCCCGCTCATGCCCTGTGTCTGCCCTGTTTCCCCCACCCCCTGCTCATGCCCCATGTCTCCCTCGTGTTATCCCCACGCATGCCCTGTGTCTCCCTCGTGTTCCCCCCACCCCCCATTCATGCCCCGTGTCTCCCTTGTGTTACCCCCCACCCCCTCTCATGCCCCGTGTCTCCCTTATGTACCCCCCAACCCCCACTCAAGCCCTGTGTCTCGCTCGTGTTATCCCCCAAACTCCGTTCATGCCCCGTGTCTCCCTTGTGTTACCCTCCACCCCCGATCATGCCCTTGTCTACCTCGTGTTACCCCCACCCCCCGGTCATGCCCCGTGTCTCCTTCATGTACCCCCCGCTCATGCCTTGTGTCGCCCTCCCGTTCCTCCCCGCTCATGCCCCATGTCTCTCTTCTTTCCCTCCCCACACTCCGCTCATGCTCCGTGTCTCTCTTCTTTCCCCCCACCCATGCCCCGTGTCTTTCTTGTTTCCCCCACCCCCTGCTCATGCCCCGTGTCTCTCTTCTCTCCCCCACCCCCTGCTCATGCCCCATGTCTCCCATTGTTCCCCCCCACCCCCCGCTCATGCCCCGTGTCTCTCTTGTTCCCCCCACCCCCTGCTCATGCCCCATGTCTCCCATGTTCCCCCCACCCCCAGCTCATGCCCTGTGTCTCCCTTCTGTACCCCCCACCCCCCGCTCATGCCCCGTGTCTCGCTCGTGTTATACCCCACCCTCCGTGTTCATGCCCTGTGTCTCTTTTGTGTTACCCTCCACCCCCGCTCATGCCCTGTGTCTCACTCGTTTACCCCCCACCCCCCGCTCATGCCTTTTGTCTCCCTCCCGTTCCCCCCACCCCCCTCATGCCCCATGTCTCCCTTCTGTACCCCCCACCCCCGCTCATGCCCCATGTCTCGCTCGTGTTATACCCCACCCTCCGTTCATGCCCTGTGTCTCTTTTGTGTTACCCTCCACCCCCTCTCATGCCCTGTGCCTCCCTCCTTTTCCCTCACCCCCGCTCATGCCCTGTGTCTCCCATGTTCCCCCACCCCCCGCTCATGCCCTGTGTCTCCCATGTTCCCCCACCCCCGCTCATGCCCTGTGTCTGCCCTGTTTCCCCCACCCCCTGCTCATGCCCCGTGTCTCCCTCGTGTTATCCCCACGCATGCCCTGTGTCTCCCTGGTGTTCCCCCCACCCCCCGCTCATGCCCCGTGTCTCCCTTGTGTTACCCCCCACCCCCTCTCATGCCCCGTGTCTCCCTTATGTACCCCCCACCCCCCACCCCCCACTCAAGCCCTGTGTCTCGCTCGTGTTATCCCCCAAACTCCGTTCATGCCCCGTGTCTCCCTTGTGTTACCCTCCACCCCCGATCATGCCCTTGTCTACCTCGTTTTACCCCCACCCCCCAGTCATGCCCCGTGTCTCCTTCATGTACCCCCCGCTCATGCCTTGTGTCGCCCTCCCGTTCCTCCCCGCTCATGCCCCATGTCTCTCTTCTTTCCCTCCCCACACTCCGCTCATGCTCCGTGTCTCTCTTCTTTCCCCCCACGCATGCCCCGTGTCTTTCTTGTTTCCCCCACCCCCTGCTCATGCCCCGTGTCTCTCTTCTCTCCCCCACCCCCTGCTCATGACCCATGTCTCCCATTGTTCCCCCCCACCCCCCGCTCATGCCCCGTGTCTCTCTTGTTCCCCCCACCCCCTGCTCATGCCCCATGTCTCCCATGTTCCCCCATCCCCCAGCTCATGCCCTGTGTCTCCCTCGTGTTATCCCCCACCCCCCGCTCATGCCCCGTGTCTCCCTGGTGTTTCCCCCTCCCCCCGCTAATGCCCTGTGTCTCCCTTGTGTTCCTCTCACCCCCTGCTCATGCCCCGTGTCTCCCTCGTCTTCCCCCCACCCCCGCTCATGCCCCATGTCTCCCTCGTGTTACTCCCCACCCCCCTCTCATGCCCTGTGCCTCCCTCCTTTTCCCCCACCCCCGTTCATGCCCTGTGTCTCCCATGTTCCCCCCACCTCCCGCTCATGCCCTGTGTCTCCCATGTTCCCCCACCCCCCGCTCATGCCCTGTGTCTGCCCTGTTTCCCCCACCCCCTGCTCCTGCCCCGTGTCTCCCTGGTGTTCCCCCAACCCCCGCTAATGCCCTGTGTCTCCCTTGTGTTCCTCCCACCCCCTGCTCATGCCCCTTGTCTCCCTCGTCTTCCCCCCAACCCCGCTCATGCCCCATGTCTCCCTCGTGTTACCCCCCCACCCCCGCTCATGCCCCGTGTCTCCCTTCTGTACCCCCACCCCCCGCTCAAGCCCTGTGTCTCGCTCGTGTTATCCCCCACACTCGGTTCATGCCCCGTGTCTCCCTTGTGTTACCCTCCACCCCCGATCATGCCCTTGTCTACCTCGTGCTACCCCCACCCCCCGGACATGCCCCGTGTCTCCTTCATGTACCCCCCACCCCCCGCTCATGCCTTGTGTCTCCCTCCCGTTCCCCCCCACCCCCCGCTCATGCCCCGTTTCCCTCTTCTTTCCCTCCCCACACTCCGCTCATGCCCCGTGTCTCTTTTCTTTCCCCCCCACCCATGCCCTGTGTCTCTCTTCTTTCCCCCACCCCCTGCTCATGCCCCGTGTCTCTCTTCTTTCCCCCCACACCCCGCTCATGCCCTGTGTCTCTCTTCTTTCCCCCCACCCCCTGCTCATGCCCCATGTCTACCTTTGATCCCCCCACCCCCCGCTCATGCCCCGTGTCTCTCTTGTTCCCCCCACCCCCGCTCATGACCCATGTCTCCATTGTTCCCCATCCCCCTGCTCATGCCCTGTGTCTCCCTCGTGTTATCCCCCACCCCCCGCTCATGCCCCGTGTCTCGCTCATGTTCCCCCCACCCCCCGCTAATGCCCCATGTCTCCCTTGTGTTCCCCCCACCCCCCGCTCATGCCCCGTGTCTCCCTCGTGTTCCCCCCACCCCGCTCATGCCCCATGTCTCCCTCGTGTTACCCCCCACCCCCCGATCATGCCCCGTGTCTGCCTTGTTCCCCCCACCCCCCGCTCATGCCCCGTGTCTTCCTCCTGTACTCCCCACCCCCGCTCATGCCCCGTGTCTCCCATATTCCCCCACCCCCGCTTATTCCCCGTGTCTCCTTCATGTTCCTCCCACCCCCGCTCATGCCCCGTGTCTCCCTCGTGTTACCCCCCAACCCCAGCTCATGCCCCGTGTCTGCCCTGTTCCCCCCACCCCCCGCTCATGCACCGTGTCTCCTTCGTGTAGCCCCCACCCTCCGCTCATGCCTTGAGTATCCCTCCCGTTCCCCCCACCCCCCGCTCATGCCCCGTGTCTCTCTTGCCCCCCGCTCATGCCCCGTGTCTCCTTCTTTCCCCCACCCATGCCCCATGTCTCTCTTCTTTCCCCCACCCCCGCTCATGCTCCGTGTCTCTCTTCTTCCCCTCCACCCCCGCTCATGCCCCGTGTCTCTTTCGTGTAGCCCCCACCCTCCGCTCATGCCTTGAGTATCCCTCCCGTTCCCGCCACCCCCCACTCATGCCCCGTGTCTCTCTTGCCCCCCGCTCATGCCCCGTGTCTCCTTCTTTCCCCCACCCATGCCCCATGTCTCTCTTCTTTCCCCCACCCCCGCTCATGCTCTGTGTCTCTCTTCTTCCCCTCCACCCCCGCTCATGCCCCGTGTCTCTCTACTTTTCCCCCACCCCCCGCTCATGCCCTGTGTCTCCCATGTTCCCCCCACCCCCCGCTCATGCCCTGTGTCTCCTATTTCCCCCACCCCCCACTCATGCCTCGTGTCTGCCCTGTTTCCCCCACCCCCCACCCATGCCCCGTGTCTCCCTCGTGTTCCCCCCACCCCCCGCTCATGCCCCGTGTCTCCCTCGTGTTACCCCCTACCCCCGCTCATGCCCCGTGTCTGCCCTGTTCCCCCCACCCCTCGCTCATGCCCCGTGTCTCGCTCGTGTTATACCCCACCCTCCGTTGATGCCCTGTGTCTCCCTTGTGTTACCCTCCACCCCTGCTCATGCCCTGTGTCTCCCTCGTTTACCCCCTCACCCCCCGCTCATGCCCTTGACTACCTCGTGTTACCCCCACCCTCGCTCATGCCCCGTGTCTCCTTCATGTACCCCCCACCCCCGCTCATGCCTTGTGTCTCCCTCCCGTTCCCCCCACCCCCGCTCATGCCCCGTGTTTCTCTTCTTTCCCTCCCCACCCCCCACTCATGCCCTGTGTCGCTCTTCTTTCCCCCACCCCCTGCTCATGCCCCGTGTCTCTCTTCTCTTGCCCTTGTCTACCTTGTGTTACCCCCACCCCCCGCTCATGCCCCGTGTCTCCTTCATTTACCCCCCAACCCCGCTCATGCCTTGTGTCTCCCTCCTGTTCCCCCCAACCCCCCGCTCATGCCCCGTGTCTCTCTTCTTTCCCTCCCCACCCCCCGCTCATGCCCCGTGTCTCATCTTTCCCCCCCACCCATGCCCCATGTTTCTCTTCTTTCCCCCACCCCCCGCTCATGCCCCGTGTCTCTCTTCTTCCCCCCACCCCCACCCATGCCCCATGTCTCTCTTCTTTTCCCCCACCACCGCTCATGCCCTGTGCCTCCCTCCTTTTCCCCCACCCCCACTCATTCCCTGTGTCTCCCATGTTCCCCCACCCCCCGCTCATGCCCTGTGTCTCCCATGTTCCCCCAGTTCCCACACCCCCCGCTCATGCCCTGTGTCTGCCCTGTTTCCCCCACCCCCTGCTCATGCACCGCGTCTCCCTCGTGTTATCCCCACCCATGCCCTGTGTCTCCCTCGTGTTCCCCCACCCCCGCTCATGCCCCGTGTCTCCCTTGTGTTACCCCCCACCCCCGCTCATGCCCCGTGTCTCCCTTCTGTACCCCCCACCCCCCGCTCAAGCCCTGTGTCTTGCTCGTGTTATTCCCCACACTCCACTCATGCCCCGTGTCTCCCTGTGTTACCCTCCACCCCCGATCATGCCCTTGTCTACCTCGTGTTACCCCCACCCCCGGGTCATGCCCCGTGTCTCCTTCATGTACCCCCCACCCCCCGCTCATGCCTTGTGTCACCCTCCCGTTCCCCCCCATCCCCCCGCTTATGCCCCGTGTCTCTCTTCTTTCCCTCCCCACACTCCGCTCATGCCCCGTGTCTCTCTTCTTTCCCCCACCCATGCCCCGTGTCTCTCTTCTTTCCCCCACCCCCTGCTCATGCCCTGTGTCTCTCTTCTTTCCCCCACCCCCTGCTCATGCCCCATGTCTCCCCTTGTTCCCCCGCCCCCTGCTCATGCCCCGTGTCTCTCTTGTTCCCCCCACCCCCTGCTCATGCCCCATGTCTCCCATGTTCCCCCATCCCCCTGCTCATGCCCTGTGTGTCCCTCGTGTTATCCCCCACCCCTCGCTCATGCCCCATGTCTCCCTCGTGTTCCCCCCACCCCCGCTAATGCCCTGTGTCTCCCTTGTGGTCCTCCCACCCCCTGCTCATGCCCCGTGTCTCCCTCGTCTTCCCCCCACCCCCGCTCATGCCCCATGTCTCCCTCGTGTTACCCCCCACCCCCGCTCATGCCCTGTGCCTCCCTCCTTTTCCCCCACCCCCGTCGTTCATGCCCTGTGTCTCCCATGTTCCCCCCACCTCCCGCTCATGCCCTGTGTCTCCCATGTTCCCCCACCCCCCGCTAATGCCCTGTGTCTCCCTTGTGTTCCTCCCACCCCCTGCTCATGCCCCGTGTCTCCCTCGTCTTCCCCCCACCCCCGCTCATGCCCCATGTCTCCCTCGTGTTACCCCCCACCCCTGCTCATGCCCCGTGTCTCCCTTCTGTACCCCCACCCCCCACTCAAGCCCTGTGTCTCGCTCGTGTTATCCCCCACACTCCGTTCATGCCCCGTGTCTCCCTTGTGTTACCCTCCACCCCCGATCATGCCCTTGTCTACCTCATGCTACCCCCACCCCCCGGACATGCCCCGTGTCTCCTTCATGTACCCCCCAACCCCCGCTCATGCCTTGTGTCTCCCTCCCGTTCCCCCCCACCACCCGCTCATGCCCCGTGTCCCTCTTCTTTCCCTCCCCACACTCCGCTCATGCCCCGTGTCTCTTTTCTTTCCCCCCCACCCATGCCCCGTGTCTCTCTTCTTTCCCCCACCCCCTGTTCATGCCCCGTGTCTCTCTTCTTTCCCCCCACACCCCGCTCATGCCCTGTGTCTCTCTTCTTTCCCCCCACCCCCTGCTCATGCCCCATGTCTCCCCTTGTTCATCCCCGCCCCCCGCTCATGCCCGTGTCTCTCTTGTTCCCCCCACCCCCGCTCATGCCCCATGTCTCCATTGTTCCCCCATCCCCCTGCTCATGCCCTGTGTCTCCCTCGTGTTATCCCCCACCCCCCGCTCATGCCCCATGTCTCACTCGTGTTCCCCCACCCCCCGCTAATGTCCCATGTCTCCCTTGTGTTCCCCCCACCCCCCGCTCATGCCCCGTGTCTCCCTCGTGTTCCCCTCACCCCCGCTCATGCCCCATGTCTCCCTCGTGTTACCCCCCACCCCCCGCTCATGCCCGTGTCTCTCTTGTTCCCCCCACCCCCGCTCATGCCCCATGTCTCCATTGTTCCCCCATCCCCCTGCTCATGCCCTGTGTCTCCCTCGTGTTATCCCCCACCCCCCGCTCATGCCCCATGTCTCACTCGTGTTCCCCCACCCCCGCTAATGCCCCATGTCTCCCTTGTGTTCCCCCCACCCCCCGCTCATGCCCCGTGTCTCCCTCGTGTTCCCCTCACCCCCGCTCATGCCCCATGTCTCCCTCCTGTACTCCCCACCCCCGCTCATGCCCCTTTGTCTCCCATATTCCCCCACCCCCGCTCATTCCCCGTGTCTCCTTCATGTTCCTCCCACACCCGCTCATGCCCCGTGTCTCCCTCGTGTTACACCCCACCCCCCGCTCATGCCCCGTGTCTGCCCTGTTCCCCCCACCCCCCGCTCATGCACCATGTCTCCTTCGTGTAGCCCCCACCCTCCGCTCATGCCTTGAGTATCCCTCCCGTTCCCCCCACCCCCCGCTCATGCCCCATGTCTCTGTTATCCCTCCTGCCCCCCGCTCATGCCCCGTGTCTCCTTCTTTAACCCCCACCCATGCCCCATGTCTCTCTTCTTTCACCCACCCCCCGCTCATGCCCAGTGTCTCTCTTCTTCACTCCCACCCCCGCTCATGTCCCGTTTCTCTCTTCTTTTCCCTCAACCCCCGCTCATGCCCTGTGTCTCCCATGTTCCCCCCACCCCCCGCTCATGCCCTGTGTCTCCCATTTCCCCCACCCCCCCTCATGCCCCGTGTCTGCCCTGTTTCCCCCACACCCCACCCATGCCCCGTGTCTCCCTTGTGTTCCCCCCACCCCCCGCTCATGCCACGTGTCTCCCTCGTGTTACCCCCCACCTCCGCTCATGCCCCCTGTCTGCCCTGTTCCCCCCACCACCACTCATGCCCCACGTCTCCCTTCTGTACCCCCCCCTCCGCTCATGCCCCGTGTCTCGCTCGTGTTATACCCCACCCTCCGTTGATGCCCCGTGTCTCCCTTGTGTTACCCTCCACCCCCACTCATGCCCTGTGTCTCCCTCGTTTACCCCCCCAACCCCCGCTCATGCCCTTGACTACCTCGTGTTACCCCCACCCCCCGCTCATGCCCCGTGTCTCCTTTATGTACCCCCCACCCCCGCTCATTCCTTGTGTCTCCCTCCCGTTCCCCCCCACCCCCTGCTCATGCCCCGTGTTTCTCTTCTTTCCCTCCCCACCCCCCACTCATGCCCCGTGTCTCTCTTCTTTCCCCCCACCCATGCCCCGTGTCTCTCTTCTTTCCCCCACCCCCTGCTCATGCCCCGTGTCTCTCTTCTCTTGCCCTTGTCTACCTCGTGTTACCCCCACCCCCCGCTCATGCCCCGTATCTCCTTCATGTACCTCCCACCCCCCGCTCATGCCTTGTGTCTCCCTCCCGTTCCCCCCCACCCCCCGCTCATGCCCCATGTCTCTCTTCTTTCCCTCCCCACCCCCCGCTCATTCCCCGTGTCTCTCTTCTTTCCCCCCCACCCATGCCCCATGTCTCTCTTCTTTCCCCCACCCCCCGCTCATGCCCCGTGTCTCTTCTTTCCCCCCATCCATGCCCCATGTCTCTCTTCTTTTCCCCACCCCCCGCTCATGCCCCGTGTCTCTCTTCTTTCCCCCACCCCCGCCCATGCCCCATGTCTCTCTTCTTTTTTCCCACCCCCGCTCATGCCCTGTGCCTCCCTCCTTTTCCCCCACCCCCACTCATTCCCTGTGTCTCCCATGTTCCCCCACCCCCCGCTCATGCCCTGTGTCTCCCATGTTCCCCCACCCCCCGCTCATGCCCTGTGTCTGCCCTGTTTCCCCCACCCCCTGCTCATGACCCGTGTCTCCCTTGTGTTATCCCCACCCATGCCCTGTGTCTCCCTCGTGTTCCCCCCACCCCCGCTCATGCCCCGTGTCTCCCTTGTGTTACCCCCACCCCCGCTCATGCCCTTGTCTACCTCGTGTTACCCCACCCCCGGTCATGCTCCGTGTCTCCTTCATGTACCCCCACCCCCTGCTCATGCCTTGTGTCGCCCTCCCGTTCCCACCCACCCCCCGCTCATGCCCCGTGTCTCTCTTCTTTCCCTCCCCACACTCCGCTCATGCCCCGTGTCTCTCCTTTCCCCCCGACCCATGCCCCGTGTCTCTCTTCTTTCCCCCACCCCCTGCTCATGCCCCATGTCTCTCTTCTTTCCCCCACCCCTTGCTCATGCCCCATCTCTCCCCTTGTTCCCCCCGCCCCCTGCTCATGCCCCATGTCTCTCTTGTTCCCCCACCCCCTGCTCATGCCCCGTGTCTCCCATGTTCCCCCATCCACCTGCTCATTCCCTGTGTGTCCCTCGTGTTATCCCCCACCCCTCGCTCATGCCCCGTGTCTCCCTCGTGTTCCCCCCACCCCCCGCTAATGCCCTGTGTCTCCCTTGTGTTCCCCCCACCCCCTGCTCATGCCCCGTGTCTCCCTCGTCTTCCCCCCACCCCCGCTCATGCCCCATGTCTCCTTCGTGTTACCCCCCACCCATGATCATACCCCGTATCTGCCCTGTTCCCCCCACCCCCCACTCATGCCCCGTGTCTCCGTCCTGTACTCCCCACCCCCGCTCATGCCCCGTGTCTCCCATATTCCCCCACCCCCGCTCATTCCCCGTGTCTCCTTCATGTTCCTCCCACCCCCGCTCATGCCCTGTGTCTCCTTCGTTTTCCCCCCACCCACGCTCATGCCCCGTGTCTCCCTCGTGTTACCCCCCACCCCCCGCTCATGCCCCATGTCTGCCCTGTTTCCCCACCCCCCGCTCATGCAGCGTGTCTCCTTCGTGTAGCCCCCACCGTCCGCTCATGCCTTGAGTATCCCTCCCGTTCCCCCCCACCCCCGCTCATGCCCCGTGTCTCTCTTTGCCCCCCTGATCATGCCCCGTGTCTCTCTTCTTTTCCCCCCCACCCATGCCCCATGTCTCTCTTCTTTCCCCCACCCCCCGCTCATGCCCCATGTCTCTCTTCTTCCCCCCACCCCCCGCTCATGCCCTGTGTCTCTCTTCTTTTCCCCCAACCCCACTCATGCCCTGTGCCTCCCTCCTTTTCCCCCACCCCCACTCCTGCCCTGTGTCTCCCATGTTCCCCCCACCCCCCGCTCATGCCCTGTGTCTCCCATGATCCCCCACCCCCACTCATGCCCCGTCTCTGCCCTTTTTCCCCCACCCCGAGCTCATGCCCCGTGTCTCCCTCGTGTTATCCCCACCCATGCTCCGTGTCTCCCTCGTGTTCCCCCCAACCCCCGCTCATGCCCCGTGTCTCCCTCGTGTTACCCCCCATCCCCGCTCATGCCCCGTGTCTGCCCTGTTCCCCCCACCAACCGCTCATGCCCCGTGTCTCCCTTCTGTACCCCCCACCCCCGCTCATGCCCCGTGTCTCGCTCGTGTTATCCCCCACCCTCCGTTCATGCCCCGTGTCTCCCTTGTGTTACACTCCACCCCCACTCATGCCCTGTGTCTCCCTCGTTTACCCCCCACCCTCCGCTCATGCCCTTGTCTACCTCGTGTTACTCCCAACCCCCGCTCATGCCTTGTGTCTCCCTCCCGTTCTCCCCCACCCCCCGCTCATGCCCCGTGTCTCTCTTCTTTCCCTCTCCACCCCCCACTCATGCCCCGTGTCTCTCTTCTTTCCCCCCACCCATGCCCCGTGTCTCTCTTCTTTCCCCCACCCCCTGCTCATGCCCCGTGTCTCTCTTCTCTTGCCCTTGTCTACCTTGTGTTACCCCCACCCCCCCGCTCATGCCCCTGTCTCCTTCATGTACCCCCACCCCCCACTCATGCCTTGTGTCTCCCATGTTCCCCCCGCCCCCCGCTCATACCCTGTTTCTACCATGTTCCCCCACCCCCCGTTCATGCCCTGTGTCTGCCCTGTTTCCCCCACCCCCCGCTCATCACCCGTGTTTCCCTCGTGTTATCCCCACCCATGCCCTGTGTCTCCCTCGTGTTCCCTCCACCCCCCGCTCATGCCCCGTGTCTCCCTTGTGTTACCCCCCACCCCCGCTGATGGCCCATGTCTGCCCTGTTCTCCCATCCCCCGCTCATGCCCCGTGTCTCCCTCGTGTACCCCCACCCCCTGCTCATGCCCCGTGTCTCTCTTCTGTTTCCCCCATCCCCCGCTCATGCCCTGTGTTGCCCTGTGTTCCCCCCACCCCCCACTCATGCCCCGTGACTACCTCGTGTTCCCCCACCCCCTGCTCATGCCCTGTGTCTCCCTCGTGTTCCCCCGGCCCCCGCTCATGCCCTGTGTCTCCCTCCTGTTATCCCCCACCCCCTGCTCATGCCCTGTGTCTCCCTCGTGTTCCCCCCACCCCCTGCTAATGCCCCGTGTCTCCCTTGTGTTTCCCCCACCCCCGCTCATTCCCCGTGTCTCCCCTGTATTCCCCCACCCCCCACTCATGCCCTGTGTCTGCCCTGTTCCCCCCACCCCCGCTCATGCCCTGTGTCTCCCTCCTGTACCTCCCACCCCCCGCTCATGCCCCGTGTCTCCCATATTACCCCACTGCCCGCTCATGTCCTGTGTCTCCCTTGTTCGCCCCACCCCCCGCTCATGCCCGTGTCTCCCTCGTGTTACCCCCACCCCCCGCTCATGCCCCGTGTCTCCCTCGTGTTCCCCCCACCCCCCGCTCATGCCCTGATCCTCCCTCTCATGCCCCTTGTCTCCCTCGTGTTATCCCCCAACCCCCGCTCATGCCCCGTGTCTGCCCTTTTCCTCCCCACCCCCCACTCATGCCCCGTGTCTCCCTCATGTTGCCCCCCACCCCCGCTCATGCCCTGTGTCTGTCCTGTTCCCACATCCCCCGTTCATGCCCCGGGTCTCCCTCGTGTACCCCCCACCCCCGCTCATGCCCCGTGTCTCTCTCCTGTTGCCCCCCGCTCATGCCCCGTGTCTCCATCGTGTTCCCCCATTCCCCGCTCATGCCCCGTGTCTCCCTCGTGTTACCCCCACTCCCCCGCTCATGCCCCGTGTCTCCCTTGTGTTCCCCCCACCCCCCGCTCATGCCCTGATCCTCCCTCTCATGCCCCGTGTCTCCCTCGTGTTATCCCCCAACCCCCGCTCATGCCCCGTGTCTGCCCTGTTACCCCCACCCCCTGCTTATGCCCCGTGTCTCCCTCCTGTACCCCCACCACTGCTCATGCCCCGTGTCGGCCCTGTTCCCCCCACCCCCTGCTCATGCCCCATGTCTCCCTCGTGTTATCCCCCACCCCCGCTCATGCCCCGTGTCTCCCTTGTGTACCCCAGCACCCCATGCTCATGCCCCGTGCCTCCCTTGTGTTACCCCCACCCTCAGTTCATGTCCCGTGTCTCCCTTGTGTTACCCCCATCCCCGCTTATGCCCCGTGTCTCCCTCATGTACCCTCCAACCACTGCTAATGCCCCTTGTCTCCCTCGTGTTACCCCCACCCCCCGCTCATGCCCCGTGTCTCCTTCGTGTACCTCCCCACCATTGCTCATGCCCCGTGTCTTCCCTGTTCCCCCACCCCCGCTTATGCCCAGTGTCTCCCTCGTGTTCCCCCCACCACCGCTCATGCCCCGTGTCTCCCTTGTGTTCCCCCCACCCCCGCTCATGCCCCGTGTCTCCCCTGTTCCCCCCCACACCCTGCTCATGCCCTGTGTCTCCCTCCTGTTCCCCCCACCCCCTGCTCATGCCCCGTGTCTCCCTTCCGTAACCCCCATCCCCCGCTCATTCCCCGTGTCTCCCTCCTGTTCCCAACAACCCCCGTTCATGCCCAATGTTTCCCTCGTGTTCCCCCCACCCCCTGCTCATAACCCGTGTCTCCCTCCTGTACCCCCCACCCCCCACTCATGCCCCATGTCACCCTCCTGTTCCCCCCACCCCCCACTCATGCCCCGTGTCTGTCCTTTTCCCCCAACCCCCGCGCATGCCCCATGTCTCCCCTCACCCCCACTCATGCCCCGTGTCTCCCTCGTGTTACCCCCGCGTCTCTCTTGTGTTACCCACCAACCCCCGCTCATGTCCCGTGTCTCCCTCCTTTCCCCCACCCCCGCTCATGCCCTGTGTCTCCCTCCTGTTGCCCCACCCCCCGCTCATGCCCCGTGTCTCTCCCCATTCCCCCCTGCTCATGCCCCGTTTCTCTCCCCTGTTCCCCCCACTCATGCCCGTGTCTCACCCCTGTTCCCCCTGCTCATGCCCTGTGTCTCTCCCCTCTTCCCCCCACCCCGCAATCATGCCCCATGTCTCCCCTGTTCCCCCCACCCCCTGCTCATGCCCCGTGTCTCTCCCCTATTCATCCCACTCCCCGCTCATGCTCTGTGTCTCTCTCCATTTCCCCCCACCCCCCGCTCATGCCCCCTGTCTCCCCTGTTCCCCGCACCCCCTGTGTCTCCCTCCTTTTCCCCTCGCACCCCCCGCTCATGCCCCATGTCTCCCCTGTTCCCCCCACCCCCCGCTCATGCCCCGTGTCTCCCTCCTTTTCCCTGCATCCCCCGCTCATGCCCCATTTCTCCTTCCTGTTCCCCCCACCCCCCGCTCATGCCCCGTGTCTCCCTTGTTACCCCCCAACCCCCGCTCTTGCCCCGTGTCTCCCTCCTGTTTCCCACCCCCACTCATGCCCTGTGTCTCCCTCGTGTCCCCTCCACCCCACTCATGCCCTGTGTTCCCCCCACCCCGCTCATGCCCGTGTCTCTCTCCTTTTCCCCCCACCCTCCACCCCTGTCCTTGCCCCATGTCTCCCTCCTGTTCCCCCGAGTCCCCGCTCATGCTCCGTGTCTCCCCTGTTACCCCCCCGCTCATGCCCCGTGTCTCCCCTTTTCCCCCAACCCCCGCGCATGCCCCATGTCTCCCCTCACCCCCGCTCATGCCCCGTGTCTCCCCTGTTCCCACCACCCATGCCCCATGTATCCCTCCTTTTCCCCCCACCCCCGCTCATGCCCTGTGTCTCCTCTGTTCCCCCCACCCCCTGCTCATGCCCCGTATCTCCCTCCCGTTACCCCCCACCCCTGCTCATGCCCCGTTTCTTCCCTGTTCCCCCATCCCCCGCTCATGCCCTGTGTCTCCCCGTTCCCCCCACCACCCGCTCATGCCCCATGTCTCCTCTCACCCCCGCTCATGCCCCTTGTCTCCCCTGTTCCCCCCAACCCATGCCCAGTGTATCCCTCCTTTCCCCCCCACCCCCCGCTCATGCCCCATGTCTCCCCTGTTACCCCATCCCCCGCTCATGCCCCGTGTCTCCCCTGTTCCCCCTCACCCCCCCGCTCATGCCCCGTGTCTCCCTTGTGTTACCCCCACCCCCCTCTCATGCCCCCTATCTCCCTCCTGTTCCCCCCACCCCCCGTTCATGCCCCGTGTCTCCCCTGTTCCCCACCCACTCCCCGCTCATGCCCCGTGTCTCTCTCGTGTTATTCCCACCCATGCCCCGTGTCTCCCTCGTGTTCCCCCAACACCCGCTCATGCCCCGTGTCTCCCTCGTGTTACCCCCCACCCCCGCTCATGCCCCGTGTCTGCCCTGTTCCCCCTACCCCCGCTCATGCCCCGTGTCTCCCTTCTGTACCCCCCACCCCCCGCTCATGCCCCGTGTCTCGCTCGTGTTATCCCCCACCCTCTGTTCATGCCCCGTGTCTCCCTTGTGTTACCATCCACCCCCACTCATGCCCTGTGTCTCCCTCGTTTACCCCCCCACCCCCCGCTCATGCCCTTGTCTACCTCGTGTTACCCCCACCCTCCGCTCATGCCTTGTGTCTCCCACCCACCCCCGCTCATGCCCCGTGTCTCTCTTCTTTCCCCCCACCCATGCCCCGTGCCTCTCTTCTTTCCCCCACCCCCTGCTCATGCCCCGTGTCTCTCTTCTCTTGCCTTTGTTTACCTTGTGTTACCCCCACCCCCGCTCATGCCTCGTGTCTCCCTTCTGTATCCCCCACCCTCTGTTCAAGCCCCGTGTCTTGCTCGTGTTATCCCCCACACTCCGCTCATGCCCCGTGTCTCCCTTGTGTTACCCTCCACCCCCGATCATGCCCTTGTCTACCTCGTGTTACCCCACCCCCGGTCATGCCCCGTGTCTCCTTCATGTACCCCCCACCCCTGCTCATGCCTTGTGTCGCCCTCCCGTTCCCACCCACCCCCCGCTCATGCCCCGTGTCTCTCTTCTTTCCCTCCCCACACTCCGCTCATGCCCCGTGTCTCTCCTTTCCCCCCCACCCATGCCCCGTGTCTCTCTTCTTTCCCCCACCCCCTGCTCATGCCCCATGTCTCTCTTCTTTCCCCCACCCCCTGCTCATGCCCCATCTCTCCCCTTGTTCCCCCCGCCCCCTGCTCATGCCCCGTGTCTCTCTTGTTCCCCCACCCCCTGCTCATGCCCCATGTCTCCCATGTTCCCCCATCCACCTGCTCATGCCCTGTGTGTCCCTCGTGTTATCCCCCACCCCTCGCTCATGCCCCGTGTCTCCCTCGTTGTCCCCCCACCCCCCGCTAATGCCCTGTGTCTCCCTTGTGTTCCCCCCACCCCCTGCTCATGCCCCGTGTCTCCCTCGTCTTCCCCCCACCCCCGCTCATGCCCCATGTCTCCTTCGTGTTACCCCCCACCCATGATCATACCCCGTATCTGCCCTGTTCCCCCCACCCCCCACTCATGCCCCGTGTCTCCCTCCTGTACTCCCCACCCCCGCTCATGCCCCGTGTCTCCCATATTCCCCCACCCCCGCTCATTCCCCGTGTCTCCTTCATGTTCCTCCAAACCCCGCTCATGCCCTGTGTCTCCTTCGTTTTCCCCCACCCCCGCTCATGCCCCGTGTCTCCCTCGTGTTACCCCCCACCCCCCGCTCATGCCCCATGTCTGCCCTGTTCCCCCACCCCCGCTCATGCAGCGTGTCTCCTTCGTGTAGCCCCCACCGTCCGCTCATGCCTTGAGTATCCCTCCCATTCCCCCCCACCCCCGCTCATGCCCCGTGTCTCTCTTTGCCCCCCTGATCATGCCCCGTGTCTCTCTTCTTTTCCCCCCACCCATGCCTCTCTTCTTTCCCCCACCCCCCGCTCATGCCCCATGTCTCTCTTCTTCCCCCCACCCCCCGCTCATGCCCTGTGTCTCTCTTCTTTTCCCCCAACCCCACTCATGCCCTGTGCCTCCCTCCTTTTCCCCCACCCCCGCTCCTGCCCTGTGTCTCCCATGTTCCCCCCCCCACCCCCCGCTCATGCCCTGTGTCTCCCATGATCCCCCACCCCCCACTCATGCCCCGTCTCTGCCCTTTTTCCCCCACCCCGAGCTCATGCCCCGTGTCTCCCTCGTGTTATCCCCACCCATGCTCCGTGTCTCCCTCGTGTTCCCCCCAACCCCCGCTCATGCCCCGTGTCTCCCTCGTGTTACCCCCCATCCCCGCTCATGCCCCGTGTCTGCCCTGTTCCCCCCACCAACCGCTCATGCCCCGTGTCTCCCTTCTGTACCCCCCACCCCCGCTCATGCCCCGTGTCTCGCTCGTGTTATCCCCCACCCTCCGTTCATGCCCCGTGTCTCCCTTGTGTTACCCTCCACCCCCACTCATGCCCTGTGTCTCCCTCGTTTACCCCCCACCCTCCGCTCATGCCCTTGTCTACCTCGTGTCACTCCCAACCCCCGCTCATGCCTTGTGTCTCCCTCCCGTTCTCCCCCACCCCCCGCTCATGCCCCGTGTCTCTCTTCTTTCCCTCTCCACCCCCCACTCATGCCCCGTGTCTCTCTTCTTTCCCCCCACCCATGCCCCGTGTCTCTCTTCTTTCCCCCACCCCCTGCTCATGCCCCGTGTCTCTCTTCTCTTGCCCTTGTCTACCTTGTGTTACCCCCACCCCCCCGCTCATGCCCCTGTCTCCTTCATGTACCCCCACCCCCCACTCATGCCTTGTGTCTCCCTCTGGTTCCCCCAACCCGCTGCTCATGCCCCGTGTCTCTCTTCTTTCCCTCCCCACCCCCGCTCATGCCCCATGTCTCTCTTCTTTCCCCCCACCCATGCCCCGTGTCTATCTTCTTTCCCCCACCCCCTGCTCATGCCCTGTGTCTCTCTTCTTCCCCCCACCCCCCGCTCATGCCCTGTGTCTCTCTTCTTTCCCCCCACCCCCTGCTCATGCCCCATGTCTCACCTTGTTCCCCCCCGCCCCTCGCTCATGCCCCGTGTCTCTCTTGTTCCCCCCACCCCCCGCTCATGCCCCATGTCTCCCATGTTCCCCCCGCCCCCCGCTCATACCCTGTTTCTACCATGTTCCCCCACCCCCCGTTCATGCCCTGTGTCTGCCCTGTTTCCCCCACCCCCCGCTCATCACCCGTGTTTCCCTCGTGTTATCCCCACCCATACCCTGTGTCTCCCTCGTGTTCCCTCCACCCCCCGCTCATGCCCCGTGTCTCCATTGTGTTACCCCCCACCCCCGCTGATGGCCCATGTCTGCCCTGTTCTCCCATCCCCCGCTCATGCCCCGTGTCTCCCTCGTGTACCCCCACCCCCTGCTCATGCCCCGTGTCTCTCTTCTGTTGCCCCCATCCCCCGCTCATGCCCTGTGTTGCCCTGTGTTCCCCCCACCCCCCACTCATGCCCCGTGACTACCTCGTGTTCCCCCCACCCCCTGCTCATGCCCTGTGTCTCCCTCGTGTTCCCACGGCCCCCGCTCATGCCCTGTGTCTCCCTCCTGTTATCCCCCACCCCCTGCTCATGCCCTGTGTCTCCCTCGTGTTCCCCCCACCCCCTGCTAATGCCCCGATCTCCCTTGTGTTTCCCCCACCCCCGCTCATTCCCCGTGTCTCCCCTGTATTCCCCCACCCCCCACTCATGCCCTGTGTCTGCCCTGTTCCCCCCACCCCCCGCTCATGCCCTGTGTCTCCCTCCTGTACCTCCCACCCCCCGCTCATGCCCCGTGTCTCCCATATTATCCCACTGCCTGCTCATGCCCTGTGTCTCCCTTGTTCGCCCCACCCCCGCTCATGCCCGTGTCTCCCTCGTGTTACCCCCACCCCCCGCTCATGCCCCGTGTCTCCCTCGTGTTACCCCCACCCCCCGCTCATGCCCTGATCCTCCCTCTCATGCCCCGTGTCTCCCTCGTTTTATCCCCCAACCCCCGCTCATGCCCCGTGTCTGCCCTGTTCCTCCGCACCCCCCACTCATGCCCCGTGTCTCCCTCATGTTGCCCCCCACCCCCGCTCATGCCCTGTGTCTGTCCTGTTCCCCCATCCCCCGTTCATGCCCCGGGTCTCCCTCGTGTACCCCCCACCCCCGCTCATGTCCCGTGTCTCTCTCCTGTTGCCCCCCGCTCATGCCCCGTGTCTCCATCGTGTTCCCCCATTCCCCGCTCATGCCCCGTGTCTCCCTCGTGTTACCCCCACCCCCTGCTCATGCCCCGTGTCTCCCTTGTGTTCCCCCCACCCCCTGCTCATGCCCTGATCCTCCCTCTCATGCCCCGTGTCTCCCTCGTGTTATCCCCCAACCCCCGCTCATGCCCCGTGTCTGCCCTGTTACCCCCACCCCCTGCTTATGCCCCGTGTCTCCCTCCTGTACGCCCACCCCCGCTCATGCCCCGTGTCTCCCTTGTGTACCCCAGCACCCCATGCTCATGCCCCGTGCCTCCCTTGTGTTACCCCCACCCTCAGTTCATGTCCCGTGTCTCCCTTGTGTTACCCCCATCCCCGCTCATGCCCCGTGTCTCCCTCGTGTACCCTCCAACCACTGCTCATGCCCCTTGTCTCCCTCGTGTTACCCCCACCCCCCGCTCATGCCCCGTGTCTCCTTCGTGTACCTCCCCACCCCTGCTCATGCCCCGTGTCTTCCCTGTTCCCCCACCCCCCGCTTATGCCCAGTGTCTCCCTCGTGTTCCCCCCACCCCCGCTCATGCCCCGTGTCTCCCCTGTTCCCCCCCACACCCTGCTCATGCCCTGTGTCTCACTCCTGTTCCCCCCACCCCCTGCTCATGCCCCGTGTCTCCCTTCCGTAACCCCCATCCCCCGCTCATTCCCCGTGTCTCCCTCCTGTTCCCAACAACCCCCGTTCATGCCCCATGTTTCCCTCGTGTTCCCCCCACCCCCTGCTCATAACCCGTGTCTCTCTCCTGTACCCCCCACCCCCCACTCATGCCCCATGTCACCCTCCTGTTCCCCCCACCCCCCACTCATGCCCCGTGTCTGTCCTTTTCCCCCAACCCCCGCGCATGCCCCATGTCTCCCCTCACCCCCACTCATGCCCCGTGTCTCCATCGTGTTACCCCCCGCGTCTCTCTTGTGTTACCCACCAACCCCCGCTCATGTCCCATGTCTCCCTCCTTTCCCCCACCCCCGCTCATGCCCTGTGTCTCCCTCCTGTTGCCCCACCCCCCGCTCATGCCCCGTGTCTCTCCCCATTCCCCCCTGCTCATGCCCCGTGTCTCTCCCCTGTTCCCCCCACTCATGCCCGTGTCTCACCCCTGTTCCCCCTGCTCATGCCCTGTGTCTCTCCCCTCTTCCCCCCACCCCGCAATCATGCCCCGTGTCTCCCCTGTTCCCCCCACCCCCTGCTCATGCCCCGTGTCTCTCCCCTGTTCATCCCACTCCCCGCTCATGCTCTGTGTCTCTCTCCATTTCCCCCACCCCCCGCTCATGCCCCGTGTCTCCCCTGTTCCCCGCACCCCCTGTGTCTCCCTCCTTTTCCCCTCGCACCCCCCGCTCATGCCCCATGTCTCCCGTGTTCCCCCCACCCCCCGCTCATGCCCCGTGTCTCCCTCCTTTTCCCCGCATCCCCCTCTCATGCCCCGTTTCTCCTTCCTGTTCCCCCCACCCCAAGCTCATGCCCCGTGTCTCCCTTGTTACCCCCCAACCCCCGCTCATGCCCCGTGTCTCCCTCCTGTTTCCCACCCCCACTCATGCCCTGTGTCTCCCTCGTGTCCCCTCCACCCCACTCATGCCCTGTGTTCCCCCCACCCCGCTCATGCCCGTGTCTCTCTCCTTTTCCCCCCACCCTCCACCCCTGTCCTTGCCCCATGTCTCCCTCCTGTTCCCCCGAGTCCCCGCTCATGCTCCGTGTCTCCCCTGTTACCCCCCCGCTCATGCCCCGTGTCTCCCCTTTTCCCCCAACCCCCGCGCATGCCCCATGTCTCCCCTCACCCCCGCTCATGCCCCGTGTCTCCCCTGTTCCCACCACCCATGCCCCATGTATCCCTCCTTTTCCCCCCACCCCCCGCTCATGCCCTGTGTCTCCTCTGTTCCCCCCACCCCCTGCTCATGCCCCGTATCTCCCTCCCGTTACCCCCCACCCCTGCTCATGCCCCGTTTCTTCCCTGTTCCCCCATCCCCCGCTCATGCCCTGTGTCTCCCCGTTCCCCCCACCCCCCGCTCATGCCCCATGTCTCCCCTCACCCCCGCTCATGCCCCTTGTCTCCCCTTTTCCCCCCAACCCATGCCCAGTGTATCCCTCCTTTCCCCCCACCCCCCGCTCATGCCCCGTGTCTCCCCTGTTCCCCCATCCCCCGCTCATGCCCCGTGTCTCCCCTGTTCCCCCTCACCCCCCGCTCATGACCCGTGTCTCCCTTGTGTTACCCCCACCCCCCTCTCATGCCCCCTATCTCCCTCCTGTTCCCCCCACCCCCCGTTCATGCCCCGTGTCTCCCCTGTTCCCCACCCACTCCCCGCTCATGCCCCGTGTCTCTCTCGTGTTATCCCCACCCATGCCCCGTGTCTCCCTCGTGTTCCCCCAACACCCGCTCATGCCCCGTGTCTCCCTCATGTTACCCCCCACTCCCGCTCATGCCCCGTGTCTGCCCTGTTCCCCCTACCCCCCGCTCATGCCCCGTGTCTCCCTTCTGTACCCCCCACCCCCCGCTCATGCCCCGTGTCTCGCTCGTGTTATCCCCCACCCTCCGTTCATGCCCTGTGTCTCCCTTGTGTTACCATCCACCCCCACTCATGCCCTGTGTCTCCCTCGTTTACCCCCCCACCCCCCGCTCATGCCCTTGTCTACCTCGTGTTACCCCCACCCTCCGCTCATGCCTTGTGTCTCCCTCCCGTTCCCCCCACCCCCGCTCATGCT
This sequence comes from Ambystoma mexicanum, assembly GCF_040938575.1. Classification (NCBI taxonomy): domain Eukaryota; kingdom Metazoa; phylum Chordata; class Amphibia; order Caudata; family Ambystomatidae; genus Ambystoma; species Ambystoma mexicanum. Next base: position 420,752,459 of record NC_090926.1, on the reverse strand, counting down.
CCGTGTCTCTCTTCTTTCCCCCCACCCATGCCCCGTGTCTCTCTTCTTTCCCCCACCCCCTGCTCATGCCCCGTGTCTCTCTTCTCTTGCCCTTGTCTACCTTGTGTTACCCCACCCCCCGCTCATGCCCCCTGTCTCCTTCATGTACCCCCACCCCCGCTCATGCCTTGTGTCTTCCTCCCGTTCCCCCCCACCCGCCGCTCATGCCCCGTGTCTCTCTTCTTTCCCTCCCCACCCCCCGCTCATGCCCCATGTCTCTCTTCTTTCCCCCCACCCATGCCCCGTGTCTCTCTTCTTTCCCCCACCCCCTGCTCATGCCCTGTGTCTCTCTTCTTCCCCCCACCCCCTGCTCATGCCCTGTGTCTCTCTTCTTTCCCCCACCCCCTGCTCATGCCTCATGTCTCACCTTGTTCCCCCCCACCCCCCCGCTCATGCCCCGTGTCTCTCTTGTTCCCCCCACCCCCAGCTCATGCCCCATGTCTCCCATGTTCCTCCCACCCCCCGCTCATGCCCTGTGTCTCCCATGTTCCCTCACCCCCCGCTCATGCCCTGTGTCTGCCCTGTTTCCCCCACCCCCCGCTCATGCCCGTGTTTCCCTCGTGTTATCCCCACCCATGCCCTGTGTCTCCCTCGTGTTCCCTCCACCCCTCGCTCATGCCCTGTGTCTCCCTTGTGTTACCCCCCACCCCCGCTGATGGCCCAAGTCTGCCCTTCTCCCCCATCCCCCGCTCATGCCCGGTGTCTCCCTCGAGTACCCCCAACCCCCGCTCATGCCCTGTGTCGCCCTGTATTCCCCCCACCCCCCACTCATGCCCCGTGACTACTTTGTGTTCCCTCCACCACCCGCTCATGCCCCGTGTCTCCCTTGTGTTCCCCTAGCCCCCGCTCATGCCCCGTGTCTCCCTCCTGTTATCCCCCAACCCCTGCTCATGCCCCGTGTCTCCCTCGTGTTCCCCACACCCCTGCTCATGCCCCATGTCTCCCTCCTTTTCCCCCACCCTCCGCCCCCGCTCATGCCCCATGTCTCCCTCCTGTTCCCCCCACCCCCCGCTCATGCGCCGTGTCTCCCCTGTTATCCCCCCCCACTCATGCCCCGTGTCTCGCCTTTTCCCCCCCACCCCCTGCGCAGGCCCCATATCTCCCCTCACCCCCGCTCATGCCCCGTGTCTCCCTTTCCCCCCACCCATGCCCCATGTATCCCTTCTTTTCCCCCCACCCCCCGCTCATGCCCCCTGTCTCCTCTGTTCTCCCCACCCCCTGCTCATGCCCTGTGTCTCCCTCCCGTTCCCCCCACCCCCGCTCATGTCCCGTTTCTTCCATGTTCCCCCCATCCCCCGCTCATGCCCCGTGTCTCCCTGTTCCCCCCACCCCCGCTCATGCCCCATGTCTCCCCTCACCCCCGCTCATGCCCCTTGTCTCCCCTGTTCCCCCAACCCATGCCCCGTGTATCCCTCCTTTCCCCACACCCCCGCTCATGCCCCGTGTCTCCCCTGTTCCCCCATCCCCCACTCATGCCCTGTGTCTCCCCTGTTCCCCCTCACCCGCCGCTCATGCCCCGTGTCTCCCTTGTGTTACCCCCACCCCCCGCTCATGTCCCCTATCTCCATCCTGTTCCCCCCACCCCCCGTTCATGCCCCGTGTCTCCCCTGTTCCCCACCCACCCCTCGCTCATGCCCCGTGTCTTCCTCCTGTTCTCCCCAACCCCCGCTCATGCCCCGTGTCCCCCCTGTTGCACCCCATCCCCTGCTCATGCCATGTGTCTCCCTCCCATTCCCCTGACACCCCGCTCATGCCCCGTGTCTACTTGCTTTATTTCCCCCCACCGCCCGCTCATGCCCCGTGTCTCCCCTTTTCCCCCCATCCCCCGCTCATGCCCCATGTCTCCTCTCACCCCCGCTCATGCCCCGTGTCTCCCCTGTTCCCCCGCACCCATGCCCCATGTATCCCTCCTTTTCCCCCCCACCCCCCGCTCATACCCCGTGTCTCCTCTGTTCCCCCACCCCCTGCTCATGCCCCGTGTCTCCCTCCCGTTCCCCCACCCCCACTCATGCCCCGTGTCTCCCCTGTTCCCCCCACCCCCGCTCATGCCCCATGTCTCCCCTCAACCCCCGCTCATGCCCCGTGTCTTCCCTGTCCCCCCCACCCATGCCCTGTGTATCCCTCCTTTTCCCCCCACCCCCGCTCATGCCCCATGTCTCTCCTGTTCCCCCATCCCCCGCTCATGCCCCATGTCTCCTCTGTTCCACCCCACCCCCGCTCATGCCCCGTGTCTCTCTTGTGTTACCCCCACCCCCCGCTCATGCCCCGTGTCTCCCTCCTATTCCCTCCTCCCCCCGCTCATGCCCCGTGTCTCCCCTGTTCCCCCCCACCCCCCGCTCATGCCCCGTGTCTTCCTCTTGTCCCCCTCCTATGATGCCGCTTGTTGACCTCTTGTTCCCCACACCCCCTGCTGATGCCCTGTTTTGTTCTCTTTATACACTCCGCCTTCCCTTTCCATGGTGGCCATCTTGGTAAAAGATTTTCCTTCCTACACCGGGAGGCCGCAGGCGTCCCGGTTTGGGAAGAAAAATCTTTTTTTTACCGCCCGAGGTTCCCACTTTGAGGACCTAGGTTGCTAGTCATCTTCATCTATTGAAAAGGACTTTATGGTTAAGTTGCACTAATAAAAACCTATGAAATTCAATGAAAAAACTTTGTTAAAGGGACGTTATGGTTAAGTTGCACTAATAAAAACCTACGAAATTCAATGAAAAAACTTTGTTAAAGGGAGGTTATGGTTAAGTTGTACTAATAAAGACCTATGAAATTCAATGACAAATCTTTGTTAAAGGGACGTTATGGTTAAGTTTCACTACTAAAAACCTATGGAATTCAGTGAAAAAACTTTGTTAAAGGGACGTTATGGTTCCAAGTAAAACCGAAAACCAGTTATGGTAAGCTAAGCAACCATAACTCGCGCCACCACCGTGCACTGCTAAGACTAACACCCAGGACATCAAAGATGACATCACAAATATAATTGATGACATCACTGATGACATCACATGTGCATTTACTTTTCATACAAGGGGTTGTGAATGTAATGTTGGCAAAAAAGTATCAGGGATTATCGGGAGATGTGTAATAAATTAGATACTTCATCACGCAATGTTGCGTTCTAAAGAACATTCCATTGCACTGTTCTTTCTAGTACAGTAACCTACTCATACAGAAATGTAGGTATTGGCTGCAGCATAAAACACAGAGGTGCTATATTTGCAATTTTCCAAAGTTATATAATAAAACGGTGAATGCTTCTGTATCAGACTTTTCCGTACTGTGAAATATGTACTAAGTAGCTAATAATGCATCACTTACTACATATTTCTACTAATACACACAAAATATAAATAGACTACAATGCATACAAATATGGGGCTTATATATGGAGAGTAAAGTAAGGAAACAAGAGGCAATACCATTAGCAAATGTGTATAATCTACATGATTGTATTCACGCACAAAAATGATTGCTGTGTTTCAGGCCTGCTTCTACCCCTATATATGTACAACATAAGATGTGATTAAATTCTAAGGAAAGTAGTGTAAGAACATGTGAGAATAGCAATATCTATAAATGTAATACCTTTAGAAATGTATGTTTCTGATTGTCAGTAAATAAACCGACCTGGCCTAGATATGGCAGTGAACAAAAAAGAAGGGGCTAGACATGTGATGTCATCAGTGATGTCACCAATGATATTTGTGATGTCATCTTTGATGCCCTGGGTGTTAGTCTTAGCAGTGCACGGTGGTGGCGCGAGTTATGGTTGCTTAGCTCACCATAACTGGCGAATTTCAGGGGTTTTTCGGTTTTACTTGGAACCATAACGTCCCTTTAACAAAGTTTTTCCACTGAATTTCATAGGTTTTTAGTAGCACAACTTAACCATAATGTCCCTTTAACAAAGTTTTTTCACTGAATATATACAAATATATATATATATATATATACCTACTGGTTAAATGTACTACTGAATGCATAAAAATTAAAAAATAAAACACTGAAGGAGCAGATTGAAACCAGGGAGCCATTTGATGTTTGGGTCACCCAGTTGATCAGATGATCGCCCAGTTGATGAGGTGCACACCATGGTCGAACACTGGTCCTGAAACACTCACATGTGGATCAGGTAGGCCCCCAACCATGCAAACCACTGATGATACAGAGAAAAACCGACATGGGCCTGAACCCCTATGTGATTGAAAAGTCACCTATGTCACACTCTAATTTGTCCAGTGTGTGTCACCTGTGCCAGTCACAGGAAGGTGAGGGTTCTTCAACCCTAGCTGAATTACAAGGCGCCCCTTAGCAGTGAAATGATAAACACTGCCGCGAAGGGACCAACGTGTATCAGAGATACTTCGGGTTCAAACCAGTGCTAAGGCGTGCAGGTGAGGTGGCCAATGTGGCCAATAAAATAAGAGCAATATGAGCAATATGTACAAACGTCTTCCTCTAGTAGATATGGTATGATATGGCATGTGAAAAAACAAGACTTCCTGGACTTAGCCCTTAGCAAATTGAAAGGTCTCATTATGAAAGGCAAAAGAGAATAAAGAAACATTGCCAGGGAAGCATTGTCAGAGAAGCATACACACCATACATATCAGCCTTCTCCGGCCCCCTCTCTTGGAGATAGTCTGTTCCTAACTCCCATGCTGCCATTTCCATTTGCCAGGCTCTGAACCCCCGACCCCTTCCTCAGACGTGCTGGCGTCCCTTGGTACCTGGGGGGGAATCGCCGGATTGGCTCGGTGCCCTCTGCTGTGACACGCGTCAGCAGATTTGCAAAAGTGCCACGCGGAGGCTGAGCTGCGGTAAAATAGCCCGAGATTAATCTAAATGCTCTGCTCTGCGTTCCGCCTCTTTGAGTTATCTTATCCCGCAGCCGCGCCTCTGAGAGGTGAAAATGAAGGAAAACAATCACGCTCTTGAGAGCCGGGGAGTTGCCCACTGCTCCCCCTGGCTCTTTTTCTCTTTTTTTTACACGCTGAGTTGCTTCTCAAGCCACCCAGGAAAATACATTAATTTACTTTGTGCAGGCATGTATTTTTCAAGAAACCTAAAAAGTACAATAGGCCAAACTGCGGGCAAAACTGACTTTATGAGAACATTGCCTGCATAGCAAAAGTTAAACAATGATGGACTCTGCATTGGAGTGCCGCCATTGTTATATGTTAGGAGACAGACATGGGGAGAGAGGGAGAGGATGGAGAGCGCACCACCATGATGAAAAACCTTAGAGGGTGAAGTGTGGCCTGTGTGCATGAGCACAAAGGGCAGCACCCCACACTAGCCTGGATGTCACTTATCAGTCTGAAAAGAACACGCTCAGTGGGAAAAGACTAACAGAGGCTTCAGCAGTAGAGAATTACTGCTAAAGTATTAAAAGGGGGGCAGGTTTAAATCAGGCTGTCTCGCCAAACACTGGACCAGCTGGGGCCAGGGATTGTCAACATTTGGCTCATCCTGTGGACTGCAACCTCCATCATCCCTAGCCAGCATAGTCAAGGGTGAGGAATCATGGGAGCCCAAGGCCAACGCTTAAGGAGGGACACAGTCTTCTGCAGACCCCCGCCCCACAGTACGAAATATAAACACAGGAACGGGAACACGCCTGTGAATGGGCACGGGGTAGCCAGGGATCGCTGCTCCCGAATACCATCGGGACATACAGTGGTGTGACGCGGCAGTAGTGGCTGCAGAGTGAAAGAGTGAGAGCAATGGATTGCACAACTTCAGATGCAGCAACGCCTCTGGGCTTTCACCTAAAACAGGGGTCTGCTACCTGTGGCTCTCCAGATGTTACGTCAACTCCCACCACGCCTAGCTTGCACAATCAGTGGAGTGGGGTCATGGGAGCCATGGCCCAAAACATCTGGAAACCCCTGACCTAACCTTTCTAACCAATCTCCAGAGTCAGCAGCCTCTCCAGAAAGGCCCGCATTCAGTGGCAGGGGGGCCTAATACGCGAATGATTACTCCCAGGCCCGTCTGCCCTTTCAGAAGCCCCGGTGGGCGAGAAATAGCAAGCGTTCTAGAAACGCCAGCTGGCCTCTGCACCTGGGGCACACGGACAGCAGTCGGAGTCAGTGACCCAGTGGCGAGGCCACTCTACCTTATGCCAAATCATCGATCCATCCGTGCAACTTCACAAGACGTCTCGTGCGCCGCTAGTAGCAATAGTTATGTGTTGGTGTTGCATCTACCATATTTGCCATTCTTTAGACATGTAATTAACAGAGTTAAGTTAATGGTACTCGAAGACATATCTGCGGACATTTTGAACCTATCGAAGCAGCATGAATGCAGCTGCCACGGCAAGCATAGCTGCACTATTTGCCAGCTACGTGCAACAGCTCAGGCAGTAATTCTTCTAACCACCAAAAAGCAACACAACAGCGGAGGCTAACTGAAAAATGTACTTTTGAGGAGCCTTCTGGCCGCTGCCACCGAAAGGTGCGGCCTCGTGAGAATCTAGGGCACTGCGCACCCGGTCAGGGTGTGCGCCTGCTGGGACCACACTGCGCGGCGTTGATGGGCACGGCTGTCCCTCGCCGACATTCAACTCCTTGTTCCTCTCTGCTGACGTTCGCAGCCAGTGAATATGTATGAGCCTGTTGAATATGGAAGCGTTTCGGCTGCATAATGAAAACCGTCTTTTTCTGCAAATTCGCCTAAATGTCGGGCGCGCTTCCCCCGCAAGCGCCAAGGACAGGGCCCCAGCGCGCACATCCAAATTAGCAGACTGCAGGTCAGCGATCCCGGCCACGCGCGTGTTTTTATCATTATCTCTTGATTTCTGCGGCTGGCCGCCTGCCACGTCGCCCCCAATCACAGGCCACCGGGTGCCAGGATGCATTTCATTACTAATTCATCCGCACGGTTGTCTTTGCGTCCCATTAAACAACATGCGATCGGACACCTTATTAAGCCAAGTACAGCCAACGAGAGGGGCCCTTGCGTTAATAAACAGCCGAATCGGCCAATCACAACTTTCGCCTTGAGCCTCTTGGCGACCTCTAGGGTTACCTTGTTTGGTTGCTTGTTTTTTCTCTTCCTTTTTCTAAGACTGTGTACTTGTACTGTGCCATTTGTCCTACTCTGCTTGTCCTCTGTTTACTATTTCCTATTTAACTGTTGTGACGCATTCAGCCACAGACCCCTTGTGCGTACAGAGTGTATGCATGTATTTTTAGAACCCAATGTGCTTGTTTCTGTTAATAATGGCACTGCTTCTTTATTTCTGAAATCAAGGAGCCTCTTAAGTTCAATAGGCTAACTAACCTTAAGATGAAAATGCAGGTTCGATGTCAAGACAGGAGGCTTCATATTATGCATACTTCTTTACTTCTGACAACCACAGCAGCAAAGTCAACTTTTACAAACGAAAGTTTGTTTAGAAGAAAACTGAAATCAGAGTTAAAGTCATTGCAGGGGAAAAAAAACAATCCAACATGGAGCCAGGTCAAGCCCTGTAGATAACCAATGGGCAGGGCCCACCCTCGCCCCCTTATAAGTCCTTTACTCCAATCCCAACTCCTCTTTCTTTGATGCTGATGCCAGAAGTTAAGTCACTCCTTCTAGTTGTGCTTGTTGCTAGTCAGTAGTTTGTGTTAGATTGTTACGCTGTGTAATAAATATCGTATGGTGATGCAGTCACTTTATTATTGCTTCTTAGAGGAATTTTTTCCACTGTTAGACATTTTTCTGGTTACATTTGCGTGTGAAAAGTGTCCGTGTGCGGCTGCCCCGTTGTTTGTTTTCAACCGTTTTTCGTTCGCACAGATGCGGTGAGCCCCACCTTTGGGCGGGCACTACCGTGGGGCAGGCCCAACGCGTACAAGCCTTTTCTGGAAGCTTAATCAGCTTCAGGCTGGCGTGCGCAGCCCTTTGTTGTTTGTATATTTCCTCAGAGAGAGCGAATCTCACAGTAACGCCTCCCACGCTGCTCGCATGCCGACTGCCTGCTCGGCCTCAGCCTTGGGCTGAAATAAGATTGCAAGGTTTGTCTTCTTGCTCGCAGCTTGTGCCACACCCTGCTAGGGTGAGCAGCTTATAGTTTGCCTGCACAGAGTGTATTTATTTACATTTTCTTATATTGCAGCAACGTGCAGGCCGAGTGAAATCTTATAGTAATCCTTGCCTGCTGGGCTATTTTGAATATCTGAAAGGTTACACTTAAAAGACATACATTTTCATGTATTACCATTTCCCTTCTTGTGTTTGTGCTGCGATGACTACTAGAGTGTCTAAGGGGCCCTCTTCTGCGGATGACAGCACTCAGGTTAGGCCTTCCAAAAAAAGTGAGAGGTTGGAGAAAGATGGATTTAATAAGCCTGTAGGGGAACCATCCCTTCATAACCAGCCATCAGTGGCTCAGGTGATTCAGAAATCTCTAGACACAGCTCTTCTGGATCTCAATTCTATGTTAGCCTTTGATAGACTTATTAATAAGATCTCTGATTTTCACCCTTCATCTGAGGAGTTTTCTTCTATACCGGTGTAAAGACTGGAGGGGGTGTCTGTACTTCTGCTCTCTATATGGTAGAGGAGAGGCACAGAGGACCCCAGCCAAGATTCTCTATTATTGGTAACGTAGACGAGCAATCAAGGGCTAGCTTCTCAGGAGGTGATGCATGTTGGTTCTTAAGTACAGTGTAGTCCCCAAGCCCCCACAAAGGAATGTCCACACACTGTATGGGTTAAAACACAGTCTTTATATAATTAATAGTCAAGGTTATGTACACTATCACAATAACTCACTTTGCGCTCAGAAAATCAACAATGGTAAATATATACAGTTCTACAGTGGTACCACAAATATTATCAGATCTCATTAAAGTGCATCACCTATACTGTCAAAATGTCACACAGATCAATAACAAGGAAACCAGCAATAGAAATAGGAAGGAAAGCAAGATGGTTGAAACAATCGGCAGAATACTGGCCTCTACCGTTAAGAACAGTTCTGTGTGGAGATCCCCCCCACCTGGGCAACCTGTAAAATAAAGATATAGACCAAGCCCAGTCCATATATTATTCCGCGAGTCTTATTTCCTTCTACAATAGTTCTACAGCCCCAATGTACCTGGAATTGTAGCGTTGGCCGAAGGGAAATCGACGGCCGTTCTTGAGTGCCCTTCCTATAAGGCAGGAGTCACGGGTCGTCGAACGTCCAACGGAGAACAGGGTGAACTACGGCGGTGAAGTGGCAGCTTCGTTCCTAGCGGTGCTCATCGACGACGGAGCGTTGGCATCCTGCAAGGAAGAGGCGTGCGGGGCACCTCAGTGGTGATAGTTCTGGACCACAAATAGATGATGAAGAACTCTGGCCCAGCAAGGGCGTTGAGTCGTCGGCGTCTCTGTGGTCGTTAGGTGGCGGGAAACCCACCGGCAGATGCTCCTCGGCGCGTCAATGGTCAGGCCTTCTCCAGCGGGATAAAGCGAGAGGCGATGCAGACAAGTGCGTCCTTGGATCAAATGAAGTTCTTAAGCAAAACGGGAGCGCTGCGGCTCTGGTCAGTGATGGCGGTCGTCGACGTTGGCGGACAACAGTCTGGGCGGTTCTCCTTGTTATTCTGGGGTGGTCCCCGTCTCGGGTCGGCAGCCTTTTGAAGGTCTGTCTACCAGGGAGCTTTGGCAAAGATCAGCTGGTGCACGAATGTCCCTCGTAGCTCGGGAAGAGGGTGCCTTACTAGGTCCTCTCTGGGTCAGTCCTTGGAGACACAGCAGCTTTCAGATTGATGAAGGAGAGCAACAGCAATTCTTCTCTTCCAGCAGGGCTTCAAGGTCAAGCTTCAGTTACTCCAGTTACTCGTCGTAGTGGACTTCAGCTTCTGAACACGAATTCTAGCAGTGAGAGGCCCCAAGATATACTAGTTGATCTCCCATCCATTCTGCTAGGTCACACTCAGGCAACCAATCGGTCAGAAGGGCATTCATTCAGGCAGGCATCCAATCAGGTGCATAGTGCATTCAGGCCATTCACTCCTCTCCAGACACTCACAACAAGTTATGTGTATTCGGACAAGTACCCGGCCATTGAACACTCCACACTGCATTCATACCAGTTTCGGGCAGGGCTGTCTCAGTCATTTTGTCAAACATCAGATACTAGAAACCCACAACACAAAATGCGTATTCATCACACAATCCATTCACCCAGGTCCCACCCACAGGGTGTACCCACAACATACAGTCACTGGGAAGGCTCCAGCCAGTCTGGCCTGGACTTCACAACAACACCATATATGGAACTTCCACCCAACAGCCGGTCAGGGGGAAGGGACAGAGTCAGGGCTTCCCAGGACTTTGGGAAGACAAGGTAACAGGCAATAGAGAGCAAGAGGCCCCGGGGGCCATCTTGTTTCCTATCAGGAATCAACTGATCCCAATGGCAGGGCCTGGGTATCCCAAAATGGAGGATACTCAGAGCACCTGTCAAATTCAACATGGAGCTGCCACCAGCCCATACCCTGCTCTGTGGGCCACATACAGGTGCCCAAAAATGTACACTAGGGGCACAGGGTTTTACCCCCACCCATGGGTGCCATAAGGGTATCCCATGGGTCTGTACACCAAACCAAAAGAGAGAGCTGCACCATCGAGTGTCCCACATGAACTCCTGCACGGAAAGCACGACAGAACACATGATAAAAAGCAGTAAAGGAAAAGGATACGGAGGCCCTGTCCCTCCGATGCATTTCCAGCATCACAACCAGTACAAGCCCCCGTAAGTGTACAAAGAAGTCCAAGCATTTACAAGGACAACTCAGTCCGCCTAGTACCCCTAGTAATGTATCGCCCCCAGGGAGGGGTCAGAAACATAAATTAGATGGGTCTCAGCAGTCCCAGACAGTTTCCTCTTGGCCGGCTTCTTCTCAGCCTCTAGCTAATGCCCCTCCAGTTCCAATTTCCACTACGGATAGTTCTGAGGATTCAGACCCACCTCCTAAAAGGCGAACGAGAAAGGTAAACCAAGCTATTCCTTTCCAGGGGCCAGTGTTAGATGTTACTGGGGTTCCATTCTTTGACCCAGCCCTTATTCAGCATCCCAGGTCAGCAGAATGGCACCCCTTGGAGGCTGTATCCTCCTTTTTGCACTATTGGGTTAGCCGCTCCTTACCCAGGGAGGACAGGAATAAATTATGCTCAGAATACCCTAGACCGGTGGTCCTGGATAAGGTGGTTCTTACCCCAGACATAGATCATTCTGTGGTCTCCTTTTTGTCCCAAAAAGGGAATGGCCCCAAGAAGGGGGTAGATAAGGCCTGGAAGAGTTGCCAGGAAAAGTTGATGGATGTGTTGGGGCCGGTGACCCAGATTTTTGAATTGACAGAGAAAGCGGTGCTCTCGAACTCCCCTATTGATGTGCAGGTTCTTCAGGGCTGGATTCAGAGAACTGTTTGCCTGCTCGGCAATGCCAGCGCCGCCATCTCTAAAGAGCGGCACAAGTCCCTCCTCATGCGGCTTGATTCAAAGTTGGCTGACATGGCAGAAGGGGAGGCTGGCCCTATGGTCCAAGGAAACTTGTTTGGTGATAGATTCATCAAAGACCTCTCTGCCTTTGTGCACACTTTCATGGCACTAGATGAAGCTCAGGTCAATATAAAAAAGGGCTTTGCCCCTAAGGTTATTGATACGGCCGGAAGAGGTAAATCCTGCGCCTCCAGCCATTTCTCCCAGGGCTCTACCCATCCCCGGAAATACACATCAAGAGGTGTGCACAATTCCTCCGCTGCTCTGGGAGCACAAGCTGAGTTTTACCCCCAAGAAGGCTTACCACTGGAGAGGATGTACCAGCAGAGGTGCTGGTAGACTGAGAGCAGCCACAGGTAATACCATGTGTGTTAAAGGTCTCTTCCCTTGGCCAGGTTTCTCCCTCAAGGGGAAGCTCTCACCTCAGATCCCTGGGTGTTGAAAACAGTAAAGGGGTTTCAAATAGATTTGTATTCTCCCCCTTGACAGCAATCCTTGCCTTTTCCCCTAGTGTTGGACAAGGACAAGCAAAAAATGGATAGATGCAGAGGCCAGGGACCTCATTTTCAAGGGGGCAATGGTTACGGTTTCCTTCAAAGCTTCCCAGTTTTTGAGCACGATATTTCTGGTCCCAAATCCTGAGGAGGGTTTTTGCCCAGTCATAAACTTGCGAGCTCTCAACTCTTTTGAGGTGTACCATCACTTCAAGATGGAGGGAATTCACCTTCTCAGAGACACCCTTCTCCCGGTGGATTGGATGGTCAAGATAGACCTTAAGGATGCATACCTGATAGTCCCAGTCTTTCCTCCACACCAAGAGTTTATACCATTTCAGTGGGGGTCTCACACTAGGCAGTTTGCCTCCCTTCCGTTTGGCCTCTTGTCAGCACCCTGGTGTTTCACCAAGTTAATGAGGCCGGTGATGGCTCAACACCGGTCCAAAGGGGTTTGGATGATAATATACCTAGAGGACATGCTTCTGCTAGCACAGCATTCTCAGATTCTTCAGACCCATCTGGGGTTAACACTGTCTCTACTGCAAACATTGGGTTTTGTCATAAATGTAAAGAAATCCATATTACAGCCATTGCAATTTATCCAATTTCTGGGCTTCAATATAGATTCAAAGCTTTGCATCCTCCTCCTTCCGGACGTGAGGCTCTCTAAAATACAGAAGGAAATCTGCCTCCTCCTCAGGAAGTGAAGGGTCTCCCTTAGGCAGCTGCCCAGGTCTGTAGGGATGTTGTCAGCCACCATACAGGCCATCTTTCCGGCCCCTCTCTGTTACTGAGCGTTAGAGTGCTTCAAAGCCAAGCACCTTCGCAGATGTCTGTCTTAATCGCAGTTAGTAGTTCTGTTTCCCGAAGCCAGGTTGGAGCTTCTCTGGTGGCTCAGGCACATGGATGCCTGGAAAGGCAGGATGATTTTTGGTCCCTCTTCAGATGTCATCCTGGAGTCAGATGCCAGCAGAGCGGGCTGGGGGCCAGGATAGGGCAGGTTTCCATGTCGGGAAAGTGGTCGGCTTCAGAGAAGCAACTACATATCAACTGTCTGGAGTTGTTAGCGGGCTCCTTTGCGGTCAAGAGTCTTGTCAAAGACCAGGGGAATTGCTGTGTCGTTATCTGAATGGACAATGTTTCTGCAGTTTGTTACATAAACCATCATGGGGGAACCAGGTCCAAGGCCTTAGCAGATCTAGCAAGGGAATTCTGGCATTTATGTCAGGATCGGGACATTCTGCTGAAAGCATAGTATCTTCCGGGGCTCAGCAACCCTGAAGTGGACTGGAATTCGAGACAACTCCAGGACAGGAGCGACTGGATGTTGGACAGTGCTCTGTTTGCCAAGATCTTGTCTCTCTGGGTTCTGATTCAAGTGGATCTCTTTGCCTCGAGGCTCCACTGCCAAGTTCCCCAGTTGTACAGTTGGAAACCATATCCCCACTGGCGTAATAGGGGCCCCTGCAGTCCCCGCGGTGCGGGGGGGGGGGCTCCGCCAGCACATATCATAGGAGGGGGCCCCACTTAATATATATTTTTTTTTTCTAAAAAAAAAAGTTTCTTTTGGAATTCACCCTGCCTTCATAAGGAAATGATTTCTGTAACAGAAATCATTTCTTTATGAAGGCAGAGTAACTACAAAAAGAAACTTTCGAGGGCTCCCCCCACCCAATGACATGGAAGACCCTATGCTGGAGCCCTCCATGTCATGGGATGGGGGGGGGGCCTATGACTTCAAAAAGAAATAGTTTGTTTTTGAAGTCCCTCTGCCTTCATAAAGAAATTATATTGGTTATGGTTCGGTCCTTAACTGAAATAATTTCTTAAAGAAATTAGAGTGCCTTAAAAAAGAAACAATTTGGCTCATTATGACCACGCCGGTCCAGAAACAACGGTGCTGTTAAGCTTAACGGCATCATTGTTTGCGGACCGGCATATTGCAGGTCTGCCTGCTGGGGCCGCTGTGCCCGACAGGTCTGACCCTGCCAGGCACAGCAGCCATGGTAGGCAGACCCGTCACGGAAGCACCAGCACTGTTAACAACGGTGCAGGTGCTTCCGTGTCCCCATTCTTGTGGCGTCTCCATGGGAGCAGGGATTAATGAAATTACCGGTGCCTGATTTCCCATGGTGAAAGGGTGAACACTCAAATGTATAGGTGGCTGCCTGTGTGTGTATGGTGAAAGGGTGCACACAAATGTATGGTGGCTGGGTGTGGGTGTGTGCGTGTACGGTAAAAGGGTGAACACTTAAATGTACAGGTGGCTGCCTGGGTATGCCTGTATGGTGAAAGGGTGCACACTTAAATGTATTAGGTGGCTGCCTCGGTGAGTGTATGGTGAAAGTGTGCACACTTAAATGTATAGGTGGGTGCCTGGGTGTGTGCCTGTATGGTGCACACTTAAATGTACAGGTGGCTGCCTGAGTGTGCCTGTATGGTCAAAGGGTGCACACTTAAATGAATGGATGGCTGGGTGTGTATATGGTGAATGGTGTGTGTGCTTGTTAACAGGGGCACAACAAAGCCTACATTTTGGGAGGCTAACCCTTCAAATGTTGGGAGAGGCGCTTACTTCACAGGCGGTGGGGAGGAGGAAACGTATTTGTGTGGGGGCATCTAACATATTTACTCATTTTAATGAGACTATTCTAGTGCAGATTCAATTTTACAAGCAGTCAAATCTCTCCTTTAAGTCTCCTGTTCCATCTCGACCCTTCCAATCACTCCCCTGGCATGCAAGTACTAAACCCACATCACGATTTCAATTGCCTAAACAATGTACCATTTGAATGCAGGTACTAACAGTGAAATGCTTTACGTTGGTAATTGCTGGGTTCTTGTTAACAGCAAAAACTAGGTGCCATTTAACATCTGTGTCCTGTTCTGTCTGGCAACTGCTCTAAAGATCAGCTAGGTCGAGTCAACATAGCCCAAAATTACAGTGGGTGGGGGGAGTGCTGAAGCCCAAGTCAACTCAACGGTGTTGGGCCACTACTTGTGTTAAATGCCTTGCTTACTTCTAGCCCTATTCTTTCTCGTCCCATTACTTATGTATGAGGCAGTACTTGTGTCTGAGGCACTCCGCCTCATACACAAGTACTGGGATGAGGTAGAGGTAAATGGCGGTAATGCCTGATTTAGCTACCTGTAATCTTCATTACTCCTAGTTCCACTCTTCCACATCCCAATACTTACCTATGAGACAAGGAGCCTCATACGTAAGCTCTGGGACAAGGAAGAGGGACATGGAGGTAATTCTGGGCCCAGGATCTGATTTTGGAGGTTGGGGTAAGGGGTGGGAGGGAGAGGGGATGGGTGGGGGTGGGCGGGATTGTGTGATAAATTTTAATGGTTGTCCATTCCAGGCTGAGCAGGCATAATATGTGGTATTAGTGACTAGAGAGGCATATTGGTGCAGCCACTCTAGTCATTCCTCAGTTTGGTATGACTTTCTTTTAACTGGGCATTTCTGATAAAGCAGTCCTGCTAAGTCTAATTACCTAGCTAGATTGGCATTTGGGTGCTGCCAGACTAGCCATTTCTTACTGTGGCATTGTATATTTTTCTGGGCATCTGTGATAAAATGATATAATATGATACAAGTAATTTATAACACGCCTGTACACAAGTGTTTCTACGCGCGACAAGACAAGGGAGGGAAGATAGAGGGAGGACAAGACAAACGATCTCACTAGGCCTTGTGTCATTGTGAGAACGAGAAGTGCAATGGGAAAGGGAAGGGGGAAGTGCAAGGGAGAGGGGAGGGGAAACAGGGCAGCAATGCTCTGAATAAGTGCAGCCAGGGCAGAGTGGCTATCGGTTGTGCAAGGGTAACAAGGGACTGCAGTTTTACAATTACAACCCATAAGTGCATGGTAGGCCCGGAGGCAGTGCAAGGGTGACTGATCAAGAGATCAGAGAGACTGTGAGGGTAGCCAAGCAACCAGTCGGTACAGCAGACAGGTAGGTCAGCAGGGGAGGAGAGAGAGAGAAAGCAGAGGAGAAGAGGAAAGTTTGGAGCTGCTTCCGAAACTTCAGGTTGTCTGGCTCAAGTTTGACAGGGCCAGGGAGGCCATTCCAGAGGGAGGCACCAGCAGAGGAGAGAGATCTAGCCCCCACTCTCTGCCTGGAGAAGCATCTAAGCCTTAGAGAGTTGGAGGTAGCTGAGTGAAGGGCTAGAGAAAGAAGGTATTTTGGAAGAGAGCATTGGATTTATTGTGTGCCCTCGCCCCAGAAAGCCTTGTGGACAATGCAAAGGGCTTGAGGCCAAGGGTACATCTTGCAGTCCTGTTCTGGATCAGTTGCTGATGATGGAGAATAGAGGAAGGCAGATTGAGAAATTGGCTGTTGCAGTAGTCCAGCCTAGAGAGAACCAGGGCTCTGGAGACAGTGAGCTTTTGGTGGAAAGTGAGAAAGGGAAGAGTCCCTTTGAGGAGGAGCAGGTAGTGGTAGTGGGACTTCTTGGTGATGTCCGAGATGTGAGGAGAGAAAGAGAGAGTGGTGTTGAAGATGACACCAAGGTTTTTTGACTCGCAGGAAGGTGAAGGAAGAGGGACCAAGGCGAGCGACCATAGTGAGAGAGGAAACGCAGGGGCAGGGGTCCCAATGAGAAGGATCTCTGTCTTACTAGCATTCAGCCAGAGATTGTTGGAGGTGCACCAATCCTGAATCGTGGATAGACAGTCAGGAATGAGCGAGAGAGGAGAGAAGGCTGAGGGGAGCCTGAAGCAAAGCTGAGTCATCGGCATAACACTGAGAGTTAGAAGAGAAGGTAGAGAACAGGGGGGCCAAAGTGGCCAAGCAGAGGTTGAAAAACCAGGGGGAGAGGATAGAGCCCTGGGGAACGCCATAGGTAGAGAGAGGTGGCTGAGAGAATAGGACCGACATGGACCTGGGAGGGTAGGGGCGGTCCAAGTGGAAGGAAGTCACTCACACCAGGGTCTGATCCGTGATGGCCAGGTGCTCACAGCATTGATTGATCAGGATGGCAACGTTGACCATGTCGAAAGCAGAGGAAAGAAGAAGGATGAGGCCATAAGGAATGCTGGAATCAAGGTTGAAGAGACGATCTTCACGGATGTTCAGGAGAGCAGTTTCCATGCCTCTGGCAGCTCTGAAGCCAGACTGATGGTCATGGAGACAACCAACAGATTCAGTGTGGAGAGTAAGCTAGGAGATGGCAAGCTTTTCCAAGAGTTTGTCCAGGAAAGGGGTGATGGATATTGGGCGATAGTTTGCCGAGCAGGTAGGATCAGCAGACAGCTTCTTGAGGAGTGGGTGCACAAGGGAGTGCTTAAGGGGAGAAGGGAACGTTCCAGTGGAGAAAGAGTGATTACAGGAATCGGCCAAGGCTGGTGCGAGGGTGTCAATATGGTCCTTGATGGTTCTGGAGGAGCAGGGGAGCACCAGTTTGGATGACACTTTCATAGATCGGACTTGTCTAGAAACCTTGTCAGGTGTTGTCAGAGAGAAAGAGGAAAAAGGAAGAGGAGAGGTAGAGATGGCCAAAGGGGGCTGAAAGAGGAAGAAGATATAGGGGCAGCAAGTCCTAAGATTTAGCAGAGAAGTGAGAGGCCAGATCTGTATAGAGGGCCTGGGATGGAACAGGAGAGGTGTAGACCACAACATTATTGACCGGTTCCTTGCAGATTTTAAAGAGTTTGGCCGTGTTGTTAGAGGCCGCAGAGACGCAGGCTTTAATGTGTGCTCTCTTCTTGATGAACGTTATTGCTTCGACTGGCATTTTGGTGAAACCAGTCTAGGTATGTCTAAATGTGGCCTGGCATGCTTTACTGTTATGTTATTATGTGTTTACAGTGGTCCACATTGTGCAGCCAGTTGGACATGTTTGCATTGTTGCATGGCATTTTTAATAGCAAAGCATTAATGTTCCTGTGCACTGTTGGTGACTTGCATGCATTGGATTGTGTTACCCTACAAAACAATTGCAAACACTCTGGCTTTATAGCCAATTTATCTCAGAAAGTGTTCTGTATATTGCATCAAAACACATATTTATATCTTTCTCCTAGTGCAGTGTGCGACATATCCCTTCAGCAGCATGTTCATGCGTATTGTACAAGCGTGACAATCTAGGCCGGCCCAGAGTGTGGCGAGACCTGTGATTTATTGCCGAGTTGGGGGCCCCCTCAGCATGGCTCACAGGGGGGCCCCACATTTTGTGTTACGCCACTGCGTATCCCAGTGCTTTACCAAACAACAATTTCCTCCAGGATTGGTTGGGTCCCCTATCATATGTCTTCCCTCCCTATGCCATGATAGCCAGAGTTCTAGTTCAGATGTGCATGCAAGTGGCGAGGCTGCTGTTAGTAACCCGCTTTTGGCCTTCCTAGGTGTGGTTTCCAGCCTTGTTGTAATTGGCGGTGGATATTCCTCGTCTTCTCCGTCTCCACTCACAGCTCCTTTCGGCCCCGGTGGGTCCTCTTCATGGGCGGGTCCTTCAGGTGCATCTCTCTCTTATGGTTTGGAAGATTTCAGCTCTTCCTGGTGCATCCAGGGACTTTTGCAGGACTTTATCTTTGTCATGAAGGATTCCTGGGCGGCCTCTACCAAGTCAGGATACTCTTCAGAATGGAACTGCTGAGTTAGCTGGTGTGTGGTTCAACACTTTGATCACGTTTCTGCCACTCGAATAGAGGTGGTTAATTTCTTAGTAGAGTTATTTAAGAAGGGCAAGGCTTACAGAACTATAAATGGTTTTAGATCTGCAATTTCAGTGGGAAATGTGTTGGTTAAAGATAAACGATTGGGTAGGCACTTCTTGGTGCATAGGGCCCTCAAATCTATACGCATTAAATTTCCTCCTAAAGCTAGACACTCTGTTTTATGGTACGTTAATATGGTACTGGATCTGTTTCGCTCTTGGCCTGCTAATGAGGATTTGTCTTTGCAGCAGCTTTTTTCCAAAGTAGCCATGATATTATGCTATTATGCCTTGTTTCTATTAAAAGGTTTCTGATATTAAGGCATTGGATGTGGACAACAAACCATTCACCCCTCAAGGGTTCACTTTCTTTGTTTGCAGGAAAACTAAATGTGTAATCTCCTCCATTTGAGTTGAAGACAGAGGAATTTAGGCCTCCTCAGACCTCTCATATGCTCATTTCCTATAGGAAATCCCATAAACCTGTATCTCCCGCCATTTTAGCCAGATGGATTAAGTGGGACATAAGGAAGTGGGGATTGACACTTCCTCCTTTGGTTTTCATTCAGTTAGAAGCGCTATGGCCTCTAAACCGTTTTTCCTGGGGGGTAGCCTTGAGAAGATTTTGAAAGCAGCTGATTGGTCAATGGAATCAACTATTAAAACTGTTTATCACAAGCACATTGATCATGTGGCATTTAATGTTATGCAAGGGCTTTAAACTTGCATAATATGAAGCCTCCTGTCTTGACATAGAATGATTAATCCCCCTCACTAACATTAGAGGGGGTTCATATTCCATTAAAGACAAGGAGGCGAGTGTTATATCACCCACCCACCCTTGTTTGTTGTTTTTACAGCTTTGGGATGAGATGGTCGATTGAGCAGCAGTCATTCTCGGTTACAAGATGCGGCGAAGTTGAGATCCTTTGAACTTCGTATGGATCCTGTCTCTGTGCTACACAGTCGTGTCTTCGCAGTGGGCATCTGGTGAAAGACAGCTGCAAAGAGAGGAGTTGGGATTGGATTAAAGGACTTGTAAGGGGGTGGGTACCTGCCCATTGGTTACCTACAGGGCATGACCTGGCCTCCATGTGCGATTGGAGTTTTCCCCCCTGCTTTGCCTTTAACTCTGATTTCAGTTTTCTGTTAAAAAAAAACCCTTTTGTTTGTAAAAGTTTTCTTTGTTGCTGTGGTTGTCAGAAGTAAAGAAGTATGCATAATACTCGCCTCCTTGTCTTTAATAGAATCTAAACCACCTCTCACCTTAGTGAGGGGGATTAATCATTGCGACCACTTGGAACCCAAGATAGGCCATTTTAGTCTCCAAATGTGACCTCTCCCCTCCTCTTCCAGCCTGTCTCACTTTATTCTGTGGTCTCCCTATTCCACTCAAAGTCTCTTCTACATGCAGCAGTTACCCTATTTATCCCACAGTGTCTGTGCCCCTTGCACATTGTATTGCCATTGCATTCTATTTCTCCTGCAGGCAATACCCTGCATGCCACCGTCCTGCAGAACTCTCCTTTTACTGCGCCTCTTTCCCCTGCACACTTTTGATGCTCCAACCATGATGTTGTGCCCCTTTCTCTGCAATCTCTTCTCCATGAAGCACCCCACAACAATATTCAGATGAGTGTGCTCAGCCAATCAGTGGCTGGAAACACTGGTGAGAACACAGTGTACCACCCTCATTTATCCGGCCAACGAAGGCCCTTCTCTGCTTGCCCCCTTTTATTTCCCCCAGCCACTCAGACAAATGCCCAACAGCCCTGCCCTCCCCCCTGCACACACCACCCAAAATCATACCCCAGACCCCCTTCACATTCTCATCCTAATTCCTAACACTCTACTTACCTTCTTGCACTCCCAGCACCACCAAACCCTCCCAAGCCTCCATAGAAACAGAAAACGGATAACGTGCCTTTTCTATTGGCTATTGCGACCACCATCTTTCTTTTTTTCCACTGGAGATTGGTCTCAGGAGCCCATCCCCAATACAAATAATAATATTCACATCTCAGAGGAATCCCAGGGTAGAATTAGCAATAACCCATGCTCAGGAGTGTTTGCAAGGCCAGTATTCTATATCATCCTCAGAAGAAGAAGGCCACAAAGCGCCAAAGAAAAAGAGGAAGGAAGAGACAGAGGATGATGGTGTAGGTGATGATGACTTTTATCCTGAAGCACTAATCCACCCAAGGTCGTCCGAATGGAGCCGCCAAAAAGAAAAGCGGCCTATTTAAGAAAGCACCTGAAGGAGACCCTAGCTAAGGAAGCTAGGAGTAAAATGAGGGCGGAATGCCCTAGACCTCACCTCCCAGAGGGTGTAGCAGATACACCCGAAATAGATGACAAAATGATCACGTTCATGAGCAAGTACACTAAGGATGTGAGAAAGGTCTAGATAGGTCCTGGAGTTCATGCCAGGACAAAATGCTGAACATGACAGGGCCCCTCACTAAGATTCTACAGATTGGTGAAGAGGCCAGACAAAAAGGGGAGCCAGTGGATCCGACAATCCTGATAAGGTGGGCCCAGAGGGCAATATATATGTTGGGCAACGCCAAACACACTATCACCACAGAGATAAGGAGGTCTCTGCTGGTAAAGATAGACCCGAAGTTAAGCGAGTCAGCTTCTTCGGATTCAGCGTCAACCATGAAGGGAAAACTCTTTGGCGATTCCTTCATTAAAGAGTTAACTAAGTTTGCTAACTCCTATGCGGCAAAGGACAAGGCACAGGCCTCTCTCAAGCGAGTGTTTGGGAGACACATTTTTGGACGGGCCAGCAGAGGCAGGGGTCGCTCGGCTGGCTGATTCCACTTTAACAGATCCTACCAAGACATAACACAGTGGCAAGATCAGGAGGATCAAAGACAAGCCCCCTTCTTCTCATCAAGGGGCAGAGGAAGGGCTAGAAGCTGGCAACATGGGGAGCATCAACAAAACAACTCAGGTCAGAGCAAACAACCCACGATTAATTACCCCAGAATTAGGGGGAAGGATAGCAGAGTTTATACAAAATTGGCTCACTATATCGGGGGATACTTGGATAATAGAAACCGTACAAGGTTTTCACTTAGACTTTCTAGAGACACCTCATCAAGAGAACCCGCCAAGGGGTTTAGAACTAAACAGGGAAGACAAGTTAATGCTGGAAAAAGAGCTGAGAGAACTAGAAAGCAAAAAGGCCATAAGGCTAGTAACAGATTACTCAAAGGGGTATATAAGCAATATTTTTCTCGTGAAAGGGAAACACAAAGTAAGACCAATTATAAACGTGAAAGGTTTAAACGAATACGTGGTGTACAGACACTTCAAGATGGAAGGGATACACGTGTTAAGAGATACCTTAATTCAAGGAGATTGGCTAGCCAGAATAGATTTAAAGGATGCATATCTAACCATACCCATAGCAGAGGAACATTGCAGATTCCTAAGGTTCATCTGGGGAGAATCGACATGGGAGTTTCGATGTCTGCCCTTCGGCCTGGCATCCACACCATGGTGTTTCACCAAGATGATGAAACCAGTAGTGACACATCTCAGGAGTCAGGGGATAAGACTTCTAATTTACCTAAACGACATATGTCTGATGTGTCAAGAGAAAGAAACATTACTAGTACAGGTGCAGACGACAATAACATTGTTAGAGGTCCTGGGGTTCCTAATAAATTGGGAAAAATCCAAAATAGTACTGGAACAGTCATTAGAATTTCTGAGATTCATAGTGGACTCAGTTCAGGGATCTCTCAGTCTACCCGTTCCCAAGGTGAACAATATCAAAAAGCAGTTAAGACACAATCTAGCGTAGAGAAAAATGTCACTCAGGGACATGGCAAGGCTAGTGGGCCGCCTAGCATCATCAATCTAAGTGATATTTCCAGGACCACTACATTACAGGGCACTCCAGAGGTTGAAGATCAGATGCTTCAGGAGGGGCCATCTCCCAAGAAGTGAGCGAAGAGTTGGAATGGTGGCTACACCACATAGATGCATGGAACGGGGAGTGCATATATTTGGCTCTTCCCCGGACCTGATCATCGAATACAATGCCAGCAGATGGGGTTAGGGAGCCCGATGTGAGAACCTGTCAACAGGGGCAGGTGGTCGGATCAGAAGACAACTCTCCATATCAACTGACTGGAGTTGCTAGCAGGGTCCTTTGCAGTGAAATGCTGGACTCAAGAGAGGGCACAATGTTGTGTCCTGCTAAATATGGACAATGTCTCGGCAGTCAGTTACATAAACAGACTGTGCAGGACATGATCTAGATTACTGGCAGCACTGGTAAAAGATTTCTGGGAAGTCTCAGTGATGGTGGAGTACCTGCAGGTCCATCAGAACGAGGTGGCCGATTTGAACTTCAGATGCTTCAGAGATGTCAGCGATTGGAAGCTGGATGAGGAAGCATTTCAAAATCTAATGATGCAGTGGGGGCCATGCCAAGTCGACTTATTTGCATCAAGACTAAACACACAGTTACCCCAGTTCTTCAGCTGGAGACCGGACCCAGAGGCAGAAGCAACAGATGCCTTCCTACAGCCATGGGGTAACCAAACAAACTACGTGTTCCCTTTTTTCTCTATGATAGCGAAGACGCTAGCCCAGGTGAGGTGCCAGAAAGCACCTGTAGTACTAGTTACACCCTACTGGAGGGGGCAAGTGTGGTTCCCCAGTTTACTGGAGTTATCACACCACAACCCAGTGGTGCTACCCAACGACAAATTCATTGTTTGAGACCCCAGGTGTCTCAGCCATCCACTAGTGAGGTCAGGCAGACTCAACCTAATCGCATGGGTGATTTCAGGAGTTCTTGAGTTAGGCCAGGACTATCGAATGAGACTGAAAACATCATTAACATATCCTGGGCCCCAGGAACACACAGGGTTTATGTATCCACATGGGCTAGATGGAGTAGCTGGTGTTTGGAGAGGAATATTCATCCCGATGGAACAGATGTAGTATACGTAGCCAATTTCTTAGCACAGTTAGCACCCCTGGGGAAGGAATACAGAACTATTAACATGGCCAGGTCCGCGATATCAGCAGGACACCCTAGGATAGAAGGCATAGTGATAGGTGAACATCCCTTGATCTGTAGATTATTAAAGGGAGTAAAAATGACTAAATCTCTTAGTGAAAAATACACTCAATTGTGGGATGTAGAAACAGTTTTGAGATTATTTCTGTCATGGCCAGATGATCAGGATCTATCCAGGAAGGCTATTTCAGGGAAACTAGCCATGCTACTATGTCTTTTAGCGTGTTAGAGAGCATCAGATGTTAGAGCACTAGAAATCAACTGGAAGAATGTATCACCTAAGGAAGTGACATTTCTCATAACGAGAAGGACCAAGACAGGTTTGAGATCCATATCTTAAGAATCTTTTCCGGGACAACCAAAACTATGCCCGGTCAGATGCTTAACAGCATATGAGGATATGGAAGGGAAGTAAGACCCCCAGGAGTATCTCAATTACTGATAGCAATTTGTAAACCTTTCAAGGCCATAAGTCCGGCTACCACAGCCAGATGGCTTAGATGGGTAATGGAACAAGCAGGCATTGACATAGTAAAATATGGCGCTCACTCAGCTAGAAGAGCAATGGCTACCAAGGCTTTCAGCGTAGGTCCCAGAGTAGAGGACATTATGTAGTCGGCAGATTGGTTGAATGAATTGACTTTTAAAACTTTCTATTTTAAACCAACGGAAGGTGTGGCATCGTTAGTGGTGAGTAAGCTTTGAACAGGCATAATCTGAGCCTCTGGTCTTGACATAGAAATCCGATTTTTAACACATTCGTTCCAGAAAGTCATAATTCTATTAAAGACACAGAGGCGAAGGATTATCCCACCCTATCAATCGTAATAATGTAATGTAATGTAAAAGTACTGTAATGTTTTACATGTTCTTCTATAACTACTGAAATGGTGCATGATGAATACAATAAGATGGTACAGTTTTGTGAAATGCACAAAAGGATAATATTGATAAATTGTGGTTGGATTTACAATTGTCCCACCCACTTTCAGTTTATAGTCACCATTTTAGTTTATGTTTCTATAGGTACCGTGGCGGACAACAAACAATCCGGAAATTGTACTCTTATTGGCATGGAACGGATGGAATTCCATCAGTTCATTGGACGCACCCTCGGCTGGACAAAGAAAGAGGAGGAATAGTAGAAGAACAAGGTGATTTATGGACAAGGAACACTATGATTCGTTAAGAGTATCACATGGTCAGTTTGATGACCAATAAGAACAGAACTACATAGACTGCAGGAGATTACCTGCCTTGACCCACCGCCGCCATTAAGACCCACGAGGGTCTTATCCCTGCAAAGATGGCCGCTGCCACAGCTTTGCCTTAAAATCGGCCTCCGGCAGTCCATCTGCCCGCCCCTGCATCCGATTGGCCCAACATCGGCTCAAGTAGCCAATCATTATTCGCCGGAAGGCGAAGCCGGCCCGTACACAAGGCACGGACAAAAGGCACTGCACCTGTCCCAGCCTGTCCAGCTCTTCCAGTCGCCGTCACCCTAAAACCCTGCCCGGATACCACTACATCTGATCTCGCCCACCCATAACCTGCGTAAGAACCCAGCCCCCTACCCGGAACCTCGGCATGGTGCATCTACCAGCTACATCCGGCGAACCTGGACCCCTACTAATGGACTTCTGACCCCTGCAGGAGCAACAGATGTCCCGGTCCTCCCAACATCACCTGGTAAGCGGCTTGTGCAAATGAGAACTGCACCTATGCGATTGCGCCTCTGTTCACAAGCACACCTTTAGCTACAAAGAAAATGCCAATTATACTTTCTTGCTGATCTCAGACTCACTAGATCTAGCACCACCCACCTGACATGACTGTCCGCTCTCTGCTACTACTAACCACTGCTACTTTCCAGTCTGTGATTGCAACGTACCTTGTGCCTACACAATGCTTTTCATGCCCGACCTCTCCTACGAGATGATAAATATGCCACTGTACTCGATGTGCTGTATCCATTGATTCACTGCTTAACTGCTAACCTTGGACCTCCACGCTATTGAACTAATAACTGCCACTACTATTGCTGTATACTTAACCCTCACAGGTGACCACAGCATTTAGCTGAACTACCTATTGCTCTATTAATCACATGCACTCACAGCCTCACTGTGTCTGCCATACTTAGACGCACCTCCATTGTTTTAAATAATCACATGCTCCTCTATATACCACTGTTACAAGGCTACACCGACCAGCCTAGAAGTGCCTTATGCCTAAAATTGCATCTAGCCTATCTGTGTTTTTGCACTGACTAGCCTGAAGCGCCCTGTGCTTATAATTGCATCTAGCCTATTTGTGTTTTTGCATTGACCAGCCATAAAGCGCCCTGCGCTTACAATTGCATCTAGCCTATCTGTGTTTTTGCATTGACTAGCCTGAAGCGCCCTGTGCTTATAATTGCATCTAGCCTATTTGTGTTTTTGCATTGACCAGCCATAAAGCGCCCTGCGCTTATAATTGCATCTAGCCTATCTGTGTTTTTGCATTAACTAGCCTAAAGCACCCTGTGCTTATTATTGCATTTAGCCTATCTGTGTTCTTGCATTGACTAGCCTGAAGCACCCTGTGCTTATAATTGCATCTAGCCTATCTGTGATTTTGCTTTAAATAGCCATGTACTGCCCTGCGCTTACAATTGCATTTAGCCTATCTGTGTTTTTGCACTGACCAGCCATGCAGTGTCTTGCGCTTATAATTTGCATTTAGCCTATGCTCCCCTTGCATTGACTAGTCTAGATGTGACCGAACCATAACTAGCATCTGATATACATAGTACAAAGTCCTGCTCCCCTTCATCTACACTAAATTAATTACTTAGATGTTAGTATGACCCCAGCATAGTGCTACAATGTCTGCTGCCTACTTGTCTAAACTAGCCCTGATGACACTACTTACCTGTGCTATTATAACCATTATGGCCACTGCCACCATAACATACCCCCCCCAAGGATAGAAACCTGAGACTTAGGTCTAGATTGTTCCCTATCCACGAACCTCATAGAAACCCACCTAACAACACCAATAATCAAACTATTACCAGGTCTAAGAACCCCCCCACGTCACCGCAAACTACCAATACCAATGACCACACCTCCCGAGTTACCCTATTTCACAAAACTTCGCCAATTGCCAACTCTGACAATATCCTAATGCTAACATGATCCCTAATAAATGCTAGATCAGTGGTAGCCCATGCTACTGAAATTGCAGATATCTTAAACAATGATAATCTCGATCTACTGGCCATATCTGAGACCTGGCTACATGAGGCCGCAGGACCAACTCTCATGTTAGCAATACCTGATAACTACCAAATCATAAGAGTGGACCAACCTAATTCCAGAGGTGGTGGCCTAGCCATCATTTTCAAAAGAATCCACCCTATCAGACTTGCCACCTCATCTCCCTTCACATCCTGTGAAGTACTCACTGCCAAATTGTCCCTCTCCAACAACCGTACTCTAACTATCCACTTGATATATAGACCCCCTGGGCCTCTAGGCACCTTCGAGGATGACCTAACTAGTCTTTTAGCTGCCAATACCAAAGATCACTCTCAAACACTATTGTTGGGAGATTTCAATCTAGGTTTTAAAAATACCGACAACAAACATGCTGAATCTATTGCAACTTTACTAAATGACCATTGCCTTAGGCAAAAAGTTCTCTTACCAACGGATATCAAAGGAAGAATCCTTGACTGGGTATTTGACCTAAACTGCAATATAAATATCACTGATATTGTCCCACAATCTTGGACAGATCATCACTCGATACATTTCTCTGCCACTTTAAATCTCCTCAGCCCCAAACCTAATAATATGGCACTGCCTCTTCCTACCAGAAGTAAGAAAGATATTACTGCTGAAAAACGTATCCCTCTTCTCCTCCCTGCCATCTCTGGAATGGAAAATAACAACAACCCTGACGCATTGGTAAATACCTTCAACAATGCTATGCCCAAGGCTCTGGACATGATTGCTCCTGTTAAACTACGCAAAGCTAGGCAAGTAGCGCACATGAATGCATGGTTCACCCCACAGCCTAAATCCTTAAGATTACAAAAAAGGAAACTCCAGTCTACTTTGCGCCACTCCCCTTCTGAAAATAACAAAAATAACCTAACGGAATTTGCAAAAAGGTACAAAAAAGAAATAACCAAAGCCAAAAAGAACACCTTCAATGACAGGATCGAGAAAGCTAAATCCAACACTAAAGAATTATTCTCCATCCTTCGAGAACTAGAAGCCCCAATCCAACCGACAGACAATGCCCCAAAGGAAAAAGCATGGTGTACCAACATACAAAATGCTCTATTGAATAAAATTGTGACCTTACAATGTAAAATTGCTAAAAGAAAGGCCTCATTACCACTCTCTGACCAACAAACTAGTCAACCCCTGGTGACAGGGTTAACCACACCCTTTAAATGTAAAACTATCTCCATAGTTGAAACAGAAAAAATAATACTCTCCCTCAAACCTTCCAACTGTAAAGGCGATACGTGCCCAGCACAGATAATAAAGGACACAGCTAGGGACCTAGCCCCTTTTATCTCCAAATTGATAAACTCTTCATTTAAAACCAATACTGTACCAACCAACCTTAAAGAATCTTGGGTTCTACCACTACTTAAAAAACAAACTCTGGATCCCACCATCCCCATCAATTACAGACCCATCACCACAGTGCCATTTCTTCTTAAAATTTTATATAGAGCTGCCTATATACAAATTCAGGACTATCTTGAGGCCAACCACCTACTCGGCACACGACAATCGGGCTTCCGCCCCCTCCATGGCACAGAAACAGCGTTGGTAGACCTTAAGACACAAATGGAAGAACTAAAGGATAATGGAAAAATAGCTTTGCTACTCCTACTGGACCTGTCGGCAGCGTTCGACTTGGTGGACCATGTAGTGCTATGCAACCACCTCCAATCTGACGCCAACTTCACGAATGATGCAACAGCCTGGGTCCAATTTTTCTTAGCTAACAGGACCATGAGAGTCTTTTCTACCTCAGCCTCTGCCGACCCTATCAAAATAACCTGCGGGGTCCCACAAGGTTCCTGCGTATCCCCCACTATGTATAATATCTTCACCAAGCCTCTGTTTGACAAGTTGGGTAGACTGGGTGTCACCTACACTAACTATTCAGATGACACACAGATCCTCATACCCCTTTTGGGCAACTTCGAGGCAGACTCAGCTTTGATGATACACCCTCATTCAGGCATGGATGGCATCCCATGGCCTCTGCCTGAACGATGAAAAAACGGAACTACTAATCTTAGGCTCTGAAGCTAATATCCAAAAACCCAGTCCAAACTACACATCCTTTAACATTGATAACAATCCCATCAAGGTAATGTCTGTAGTTAAAACCCTAGCATTCTACTTGGACTCCTCTCTCACTCTCAAAAAGCAAGTTAACTCCCTTGCCTCATCTACAACGTACACCTGCAAACTCATCAGAGCCTCCAGACCATACCTCTCGATTAGACTACTGTAATGACCTGTACTCAGGAGCCAATAAATATATTACAGACAAAATCCAAGGACTGCAGAATAACGCCCTGAGGGCAGCATTGAACATCCCTTACAGAGAGCATATTACCGAACTCAGGAAAGAGGTAAAATGGTTGAAAATAACGGACAGAATTCTGCTCAAAACAGATTCCCTCACCTCTAAATGCCTGAACAACCTAGCACCTCCATACCTAATGGATAAAATTGCCAGGAGAACAGCCATCCGCCCCACGAGATCTGCCAACTCATTTATGTTGGAGATCCCTAGGTTCAAACGTGCGACAGCAGGAGGAACTAGCTTTCCTGTCAAAGCTGCACAATGCTGGAACAAACTACCAGTTCACCTCAGACTAGAACAACCTTACCCCAAATTTAGACATAAGATACTCAACTGGCTACACACCAATGACACCTAACTGATGAACAGCACCCCTATTTCCATACACGACATTGCCTCCACCTAATACACTACAGTCTGGTAAACAGTAGGTCGCTGCGCTCTGTCATATCTGCATGCAATATGGATATTCTATAATGTAGACATGTAAGGTTTACAATCATATATGTACATGTAGGACTGCATATACTGATATTTATAACAATGCCTACTGACTTACCAAGACCATTGCTTTGTATTTAATGTACACTATATCTGTATCTTGCTCCTATTGCAATTACTGCTCTATGTATTGCTACCTTTCCACTGTAACTAAGTTTTAAGAATCCTTGTTTCTGTTGCGCCCGTCTACCCAAGGTATATGCGCATTACCAAACAAATAAATAAACAAACAAACAAATAAAATAAATAAGCAAACTGTAAAACCATGGCTATTGTAGTTTTTATTGAGTTTTGTGTGGTTATACTTTGCTGCTGAACAGTAAATATGGAAGAGAAGCATTACCCTTCACCTCCGTGTCTTTAATAGAATTATGACTTTCTGGAACAAATGTGTTGAAAATCTGAATTATTCATTTGCTATTTGTTTAGCGTATATGTCTGTGTCTCCCACTTAAAAAGATGAAGTGAAATACTGGATGTCAGCACAGTCAAGCACGTCACCCTCCTTTTCCATTGTTACTACATTGTGTCCAACTTACTTCAATAGCTGTTTTGCTGATTTCTTTCCCCATTTTACTTAGTGAAAATATATCGTATTTAATTCTCGCTAGTGGGGTTTCGCCTACAGATTTACCATTTTCACATTTAAGTTAAACTTTCAATATGCATTTTAGTTAGCCTGAGTGGTCTCACCTCCCATATTCCTTGTCTCTATACATTTGTCAGCCATTGCCCATATGTTTAATCAGCAGGAACTTTCTACTTTGAGAGAGGAGTTAGCTGTAGCAGCCCTATCTCTCATCATGTATGTGATACAAGTTACTATAGACATTTCTGCTAATTCAAGTGAAGGACCACCCATTGGTGGCATTAAAGAAATCCAATTTCCAAATCATATTGGTCTTATTTTTTGATACATGTCATAATACATATTCCAGCTATTACATGTGTGAAAACTACCCATTTAGGTTTACTATGATTACACAATGTCTCCCATTTCTACTTTCCATTCCATATTACAGTTCTCTGCAAAACCCCCACTTGGATTTACCATATGCTTTTTTAGATACATTCACAATGCATCCCATTCCTACTTACAGTTACATATGCATACTGTTCAGTCCTTAGCGGCACAATCTAAACCTATATTCAGATCATATTGTCAAGTTACAGAAAAGACACCATCTCATTGTCCTTGTTTAGGCTGTGTTCCAATGTCTTACATTTGCATATCATTTTTGCTTCTGCCTATCTGAGTAGTAGTTCTCTGTTCCCACCTCGTTTGCCAAGTGTAATATTTCTGCATACCAATTAATCTGATGTCTTGTTTGTTCTCCATTTGATGTTTATCTTGCCAGTGATGTGCAAGTGGAAATGCTGGGTCCTGACTTCCAATGGGCGACAGATGTTCCCTTACCCGTGTCCTCATTTCTCTTATAGTGCTTCCAATGTAAATGCTTTTCCATACGCAGACTATGCCATACTCTACGAACTTCGTCGTGCAATTAAAGTCCTCCACAATTTTCATTCTTACTCCATTCTTGTCTGTGAAGGTATTTGTGCTCTTGTATGCATATCTACATAATGTGCATGTACCACACTTTCTAAATCCTTTGGTGTTAGATTGCAGCCATGTAAACCCTGCTCAACAGGCAGTAGCGAAGGGCTTAGGCATTTTCTTAGAGTTTTCAACTTTTTAAAGATAATTCTAGGTTTCTCATCTACACATTTTGATATGTGGGTATCCATTTTCAATAAATGCCAGTTTGTATGTAGTATTTTATATATCGCATAGTGGTTTGAACAATATTTAGTCACAAAGTTCTCTTTGTCTTAATATATAGTTTCTGTTTTGTCTCTCTGGGTTAGCATTTGCTCTCTTGATAATTGTTTTGCCCTACCTTGGGCTTTGCAGATGTTCTTAAGTGGATACCCTCTGTGTCGGAATCTTAAGGTTAGCAGCTTACATTAATTTTCAAAGATCTCAGAGTCGTAGCATTTCCTTCATGCTCTGACAAATTCTCTGGTCGATGTATTCATTTTTTTGGCTCATGCTGACAGCTGGTAGCATATAAAATGGAGTTCACTTCAGTTTCTTCACGATAGGTTTGTGTTTCTAGGTGATCATCAACTGTGTATAATGTCAGGTCATGAAAGTTAATGCTGGTTTGTTTATTAACTCCTGTAAATTAAATCTCAAAGTTGTTATGATTCAATCATTCAGTATTTTCTCTGACTTAAATGTACACAGATGATGTTTGAAACAATCAATGTATGGTTCGTTGAAATACTGATACCCAGATTTGACAAAGGCACAAGATGCTGAAACACATGTAATCAGAATAGGCTTATCCACAGAAGTGGATTCAGGAAAATATAATATAAAGAATAATACAAGAAATGTAATGTTTTGAAACTAACTGGGGCACAGACATTTTTGAGAGACAACCAAGTTGTTAGTAGCGGAATTTGGGACACTGGATTCTCCGATTTCTCTCAGAAGTGTGAAACACTACCAACAGGAAGGAATTAGTCACTGGGCACAACTAGTTGATGGACAAGAAACCCTGAAACTGAATAAATTGCTAATTGTGTGAAGTATGTTGTCCTCTCTAGCTGCTTCAATTTATGTGAATCTTAATGAGGCTTGGCACAAAGGTTCATGTAAGGTTTTGATGGAATCGGGGGCTGATTGTCTGCAATTGCTGGCAAAATAGAGGCCTCAACACAAGACCGTATTGTGACTCCACAGAGAGTGAAGCAGAAGCGTTTTGGATATGAGTGGATTTGTTTGGGAGAGGATTTAATGAACTCTCAATGTTTTGGTGATCACTTTGTGTGGATGGACGGTTAAGAATTACCACAGTGTTGCTGAATATTTGAAAAAGCACCTGTCAAGTTTTTTAGGATGCAAATGCTGAGACTAAAGTTAATCTTTTGTCAAATAAAGACATTCTGGGCAGGCGGACGAAGGTACTTAGGGAACAGAGACTTTGTTGGCATTATGCTCAAGAGGTAGAGACTTTAAAACATCTACGTGTGCAATGTCCGGCTTTGTACGTCGTAAGGGGCTACATTATTCAAATGACCAACAGAACAATGGAGGAGGACCTGTGGATCAGAATTTTATATACTAATGAAATGTCATTGTCAATAAGGTTTATAGAGTTCTTAAAGGGAGTTTCTTCAGAGTATTAAGAAGTCATTTTAGGATATGTGTGGTTTTAAATGTTATTTAGAGTTGTAATCATGGATTTTAAGATGTTCCTGTGGATCTGATGAATCTTAGTTATGTAGGACATTTTTTGTGGAAAATAATGTGCGTAAGTTTTTATGGATGTGCTGGATTTGTATTTGTGAGAATGTGTGAAAAGTTAAACAGGCCAATTTATGGAATTAATGTGCGCTGAAAATTCCTGCGCAAGCGTGCAAAACCGTGCGAATCGCAGTGCAAGTGCGAAAATCGCAGCAAAACCCGTGCACATCGATTCATGGAAGTCTGTGCACGAGTAAAATGTGGGATGTGCGCAGAAAATCTGTGTGGCGCACGCCGGTACAAAGGCCATCTAACGGCGTGCACTACGGCCACAGCGAAAGCGCACATAGCGCGGCGCACACAACAAAAGTAGGCGTAACACGGGGCGTGACAAGCAGAATGGGGAACAACGCGTGAAAATGTGGGCGTCACGGGGTAAGTACAGGAGGCAAGTGCGCAGAACGCCCACACGCTCGCCTACAACACGTATTCATGGAATTGAATAGGGCAAACCAGCGCACCGGCAAAGACGCGCACAGGCCTAAACACGTATGCCACACGAAGGAGGGCGGTAGTGTCCCTGCGCATGAAAAAAATGTGCGCCAAAATGTGCGCTAACAAAAAGCACGTATATACAGCTCTGATGATTGTCCCATACTGTGGACCTCTAGGACAAATGACATGCAAAGGGGTACGCGACAAACACGAACACCGCTGTGTCAAAAATAGCGTGTGCATGTATTTCGGGGGTGCGCCAGAAGTTTCACATGCGATTGGCCTTGGGCGAGCGGGGTGCGTGTAAATATGGGGTTCGCAGGAGGTTTCACACGCGATTAGGCCTGGGTACGTGTAAATCTGGGGTGCGCGGGAAGTTTCACACGCAACAGGCCCTGTGGGAGTGGGGTACGTGTATATCTGGGGTGCAGGGGAGTCCTACACGTGAATTGGCAGTGTGGGTCCTCCCAGGTGTTCCCTCTACACCCTCCAGGGCGCCTGCAGGTAGCCCACACCACAGGGGACTACCCTGCACCCCTGGTCATGTCCCGCAGGCAGCCCATCCACCATGGGCATGCCCCCGAGCCAAGCCACATGTCACCTTGCACTACTGATCACCAACACATGACCCCCTCCACCCCCACTACCCAGCAGTGCAGGGCACCTGCCAGCAGGCCCCCATTCATGTCCCACTCATGTCCCCTTGCGCCCCCACCCCCAGCACTGAGGGGCACCTGCCAGCAGGCCCCCACTCATGTCCCACTCATGTCCCCATGCACCCCCACCCCCCAGCAGTGCAGGGCACCTGCCAGCAGGCCCCCACTCATGTCCCCTTACACACCCACCCCCCAGCACTGAGGGGCACCTGCCAGCAGGCCCCTACTCATGTCCCCTTGCACACCCACCCCCCAGCAGTGCAGGGCACCTGCCAGCCGGCCCCCACTCATGTCCCCTTACACACCCACCCCCCCAGCACTGAAGGGCACCTGCCAACAGGCCCCCACTCATGTCCCACTCATGTCCCCTTGTACCCCCATCCCCCAGCACTGAGGGGCACCTGCCAGCAGGCCCCCACTCATGTCCCACTCATGTCCCTTTGCACCCCCACCCCCCAGCACTAAGGGGCACCTGGAAGCAGGCCCCCACTCATGTCCCCTTGCACACCCACCCCCCCAACACTGAGGGGCACCTGCCAACAGGCCCCCACTCATGTCCCACTCATATCCCCTTGCACCCCCATCCCACAGCAGTGCAGGGCACCTGCCAGCAGGCCCCCACTCATGTCCCCTTTCACCCCCACCCCCCAGCAGTGCAGGGCACCTGCCAGCAGGCCCCCACTCATGTCCCCGTGCACCCCCAGCACAGAGGGACACCTGCCAGCAGGCCCCCACTCATGTCCCCTTGCACACCCACCCCCCAGCACTGAGGGGCACCTGCCAGCAGGCCCCCACTCATGTCCCACTCATGTCCCCTTGCACCCCCACCCCCCAGCAGTGCAGGGCACCTGCCAGCAGGCCCCCACTCATGTCCCCTTGCACCCCCATCCCCCAGCAGTGAAATGGCGATCTCATGACACAAACCAAAAGTCAACTATGTACATCAACACATGTCCGCCACACAAAGGCAGGCGGTAGTGTCCCTGCGCTAACAAAAAGCCCGTATATACAGCTCTGATGAATGTCCCATACTGTGGCCGTCTAAGACAAATGACGTGCAAAGGGGTACGCGACAAACACGGACACCCGCTGTGTCAAAAATAGCGTGTATTTCAGGGGTGCGCGGGAAGTTTCACACACGATTGTGCCTGGGCGAGCGGGGTACGTGTACTTCAGGGGCTCGCAGGAAGTTTCACACGCGATTGGGCGTCAGGATATGCATACCATTCCTAGCAGCAGTGGTCATGGGATACCGCAGGAGGAGGAGGAGGATAGTCAGGCCCAGAATTTTCACACCCAGAACCAGCCATTTTGGCATGCCTGATGACCAGGTTTATGGGAGGTACAGGTTTCCACCTCACATAATACTCAACCTGGTCAGTGAGTGGGAGGATGACCTCACATCACCCACCCTCTGCTCGCAAGCACTCAGCCCCCTGGAGAAGGTCCTCAATGTACTGCACTTTTTGGCCACCGGATCATTTCAGCAGACAAGTGCCATAGTTGGGGGGGTGTCAGAGGCCACGCAGTCACGCTGCCTACACCAGGTCTTGGCATCATGACTGCACGCCCATCAGTCCGCAGGCACATATACCTGCCCAGAACACCTGCAGAAAGGCAGGATTTCTACGGGGTGGCACAATTCCCCAAAGCCCTAGGTGCCATTGATTGCACCCATGTGGCTCTACGTCCCCCCAGGCCATCAGAGCACATCTATAGAAACCGCAAGCACTGGAATTCCATCAACGTCCAGGTAGTATGTGATGCCAAGGGAATCATCACCTCAGTATATGCCAACTATCCAAGGTCCACCCACGACAGTTTCATTTACAGAATGTCAACCCTAAACCGGGACCTAGAAGCTGGCCGGCATGGCGATACATGGCTGCTCGGTGAGTATAAATGCCACAGCACATCCATGCATGCCAGATACTGAGTAATGTCACAACCCTACTAATGATACCCATCACCACCTCCCCAGGGGACAGTGCCTACCCTCTGAGCACCCACATGATGACGCCAATTTTGGAACCCCACCACGCCACCCGAGGTAAGATACAACAAAGCCCATATTGCAACCCGAGGCATAGTGGAGCGCACATTCGGAGTGCTGAAGTCACGCTTTTGCTCCCACATGTCATGCTATGTGAGAGCAAACAAAGCAATCCCAAAAACCTGACACAAGTGTCACAAAGTACAGTGTGCCTAATGGAAACTGGCCACACACAATATGCTCCCAGTAATGTTGAACTAACAACACACATGACCAAATACTTACCAACAATACAATGGAGCTACACAAGCTCAAACATAACTAAAACATGACAGCACTAAGTTAAAGTAGTTGTAGTCTTACAACCTGAATATGCCACCACATCGCCCCCTTCCAACTGTAGTCTTGCAGGCTTCAAAACTTGTCTGTGTACTGCATACAACTTGAACTCCATCTCCAAAGTAGACAGCCTTGTGAAGACATGAGGAATGAACCCGCAAATTCAGAGGGAGACATGGAAGCAGAAGCATACATAATTCCAACATGCGGTGTACAATACAACAAAAATATACACAAGGAATGTCTACACAGTATTGACTACAGACTGCCCACACAGCTCATGGGAGTCGAACATCACTGTGTACATTACTGTCACTTAGTCACACCCTTTGCAAGCCCATGGAAACGGGAAGCAGGAGGGGTGTGTGTCTCACGAACCCAAGCATCAAACCCAAACTCAGGACAAGCCTGAATGTGACCAGCCGGAATACAGTGGATGCCCACGGGAGCCACACAAGGCAACACACCTTTAAAAAATAATCAAAAATCAAAAAGCAAAAAAGCAAAAATCAAAAATCAAAAATGGCCATGTGGGGGCCGGGTGGGGGGGAGGCCACCCAGGAGGTACGAGGACAGGGTGCGCACCAACAGCCGCCTGTGTGGATGTTGGGAAAAAAAAAAACACCTCCATGGGCTCATGGCCGCACGGCTATGCCAATGTGGGAGAACTGCTGCTGTCACTCTCATTACCCTCTGCTGCTGCCACAGGAGGTGGTGGTGCTATGGGAGGCAGCCCACGCAAAGCCCTGGTATGGTCCTCCATGGCAGCAAGCATGCGGGTGTGGAAGGTCTCGTTCTGGAGGATTATAGTGTGGAGATCCCCATGCAGCACCTGACGTGATGCCCGGATCTCCTCCCGAGTTGCCTACATCTCAGCTGAGTGCGAACGTGTGAGCCGCTCCAGCTGCTGTTCTGTCCTCAAGTTAGTGGAAGTCTTAAGGTCAACAAGAGCCTCCCTGAGGTGATGGAGTTCTACCCTCAGGGCTTCCCTGTGGCCCTGGGACTCTATTGATATTGATTAGCGTACAGTCTCCAGTGCCGCCCGTCTGTCCCTGTTGGACGCCAACATGTCCTCCCTGTGTGATTGGCAAATGGAGTCTGTTTCCTGCTGTAGTAACTCCATCTGCCTTTCAGTGGGGACAATGGAAGTGGCCACCCTATCCATTGCTTGAGCCATCATCTCAACTGATGCTGCCTGTTGGGTTGCCATACCGTAAATGGATTGTTCCCATGTGGTATTGCGTGGTGGCGTACGGCCACCGCGTCGGCGGGCACCACACCTGTTTGGGGCAAGGCGATCTGCCCCTTGCTGTGCCGGCACTGCCTGAGGCTGCAGGACTGCATTCCCCCTCTGATCTGCTTGCCCAGGAACAGGATCAGATGTTGTGGAGTGTGACCCTGCACCCGTAACCGCCAAAGGCTGACTAACCAACACTGACATCCCCATAGAGGGTTCTACCCCTGGTGCAGGTGGGTTGGACAGAACAGAACCCCTTCCAGGAACACTTACCTGCGACGCCACATAGGTCTCATCATCCGAATCAACACCTGAATAAAGGTCTGTGGAGGTGCACCCAGAGACACCCCTTGACAGAATCGTCTGCAGCAAGAGTGGGTTCTCACCCACCAACACGCCACATCCCCCACTGGTGGCCGGTTGTGCCTCAGGTTCCTCCTGGGTCTGCACCATCTCCTCAACCTCACCAGCATCAAGTGCGTCATCCCCTGCAAAAACATGAAAGACAAAAAATGGAAACAGACATTAGCACCATAGCACACAAATAGGCCTGACAAGCTACAGAACCAGTACATGATTTACACATGTCCCACATGACTATAACCCTCCCATGCATGCACTGTCACAGAGTTGGAAGGGGAGGCAAAAGTCTGACACTGATGACACCAAGATGGAAGAGCAACACATTTGCTGCATGCTGGATAGCACTGCCATCACACATTGGCCTGTGAGTGGCATGTCCTATACACATGAATGACACATGCCATCACACAGATGGCATGTACCATAGCCATGGTACATTCCACAAATACATCCATATGTGGGTGAATGAGTACTGTCACCCATCCTTGTGAGATGGACATGAAGAGATGAAAAATGCCATATAGTGTGAAAAGATACGCCATGTGCCACACACTGCAACACATCCAGTGTACAAAAATACAGTGATTGCAGGGCCATGTACACATCAATGGTTGTGCACTTCAACATGACAGGAAACAACTAGCATGTTCCACATTCAAACAGGCCCAAAAACATCATGTGATCAGGACAATACTCATTCAGCCTGAATGGTCAAATCATTCAACTACCAAGGTGACACATGTGGGCCAATGTGGGGTTCTTCACTGACAGAAGCATGTCACATATGTCACGATAGGGCTGAGGAATGTGTTGCAAAAGTGGGAGAATTGAAACAATCAGTCTGAAAGAACACTGAAAAATACAAACAACGTTGTTGCATGATGCCACCTCAAGGGCAACTGCCGTAATGTTGCTCTAAATTACTACTGTGGGCAGAAGGGATAGTGTCACACCCAAATTCAAGGCCACAGAATGTTTTGGATGAAGCACATGGGTGACCCATACTACTCAGTAACACACACCCTCACCTGGCACTCAATCAGAACCAGTCACCCAAACAACATACACATGCATTACACACACACGCATGGGCACTCACCGGACAATGTGTCATAATCGGGTAGTTCTCCCACACCTCGGATCTGTTCCTCTGTGATAAAGGTCCCAGCAACAGACTCATGTTCAGTGAGTTTGTTGTCCTCTTGTGGAGACCCACTGCCAGTCACCAGAGTAGATGCATGACTTGAGGCCAGCTTGTCCTTTGCTCTGCGTTTCAGGTCGTTCCACCGCTTGTAGCCATCATCAGCTGAGCGCCTAACAAATCCAAGGGCACTTATGTGGTTGGCGATTGTCTGCCAGTGTGCCTTACGTTGTCCAGGTGTGGTCTTGGACCCTGCAGTCACCACCATTTTGTGGCTATGTTGCAACACATAGCTCACAAGTGCATCAAGTTCCGATTCACTGAAACAAGGCTTCCTTGAGGTACTGGAGTGTGTAGCCGTGCCTGGGGTCTCAGCCTGTCGTGCCAGAGCACCCTTCTTCCTCTTTTTAGAAGGTGGAGCGGAGCCAGAGTGGCTAACGCCGCTCTGGTCAGTAGGAGCAGAATCACCGGTGGACTGGGTTGTTGGAGTGTGCGAATGCACATTGACCATAGGACTTGGTGCAGGCATTGTCTGAAGTGTGATGTTGGCAGGGGGAACATCAGTATGATGGACCAGGACCGACACTGTCCTGGCTGGGAGAGTCAGAGCTCAGAGCTGGGGCGGATGGAGCTGCAGCTGCCCCTGCAGCCTCACCACCCTGCATACTTGGGGCAGCAGATGACATAGCTGCCCCAGATCCACGTGGCTTGGTGACAACTTGCACCGCCACACGTGGCTTAGACTTGCTGACCTGGAAGTCCGCCAGGGAGTCATCCTGTGCCAGGTCAGGTGCCACAATGGGCTGGTCCAACAAGGGCTGAGCTGGGATGGTCTCAGCCACGTTTTCCTCAACCATGGGGGGGGCATGGGTGTCCCTGATTGGTCCTCCACACATGGGGGTCTAGGGGCACCCTGCAAATCACGGCCACTTCCCCTACCGTGCCCACCACGTCCACCTTTTGAAGGTCGCCACCTTTGCCTCCCTTGCCGCTTGGTCACCTCCCAACCATGGCACTGATGTTGTTGTGCGTATGGGAGGAGCAGTAAACTATTGTCCTGGGCAATTGGGGGTCAGTGCTCTAACAAGGCTGTCTGTGACCCCTGGGGGAAGATGACGGGTCACGCAACGTGCAGGCAGCCCAAAAACAAAAATAAACGTGCACGCAACCCCTCGTAGACCACGTGCGTGGAAAAATGAACCCGCACTATGCTGTGGCACCCAGAAACACAAAAATAAGCGTACGCGTGATACACGCAGCCTACAATGACCTCTGAAGGGGAACGCGACACACAGGGCAAGCACAGTTGCTAAGTACGTGCAGAACTCACCGTCTGCCTGGAAAAAGAACGTGAAAAACACGCGCGTGTGCACGTTGGCAACACCCCCGCCAAAAGAAGAATTGTACGCTGTCTGCGGAGACAAGACAAAAGGAGAAGTGAACACTGTTTGAGGAAACAGGCCCAAAAAAAGTAGAAAAATGAAAGCTGTCAGAGGTAACAGGGAGTACGAACTTGAAACGCTGTGAAGTAATCGCGTGTGAACCAACAAGAAGTACAGAATCCACCCACTCGCTCTCCACAAAAAGCACGTACAAGGAAATGGCGTCCTACACGTACCTTTTAAACTGGCCCACACGTACACGTCACTTACGCGTGTACGCGCCCTTTCCTCCAATTACACGCGCTGACACTCGGACGTGCAGCTTTTCCACGTGTACTCTGTCATCACATGCTATGAGAGAAACACCCGCGCGCGTCACATCACAGACGCGCTTACACGCTATGGGCCTTTCATCCAATTAAATCACGTACGTGCGCTGACGCGCTTACGCGCTAAGGGCCTTTCCTCGATTTACACGCTGACGTGCAAGATTTTCACGTGCCAAATCACTCCGTATCAAGCTGGCCACGCGTTCACACACGGAAGACGACGCTCCTGCCCAGAAGGCCGAATTACTGCCCCCCAGAGCCCCGAGCATGCTCCCACCTGCCATCTGCTGCTGCCTGATTGCCTACTGCCCACGTGCCCTGCCATTTGCTGCCTGCACGTTATCCAGGGGTGCTGTTGCTATGACCACCCCTGCTGGAAACGAAGACTCCCAACTGGGATTCCATCGCTCCACAGCCCAGCCCCAGGACCCAGTTGCCCACCCACTCCTGCCTCTGGGGTTGCCATGTCCAGCACTACACCATCTGGCGGCACTGGCAACCCCCAGCCAGAAAGGCAGAGGGCCACCAGCTTCACTGCCACCGAAGTTGGTGTCCTGGTGGAGCAAGTCCTGGGGCAGTATGATGCCCTCTTTGGAAGGTCGCGCGACGACAATA
Source organism: Ambystoma mexicanum (assembly GCF_040938575.1). Lineage (NCBI taxonomy): Eukaryota > Metazoa > Chordata > Amphibia > Caudata > Ambystomatidae > Ambystoma > Ambystoma mexicanum. The sequence continues at coordinate 420,710,811 of NC_090926.1, read as the reverse complement.
AAGGACGGACCAGGATCTGGACGGACATCGTGACTGCCATCCACGCGGAGGGGGTGGCAGTCCGCGAATTCCATCATGTCAAGAAGTGCTGGGAGGACTTCAGGTCCAGGACCCTCAACAAGGCCCGGCGCCTCTTGAAGGCAGCGGATGCTAAGGGGCGCCGGGGCCACCTATCGGAAGACCAAATGAGGGTCCTGGAATGCGTATGCCCTGCGCTCCACGTCCAGGTCCTTGAGAGGCAGACCCGTCTGGAGTCGAGCGTTAATTGTACATGCCTACTGATTGGAAGCTGTGCGTGTGGTGGTGTGCCAGTAGTGTGCAGGTTGCACATGTGGTTTTGTAGGGCCATGTATGGATGTGTATGTACAGGGGACATGTGTGGGGGCCTGCTGGCAGGTGCCCTGCCCTGCTGGGGGGTGGGTGTGCAAGAGGACATGAGTGGGACATGAGTGGGGGCCTGCTGGCAGGTGCCCTGCACTGCTGGCGGATGGGGGTGCAAAGGGACATGAGTTGGGGCCTGCTGGCAGGTTCCCTGCACTGCTGGGGTGTGGGGGTTCAAGGGGACATGAGTGGAACATGAGTGGGGGCCTGCTGGCAGGAGCCCTGCACTGCTGGGGGTGGGGGTGCAAGGGGACATGAGTGGAAAATGTGTGGGGGCCTGCTGGCAGGTGCCCTGCACTGCTGGGGTTGGGGGTGCTGGGAGACATTAGTTGGTGATCATATTGCAACGTGACATGTGGCTTGGCTGGGGGGCATGCCCATGGTGGATGTGCTGCCTGCGGGACATGACCAGGGGTGAGGGGTAGTCCCCTGTGGTGTGGGCTGCCTGCAGGGGCTGTGGAGGCGGTAGAGGGGACACCTAGGAGGACCCACACTGCCAATTCACATGTAGGACTCCCCACGCACCCCCGAAATACGCGTTCCCCGCTCTGACAGCAAAATCACATGTGAAACTTCCCACGCACCCCTGAAATACACGTACCCAGGCCAATCGTGTGTGAAACTTCCCGCACACCCCTGAAATACACGTACCCAGGCCAATCGCGTGTGAAACTTCCCGCGCACCCCTGAAATATACGTACCCAGGCCCAATCGCGTGTGAAACTTCCCGCGCACTCCTGAAATACACGTACACAGGCCAATCGCGTGTCAAACTTCCCGCGCACCCTGAAATACACGTACCCAGGCCATTTGTGTGTGAAACTTCCCGCTCACCTCTGAGATACACGTACACAGGCCAATCGCGTGTCAAACTTCCCGCGCACCCCTGAAATACAGGTACCCAGGCCATTCGCGTGTGATACTTCCCGCTCACCTCTGAGATACACGTACCCAGCCCAATCGTGTGTGAAATTTCCCGCGCACCCCCGTAATACACGTACCCCACTCGCACAGGCCCTTTCGCGTGTGAAAGTTCCTGCAAACCCCGTAATACACGTACCCAGGCCAATCGCGTGTTAAACTTCCCGCGCACCCCTGAAATACACGTACCCATGCCCAATCGCGTGTGAAACTTCCCGCGCACCCCTGAAATACATGTACCCAAGCCAATCGTGTGTGAAACTTCCCGCACACCCCTGAAATACACGTACCCAGGCCAATCGCGTGTGAAACTTCCCGCGCGCCCCTGAAATACACGTACCCAGGCCCAATCGCGTGTGAAACTTCCCGCGCACCCCTGAAATACACGTACACAGGCCAATCGCGTGTCAAACTTCCCGCGCACCCTGAAATACACGTACCCAGGCCATTTGTGTGTGAAACTTCCCGCTCACCTCTGAGATACACGTACCCAGCCCAATCGTGTGTGAAATTTCCCGCGCACCCCCATAATACATGTACCCCACTCGCACAGGCCCTTTCACGTGTGAAACTTCACGCGCACCCCAGTAATAGACGTTCCCCGCTTGGCGTTTGCTGTTTGGCAGCCCTGTAAACTGGTCCAGGGTTAGCGCAGCCCTTTGCGCTGAATTGGGAATTTTGATGGCTTTTCCTTGTGCAAGGGCGTTCTTGGGAGTGTAACTGGCGCTGCTGCAGGGTCGCTGCGCCACTCTGCGCCGCGGCTGGTTTTGGAGGCTAAAATCCATGAATGCGCTGTGCGCAGAAATCGATTTTAGCGCACGCGGCTGGCGCAGACATTCGCACGCGCACACTGTGTGCCAGCCGCGTGCGCCACTTTTGTGGGAAATTCTATGAATTACCCTGTAAATGTGTACTGAAACACACAATAAATAAATAAATAAATAAATAAATAAATAAATAAAGTGCATTCATGCCTTGTGCAACAATTGCAAAATGTATCCTAGTGCAGATCTTTAACATTATGGGTCAGGGAAAGGGGACATGCAAAATGGGTGGAGCTCCCGAAGACCGCCATGGAAAGAGAAAACAGACTCCTGTTTTCCCTTTCCCGGCGGCCATTTTCTTGGTCGTTTTTATTTTATTTTTTTTCGGTCCCGAAATGCTGTGGCTGTTCAGGACAGAAAAAAATGCTTTTAGTGCCCCGGTCACGCATACAATTCGGGCCGGGGTACTAATAGCAATATGACCCGAGCGGCGGAGGCATTACCGACTCAGGTAATGCTCTGGGGCCTTCGTTAAGGCCCTCGCGCTATGGGCCCCGGGGCATTACCTGAGTGGGTAATGCCCCCTCCGCTCGGGTCATATTGCTTAATTAAAGTGTATAGCTAACACATTTAGCTTCCGACACATATAATATTTACCTAAGGCAAAATGAAAGTATGTGTAGATAAATGGAAAACATAAGTATCTCTGGACATGTTTAGTGTACCACAACCTTTTCTGAATATTGTCAAGTTCACTGACCTACAGAATCTGATATTAGTTGTATTAATCGTGCACCTTCATACAACAAAACACTTCTTCATACATTTATTGTATTGTATTTTATTGTATTTATTATTTATATAGCGCTTTCATCCAAAGCACTTTACGTTATAACAACAGAATACATAGAACATTATAACCAAGAAGCAATTTACAATGAATCAGACCAATAAAAACAGTAAGCAGAGCAATTCATCAGTGAGGGGGAGGGGAGAGGACAGGAGGGGAAGGGGGAGGAAGGGATATGAGGGTGAAGTCAGGGAGGATAGGGGATAAGGGGGAGGAAGAAGAGGATCATAAGGCGAGTCGAGGGAAGGGGAGAGGATGAGAGGAGGGGAAGGTTTCAAGGTGGGGAATGGAGAAGAAGAGATTTCAGGGAAGTGCAAAAGGAGGAAAAGGTAGGTGTGGAGCTGATCGAGAGGTAAGGATTTCCAGTGGAGGGGGGCTAGGAGCTGAAAGTAGCGGAAATGGGAGGAGGCACATGGGAAGGGGGAACAGTGAGAAGGAAGTGGTCGTCTGAATGGAGGGGGCGGGAAGGATTATAGAAATAGAGGACAGAGGAGAGATAAGGGGGAGCCAGGTCATGGAGAGATTTAAAGACTAGACAGAGGAAATGAAATTTAAGTTGGGAGCAAAAGGGAAGCCAGCCAAGAGAGGAGAGCAAAGAGGAAATGGAGTCATGCGGGACAAGGAGACAGAGGGTACGATAGCTGAGTGGTATATAGATTTGAGAGGAGCAAGATGAGAAGCTGGTAGTCCAAAGAGTAGGAAGGAGCAGTAGAAGCGGCGATAGATGATAAGGGAGGAGATTAGAAGTTTTGTTGCATGGAATGTGAGAGAGAAGCGGACCTTGCGAATATTGAAGTGGTGGTAGCGACAGGCATGAGAGGTAAGAGAAATATGGTGGGCAAAGGAGAGGGAAGAGTCAAAGTGAATGCCTAGATTGCGAGCGTGGGCAGAGATAGGAAGATTGGAGGGGGGAAAGTGAATGAAAGGTGGAGGAGAAGGAGGGGGAAGAGTATTGGAGGGAAAGAACAGGACTTCAGTCTTTCAGTGTTGAGAGAAAGAAAACAGGATGACATCCAGTTTTTAATGGCAGTAAACAGGAAGAGAGTTTAAGGTGGAGATCAGAAGAGAAGGAAGAGAAAGAGAGGAAGAGTTGGGTGTCATCAGCATAGAAATGGTGAGAGATACGGAATGAAGAGATAACAGGGGCAAGGAGAGAGGTGTAGAGAGAGAATAGGAAAGGGCCAAGAACCTAACCTTGGGGTACACCGTATTCCAAGGGGAGGGTAAGCGAGAAACGACTGCCCCAGGAGACAGCGAATGAGCGGGAGGAGAGGTATGAGGAGAGCCAATTAAGAACAGAGCCTTTGAAACCGAAAGAAGACAGAGTATTGAGAAGTAGGGGGTGATCAACAGTATTGAAAGCCGCAGATAGGTCAAGGAGGATAAGGACCGAGGATTGCTTAGAGTATCGAGCGGAAAGAAGGGAGTTAAGGATATAAGTGAGGGCAGTTTCGGGAGAGTGTTTAGGTCTGAATCCAGATTGAGATGGGGGTTGGAGAGAGAGATTTAGGAGTGAGTTTCCCCCTCCCATCTGTATTATTAGACTGGTGGAATCCACACCTAGTCACAAGGCTGGTGAGGATTTGAGAATTATACAATAGCTTGCAGACTGGATTGTTTATTAATATTGGGAGAGGAATATTGAAGACTAGTTCTGGAAGGAATTGGCCTGGGAGAGCAGAACTGAAATCATCTGAACGACTTTGCCAAATAAAGATTGGCAAATAAATTCTTTGTGAAGGAGATGTTCAGTAAATGTTGGAAATTGGTTCCCAGACAGCCAGCTGCAAACAAGAGCTTGCTGATGGAGTAATTCCAGACTGACTTGGCTCTTGCTAATTCTCCAGAAATTAAAATCCATGTTTAAAAAGTAAGTAGAATTATAAGTAAACCATAACATGACAAAGAGCCAGGTGCAGTTTTACGTATGCTGCCCTGTGTCTCCCCTTTACATTTAACATAAGGGAAATGTAAGTTTCTTTAAGCCAAATGCATTTTGGATTGAGAGGCACAATTTAAAAGGGAGCACAATTCTGGTGCACATTACATGGCATATGGATTCCTTTAAATTAAACAACATTTAAAATAGAATCTGTGGCTTACGCCTGTGTAGAACCATATGTACCATAGTGTATCCATGGCACACTATTGTCTATGAGATATCATGCCTTAAAGCAGCCAATGAGGGCCTAGCCATAGGCTAGGGTTTGCATATAAATGACCAATTGCAGTAGCAGAAATGAATATAGGGAATTTGCCCTATTCACTCAAAATCATGTGAGGTGTTAAGCCCCTGCAGTCCCTTACCCTGAAATGTGTAAGCAGACCTATGTCTAATGTGACAGGGCATGGTCCTGTTAACATGTACCTTTACTTGAGAATATCACATTGCTAACCCAAACTTGTAGCGCTAAAGGCAAATGAATAGGAATATACAAAAAACTACAGTCATATATAGATTGAGAGTAGCACACAAACATTTACTGAAAGTCACCAACACATGTTCAATTAAAGCTACACACACACATATTCTGAGAAGACTGCATACACATTTGCTCACAGCAGAGTACAAATTGCCTGAAAGTATTATAGTCTAAATCTAAACCTGTAGGAATCATACATAAACTGACATTTAAATTGCATAAATAGAGCCAATACATTTACAACCCTACACACATATAGGGAAACCAAGTGGAATAAATATGCATTATTAAATGTAAATGTCAATTTTTCAAATATATTTCCACCATTACCATACTTGTTTTGATACTGGACAACATTAAATGTTTCAAAGAATTTTGCAATATATGAACACACTTGCTGATAGGTGCAAATGCTATTATTGCAGTTAATTATTTTTTCCTTGACAGAAACAATCATAGAAAGAGTGTTTTAAAAATGCTTAATATCTATTGGAATATATATATGTTGTTTATAGAAATGAATGTTTGCATAATAACCAGTAGATGAGATTCATGTAGGCTGGTAAAATCTGTTTGACTGAAAAATGTCTCTTATAGCTATATCTTTGTTGTGCTCTCCCTGGTGTAAAGTTGGGGACACCTTTTGTTTGAAGTTGGCTTCTTTTTTTAAAATGTTGATTTTTGATCGGTTATTGTCTGTTTATTGCAACTATATGGACCAAGGCCAAGGAACCTATGGTGCGGGTTGCACTCCCTTAATCTAGCTCAGAGACTAAGAAAACATTCAATTGTAGGTATTAATACTTTATTTCTTCGTTTTTTGTTTGTTACAAAATAACATTGCTGACACCTACAATTTGTGAAAAAAACAGCAGTGTTTATATTTTTAAAGACCACAATCAGCAACCTATGCCAAAAAATGCTAAAAATACCAATGCATTTCGGAAAGCCCTTCCATCATCAGGGCAAATAGCTGAACACTTTACCACAGATTGTATGCAATGGTATCAAATGTCTTTTTTCATTTTCAAAATATTAAAGATTCACAAGAACATCTGATCTATGTAGTCCATGAAGAAGGAAATATTGACCATAGCAAGTATCCACTATGAGAGGTGGTCCCATCACAGAGTTTAAGGGCATTTAAACCTTTGCATTTAGAACAATATAACCTCCTAATAGCTGATAGAAAAAAAAAGTTGGTTCATTACTTGACTACTTTCCGATTACAGTTTATGAAGAACAAGCTACAGTTGAGATGAATAATAATCATCTTAGAAAAATATGAAACAACTTCCTGATGAAGGGAAGGTTCCATCAGACTTTAAAATGTCTATGCTAACATCATTTTTGAAAACGCCACAGCTGAAACATCTAATATCTCCAATTTTAGATTAGTGTTTATCCTCCCTTTTCTGGCAAAGATGAATGCAAAATAAAAAGCAGATGCCCTGCAATTACAGCCACTCGTTGTAGACAATATAGGTTTGTCATCGATCCAAGCACTGTTTAGATCACTTCATACCACAGAATCTGATTTAAGTTCATTACTTGATCATTTGATGTGGGTTAAAAAAAACCACTTTGGATGTTAAGTTCAATAGCATTAGTTACCAGGGACTGTACACATATATAAACTAGGGGGGCTGTGACATAACTTACGATGACTATAAAACCTCCTCTCAGAAACAAAACAAGGGGTATGATAGTCCCTGACCCAGCCTGCAAAATGGAATGTGGATGATGAGCAGAAATTAGCTAAAATTGAACCATTAACATTGGAGATTTTAGTTGTGCCGGCAAAACATTTGTTTTGCCTAAACAAGTATTGGATGACTGCACAATAACTACTCAGAAGCTAGGCAATTTGTTGTGGTAATGGAGCATGAGCTTTCTTCCCATTCCCATTAGAAGTCTGAGGCACATATTTCCCTTGCAGAGTACAGGCAACTATACCTTTAGTACTCTTTAATGCCTCTTAATGCATACAGCATGTACATTGGCATATCAAGGGCATTCATTGCGACACTACAGAGAATCCCCATATAACTGCAAGGTTGGCCCTCTGATTACAGAAATGTGGCCATACATCATCTACACTCAGATATTGCCACTGCTTTCTGGTGTATTTGATGGCGTGTGCATGACAAATACAGGTTTTCACAAAATAGGACCAATCTTTATTGAAGAAACTTTAAACGCTATCTTCCGAAATCTTTTCTCTGAAAGGGACAACCTGTTGGTCAGGTTAAAATGGGGAAGATGAGCATTCTCACTTACATCTGTAAAATAAGGTGGCAAATCTGAGAGCAATAGACTCTGGGCCTCATTACGGGTTGGGCGGTCCGGAAATAACAGTGGTGGTAAACCCGCTGCCACTGTTAATTCTGGATCGCCCGATCTCGAGTCCTGCAGGCAGGAGGTGGCGTTCCCGCCAGGTCTGACCTGGAGGGTTTAACACCGCCCGCCTGCAGGCGGACGTGGAAACACCGGCACCATCACGAGATGGTGTCGGTGTTTCCACTTCCCCATTCCCAATGAGTCCTATGGGACTCAATGGGAACGGGGATTTACCGAATTCCGCCTCCGGAATTCCTGGGACACCGGGGCCGTAATGCCCCGGTAATTATGGGAATCACGTAGGCGGAATGGTAAGACGAGTCCGGCGGTAACCGAGCCGGAAAAACCGGCAGGTTACCGCCGGACTCATAATGAGGCCCAATAACTTCACTTTCAAGAAACACAACGTTATCTAGGGCTATATTCCCTATTGCCATTCTGGTAGGTAATAGTGTAGTCGACAAATAACAATAAATTAGCATAACATAGTAAAAGATTGTTACACTAGGGGCCTTAGAGGCTTAGAATTGTTATATGTAACCTAGAAGACAAACTTCAGCAGGATGAAGTTTCCCAAACGATGGAATAGGGTCACTGTATGTGGACTGTTCAGTTTGTTCCGGTTAGTATAGTATTTGTTGGAGTACAGCCTAGCACCTTCACCTGCTGCACTATATAAGCCACCCACTAAAATCCAGGTAACCCTAATATCCAGATCATATTGTCTCATAAAGTTACCAAGAGCAGATGCCATGGTGACCCGAGTTGCTGCAAGAGGCTGGCTTTAATTATATTAGAAGTTCTTTTTAACTGCATAATGTCCATGGATAACCATACACACAGGGCCCTCCACGGAAACCCCTGATTGTTTACCCCACATTTTGAATGAAAAACAATTATCTTTGAATGGCAGGGACTTTGAAATTCAACTGAATGCATCAGTGTAATATGAGCTGCCACCACTTTCAAACCTCTGACCCCTTGGGCTCTCAGATAGTATGTTAAACCGCACTGGAGATCCATAAGACATTAGGAACAGCAACATTCTAGTGTGCCAATTTGCCAAGTGCTCAATTCCTTCTCAGTGGGGGCAGCCTGCCTTGAGCCAGATCTCCAAAACACCAGGTGTTTGCATATGTCTCTCTGCTGAGAGAGGACATGAAAAGTCTTTGAAAGGAGCAGGTTCTGCCAAGATTAGCACAGTATGCTATTTCTAACCTGCACCAGCCACTGATATTCACACTTCATCAAGAAAGAGTACAGGAGATTCACTTGTAATTAAACGTCCCACTCTTACACAAAAAGACAGCATATTACCAACTAAAAAGAACACAATGCTGGTCCAAATCATCTTTACTTCTTCATCATTTCTTCTTCATCTCTTTTAAATCATATATTGACTGCAATGTTGTCTTTTACCAACTATAGAAAAATGCATTTCACTACTTTGACTAACCAAGACAAGAAAATAACAAACTAGGTCATAAATATGTCTTCCATGGGGCAAGGGCTCCAACCACAGAGACAAGCAAAATGAAGGGTGCTGAGGGTATACTCCAAAAATATATCTACAGGTGGATTTACCCTAAAGATGCCACCTACCCTTAGGTGAGGGCTCCGGCCAAACAGACAAGAAAACCGAAGGGTATCACGGCACACTTCACAAAGGATATACTGTTAAGATGCCACCTCACCCCTTTTAAAATAACAAACTGGGTAAAAATACATGGAAAAAGGTCTTACAACATGAAACAGTTCATTCACTCTTGCAAAAACGCTCACTCTTTCAACCCACCAAACCTTGTCTGACTCCACACATACACACCTATTTTACCCTTACCAGAAAATCCCAGATCAAAGAAAATAAAACTCTGTTTCCCCTTTTAACCTCTTGTGTTACCCTACAAAGTGCACTCACGTAAACTGGTCTCTGAATTGCTCCGAAGTGGTGCTATTTCAATTCTCCTTTGCAGAGCTGGACCACAGCACCACACTTTCGGGGAGCAGACAGGACTATTACCAATATGGCACCTGCATACCTTTCCTTGTACTGTACATGAAAGACTGGTCCCCTCGGAGAAGTGTCACAGACGATTTTTGTGGACAGGAAACCCCCATGTCTCAGAAATCCTGGATATCATGTCGGGGTCACCAAATGTGGGGGTGGACCTCCGATATACTTACCCAAAATTAGACCCACCTCCTAAGAAGTGAGTGCACGTTTGTCCATACAAACTTGCTGGGAGGGGCTAAAAGATGCTTTAGAGTGAAACTAACATGATTCTCCTCGAACCACACACAGATTTCACAATATATACATTATTGCAACAGCTAAAACACTCACACATATTTTGTTACAAAGTCATCCCCCCAAAAACAATTGGTCAACCTAATACAAAGAAATCTAATCCCCCTCAGTTTACACACTCTCATTGAATATATTTATTGAACCACCATTCCCTTTCTATGTCCATTTGTATTAGCTCATATTTTCAGACACCCCTTTTCAGGATATTTCCGTAGTAGGTCATGACATCATCACATAGTTACATATTCACACATGACAATCCTAATTTCTTACAGGTTCCATCTGGTCGATGACCTCTAACCCTGGTTGTGATGCACATGGCTTTACCAAGGATACTTTAACAATACAAGGATGATGGAGGCAAACAAGTTCCCTTTGAACTGACGATATGCATTGTATCTGCCCAGATTTGCTGACATCTTCAGTTCACACTAATCTCTCATGACTACCATTTCTGCATGCATGGCCTCAGGCCACATCTGGGTCATTTCGGAGAACCTGATCAAAACCCATAAACAGTTTTTCCACTCTCCCCCCTAAGCACCTTTATCACAGGGTTTATTAACATATACTCAGGAAGATTAAATCTACTCTTCACAATAGCACTAAGTCGTAAAACCCTTCCCTGGCCGCAACTGGCCATTCTGATATTATCACAGCTACCCGAGTACAGTTAGCTGTCTTCCCTCAGCCTTCAACCTCGATGAACCAGCTTCCCAGGTCACTCAGAGTTAATCTCACCACCCCAGATTTCTGCAGCCTACACAAACCCTGACTTTGAGGGAACCCACAGTATACTGATTTGTGTATTTGCCATGTATTCCCTTGTTCCCCAACTGTATTTCCCTGAAGAACCCCTCTGTATGTATGTATGTGCATGTATGTTCAAGATTACCACGTCCCCTTACAGTGGCTTCTTCATCCAAGAATCTCCTTTCTCGTGTGAGCATATGAAGCTCCTCGCTTCCCATCTTTAGGCACTTTGTGGCACGCCACACAACTATATCATGTTTATATTGTATGAGCAGATTTACCTTTATGTTGCTACACGCATGCAAATCTAAAATGTATCAGCTCATACACAAAGTAACACTAATAGTAACACTCATCTCATGCTCATTAACTATACTAGATAGATGCTAAACTGCAACATCATGCCAACATTGCGTCCACCGCAGTCACCAATATGGTGGGCGCAACGCAAACCCCTCTTTCCCATTAAGACCATTTTCAACCACTCCAATAGTAGCCATGATTTGAATGAACAATGCTTCAAATACATGTGGATTAAGATCAGTCTTTTGTAAGCCTAGTATTCAGATAACCTGCAACAAGAATAACTGTTTCTCTTGGTGTCGTGCTAGCAAAATTGGTGTAATAAGACATCAGTTAATCTAAGGTATTTAATATACAGTGCAGACTACTAGATAACCCTGTGTTTTTAAAATGAAAAACTATTATTGAATATGATCTGAGTCAACTATAGTCTGCCTAAAACAATCAGCCAACATTAGAGGTAGTAAACAAGCAAGGCCACTTTTGGCATGGACCTTTACTGAAAGTTGAGTCTATTTGAAACAAAAACAAGTATTACAAGAAAATGTTAACATAACCTTGTAAAACAAAGAATTTAGTGGCCAGCATTTTCTGTAACAGTGTAATAGAACATCTATTAATCAATCTGCTCCAGTCCAGATCAGATAACTACTAAGTTATTCCTGCAATATACCATGAGATAATTGGCCAATGATTATTCATAGGAGCAGCAGATGGATAGCTATACAGTATCATAGCAGAGGGACTTACGCAAACCAAATGAGGTGATGACTAGAAGGTTTGGAATCAATCCTGACTTCTGGCATTGCTCTGGGCAACCCTCCAGGCCATTGTTGTTCGCATGCCAAGCCATTACAAAAAGAGGAAAGACCCTATGCAAATCAGGCTTGGTCCCACCCTAAAGGGGCGGTCCAGCCCAACCTGCTTGGTCACATCCCTTCTGCACGAGACCACAATCATCCCCAAACATGTTTCATCATTTTTGGGCCTCATCAGTGAAGTAGCTTGGGTCTTTAAGCCCAGCGGGCATGGTACCCAAGTCTGGGCATAATTGGAATCAATCCTAACCTCTGGCATTGCTCTGGGCAAACCTCCAGAACATTGTTTGTGTATCTGGCTGATTTGCATATGGCTTGACCTCTTTTACAAAAGCGCAGATAGACTAAAAAACAGTGATTTGGTGGGTTGCTAAGTTTCACCTTCACCTCACGGAGGAAGCCCAGCAAGGACGAAAAATATGTCTTGGGTTTCTTGGATTTCCATGCAGAAGAGACCTGACCTAGCAGTTCGGTCTGGGCTGCTACCATTGGTGCCAGTATCTGACTGAGTTGCATATGTCTGAGCCCCTATTTGCAATGGTGCAAACGGGCTAAAAACGATGGTGTGGAAGGTTGCCGAGAGCATTGCCAGTGGTTGTATTCAAAACCTTCCACTCATCATTTTATTGGTTGTATTTTGTCTCGGTATGTGAGAGAGGGTATGCCAAGACGTGTGTCCCTTGCTCACTGCACCATAGGGAACCAGCTGCACCTCAATGAGGAAGCCCGACAAGGCCGAAACATGCCTGCAAATGATTGTGTTTCTGTGCAGAGGGGACATTGTGTAAGAGTTCGGGTTGGGCTGATAACATTGGTGGCAGTATTTGACTGATTTGCATATATCTGTACCACTTTTGCGCAGATGGGCTAGGTTTCCCAGAGCATTACCAGTGGTTCAGATGGGTGTCCGGTCAAAGGATCGAATCAAAAGGATCGAATGACCTTTTGTTCGAATCCAAAAGGACCGGGAAAAAAAGGGTCACTTTTTTTATTTATTTATATCTTTTTTAAGTTTGGTGTACATAAAAAGTTATTTATAAAAAGAAAACGGGGGTTGGGGGATCAACCCCCTTAAATAAAAAAACATGAAATAAAATCGACCCTTTTTTTCGGTCCTTTTGGTGTCGAAAAAAAGGCATTTGAGCCTTTTGTTTTCAGACCTTTGACCCACAACCGTTCAGATGTATTCAAAACCTTCCACCCATCACTTTTTTGGTTTCAGTTTGTCTCCCTATGTGAGAGAGGGTATGCCCAGATGTGGGTCCCTTCTTGCTTCACCATAGGGAACTAAGCTGCACCTCACTGGGTAGGCCCAACAAGGCTGGAACATGTCTGGGGTTGCTTGTGTTTCTGTGCAGAGGGGACCTGGCCTAGCAGTTCGGGCTGTGCTGCTACCATTGGTGAGAGTACCTGATGGCTGGACTCCTTTTGCAATGGCACAGACAGTCTAAAAAACACTGGTGTGTAAAGTTGCCCATAGCATTGCCAGTGGTTTGGATGTATTCAAAACCTACCAAGCATCACTTTTTTAGTTATAGCAGGGGGATTTACATTTTTCTTTTTTTAAGACTGTATGCACTGTGACCAAAAGATTATTCAAATCAAATGATTGATCTTCGAGAACTTTCTCTCCCAGGGTTGAAAACATACAGTACATTAATTTCTATGACTGCACATAGTGCCTTGACCCTTACAGTTTACAACACATGGGGGTGATTTTGTCAATGAAAGATGTTGATATTAGTATCTTCCTTTCTATAGTCTTTTAAATAGGTATTAGAATTTAGCTTTCATGCCCTGGCTGGTGGTGGACATTGACGTTAAAGACCCACCAGACCCACCTTTGGTAGGCCCAAGGGAAGCGATGCACCAATTCTTTACTTAATCCTGAATAAATAGACATTCATCAATCCACTGTGGACCCATTAATGTGCCCATATTCAACCCACATTCATGGTTCTTTTCAATGTGTTCCTGGTTGCTTTGTTGTTTGCAGCACACCATGTCACATATTGACCCATGGATGTAGAACTACCGGCCTGCAAGTGAAAGGGTCTAAAGTAGAGCTAGGCTTTTAGTGATCAGTCCAGCAGTAGAGACAAATTAAGATTAAATAAAACACAACTAGGGCTCTATTTTTATACTGACAAGGCCGAAGCAATGCAAAAAAAAAAAAAAAAAAAGAGCAGTAAGCAGAGGTATCATGAGACTTTTAGAAAATAATTATAATTATATTGTGTCAAATTGTTTAACTCTAAATGTGATCATTAAATAAGCACAGAAGCAATTACCTCAAAGAAGAAAGTTGCAATTGGTTAGATGAAGCTTAATAATGTGTGTCTGGATATTTAACTGAGAAAAGTGCTTCTATTTTACTTTGCTATTTGTAACAACCATAGTGTACACACAATTACAATGACCTGCATACACAACAAATACAGAAAATGAACCTAAATATATTATATAAATACCATAAACTGTGAGGAGTGAGGAATTGAAATTATCTTTATATCTGCCATGATCTCTGAACAAGTTATTAAACATGACACCATCTGCACAATAACCTCAGCCCTCTCTGTGTCAAACACTGACATATAAGCAAATATGTTCAGTTCATTTTGGATATTCATACCACTTAGCCACCAACACTGTGATTGGAACGTCTGGAGAAGCATAGAAGAGCATCAGTTCGTCCTCATACATTACAATGCTCTCGGCTACAAAGTGACAATTGCATTTCATGATCCTAGGGTATACAAGGTTCATTGCCACTTGAAGTTCGTCTTTTTTCTGTTTCCATTAAACTAGTAGAAAACTAACAGAAACAAGCATTGGCTAAGCTATTGCATGTGTCATGCTTTCAATATGTACTGGGGAAACAGGAGAGGACCAATAAAAACAAATACATAATATGAAATTAACATTACACGTGTGTGCAGGCAGTTATTCCCGGTGTTTAATTCAAAAAAACAGAGTAAATGAAACAAATGCAGAAAAGCGGGGGATTAATCAAAGCTAAATAATACATATATACTAAATGAATGTCAGAGTTGTATAATTTACGGACTACATTAAAAGTAGCAATGGTGGTTTTGATCACATCCGGGTATGCAGTTGATGTTGGGGAGCCTCAATTGGGCAAATAGAGTATTTGCCATTGTGAAGCCCACACCAGGTTTACTCCTGTACTCTGTATAGCACAGGTGCTCACGGAAGGCTCTGGACCCCTCAGCCATGGCTGTTAGAGAGTGGCAGGCATCTGATTGCATATGTACTCGAAATGATTCCTTGGTCACTCTTTCCTCCACCCTACAGCCAGCTCATTATGTTGTGGGTGCTTCCACCCCTATTTAAATGATAAACATCATCTCCAAACACTGTGTTTGCATGCCTGGTATTGGAGATATAATATGGCACCAAATCAGTGTTGACCTCTTTGGACCATGTGGCCAATTCGGCTGATTAAAAAAGCAACATATAGAAATATCTCTTTGGTGCTGTACTTCAGATGAAAAGCTCCCGTGTATCTCAACTGCAACGTTCGTAAATATGTCCCTACTTCGCAGAGTGCTAAGCAGTAACTTCTGTTATAGCACATTGGCTTCATACTGTGGCTTTTAGAGTCCAGCTCTGTCTTTGTTGGCATACTAAGTTTGATGCATGTTATCCTTAGGCCTTTTTTTCCCCTCTCCTGCTGCTAGCTACTCCGTTTTTTGGCGGCTTTCTATGAAAAAATCTGTTATATTGTTCCTAGGCCTTATTTCATGACCTGATGTTCACTTAAATGCGCTGAATTTCGTGGCCCTGGTAATATGCCTTCCATTTGGGTGACTTGCTGTTTTCTTCTGCGTCAGGGATTTTGAGAAACATTGTTAGAGTGCGATATCCAAGCACTGGTGAGAAAATAATGCCTACAAAACGCCACTTATTCCACATTCGCTACCCTCGAGTGGGAGGCTTAGCATTTAATGTCTCTGACTTATTGGGAATTTCACAGCTCTGCCGCGGAATGGAGAGGGGCCGCTCGGTGATAATCAGGCCGCTTTCCGCCTTTGGTTTCATGAATGTTGAGTGTATTTGATTAGCCGGCGGCATCAGGCTGTCTTGGTGACTTGGAAGCAGGAAGCTGGAGAGGACACCGAAGCACAATGCTTGACAAGAGACCTCTGACCCAGGGGTCGCGGTGTGCGCGAGGTCACAGGTCAGCTGTTCGACAGGGGATAATGTGACACATGTAACCAATGAGCAGGTGTCTGATATGTTTAACGATGCTGCGGGGATGATGGATTGGGCCAAGAGAGGCCCCGAGCAGAACACATGGGTTAGTAAGGTGAACATGTTGCCACTACTGACAAGGTTCACTGTCTCGCCATGTCTTGATGCCGACGGAGTTTATGATAGCTGCACCTACGAGCTGAGATGCTATGCTGTCATGTATCAGCAGCGTCATTGCAAGGGGGCGAGATGGTGTCAGCTGTGTCAATGTGACTGGACATCGTGTTATCAGCTGCGTCAATGGGTAGGGACATGGTTTAATGACCTGTGCCAACAACAAGACAGAGCATGCCAGGTGTCGACGAAGAAACCCAAAATGGAGGAGGCACCCCGATAACCCGGGCGGTGTCCTCCTCCAAAAGCGCCCTCCTCAGAGGAGGGAAGACAGAGCGTGGCAAAGTCGGGAAAAACCCGCGAAGGGAAAAGCCCGCGAAGAGAAGAGCGCAGCAAAAGGGGGAGAAAGCCCGTGAAAGTGGGACAATGGAAAGGGGAGGAGTTACCCCCTTTAAAGCAGGCGGGTCACCACTGCAGAAATCATTCACCCCTGGCAGTGGGACACCCGCCTGCCACCGAGGAATTCGTTTTCCACCCACCCACCCTACAAGCAAGGACAAGCAGGAGGCCTGGGCGTCGACGTCGCAGGACGACAGGCGGTGTGGCGGTGTTTGGGCAACCAAGCACAAGAGACAGACTCCGGATGAGCCAGGAGAATGCGGGAAGGGTCTTCGCCCTTTCCAGACCCAGCGCCCCTTGGGAGCCTAACACGGCAGGGGCGTCTGGGGGGAACAACAAGGGCTCAGCTTCCCCCCAAGGAAACGGCACTCTCCCCGCCTACGGTTACCTGCAGGGGCAGGCGAGGCTCAGGCACAAAGGGTTGGGAGAGTTGGGCCTATGATGGACTTTTGGAAAGCAAGGGGGAAGCAGGTTTCGGACACGGAGCAGTCGCCGCATCTTCCAAAGTATTTCCACCAATGTGTGCAATGTGTTTTATGATCTGTGGAGAATAAATCTGCGGCCTTTTATGCCAAACAAACTAAGCAAGGCTCATGTTACGCTTTTCTGGGCGGAAAAGGAGGTATGAGTTATTGCTAAGTAATGGGTACAAAATGGACAGATGCACAGGTTATCGTCTTATGATCTGAGTAAATACATCCGAGTGTCCTGCTATCAGCAGCGCCATTGTTAAATGGCGTCTTGTCGCCTGCTGCTTTCGTTGACGCTAAGCAATCTATTTCAGAAGCACAGGCGACCATCTGGATATGGGTCCATTTGCATGCCAGCTGCATCCCCAAAAGACAATTCTTGAGGCATGATTCATTGAACTTTCAGCGCGTTGCAAAGTGACTTTGCACTGCCAACACACACTGTGCACCACTCTGTAATCAGGGTGTGTGTTGCCAGTGCACAGTCACTTTGCACCTTGCTAAAGTTGAATGAATCGGGTCCCTAGACTCTAGCTCTATTAGCTCTCACGCGCTTTTATTATTTAATTAGGTTAGTGGCGGTGGTGAGGGGTGTGTGTGTGTGTGTCTGTGTCTGTATCTTTGTGTGAGGTAGAAGGTCGACTGGGTTGGATGGCCAAAAGGAGGTACAGAAAGTAGGCGGCCGTTTAGATTTTTCTCTGTTGTCAGCTCTTGTTCGACATTTGATAGTGTTATACAACAGTTGAACATGATTACAATTTAGAATAATTAATGGGTAAACATAAAATGGATGTCGCAGTGAAGCCCAAGGGAGAATACTTTACTTTTTTATTGTACTATATTGTCAACTATACCCCACTCCTCCCTGGTAGATGGGAGATGCTTTTAGGGGCTCTGATAATGACCCTGGAGTGGCACAAGAACAGTTATTTTCCCTTGACCAATGACCATACACACTCTTAAGGCAAGACAACATGGACAGGAGGCACACATTAATACAACAGTGCCCATGTAATTAAGCTATTTGTTGTGGCCTTCCGGGTTCTGTCGTGGATTTTAAGAAGAGCAAATTAAGTACATAACACGTGAACGATGTGCTTCTCACCTTGTACAGCGCACTTCCCAAAAGCAGCCTCTGAAACAGAGTAAGCACACACAGCAGATGCATCCACCCCCTCAGCGGGCCTCGTATGCAGCGCTTAAGTAGGCCTTACGGTCTGCTCAAGGCGCCCCGGCTAAGCAGAAGCCCAAGTGAAATTAACTGCTTCAAAAAGTCGAGCAAATAAAATGAAGCGCTATATGTTAACCACAAAAAGAACAGACAGCTTAATTTATAATAACACACACTTCAAGGAGCTGGAACACATTTCCCGAAAGTTCTTTCTCACTTCGACCTCTGATGGTTAGCAGAGTGTGAAAGAGCGCTCAACAGATCCCAGCCAACACACCTAAAGGAACAGGCATATGGCCGGGTTTGCTACGTAAACGGCTTGGTGTATCGGAATGTCAAGGGGTCAGTAACCACACCATCTCCTTTGCAGAGGGATGCAGTGGAAAGGCAAGTTGTGCCGATTCTTCCCTGCGCCACCTACAACACCAATTGAGACAAGATAGAGGAAGGAGACCGGATCAATTCTCCATCGAACTCGTTGGTGGGTGGTAGCCAGGGCTTTAAGTGGGCCGGTGCCTGCCGGGGCCGGGCCCCTGCAGTCTCCAGAAATGGCTCCCGAGCCAGGGCCCTGTGGGGCCCACCGCCGACTAGCCCTAGCCAGCCGCCACCTAGGCAGCCCGTCTAGAGGCTGCACGGTTACACGAGATGCCTGCAGGTGGCAGCACTTCGGTTTAGAAAAAAAGAAAAGGCATTGGGCCTCATTACGACCCAGGCGGTAAGTTACCGCCTGGGTCGTACCCTTACCACCATGGTGTAAACTACGTTTACACCATGGTGGATGGCGGATTTACCGCCCCATTCCAAGGTGAGTGGGGCGGTAAATCCCCATTTCCCATTTTACCCTTCCCCATTCCCATTTTTGCCCATAGGGCATAATGGGAGTGGGGAAGGCGCTAATTACGTCACCGTAAATTACGGTGGCGTAATTAGCACCATGGTCCCTTAGCTCCATGGATTTTAACGCCTGCAAAAAGCAGGCGTTAAACTCACCATGGCGCAAAAAGGACCTAGGAATCAGGCGTTAAGGGTCGGCGCCGTTTACGGCGCCATTAACCCCATAATGCCTGATTCGTAATGAGGCCCATTGCCTTTTCTTTTTTCTAAACCGAAGTACTGACAGCTGCAAGCAGCAGACATAACCGTGCAGTGTGGGCTGCCTGATGTCTACTTACTTGAAACAGGAGGAGGGCTGGACTGCCCAGCTCTCCTTTTGTTTCGAGTAACTAACTAGTCATCACCCAGCATGATGCTGGGTGCTGACTAGTTACTCGAAAACAAAAGGAGAGACTGGGCCCTGGCCAGTCCTCCTCCTGTTTCAAGTAAAGACCTTTCATTCAAGGAGTCCGTGGTTAAAGAGGGCTCCTTGAATGAAAGGACTGCCTGCTGTGTGTGAGCTGTGGCAGACTGGTGTCACACCTTTTGCTGCGCCCAGCCCCTTCTTTTGTTTAAAAGGAGGGGCTGGGTGCATCCAAGGTAATAATGCCAATGTGCCCCAGCTCCATCTTTTACCAGCTGCCCCCCCCTTTAATCGAAGGGGGGCTCTTGTTAAGGGGTGTGTCCTTAGGCCACACCCCAAACCTAGGCCCCCCTCTCGATTTCCAATCCCACTTAAAGCACTGCTGAAGACTTGTGCTAGTGCCAACAGCGAATGCATGCGATGCTGCCGCTCTATGAAAACAGCCGAAAGAGGAGCAAAGGGCAGAACGTGAACCCTTGTCATACCTCTAACTTAACTGTGTGCTGGGGGAAAAGCAGGGTGCTGTGTGCCAGCAGGTGCAGCGGCCTGTCAAGGCATGATGTGGGCCATGCAATACATTGCAGACAGCCATTGTATTTATTCAGCAAACGTCAGCAAACTGCTTTGCCACCCGTCAAGAGAGCTAAAATAACTATTAAATACAATGTTATTTAAGGGCCAGTAGGGAGAACCCTTACTTTTAACGACCCATTAATGCACCGACCCCTGCCAAACGTGCAGGCATTAACAAACCCCCTGTTGCCAGGGCGCCCTCACATTATCCCCCACAATTAGAGTGTGATGGAATGCTGGTGGCAGCTGCAGACTGGCTTCCTGTCACTTCCTGGCTGCAGGCACTGGATAATCTCCCCTCCTTCCTGTGCTCATGCTCTGTGTCAACACGAATTAGACACATTAAAACGTTCCTCCTCAGTCTGGGAACTGCCAGGGCTCCCGCAGGGTTCACCCAGCCTAACACGCAAGTCTTGCACAGCAGCGCAAATGCTTATATTAGCCCCTGAAGGCATGCGACGTCATCGTGCTTTACGTCCCGCAGCTCTCCCAAGCTAGCCTCTGTCTTTTCACAGTCACTGCCAGCAGGGAACGGCAATACAAGGGAAAAGCTCTGGTGAGCATGCGCCCAGGAGTAACATACAGACGGTGTCAAGGAACAAACGGTACATTCCCATACTGGTTGCCAGGTGTAGTGGCGTGTCCAGATTCTCCATGACTGGGGCGGCCCAAGTGCGGAACTGATGTACGAGTGCGCGCGCACGCACGCACACACACACACGCTCACACACAAATAGTTAAGAATAATGGGACGGCACTTGGGATTGCCAATCAGATTCCATCGGTAACATGTGCCACCCCAGGCCACTCCCTGGGCACACCTATGACATACAAACACGCATACCATTTCTCAAGGGACACAGACACGTGCACCTCTATGCTAATAACGCACATGCATGTGGTCCCATGCCAAACACTAGCACACACGCATGCTCACACATACACGCACACACAGACTCACCTATGCAAACATGCGTATATCCGTACGAGGACCAACGGAGACACATTGTGCGATGAAAGGTACAGGCAGGGAAGTGCCCTAATCCATGAACAGGAGAACTTGTGTATTATGCAAGAACATATGGCTCAGTGGAAGGGCAGCTTAAAATTTGAAGACCACAGTCACCCATTTCACCTTTCTTAGTATGTTGGACAGCAGGCTGAAAGATGCATCAAACCTTACTCTAGCACAGTGGTCTTCAAACTTTTTTGGCCTGGGACCCCCCATAGCAAAGTTTGGGCAGTCCGGCCCCCCCAAAAGTGCCAGATGGACAGTATGTGGAAATCGCTATGAACGTTTGCATGCCGTCACCGCACCCTACTCCCAGTACAGACCCTGGGCTCTCCCCACCCTACTACCACCACTATCCCAGTGCTGCCGCCCATCCTGCTCCCACCACAGTCCCATAACACAAGCATACACACATCCATACACATTTAAATAAAAAATAAATCGCCATAAACGTACCTTCTGCAGTGGCCTGCGCGTGGTTGCTAAAATGCCCCGCTCCAGGTTGCTCTGCCCGTATGTGCGAGGAGGCGCAGGAGCACCCCTTGCACATACATACATGCAGTGCCCCAGCCAACATTTCCAATGAGCAATGCAAGGCTGGCGAAGCAAAACACCCCTAGCGTTGCACGGCTCAGTGATCATGTGTGGCTGGGGAAATGAACTGTCAAAGGCAACCAGTGTTTCCCTTTGACAGTTTGGCCAGCCCAGGAGCACTCCCTCAGCTGGAAAAAGCAGCTGAGGGAGTGCTCAGTGTTTCACTAGGCTGGTGAGGTGGACAGTGGGTGGACGCCCCCTCACCCATTATGGATGAGCCGGCAGGCTTGGACTGGCCTATAGGGCGATAGGGCGATGACCGTACCAAAAATGCAAAATGCTAGTGTCGGCCAGTAAAAACGGGCCACTTTTTTGGCCAATGTGGCCCAGTTTGAGGAGTTACTTCACTATGCAGCTAGTAGTTTTGACCATTGTTGCTGAATAAATATTCTTTAAATATCACAATTTGTTTACATTTGAACAAAAAACAACCCCTTGGGTACTATTCAAACAGTCTGTGACTAAAGGACTGAATAGTCATTTGCAACTGCTGCCCATTTTTTCATTGGTGCCTAAGACCGTTTTATGGTCCAGTCTGACCATGTGAGCTGCCCCTTCCAATTTCCTCCAATCTAAAAAAAAATAAAAAAATAAAATATATATATATAATTTTTTATACATTTCATGCTGGGCTCTGGCGCCCCCCTCCCCTGGGATGCGGCCACACCCCCCTAGGGGGGCGCACCCCACAGTTTGAAGACCTCTGCTCTAGCATGCTCAGGTGTTATGCTCAGTGGCATGCTGGGAACTTTGCACGTCAGGAGCAGGGCAAGGCATTTGTCAGGTATTTGCCAGGGGATTGGTTGGTCTACCTTGCTGTCTCCCACAAACCACACATCTCTTTTCACACAGTAAAAAATGAACCCCATCTCTGCTACCAGCAGACATAACTCACCAGGTATTGACACAACACCAAGCCTTCAGTATCAGAGTGATGCTATAACCCTGTACAGGATTCTCTCTATTATGAAATGCAGAGCAAAAAAGATGGAAGGTGGAGTGTGGAGACTGCAGAAAATGTGCTATATTCTGGCTGTGCTTCACCTGCAGCGGCCGGCTGGGTCGAGTCGTTTTTGTCAGACAACTCAGCTTGGGTTTTCTCTGGGGATTCTGGGGCTGATGATTTCTTGGTGAATTGCAGGATCCTTCAGGGATCCTGCTGGTTACCTACATTACATTACATTATTCAATATTTTCACTGCCACTTTTTGATATGCTTGATGTCAATGAGGTGCTCTATACTAATTATGCAGATGACATTCAGTGTCTTATACCATTAATTGATGAGTACATTTAAGACACTGAAGACATCAATTCGTTTTTTTTATTCATCCAGAATTGGATGGCTGAAAGTCATTTAGACCTTAATAATGCCAAAACCGAGCATGTGATTACAGGTATGGGAGATCAACTTCGAAAGCTTGGCTCAGTATGTGGTGAATTTAAAGTGGCTGGTTGAATAATTCCTACACTTCCAAGGCTTAAAACACTGGGTGTAATCTTGGACCAGGAGTTTAATAGAGGGTGCATGTGAGCCGTCTTGTCTCATGATCGTATTTTCTCAAACTACTAGCACAGCCGCAACCCTTTTTAAGCCATGATAATCGAGCTAACATTGCTATGGCCGTAGTGGGAGCTAACTTGGATTATTGTTCAAGTCTCCTGCATGGCAGTGGCAAAGGGGAAATTGCCCGAATGCAGACAGCGCAGAATAATGTGGCGCGGGCCGTTGAGGGCCTTCATAGGGTGGATCACATCTCTGAGGCCAGGAGAGCCTTGCACTGACTACCAGTAGATGCAAAAATGACTTTTCGCCTACTTTCCATAACACACAGGGGCTTATATGGCATAAGTGAGGCGTACCTGTCTGACAGACTTTGCTGGCAACCGGGTGTGAGGGCACATCAATCTAACAATTCTTCACTTTTGTTTGTGCCCAATGTTAGATTGTCTATGGTCGCTCAAAGGTCCTTTCCCTGTGCTGCGGCAAAGCACTGGAATGCGCTTCCACCTGATCTCAGAGCAGGTCGCTCTTTAGATTGCTTTATGCGTAGTATAAAGACTGACTTGTTCTACTAATTCTCATTAGCCTGCTTTACTTTCTTGGCAATGTAACTCGATGAGTTTGTCTTTTTGTGTCTAGCGCTCATAAGCCTACAGGCCTTTTCTTAGGGCTATATAAATACATACATACATAAATAAATATAACTATGAAGCACCTTGGACTAAAATGGGGATGGGCACTAAGATGTGGTCAGTAGGCAGTGGGAGATTGGAAAGGGGTACAGAAGGGAGACAGGCTAAAGAATTATGTAAATCTACTCAGCCATGAAGCCTTGTGAACATAAACATTACAAAGAAAGAAAGACTAGCCATGCAACCAGGCATATTCAGATAGTTTCTTGCATTGCCAAGTCAATCACAAAACTAGAATACTCTCTGTGTTCTGTGATTCGCCCAGGGAACATTGAGTGTAGTGGAGGGACGCTACAGTAATGCCTCAGTGCTGATGCGAGAGCACACATCATGATACTTCCCTGCCCTGTGTTAATTCTAGGCGGTGAAGGAGCATCTGGACGTCATTCCTCAGGAGCCCGATAGGCTCCTGGTACATGGTGCTGGATTCCTCCTTGCAATTGAACAATTTGCATCAAAGCTTTTCGGCAAACTGTCCACATAGGAACGTGTACTGAAGCAAATGCAGTTTTCAACTCATTCCTTAAGGAGCGGCACAGTATGAGAGGACTCAGACGAAGGAGTGCCCTGTAAGCTGATCATGAAGGTGGTCCATCGGGGAGGGGTTCCATGTGTTAAAATCCTTGCGAAAATGGCTGTGGACAAAAAATATCGTGGCAAAAAGG
Organism: Ambystoma mexicanum; assembly: GCF_040938575.1. Classification (NCBI taxonomy): domain Eukaryota; kingdom Metazoa; phylum Chordata; class Amphibia; order Caudata; family Ambystomatidae; genus Ambystoma; species Ambystoma mexicanum. Next base: position 420,686,304 of record NC_090926.1, on the reverse strand, counting down.
CTGTGGTTTTGCCGCCGCAATCCATGTAAAGGATACAGGGGAGACCCCGCAACCCCTGGACCCATTTTACCATTTAAGGGGAGTGGGGGACACCCCCGCAACCCCCGCTCCCCTTAAATGGTGTAATGGGGTACACTTTTAACGGGTCAAACCACAGCAGTTTTGCCATGATTTTTTGTACAGGCGACATTTATCCTGCAATTTTATCACTGCATACCCCTGGGAGGTAGATACAAATATCTCATGACACTCAAATCTTCCTTGATGAGGGGCTGCTTTATTTCAAGGCAGGTCCATTCACAAAACATTGTGTCATAATGCTTTTTTCGTCACAACCTCATACTTTCTTTCCCATACTTTGGTTTTTCTACCTTCTCTCTTTTAGGTGTACCTGGCTGCTCTAAGACCAGGTTCCCCTCTTCTTCCCCATTTTGCCCCCAAACTCAATACCCCAAAATGTCCTTTAAGTTTAAATGTTTCTTTCCTAACTGTTCTAAACTTGTTTCTCTAAGTCATGCCTTAGCGAACACAATAGCATTGTCATCATCAAAAATGAACACCCAACAACTTAAATTAAATGTACAAAGGTGTTTTGATCCAGACAACACCCGTTTGACCGGCACTACCTTCCAAAACACCCTGGATCTCCTACATCCTTACCATGGGGCGTGTGGGTTGGCCATAGCCTCCTGAGTCATGGTTATAATAGAGGCATAACTGCATTTGCATGGTTCCAAGTGGTAGGGGAGATGGCCGCCCTGTCGCCAATCTGTAGCCAGCCCCCCTTCCCACTCCACTGTTTCTCCTGCGTCCCCCTCCCAATGTCCTCTGCAGGCAGAAGACAGTGTTCTCCGTCCTCGTGGCACCCCTTAGAGGTACATGAATTCTTTGATTGTAAAATAGGGATAGGCAGTATACTAAGCGGCAACCGAACTAGGTATTTACCTCCAGAAACAGGTCTACATTCGGGCCCACAGGGGGATTTGTCTCTCTAATTTTCAAATGCAGGGAGTTTGGGCTGGATTGGGGTTTATCCCTCGTGGGAAAGCCTGCAGAATGCCACTGGTACACTGACTGCAGGAGTGAAAAGCTGACAAACATGTTTTTTTCTCACACATTTTCAAAGAATTCAAAACAATACTGACGCAGACAGAAAAGATTCCCCACTACGGTGGCAGTTTGGGGGTTGATCATGGGTGAGTGAATAGTCCAGGAGCGAAAAAAAGCTCTTCTGTGAGCCATTGGTGGATCAGTGTGCATAGTTTTGAAATGTCGTTATTTAAGGGAGATCTATTAGTTGGAGCCAAAGAACCTGATGAAGCCAACTGGCTGTGGCACTACCACTACCAGGGACGGTAGTAACTTCCTTGCACAAACTCACCAGGAATGCAGCGGGCTACATTACAACAAACACATGGAGGAAGGAAGGAAGGAAGGAAGGAAGGAAGGAAGGAAGGAAGGAAGGAAGGAAGGAAGGAAGGAAGGAAGGAAGGAAGGAAGGAAGGAAGGAAGGAAGGAAGGAAGGAAGGAAGGAAGGAAGGAAGGAAGGAAGGAAGGAAGGCATAATGGATCAAGTAAGGAAAGAAGGTATAAAAGAAAGGAAGTAAACAAGGAAACTACCCCATCCCCCTCTTGCCCCCTGTGATGTGTGCGTGTGCCCCCTCCCCCCTCTTGTCCCCCGTGATGCGTGTATGAGCCCCCACCCCCCTCTTGCCCCCGTGATACATGTGCGCCCCCCACCCCCTGTTGTCCCCCGTGATACATGTGTGTGCCCTCCACCCCCGTCTTGCCCCAATGATGCATGTGTGTGGCTCCCACCCCCTGTTGCCCCCGTGATGTTTGTGTGCCCCCACCCCCCTCTTGCCCTCATGATGCGTGTGTGTGCTTCCACCACCCTCTTGCCACCCATGATGGATGTGTGTGCCCCCCTCTTGCCCCATGATGCATATGCCCCCTTCCCCCCTCTTGCCCCCGTGATGAGTGTATGCGCCTCCCACCACTATATTGCCTCTGTGATGCATGTGTGTGCCCCACCCCCCTCTCTCCCCCTGTGATGCATATGTGTGCCCACTCTTGCCCCCATGATGCCTGTTTGCCCCCACACCCCTATTGCCCCTGTGATGCATGCAAATGCCCTCTCCTGCCCCCTTGATGCGTGAGTTGCCCCCTCCCTCTCATGCCCCCATGTTGTGTGTGTGTGTGCCAACAGCCCCTCTTGCCCCCTGTGATTCGTGTGTGCCCCACCCCCCTGCTGCCCCCGTGATGAGTGTTTGTGCCCCCCACCCCCCTTTTACCCCTGTGAAGTGTGTTTGCCCCCTAACCCCCTCTTGGCCCTGTGATGAGTTTGTGTGCCCCCCACCCCCCTCTTCCGACCTGTGATGCATGTTGTGCCCCCATCCCCTCTTGCCCCCATGATGCTTGTGTGTGCCCCCACCCTCCCCTCCTGCCCCTCTTGATGCATGAGTTGCCCCACTCCCCCTCATGCGCCCTGTATTGTGTGTGTGTGTCCCCAACCCCCTGTCGCCCCCCGTGTTGTGTGTGTGTGCCCTCCATGCCCCTCTTTCCCCGTGATGCATGTGTGTGTCCCTCCACCCCCTCTTGCCCCTGTGATGCGTGTATGTGCCCCCACAACTCCCTTCTCTCCCTCTCCCCTCTCCTCCCCCATTTTACTTCTTCTATGCACTTACTCTATCTGAATGGTCCCTGGACCTAGTAGAATAGTAACCTTATTTGTCTTCCCTCCACCTTACAACTATTCCCCCCCCCCTCCAGCACTATCTGAAATGCCGTCAGGCCTAGTATGATAGCCACTTGTTTTGTTCCTCTCCCCTATTTCTCCCCCCCTCTCTCTCATCTTGTGTATTTCTCCGGCTCTACCAGAAATGTTGTCAGGCCTAGTACAGTAGTCGCCTTTCTGTTTCCCATTTCCTTCCTATTTGTGTCTTAGCACTTGCACTATCTGAAATGTCGCTAGGCCCAATATGAAAGTTATTTTCACATTGTTGTTGGTCATGGCCTGTAAGAATGTCTTGTATTTTCCCTCGTTCCCTCCCTTGTCATGAAGCACTTTGAAACACATTGTGTATAGGAGCTATATAAATAAACCATCATATCATATCATAACATGTGGGTGGAGGTAATGAAGAGACGGGTGAACATGGGCAGGGAGGTAAAAATGAGACTTCTGTCTAGGGCAATAAAAACTGAATAATCTCTAGGTCATGCAGTGGAACAAATGCCAGTCCAAATATTAGCCATTGTTGTTTTTGGAAAAAATTACTCTACAACCAGACCAGGTAGCCATTAAAGACATATTACCAAAAAAAGTATTGTAGGGAGGCAGTCTCCACTCATTGCCATTGGGCTGACACCATCGCTACCGATTTCGCCTGGCACACACATTCATTTCTGTTTTGTATCTTGCCAGTGAATGCTGTCAGATTCCAGTGGAACACAAAACAAAACAGTGTCCTGACAGGTTCACTAGACATACATATAAATTCTATTTATAGTAGTCTCCTCAATGCCAAGAGTATGGCACAAACTATCTGAAATAGTTCCTAGGTATGATTTTTATAACTTTATGTGTCCACCTAAGTCTTTATTGGGATAAGTCTTTCAAATCCACCATATCCAACTTCTGTTTAAGAATCAATACAAAAGTAGCTTTTTTATTATTTTTTGTTATTATTGCTCACAAGCGAGGTCTATAAGTTACCAAGCACAATTGACTAAAAGTAAATTCCAGAGCAAGCACAATCTGTACACAAATGGAACAGATGGGTGTCCATATTAATGTACACAATTTTTCATGTAAAACAAAATACAATTATTTATACGCGTTTGGAAAGAGCATATGAAAAAAAGGGAAACTTTTTCTCTAAACAATCAACACAATGTGAATGTTGGAAATGAAAGGCCCCCCCTCGATGTTTGAAGCCATATGTAGCTGAATCTTAAATTTTCAGTTCAGTTGGGGGCATTTCCAATTTGCTAGCTAAGCTCAAAGTCTACTAGCTGAACTCGGGGTCTACGTGTGACACCAGGATGGATCTAAAGGGTGTCGTACTCGTACAAGTATGAGTCCAAAAGTACAAGTAATCTACGTTTTGGCGGAGTAGGCAATCCCGCCTTCCTCAGGACCAGTAGAAGTCATGACCCCTGAGGAACAGAAAAAATAATAACAGGGAAAAAAAAAGAGAGAGAAAAGACATAATCCCACTTAGAATCTCGGACTCGCAATTTAAATACCACAAAATAATGTGAATCCCGTGACTCTATGGGCAAGCAACTACAAGTCCCACTAGGCATTGGGCTCATAAATCTGTGAAGGTAGAGAGATGAAAATGAAACCAATACCTCAGTTGCCTTTTGTGCAGAAACCAGGTTAAAATGAATAAAACCAATGTAAAACCATTAGCGATGTGTCCATTTACATAGCATGCAGAGAGCCTGACCACTAGGCCACAAAGTATGGTTAATCAAAGCCATGAGTTACAGCCAGACAGCAGTAGGGTGCAAGGCTGATTTCCATAGTACAGCGCCCTATGTGTGTCTGTGCTGATGAGAAGTATCACACCAAGAAGTGTTAAGTGCCAGGTGTATGCACTCACATGTCTGGGGCTCAAGATCGAATTAGCCACTTATTGTACAGTCAGTAGAGTGTATAACACGACCATCCATCACCTCTATCCACAGGTGTTTCTAAGTCAAAAGCAGAATCAAAAAGTAGAATCAACATATACGGGTCGAGATTAGCATAGTAGTAAAAGAATAAATAAGATGCAACAGTGCAGCATTAGGTCATTGGCTGTACCTTTAAATAGCAGAAATGACTTTGCAGCCGTCACTTAGCATCTTTAAGCGTGCAAAACACTGGGGTGCCATTAGGAAGCCATGCGTAGTTCGGACTCACGGAGGTGCCCAGGATGGACTGCAACCTTCCGAAGTTGTGTAAGTCAATCTACAAAAGGTGGCGTGGTCATGAGCGTGTCCGTATTAGAACACTGGGGCATTTGTAACCTGCATTTAATACCTGTGTGCTGGAGCCTCAGTATGCAGGTTGTTGCTCTCTCACAGGACTACGGACGACTGTGAGTCGCCGAGTCATGCAAGCGTAGTCATGGAAACCTCCTGCCATTCGAGACCCGGCAGGGGAAACCCTTGCCTCGCAACAGCGCCATGGGAGCTGTGTGGTGGGAGGTGGAACAGTACCCAAGCTGGAGCTGAGCACGGAAAAGCACGAATATAGGAATGCATATATTCCGTGCCAAGGGAAATGAAGCAAACAGACTACAAAGGTGTACATGTGAGGACAGGTGGGTGTAGAGACGTATCACTTTTAATGCACAGAGTTAAGGGAATACCATGCAGGGGCGCCTCAGTGTAAGTCACCACCAGTGTATACACGTGCCTATCCTAGTGCCTACTGCAGGTAATCCCTCTCTTCCAGTGGAAGCCAGGAATCAGAACCCACCCCAACCTCACATTTTCCCCTTTCACCCTGGGAATGCTGAGGAAAGGCCGACATTGGATATGCCCACATACATACATTTGAACGCCTCACAGAGAATGCTATGCTTCCCCGCCACAAAGGCCTCTCCATCTAAAATATGTATTTGGACTTTTGTTTCACCATGGGAGCCAGGAGAGACCCCCCACACATGTATATGAACCTGGGTGGGCATTTACATGTCACCTGGATTCGACCCGGTCAGTTTCATTGAAAGAAATGGAACATTGACTAGTGTTGGGAGGAGTAGTAGCAATGGAAGAGAGAGGGATTCCTTTCCCTTTGCTCAGCCACACCATTGGACAGTCAGTCAGAAAAGTGGGAGGGTGCTTCTCTGAAGTAATCTTGATACCTGTGGTATGCATGCTTTTTCTAATTCCTCCAATTGAGGCCGAACGATGTGGGAGGTGGAGAATCCCTCAAGGGTCCAGCAAAAGAATTCCAGTGGGCACGTTCAGAGGGGTTGTCTCTTTTTTATTTTCTCCTCTATATTATGTCCTGAGAACAAACTAAAGAGGAGTTTTCAGCACCATCATGTTCCCTTCCAGGAGGAAGTTGACCACCCCACATTCTCCACACAAAAGGATACCCACCCAGTGAGTTCAAGTACCAGATGCCTGGTATTCAGCTACCAGCCACAGTCAGTGAGACTGACATGCTTTAGGAGACTCCTACCGTCATGAAAAGAAGAGAATCCGGGGCCCAGCAAGATCCGAGAGACAGAGTCTGTCTACTCAATGCACAGGGACTGTTTGCTTCCTGGAGAAAAGAGAAACCTAAAGGGTGGGTGTTCACCTCTCACTGTATGTAAGCAATGCAAATGCTGCAACTTTATTTGCACTGCTAGTAGTGATCCAGAGGCAGGGGAAGAACCTTTTGGGGGCAAATCTTCCTCAATTTTATGACTATGCTCTCTGTGTAGGTAATGGGTGGTAGTTTGGATTCATGAGGAAATGGTGCACTCCCAGCCTTTAGCAATGGCTCCCGTGCATGAACATCCCGAGCTAGAGCCTATAGTACCACCTCAGCAACAGATGACTGATTAGTAGCCACAGGCCCAACAGCCTTGCATCATTATTCCGTTGCTTGGCTGTTTGTCTGAACTGTTGTACATCCATCCAAAGCAGAGCATATTAGCAATTTGGTTCTTTACGACTCACTAGAATCTGCTGCATCCTTCAACCCTCCCTTCTGCTACAGCAACTTCCCACTTTCTTCAGTTTATGTCCACGCGTGAGCAGGAAGCAACAACAAGTCTAGTGCATTAGCAGGCGTTCCACTGAGGAACTTATAGTACACTCACGAGAAAGCAAATGCAGTGTTTACATCCAACTAGCACATGGGTGCAAGCTATTGTATGTGTTGCTCATTTGTTGGCACTTGGGGCCACATGCGTCTGTTTGATATATGTGTTGTGTTATAGTAATATATGATCACTGGTTTTGTGTGTATGGGCCTCATTATAAGCATGGCAGTCCGGGAACTACAGTACCGGTAAGCATGCCGGTACCGTAGTTCCCGGACCGCCATACTATGAGCTGTGCTCGCAGGCGCCTGTCAGCCCACCAGGTCTGGCCAGGCGGGTTGAGCGGCACCCGCGAGCGCAGCATGTCGGATACACCAGCACCGTCGTTGACCCGGCAATGCAGGAATAACCGGGTCCGGCAGTGTCGGAATAACCCAGTAATTCCTCATTGACGGGTGCTGGAAAAAATGCAACTTCGGCGGCAGCTACCACCACGGTTATAATGTGGCCCTATGTGTGTGTGTGTGTGTGTGTCTGTGTCTGTGTCTGTGTGTGTGTTTTATGACAGCGATTTGTTTATGAAACAATGGTTCATATGTGGAGTACCAGCCACAGTGGGTTTGTGCCTCTGCTTTAGTCCCGCTACAAACTATAGAGCCTCAATGGTCAATCGTGTTGCTACAGAAAAGACACACATCAAAGACATACTTCACTGTGGAGCTCTGTCACTATATGCCCATTGGCAATTTACCATTCTTCAACTACTCTCACGACATGATAGGTTGGTGTACAGTGTGACACAAATACACTACAGTATCTTTACAAAAACACACTAAACCAAAGCCAACGGATCTGCCTTGTTTATGAAGCATACAGCAGCTCGTGACCAGCTACAGACATCACATGGCCTAGTGCATAGGCATAAATCCAGGAGCAGTCCCATATGTCCAGTTTGTTTTTGCATGATATGGTCAATTACAGCCTCATGCACATATACTGCCAATGTATAGATAGGCAATGCCAGTATATGTTCACATATGTGCATATGGCTTTGATCAGTATAGTCTCATTAAAGTTTGTTCACCAACATATGCCAACGTACTGCATTATTAGATCAGAATCGGACGTCATACACCTAGTTCCCCCCTCATAATATCATGTCCATCTATCATGCACCCCTTACAACTATGAGCTGCCAACATACAGCCTTCATATGCATTTGAAGCATTCATATTTAATGTAAAGCCAAAATGTGTCTGGTAGAATCAGCATGTGCTATGTAAAACATCACTTGCCATGGTATGTTGTCACTCCAAATTCCCAGTCACACAACCATTGAACTTGTGGATAACTCCTACTATCCCCAAGTGGAAACCCTATGCCCATGTGCAACATCATGTGTCGAAGGAAAACAATAATTGGAAAGGCACTCGCTTTATTCGTGTACTACCATGTTATGGCAAGTGCAGCCACATATGCCCAGGTGCAGCCAGCATTATCCCAAGAACACCCCAATATGTTTAAAGCTTGTGCTTAGCAGCAACAATATAATTCCCAGAGACAGTAATCAAATGCTAGGTACCTTCTGAAATGTACATATAACTAGAAACTAGATATGACCGGGTGCCATGATATGCCCAGTTACTTTGAATATGATCCATACAGGTAATATGGCACTGTTAAGAACGATGCTAATTTTCATATTTTCCCACCATTTATTTCAATGGAACCCTGATCAGCTTTGTCTATGTCTTCGAGCCTTGCCAAATTTTTGAGGTAAATAAAGCCTTTATAACTGTACTTACTTGCTCAATTAATTTATTTTGGATGCACTTTAGAACTCTTAAAGCTAGCATTTCAGCATAAGTGTTTCCCTCAGTTGTATTTTATGTTTTGTTTCGAATTAACTCACACCGACTTAGAGTGTGGTGTTGCAAGGGTATTTGGAAACCCTTTTTTCATACTTTCTAACAACAAACCGTGTGCCTTTTTGATCTGCTGAAGACACGCTGGATGCAGCGAACCATGCTTTTCATATTTTTTACTGCATAATGACATTTTGGGTACCATATATTCAAAATGGCTGTCCCAGTTGCTTTCAGACCTGTCCTTTGGCCATCTTGTGCAACCCTCCTCCTGCTCTCTCAGGTCCAGGAACCCCATACGGGTATTCTCTTCCTGAGATCTGGCAAGGATTCCGAGGCAAGTGCCATTGTTGCTAAACAAGTCAGGACTTGGCTTGGGACTGTCTCTCATCCCTGCTGGGAAGTGTTTGTTTCTGTGAAGATGTGATGTTTGCGGCTGTCCATGATTGACCTGCAATAACCTGTTTGAATGGTAGAGACCCTTGTTATCCATTGGCTGGCGTAACCCTCAGCCATGATTTTGGATAAGAAGGAGAGCTTTGCTGCCATACTGCGAGTGCCATTGTTGCTAAACTAGTCAGGACTTGGCTTGGGACTGTCTCTCATCCCTGCTGGGACGTGTTTGTTTCTGTGAAGATGTGATGTTTGCGGCTGTCCATGATTGGCCTGCAATAACCTGTTTGAATGGTAGAGACCCTTGTTATCCATTGGTTGGCGTAACCCTCAGCCATGATTTTGGATAAGAAGGAGAGCTTTGCTGCCATACTGCGAGTGCCATTGTTGCTAAACTAGTCAGGACTTGGCTTGGGACTGTCTCTCATCCCTGCTGGGAAGTGTTTGTTTCTGTGAAGATGTGATGTTTGCGGCTGTCCATGATTGGCCAGCAATAACTTGTTTGAATGGTAGAGACCCTTGTTATCCATTGGCTGGCGTAACCCTTAGCCATAATTTTGGATTAGAAGGAGAGCTTTGCTGCCACACTGCAGGACATTCGCATATTTAAGAGTCTGAAGAAGACAATGAATACCTGCAGGATTGCTGCTACAGACCACCAACATTTCCCTAACCAACTCCTGGTGAGGCCCTGCTGCTCTTCCTGTGTCTAGAGAAAGCCATTATCTTTGCCTTCTTTACCTGAACTGCTGGGAACAATTAGTGTTGCATTGTGCAGCACAAGCCTACAACCAGTGGCCATTGGAAGCAGCCCAGGACCAACCTGCGGTTTGCACATACAATGCCAAAGCCTAACTGATCATTTGGTAGCTGCCTTAAACTGGAATTTGACTTGTGGCCAAGGCACATCACGGCTGTTGCTGTTGGATTAGAAAAATTGCCATCCTGGTACATCTTCCATGCCCCTGTCATGAGTCAGGCCTGCTAACACCGGACTAGGGTTTCTTCGACATGGTTATTTGTTTGCTAAATCCTGGTGGTTTATCCTTGTCATGGGAGTTGCTGTGGATGCTGTCCTGAAACGCCTGCCTGATCCAGTTGCACGTCTGTCAGAGATGCCAAGAACCAGAGATCAGAACTGCCATTTTGTCAGACTCAATACCAACACCATCTTCAGAATCTTAGCCTGTGACTCTTTGGATCGCATTTAAGGAAACAATCAGTGAATTGTCCCCAGCAATTCTGGATAATGTATTAGTGGTCACATAGATAATCTGAGTAAATGGCCCGGGTGTACATACCTGTTTCTATGGGTGCTAATTCAACTCCCTTGCACTACCTTTTCCTGACTGTAATCAGTAAAGACTAGCCTCATGTCCCCCATGGGAAACCCACAGTGGTGGACTAGAGAGTGAACTCCTACTTGTGCTTACTTATCTGTTTTTATCAAGAAGTGCTTTTAAAAGACATTGGGGGTCATTACAAGTTTGGTGGTATTCCTCTGGTAAATCAGGCGGGATAGCACCAAACAGAACTACTGTTACTGGAACCTGGTCTTCTGGAATTACTGGAAAATTACTGGTTCCTGTAAGGGTAGGTTAATCCCCATTCCATGGAGTCGCATAGGACTCCATGGGGCGATTGCCAGTATTACCGGCACCGGTTATACCGGTACCAGTAAACCAGCTGTTTTTGCCAGTGTGTTACCTGGAGGTAAATCAGGCCACCGCACAGGCAAACTTGTAGTATGCCAGTCCAGACCATTCACTTATTATTGTTAACATTTTCATTGAAAGCTTTCACTTTTCAGCCAAACCTAGTATTCCACATTCTTGTCTAAATGCACAAAACGTAATCATTTTTTAAAATTATTATTTTAAAGTTGCATAGCAGATGACCCACGAATACTCTTTCGAACCATGTTCAGGAAATGAAAGTTAGAAGGTGGCGTTTAATATAGAAAATTAAACTAGCTAGGTAACGCAAACTCGTCAGACTTTCTGGCATTTCTTCAGCCAAGAACAATGGATCAGTGGACTGGCCTTGTCACAGGCAAGTGTGAATTCCTGGTGACACCTCTCTTCAGCTCCATCTGCAAAAATGAAAGGATGCTATGGTAGCCCTGCTGTCCAGAGCTGACACAGGAGGGGTAGGATGACTGGGGAAATTCTAAGGACCGACCTCCAGTGACAGATGCCAGCCATTTGATTTAACAGACTTTTTGATATGAAAGTATTTATTTAAGTAACCTAAAGAGACAGGAATGTGGAATTATGACCGTTTAAATGTCATTTTTGAGCCATTAAAATAAGACATTGTAGGTTCTTCAGGCATGTTGTGGACGCAAACGCCAGGAAATTGTCATTTCTGGGGGAAGCACACATGCAACAGTTATAACACGTAAATGTAAATATGCCCAAAGCTGTTAGGCTCATGTATATCGATTTGTAGGATGTTTATAAAGTATTTTACAAAGAAATCATGAAAGAATGCCAGGAGAACAAAGCCATATTGCACAAACTTGCCATTTGGACAGAAGTGTGCCTTGTGAAATTTGGAATCTGCCTATCTAATTGTCCTGATGATGACATTTGTAAATATAAGTGTTTTGCTACATAACTGATTTTGGCAAATGTAACTTTGGTAGAACAAAGCACATTGTAAAAAAAACACACACACTAAAATAAGTCACTGCCTTTAGTCCAATCTGCTGACAGGGAGGCATCGACATTCACAGGCTGACCTATCTGATTCTTAGAGGTAGGACTAGCTTAGTTCTGCCCACATCGTAAAAATTCTCTGATGTCATCAGGCTATTATAAGGAGGAAGCTTATTGGGAGTCAGAGCATTCAAAAATCCAAGATTCAGAAATCCAACTCAACATCCAGAGATCCTGACATCCACTATTAACCCTTCAAGATTCCAAATTCCAATGCCAGGCCAGGGGTAGCTGAGCGCAGATCCAGGCAGAACCTCTTACCCAGGCTAAACCTCTAATCCAGAATTAAACCCTACAAAAATCCCAATAATTCAGGGAAAAAGGGGAAAGGCGGTAGAACCCTTTATTGGATTATCCAGTGACCACATCGGCTTTTGCCCTGCTACCTGTTTTGCCCAGCTGATGCAACTCGCTGTCTACCGTGACCAGACTAGGCCCAGCTGTCCCCTCCAGGAGAGCCCACCGCTGTGCAGGACCAGATCTTGCCTTGCAGTCCAGAAACCTGGTTTGCTGCCCAAACTACACCATTCAAGGCTCTTTGTAAGTATGTCCCTTCCTCAGTATCCCTATAAAAAATCCCATAAATACCTTAGTAAATACTTAAATTGTCAGAATCCTCTGTGTATCCTGCCCTGTGTTGATCTCCATGTGTTAGCACAAATTCTTTCCTAACTATTTCAGTCTGTTGTATAAGTCCCTAGTACTATTTTAAATAATATAATTAATTCACATATAGAGCTGAACACACCATGTATAGGTTGCCATTGAAAGTAACCTCCTCACATACTGTGTCTTTCTTTAACAATCTAGTCACTAAAATATAGTTTCAGTAAAAGAAATCACTTTACTAACAAAAACAAGTTGTCCCGTGAAATCTTTTTCACGTTTAAAAAACGAGTTTACATTCCCTTTAAAAATTCCATACTGTCATCCATCCAGAAGCACCCTTTCACCATCATATCATACCTGTGGTGTGCCTTTGTCCTTTAGTATTAAAACCACATTCCAATTTTGTCTGTTTAGATAATTTTCCAAGTCGTTATGCTATTGTAAACCTGTAAAAGTCAAGAAATTGCAATCCTGCCACGTTTATTTGTATTTGTATTTCTTTATTTGTATAGCACACCTGGCCCAAAGGCATCTGGGCGCTTATCTTGAGTTACAGGGACAAGTATTAAATAGTACATGATATAACATAAGGCAATGGTAAGGTACAGAGAACAGAATATGATCAATACAGGTAAATGATGTATGGGTGAAGAACATATATACCGTCATAGTTACAACGCAGAGTACATACATATACAGTAAATACAGGTTCTATGTACACAATTGCAATCCCGGAGTAGGCTGAGACCGAGGTACCAGAAAGGTGCCAGGTCGTTACAGGGGAGGATTGTCTGGAGCAGTGAGCCACAATTTGGCTTTGCACTTGAAGGAATGGAAGTAGGGTTCCAATCTGAGTGGGGCGGGCAGAGTGTTCCACAGTTTGGTGGCTAAGACCGGAAAACTAATCCCACCCGCTTTCTACAGCTTGAACCTGGGAAGGGAGAGGCAGTGGGCTTGGGCGGATCTCTGAGGTCGGATAGAAGTGAGATGTGTAAATCGGCTAGCCAAGTAGATGGGAGCCTGGTTAGCCAGACACTTGTGAGTGAGTGCAAGCATTTTCAAGGAGATTCTTTGAGCTACTGAAAGCCAGCGTAAATTGCGTCTTGTGTCAGAGATGTGCTGATTTCCTGGGATATTTAGGGCTCCCCTGATAGCGTTATTCTGTGTGACCTGAAGTTTATTTAGGTTGCATTGGCTCGTCCCTAAATAGAGGGCATTAAAGTAGTTGATTTTCGACATGATGAGTGTTCTGGCTAGGATAGTACAATTAGCAGTAGTGAGGAAAGGACGTGTGATTTTGCTGCACTATTTTGACCTTCCCAAAGTCGATTTTATTAACTGTATGGCTGTTGTGTAGTCAATTGCCTTGTAGCTTGTCAGTTGTCGTGCTTCTTTAGAACAGCCACACTAATTCTTGCCTTTTTCATTAAACCGCGCCTGGTACATGGTCCATTGCGACACAGAGGTGTACTTTAAGGTGGGTGTGAGACGGGTTGGTTGCCTTCTCAAAGCTGAATCCAAATTCATAAATTTAAAAGTGTTTTGATTGTGCGCTGCATCCTTGGCCAGTATAAAGAGTCCTGGTCTGGAATGTGACGCCCCTTTAAAATCCTTAACAGGGTGGCCATCCAGGCATCTGCCATAGAGACCCGGAAAAAGAAAATAGAGAGGCACAATGCAGTAGCAGCCCTCACCAGCATCATAGACAAAGGAAGGGGTGCACCAGACCACCAAACATCATCAAGAGGACTGCAAAGAGAAGGTTACCCGCAGATGAGACCATGGCCACACCTTCAGACACTGTACTACCGATGCAGACAGATTTTCCCTGATGAGGGCCTATGCCCAGCAATGACCCAAAGGTGCTCCAGGTGCAGCAGGGAAGGCCATTTCCAAGCAGTCTGCTGAGAGGGCAGACCATTCCCACAGACCCATCAGCCTCAAGCGGCACCAAACAACTGGAGACAGCCATGCAGACCAAACCCACCAACCACACAGAGGAGACAAGCACAATTTTACCCACAACAGCCAAGCAGAATGCTGAGGGCAATGGAACAAGGCATGAACTATGGGGACAAAACTACCAATGACCTGCCACTATGGTGAGAATACTGTGTGGACTTCTAAAGCTACCCAGAAGACCTGTACGCAATCTGGGACACATTCCCATACATACAGGACCCAGAATTCCCCAGCAAGTTTGTCACTCTCGTACATGGGGAACAAGATTGCAGCGAATCACCCAAAGAACTGGTGATGATGGACACGGTCACAAACAAATTCATAATTGACATTGTGACCACTGTCAACATTATGGGGGAACAAGGAATCCTCCTCTTTGGAAACACTCAAGACCTGACACTGTCAAAAGTGAGAATCTTTCAATGGGGGGCCGTCGTGCCATTCCCATCATTAAGACAATTCAGAAAGACATTTTAATTTAAGGGAAAGAAGATCAACACCATCATCCATGTGATTAGTAGCCTACTTCGGGGAAATGCCTTCCTACCTATCGCACATCGAAAGTATTGGGCCTTATAGACATTACGTTTGAGGATGACGACGTAGTGGTATGCAGGAGGGATCAGTACAGCAATGAATACATATGCCACCTGAAGGGAGCACAAGTCAACAAGTAGTTGATCAGGGACACATTTCCCAAACACTTCAAAGGCCTGGGAAAACTGAAAGACACAGTGATCCGCCTACACATAAACAACCAAGTTAAGCCTCTCCTGCAACACCTAAGAAGGTAGGTATTCACCTGCAGGAAGTTGTGTCATGAGAGTTGCAGCAACTGTTGGACAATGGCATTATAGAATATGCAGCAGGGCCTACGCCATGGATCTCACCCATGGTAGTTGTGTCCAAAGATGTAAACACACTTCGACTCTGTGTTGACATGAGAGTGGAGAATACCGCCACTGAGAGAAAGAGACACCCATGCCCAAAGACAGAGCACAGGATTGCCAATCTGAACTGCTGGACAACATTTTCCAAATTAGACCTCAATCAGGGGTACCATCAGCTGGAACTGCACCTTGACTCCAGAGGTATAACTACATGTGCCACCCATGACAGCCTTTTTTTCGGTAAAAGCAGCTGAACTTTGGAGAATCTCCTTGACCACAGAGATCTTCCAGGAGACAATTAGACACCTACTCCTCCCAGTCAAGCTAGGTTTTAACTACTCTAATGACATCCTGGTACATCCTGTTATACGGCACCACCCAAGAGGAACACGACCAGGCACTCATGGATGTATACAACATCCTTAAATGAACCCTGAACTATGAAAAGTGCAATATTAGTAAGGACAAACTGAGATTTTACAGACACATTTTCACGGGGAAAAGGTGCACGCCATAAACGACCTACAGGAACCCACCGACGTGCGGGAAGTCAGATCCTTTGCGGGGATGGCCGGATACTGTGCCCAATACCTGCCGAGATACACAATCACCACTGATGCACTGAGACGACTAATAAGGAAAGATGAGCTGTTCAGATGGTCTCAAGAATGCCAGAAGGCATTTGACACCTTCAAATCAGAGCTGGCGAGTGTGACACACCTGCCTTATTTCAATCCACTATGGCACACGGAACTGGTGGCTGTTGCCAGGCCAGTTGGTGCAGGGGCCATCCTGGCACAATGGGAAAGTCCAGACACCCCTGCAAGAATTAGAGCCTGACATCGGTGTGGCCCTGCAAATACTTCCACCATTTCGTGATTGACAGACCACCAGGCACTTTTTTCATTATTTGGCAATCCGAGAATGAAAATGCCACCCAGAATTGAAAGATGAGGCACTCGCCTCCAGGAATATGATTATGCCATCACTCACAGACCAAGGGGTGACAGCAACCCTGCTGACTACCTTTCAAGGTACACAAGGTCAGATGATCTGCCACCAAGGGAAAGTAACACGGAATATCTGTGCTATGTCACAGAACAGGCACTAGCACCCACTCTCACCAACGAATACCCGCCCAGGATGACACAAGCGACTTGTCCACCAGATGGGCCAAAGAACTCATGGAGAGACTACAAAAGACCATTGCGTCATCGAGAAGGAGTGAACAGGCAGGAGCTGGAACACATGGCAAAGATCAGCGCAGAACTGGCAGTGTCCGAACAGGGATATTGTTGAGATGCTGCTGCATTGTCATCCCGGGATCCCTTGAGAAACGGTTGGTGAAGCTGGCACACAAAGGGCATCGGGGAGTGAAGGCAACCAAGAAATTACTCTGACAGTCAGCATGGCTCCCACTCATAGAAGCAATGGTGGACGACGTAGTGAGAAGTTGCCTTCCATGTCAGTGTGCAATGAGAAGTAACCCGCCACTACCCATGCAACCTACATGTATCCCCAAGACGGTGTGGCGAGGAGTTGCAGTATATTTCTATGGGCCACTTGAGACGGTGGACTACCTCTTGTTAATAGTAAATTAATTCTCCAGATTCCCCATCGTCAAGCACACAGGGGCCGATTCATGGAATTATCTGTGCAGAAAATAGGGTAATTGTGCGCCCAACTGCCCGCACATCCGCCTTCGGCAATTTATGGTATCGAATGCGCAGTACTTTACCTGGACTTTGCATGGATTTTGTGCTTCCTCGGCATGTCTGTTTGAGCCGCCGTGGGCCTTGTAGGAGACTCCAAGCAGCACGTGGGTGTGGCTTGTGCAGAGCGCTGGGAAGGGGGCGGAACACCAAAAATAGGGATGAACTTGTGAAGAAGTGGGCGTTCCGAGGGACGGACTTCTGGCAGTCCCTTGCAAATCCACAATTGCATAGCACAAGACTTATTCATGGATTTGATCACGCAACATCTTGACTGGGAAATGGCTGCGCAAGTCTTTGATACGATCCGCCACCCGAAAACAGGCAGCGTAAGTACACTTCCGCGTAGGATTTGCAGTGCGCAGGTGGGGTTGCATGTCGGATTTTGGGGTGCATGTACTCAATCGAGGGTACGGATGTAACTTAGGGGTGGGGATAACCAGTGTAGCTGTTTTGGCTGTTTATGTTTTACATGTGGGCATTTGGGGGGCGTTCCGGCCACGACTTGTGAATAAGGTTACTTTGCACAGGAAATTCCACAACTACGTAGGGCATGTATTTTGTCAATCCAGCCGGCCTTTTACCGCATGCTACGCCATTAGAGGAACACACTGCATTTGGTGACCGCAGTACCACCAGGAGACCTAATGAGAGTGTACCAGGTCAGGACCTGCCTAGCCCAAGGGGCTAAGGGACACCAGAGGCAACCGTTAAACCGAGAACTTCTAGAGGATGATGTGAGAGACAGAGACGTGATGGCAAGGGGAGCAGCAAAGGAAAGAACAGACCACACCCGGAAAACCAGGGTCAAGGAGTTTGAAGAAGGAAAAGAGGTGCTTGTGAAGCAATTATAAAGAGGAAAACGGATGCAAGATACAACAGGACACCCCTCAGAGTGACCGATGTGAAACGGACCATGGTGACGGCCTCCAACACCCACAGGGCCATTGCGAGGAATGCATCTTTCTTTAAGCACTTCAGGCTGGATGAAGACCCTGGACAAGAGACAAGGGCATCAGAGGAGGAAGGAGGAGAGAGTGAGCAAGATTTCTTGGCACCAGGAGAAATGAGAGAAGAGACTGACCCAGAAGGGCAACCCAAGTGAACTATCAAAAGCCCCTGCAGACTCTTTGAGGAGGTGTGACATGGACATAAGGCGATATGTGAGGGGGTGGGGGGTGTTGCGAGGAAAATGGAAGGAACTGAAACAGTTAAGAGAACAGAGATGTAACAGGAGGAAAGGGAGGAACCTCAGGTAGGAAGAGGCATTAGTTATAATAAAGTACAATGTGTAAGAAGACGTGTCCTGTCATCCTTATAGTTATAGTGAGACAATTTAAGTGTAACAGATACTAACAAACATTTCACAGCTGACTTGCTGTCTGGTGTTTATCTACTGCTCTATTCCATACATGACAGCACCTATCTGATCCAGAGGGGTGTACAGTCAATGTTTAAGGTTGGTGCCCACATCCCAGACCATGTGCATCAAATCAGATGCTCACACTAAGATTTGGCGTGTCTTCCCCCTTTGTTGCACATGGACGTATCAGTTCCTTCCAGAGAGCCATAAGGAACATGCACCTTGTCTGATTTGGCACTCTATTCCCACACTAAGATGTTAGTGGTTCCACAAAATATAGCTGGCTGTGGCTGCAATGTCCAGTATATTACAAAAGCATTGTTGGCCACGTGTTAATTTTATACTTACAGGTGCTGTTCCTCACAAGTTGGTGAAGGGTATACACCTAATATGTGCTGACAATTGTGGGATATATTCTGGGGTTACACCTAATCCTGTGGTATTTTATGGTGGTAGTATCTCTTGTGGTAATTTTTGGGGTTTTTCTTTTTACATTTGTGAGACTAACTTCAGAATATAGCCTAAGAACAGTTTTTTTTACCAAGGTACTTCCTCTAACAAAAAACTGGACTTGGTACACTCCAGAGGCTAGCTAATACTTTCTCATCTCAAAGCATTTTATTTACAAAGCTGCAGTATGCCCTTGTGGCTGACTTGCAAAATCATAAACAACAAATTGAAACATCACGCTTTCATTCACTCTCTAATTAGATAGTTCACAGCAGTTATCTCATTCGGAAACATTTACACTTGTCTGTGTGTGCAGAACTAATAAAATGACCAACTGCCACAAAAACGTTCAGAATACCCAACGATTTTAAGATATTGGGCCTCATTATAACCCTGGCGTTCCCTTCAATCCAGGAGCGCCGATTGCGAGTTTCCCATTGCGGGACCCGGATTGCACGCCTGCTAATACCAGGTGTGCTTTCCAGATCCAGCGAGGGGAAGAGGGAGGCAATAACGGGCAAGTTGTACTCTGCCCGTTATTACCTCCCTCCCCATTCCCATTGAGCCCTCTGGGGGCTCAAATGGGGATGGGTTCCTGCATGGAGGACTTACCGGGTCCCCCTATCTCAGAGTATCCCGGTAAGTCCCCATTGCAGGAACCCGGTAATGGAGCCCAGAACAGAGGCAGCCATGGAGCTAATAGCTCCATGGCTACCTCCATTCTCGTAATGAGGCCCATTTTGTTTTATCGTAATATCTGAAATTACCAATTACACATGGGAACAATTATACATGGGACAGGTTTTGCAGTGCAAGTGTATTACATTGAGCAATGGCACAATTCAAAAATAGAATGAGCGTGTGAGCAGTCCTACCGCTCTGACCTTGGAAGCAAAGAACTTAGCAAGGAGTAGGCTTTGTGAAACAAGAGAACAAAACTGCAAAGACATTCATGTAAATTCAAAGTTGTATGCACTTTTAACATGCCAGCACATACAATGACACAACCTATTTCTCTGACTAATTGATCGACAGGTTCTCCACACCCCTCACGTTTGACCTATATTTAGCTCAAAATTGGTGATATTTCTGTCTCAGCTGGACATGGGAAATCCCCCTCAGTCTGCTCACCAACAGATAAGGACTGCCACAGCACCAGGAAGCCTGCCAGCTCTGGACTCTGTCCTGCAATTCACCATCCCTCTCAGCACAGTGTCCCAGGAGATATGCCTGCCATCTTGTCTCAGACCAGCATTTGAGGATATTTGAGCCACCTACACCCACTCAATTCCTTTTATAACTCCTTCCTGCCACTCAAAGAAAATATCTCCCATCGAGATCCACCCATATCATCCGATCTGCTCAGTGTTTTCATTGCTGAACAGTACATGTCACATCTCTTACTTTCTCTTTCTTCGCTTCCTGAATCTCCAATAGTTCTTTTCAGCAGAGTGGAATTTCATATTTTCATCCCCCGGCATGAATCTAGCTTGCACATTTATTTTCCATTGAAACAGAGCCTCATGCATTTCAAATTTGGATTCAGGTTATTTCCATATAGACTAATTTGACCTAAATGTTAAGTACATGGGACATGTTACTCGGCTTGGATTAATTATGTTAATGTATGTTAGTTCTTCGGTTAAGTACAATTCAGTCAATTGAAATATCATCCTGAAATAAAACAATTTCAATCATTTGTTCTGTATTTCTGAAATCTGTCCAGTTTCCATCATGCACTCGCCGGTTGCATTGGCAACATATGCCTTGCTTATGTTTGCATTTCTATCTTTCTGTGTTTCTGTATTAAGCCCAAACTAAAACTCACACTAAAACTACATGTACAACTACATGTGCATGCTAAACTAATGAGCCCCTTTAATTAAGCGCCCCTTTAATCCGTCAACTCCTACACTAGGCAATGCAAAATACTATCTGACTTCTTCTATCCCCCAAACCAACATGTCATTATGCAGTACGGTGAGGGGAATGACAGCTTTCCAGTTACAATACAAATGCCTAGTCATTATCAATACCAAAAAGGTATGGCAGTGATTTCCTCTGTGGAAGGTAGGTGTTAATTTGTGAAATAAATTGTCCCCCACCATATAAAAAGGCTTCCACACATTTAACCATTTTTAACCCAAGTTGGACTTCCGCTGATGCTCCTGGTTGCTTACCCATGTACACATATCCTCTGACAGGATTGGATGGGCCAGCATCAAAGCATCCCGTTTTTTATGCCATATTTCTATGGTTTGCTTGACATGGATTGTCTGAATAAACATTGTCCCCCCAGCCGCCAGCTAATCATCAACAGTGAGGTATTTCCCTGGTGAGTATCAGTTGGGTAATTCCGCTAAAAAACATGGTCCATAGATCCCAAAAGGCAGCAAGCTTGTCAGTAGCTATACTAGTCTTGCTTGTTACCTTGTTATCAATAGATCTGAGTGAACTTGCTCAATTTTGTTCCACAGGAAAATTGGCGTATTGCATCCAAAACTTTCCTGATTCGACACTTTTCTATATGGATCTAAGTTGGATCTAAGTTGGCAGTATGTGGCATTTTTGCCACCCATTTTATTCTTTGAAAAACTAAATGTGGGTGTTTTTGCTCCCTTCAATATTTTTCCCCCACAAATTTCATTGTATCTGTGTTTCAGACCCAACCCCTGCATCTCCGGAAATCTGAGGTAAAACATTATTGCCAAATGATGTGTTAGAAAAGGTAGAAAACCGACCAGGCAGCTGAATGGAATTGTTGGTGAAATTCGCAATTCCGTTTTGATATTGGTAATTTTGGCCTCCTCAAGTTTGAAGTTTTATGAGCCCTGCGAGGTTACATAATATTCTAACGCTCACAGCTGCTATGAAGAAGGTGCACCCTGAAGGTGAATCTCAACGACCCTCCAAGGCTTCATCATGTCCACTATACACCCCTGCTAGGAGCTAGTGTTCCACGTACACCTTCAGATCAATAATACAATGCCTCCCTGTCATTGATCTGTATTATCTGGGTTGCTCTCATTCAATTTGCTAGTGGTATGCATGGCCACTCTGCTCTGCATGTGCCACGGATTATGCAGCAATTGATAGAATCTACCAAAAGTAGCTCAACCTTGCCTTTTGGGGAACTCTGCATTGGCCACGGATGCATGCACAACGTGTCTAGATGCTGTTTTGGGAATGGGCTGGGGAGCCGTGTGGTACCTCCTCCCAATGTACCTGCATCACCATGGCCATAACCTTGGACTCGATCAGATGGACATGACGAGCATGATGCCAACCCACCCACTCATCACGCACCCCTTCATTTACATGTATCCCTCAAGCTGCACTGGATGTACCGGCTCCTTGTGCACAAGCTGGCAGGCGATTCCTCATCTGTTGATGATGAGATTCAATATTCAAATCGAGTAGAGTCTCCTTGTTCAGAGCAGCTGTTGGGATGTTTCGTATAGCCCCCTTCCCCTAATTCTATGCAACCACTCTCAGGCTCACTGTGAAAAAAATAAAACAAGTCCATGGCTCCCTTTGCACTCACAAATGCTTTCCCACATACACATGAAGCTAAAGAACGATTTTGATATCAACGTGTCCAGATATGCTTATATTGTTTTCTGTTTAGAACAGCCTGCATAAAAGTACACACACAATCTCTCCCACTCAAATCCTTTCTAGATGTAAAAAAGGCACGTTTACAACGCATGCTGTTTAGGAGTCCATATTTGTTTGGATCCAGCGCAAGCATATTGTTGTTAAAGAATAACAAAAAAAAAAACAGATTGCTATTTTCAGGAGAATTCTGAATACGACTGTTTGTGTTCTGTGCTGCTGGTAGAAGTCACTCTCCGCACTGGAGACTGCATTTTTCTCCCAGCAGATTGCTATCAGCATAGCAATGGAGTTTACTTTTCAGTTTCTCACTATTCGGCTGGGAGAGGGGGTTGCTTCTCTTCCTGGCACACAAAAAAGGCTAAGATCTCTGCAGTTTCATCAAAAAGGCAGGAATACTTGGTTACATTGCGTGGGGTGCCAAAAACACCGAAATGGTAAAAGCAATAGATTTTTTGTGATATTTGATATTTTAGGCACGTGCTGGCTTATATAACTGTGAACTGTAAGGGACACGTGTCTGGGATGTGGTGATGTGCAGTAGCATCTTTGGGTGTTCTTATGCACAGAATGGGATAACCATAATAAATGATCTCATGCCCAAATAACCAGACAGACTCAAACGATATGACAACATACTACTCTATTATCAGCTAAATAAGGTAGGGAAACCTGGTGGACAACAAATCAAGCCCACATACTCTCAGTAACATTTTGGTTACACAAAGGTTTTATACCTCGATGTGCATTAGTTATGACATCATCCATGCATCCTATGGCAAATAAAAACTATCGGAGGGAGGGATTGGTTAGGGGAACATATCTACTTATAGTTTATGTAGGTGTTAGTAAGATGATAGGCTGTCTCTCATCTGGCAGGCATACCTTGATCCTCCCTCTAGCTATGTATAATAAAGATTACAGCAGCATAACAACGGATTGGCCACTGCAACAATGTATGCTCACCATTGCATAGGCCCTCATGATTGGTTGTTATTCTCTCTCATTCTTGGACATTTGTCTCGATAGCAGCATGTAAACAAAGCAAAACCTAGGTGCAGAGAATAACGTCAGACAACTGCCCATGTGCCCTTCTTCTTTGTACTTGACCTTGATGAATGTTCTCTTCCCTGGAACCTTAAGGGGAGTTGAGGTCCATCGTTATCTTTGCCTCGTGCTTACGAATATGCCTTATTTACTGGTCTGCACCACGTGTGAGGAGACCATGATTTTGTCCATCTCGCCTTATATTTAGTGCTATTTGATTCAATTATGCCAGGTGTCATTACATTCCTCAGCCTCTGGAGACTTGGTCGATTCATCTCACATATGCTTTCTGCATATTTAATTGTTCAATACTTGCCATTCACAAATGTTCACTCATTTGCTTAATCTAAGAAAAATATGTCCTGCATAGATTGGTTATCCTCGTTGACTCCCTTTGTACCCGGCAGTTATGTATTGACATGGTATCCTTGATCTCTGGCCAACAACTATCCTTTGTTGTTGTGCAAATCCATTTTTCAGTGTCTGTTGGCTCTGCAACCCTGGCCTTTCTCCTTCAAGCTTCTCGCTTACTTTTAATCAGATCTGTCGTCCATCTTTTCAAAATGGACACTTTCTCTGTATAACATTTTCTACTGCCCATACGGTTGTCTGAGTGCATATCGTCTTTCATTCACCCGATGCTGTATTGGAATGATAACTGGTGTCATGCACAGTGTCTTCTTGTTCTTCATCCAGTATGTCAGAGGTAAGGGGGTGTGTTCTATCAATGACGTACACGTCTGCTTCTCTACAGTAATATTGCTTGGTACTTGGCAAGTGACAATGACGTAGAAAGACTAGATTGTAGGTCGAATTAGGTGTAATTTAAAGAACAGAATATGAGCACAGAGAGGAAATTGGCACATCTATAAGACAGGAAGGGGGTTATATAATACAGCATACTCAGCAGGCCACTCAAAAGAGTTTGAAACCCCACAAAACCTTTAATGGCAGGGGTAGACTGCCCTATATGGAACTCGGGAGATGTTCTGGTAGGCCTCTGTACCCTGGGCCTTGTGTGTGCTAACATGTTTTTATTTCAAAATGTTCTCATAAGAAAATAGTTGGATGTGCTGACAATGTGCAATATGGGGCCACTATGAACATTAGCTACAGGGCATCTTTTGGTTCCCAGTCCAACCCTGCTTAAGGGAATGCTCTAATACCTCAGTATTGTAGTCATAAGAAAACAAATGTCACAACAGAGAACTCAAGTGTGATCCGAGGCTCATAAACCAACAGGATCGGTCCACAAATGCAAATCGAACACTCAGATTCAAAACAACAATAAAGTGTGAATGGCTGTAGAAATGACTAGCATGTTACATACTCCCTGAAACTAAACTAAGCATCAGATTCACAGAGCAGGTGTAAAGCAGTGTCAATACCTCAGCACAAGTCCAGAGAAAAATAGGCTAGAAAGAAAATATTCACACTCATAGCATATATATGGCCACAAGAACATTGTTGTGATATCTGCCGCTTCAACATTGTGCCAGTGGAACAAGCTTTAA
The DNA here is from genome assembly GCF_040938575.1 of Ambystoma mexicanum. NCBI lineage: Eukaryota > Metazoa > Chordata > Amphibia > Caudata > Ambystomatidae > Ambystoma > Ambystoma mexicanum. The sequence continues at coordinate 420,661,406 of NC_090926.1, read as the reverse complement.
TGCAGCAAAAGCTCTTGCATGTAGCCCGTGCCAAGAAGCGCCAGTTCCTAGTTCTGCCAGTGATATTTCAATGAGGCATGGCACCAGATCACTATGTGACCATCTAGCCTGCCAACAACCTATTGAGAGGCAGTGACAGATGCCGGGACCCCTAAATCATTGAAGTCTAACACAAGTTAAGGAACAGGATTCCTTGTACTGATGACCATCATATGAAGTGCTGATATTTTTCTATTCCTTGCTTGTATTTACGAGTTGGTACTGTCAGCTGTGTGTGTCTCCACAAGCATTTAGGGTTCGAAGTGCATCAACGGTGATGGTCCCAAGATGCAGTAAGAGGGTTTGAAAAGGATTTAGCTGAATGTCCCCAGCATTCTATCATTTTCTTTTTGAACTTTTTCAGAAAGCATTGAGGAGCCTGCTGGTCACATGAACAGATCCTGCGACTCAGCTGCTCCACCCACTACCAGGTTTCCCACATTCCAGGATGTTACTTAAGGACTCAAAGCCAGCTCAAGGCAGACAGCTTTGAAGATGCTGCTCATCACAGGACCAGGCCCCGCCACTCAGCTGCTCACCCGTCACTAGTTTTACCCACCATCCAGGAGGTTACATAATTACTCCAGGCCAGCTTCATGCAGACAGTATTGAATAGTCTGCTTGTGAAAAGAGAAACAAAATATCGAGGCTGAGTACCCCAAAAGGAAATACACCAAACACAGGTTTCAAAGGAACATACAAAGTACTTTATTCTCTATCGAATACAATTACAAAACAGTGCAAAGTCAGATAGCTATCGGCCCTCAGTACAACACAACAAACCCCAGCGTGGTTCAGTGTGTTCAGTGAGAGACTGTACATTAGAATGCATTCGCTTTTTATACATTTTGTGAGCGCTATGGCCAACCCTTCTTCGGGTTAATATTCTACTTTATACATAACCAATTCTAGGGTTCGTTGCCGAGTCTCAAAAAACCGCATCTAACTGGTTTGTTCTTTATTACATGTAACAATAAGCGTATGCATTAACTGTGTATTCTAAGTTTCGTATTGCAGGTCTTCTTAAACATTAATACGATATAGTAAAACAGATGTTCTTTGTCCAATGTGTAAATACATTATCATGATATATACTCGTGATTGGTTTCATTGTGCGAGTAATCCTTTTACACATAGGTCAATGTAGGACGAGGTCTCGGTTCATGACCTCAACAAGTAGCCTGCAGGCAGATTACACATTAGCGATGTACAGAGGTCAAGACGGCCATGTTGTATTTTGCAATGACATCGTCCACCATTTTAGCTCACAGGGTGACTTTTCCACATAAATCCTAAAATGGCGGTTTGACCCAAAATGGCGGCCTACATAGATTAAAGGTCAGGACCTTGTAACACAGATCTCGCAAATGACTTTCGAGCAGCTTGGCGTAGGCCAATATTAATATATTTATTACAATAGGAGGCAGAATACACTTTTTATTCCGGCATGCTGGTCATGTGAACAGGTCCTGACACTCAGCTGCTCTGCCAACCACCAGATTCCCACCACAAGGCTACTTAAGAACTTTCCGCCAGCTCTAGGTAGATAGTATTGAGGAGGTTGCTGCTCACATGAAAAGGCATGACCAGTCAGCTGCTCCACTGACTAACAGTGTTTCCCGCCTTCCAGGAAACTACTTATGGACTCCAGAACAGCTTCAGGTAGACATACCTGAGGAGGGTGCTGGTCACATGACCACATCCTGCCACTCAACTGCTCCACCCACCATTTGTTTCACCAGTCCTCCTTGGGCATCCTCATTTGCTGGTGTCCTGAGCAAAGGACTTATACAGAAAATAAACCCACCTGTTTGTCCCTGCTCTGGCCTAAAACTGCCATGAGTCACGCCCTCTATCCTGCATTACACCTACAAAGTGGTTGCTAGACAGCTACTCACCAAAAGACATCACCGTGTGTCTCTTCCCTCCCCAGTCTATCCACACCCATGCTAGGGTTCTAATGTGCAGCCCCAGCAAGCTATATTAGTGAACTTCATCTGTGTTGCTCTTGCCCCCATCCAACACCCACAGACCAAATGTCTAAGCCCCCACATGCTGATCAATGCTTGCTCAGTAGTCGCTTACACCACACATATCGACAAACTCATCACGTACAACCCTGACAATCTCTTCATCAATGAAACATGGTTTACCCCATCATCCCTCTATGTTTTTGACACCCTGCTGCCCGACCAGCTGCTGCATATAGCATGATGATCGGCCAGAAAGGGCAAGAGGCAGAGTGGCAATCATCACCATTGAACAAGTTTGTTCAAATCACGTGCCTGCTTGTTCCATTTATCTCACAAGTAATACATCAGCTTCGACCTCATCTACGGAGCACAGGAGTGACACTTTCATTAATGACTTCTCCAGCTTACTCTCCTCTGCAAAATTAGCACACACTAGTAATGTCTTTCCATGGGATTTTAACATCCCTGAGTTTCACACTGACAAACACACTCAAAACGCACTTTTCGCACTGACCGGATCCATGGACTTTAAGAAAACTGTGCTATTCCCCATGCCAACAAAGGAACAAACTCAAACCTAATCTTTACATCAACCTCCCTCATCACCTTTGCAGACCCTACCCCACCCAACTGGTCTGAAAATGCCATTATTACTCTGGCAACAAATTGAGTCAAAGCACATATGTGTGGAAGTAATTAAATGAAGCCTCCATATCACTAGTCACATTTGGGAGCCTAGTGGACCATGCCCCTTTTAAGGCCTTAGTTTTAAGCCACGTGCCCCCTTTGAACCACATTATTCATAAAATGCATGCGTGTGCAGAATGGTAACGGATAACAGTTCGCATCATTCGCTGCAACAGTATTTAGGAAAAAAACAAGGCATGAACTTAGTGCATATGGATCATGTGTCCCCCAACATGAACCCCCTAAGTGATATCATGGGCAAAATAGAAAGGCTTTTTGGAAGGGATGAACAAACCTACCACAAATTCTGAAATTGTGACTAGCATCATATAATGACAATTGTGTATGTCAAGATAGTACATCTAGTGGTAATAGCACGGAAGGGTGCATACCCAAACGTTTACTCTATAAACTATGTCAGCTGTTTTTAGAATGTGCTTGATGTCTGCCATCCTTTGTATCCTGATGTCGTCCTCCTTACCGAATGACGCACTTATAAATCAAACAGTGTGAAAGAGGCTCTAGATGCACTGCTGGCAGAGGTGGCAGGCTCACTGAATATACTATCAAGACACTGCACATCAAGACACATACTGCAACAATACAGAAGGTTACGCTCATTCCAACCACTTATAAAAACTACAGAAAGTAATCTATGAAAGGTACAAAAATCAGCATTTCAACACCAATTATTGCATTGTCTCGTGCTTATGTCCTGTGAAAGAGAGAGGACGTCCCTTGACGAACAAACAGAACACGACAAAAACATGTTGTGAGTAAATTCAAACAGAAGGTTTCTTTCAACGCTGATTAGTAAACAGTCTCATCCAAGTTGCCTGTGCTAGAAATAGATAGCTTTAAACCTAACAGGAACAACATTTCTTACACACACTGAGCTTAATGTCGTGAAATTGTCTCATGGAAGTACCCCGTGCTAAAAAAAAGAGTAATTTAATTAAAAAACACACCAATATCACCTGACAAAGTGTTTGTGCATACCTCAGAATTAGAATGGAAATTAAACTGGTACATTCAGGACCACGTGAAATATGGAAAAGAAGAAGCAATAGATTTACTCTGCTTTCAATTGAAAGCAGTGAGCCAAGAAATGGCCCGTCAGTGAAAGGACCCATTCCCTGCAAGACAGGTGGCAGACCACTGTGTCATGTGATGTTCTGTTCGAAAGCACACTGGCATCCATATATGAAAATCAGCGCCTGCGGCTGAAATGAATCAGTTACCACCTGATGCCCGGACATATGCATGCTTGTCTAACTACGATTTCCAGCAACAACTGGAATAGATGGGGTGGTCAGAAGAATACTTCTCAGAGACGATGTTCATAGACCACCCAGCTGCTGCAGAGACTCGTGAGATATAGCGAACTCATCTTACTTTAGGAGTTTAGGCAAACATGGCAAGGAATATGCCAAGGACAGAACATTTATGTAAACAGAATGTTGTGCGTGTTTTGATACTGCACATCCCACCAGGAACTACTTTGTTCACATTTTACTGAAGGAGTTTCACACATTGTAGGCCCTCTGTAAAAGAAAACAAGATTGTGAAAAGGGGAGTAACAGCAGCCAAGAATGATGGCTTGGACATTGGCAGATCATCCACCTTGAGACTAAAGAACACAAGTAAGGGGGTACAGAGTCATCAGCCTACATTACGACTTTGTGAAACCTGGCAAACATATGTTCAAATAACAGAGTATGGAGTGAAAACAGAAGGCATGAGCACTGCTAGCCCTGAGACCAGGGTGTCAGTGTAAAAACACAAGGCTGCAAGAGCACATACAGTGTATGCATTGACAGACCAAACCTCCACTGAGAAGGGGCTTCATTCCAAATCAAAGATTGGAAACGTCAGCAGGGGAAGGTGTTTTTCATTTGAACCTGTTTCTCAAAATAAACACCTATTTCAAATTTAAGCAAAGTAGCCACAAAGCGTAAAGGCACTTATTGGCAGAACCCAAATCCACCTTGTAGCCTCATTCTATGTGTATCTCACACCAGAAAGTAAAACAAAAAACAGGAAAATGTGCCTTCAGCTGAAGAGCGCCATGACTGTCAGAGTACAGGGCATGCTGTGTACCGCTCTGATTAAGGAGAGGCACCATGTTCGATGCCAAACAGTGTCAGCTAAATTATGATAAGGAGAGCACTTTCCGGAAGAAGCTTTTCCACAGTAGAAATTGGTAAGCCACCTCACTTAGGAGGAACCTGGTACAAATAAATTACTCGAAAGGGAGATGCAATGACTGTGTACGACACAGAAATTAGCGCGCCCTTTAAAGTGACTATACTTGAGAGTTTTGAACAATCTGCTCTGCAGTCCACTTTTATTTGTAATTTTATATATTTATATATACCTAAGCGCTGAAATTAAATTAAAACAACGGTACACAATCATGAACAAAATAAACATTACAAGTTTGCTGTTCCCGAAATAAAGGTGCTGGTAAGCTCGCCGGCACCCTTGTTTGCAGACCAGCAAACTATGGGGTTTCCTGCCAGAGCCGCTGAGCCCGACAGGTCTGACCCTGCCAGGCACAACGGTCATGGGAGGAAAAGCCGTCATGGAAGCACGTTGTTAACAGTGCCGGTGCTTCCATGTTGCCACTCACATAGAGTCCTATTGGACTCTATGGGAATGGGGATTAACAAAATTACCAGAGCCTGACTTCCCGGCCGCCAGACTTGTGTTAGCCCGGTGGCAATGGGAAGTCAGGTGGCACTAATTTTTTATGGGTCCGGCGGCAACCCGCCGGTAGCACCGGCAGGGTTACCACTGGACCCGTAATGAGGCCCAGAGAGTTTTAATACTTAAGAGCAAGGGGGGAAATGATTGAAAGTGGGACACGGAACAAGGAGGCTTAGGCACGGTGAGGAGAAAGAGAGACTGGGAATGGAGAGAGTGAGGGGGTAAAAAGGAATAGGAGATGAGAGATAGGGTGGGGAGGGACCATGAAGACATTTGAAAACAATGCATAGGAACCTAATGAGAAGATGGGCTTCATACGAAAGCCATGAGAGAGCAGGAAGAGCTGAGCAAATAGAAGCGCGAGAAGTAAAAAAGAGCAGAGTGTGACTAGATAGAGGATAAGTTTAACAAAGTACTGAAAGCTGGTAGGTGTGTTGCGTTATATTGAGACCACCCTCAACCTGGGTAGTTCCTTTCCAGCCCCAATCATGGAGCCCTGCAATACTTGCTTAAGTTTTTTAGCGCTGGCATTACTGAAGAATCATGTAGAGTCACATCAATCGCTGCCCCCACTGTGCCCAAAGTGGGCCAAGAGCCAGGCCGTGGAATGGGAAATATATTTATATTTATTTGGAAAATTTGTAATAGCGATCACACTAAAAGAATACACGCCACCTTTAAACACATTTACATTTTAAACTTCTTGTTGCACAAATCAATCATGCAAGTTGGTTAGGAAAAACACAAATCACAATACATTATACAACATTCACTTCAATATTCAAACTGGTCAATAAACACACACAATTTTGATTTTCCTGTGCACTTAAAATGTTAGCAATTTGGTTTCTAGATTTGTACAAATGCATACGCCAATTATGATTTCACTCACAATTTTGGTTTAAAATAAACACATGGTGATTTAGCGGTTTGTTTTTAGACCCCCTCACTGAAAGGTCTGTGTTGGGGAAGTTGGACAGTAAAAATTGGGATGATTTGAGAGTTTTGGATTTCAGACACCCGTCGACTTAAATGCCTGTGTTGGAGGAGGCTGAACAGAACTGAAATTGGGATCATTTGAGAATTTGGATTGCAGACCCCTCTCCATGTTATGGCACATGTTGGGAGAAGCTGGACAGAAAAAAAATTGGAATAATTTGAGAATTTAAAATTTTAGAAACGCCTCCACTTAAAAACCTGTGTTGGGGAATCTAGACACAAAACAATTGGATGATTTGAGAATTTTGGATTTCAGACCCCTTCCAATTAAAGGCCTGTCTTAGGGGAAGTTGGACAGAAAAGAAATTGGGATTATTTGAGATGTTGTTTATTTCAGAACCTCGTCAACTTAAAGGCCTGTTTTGGGGAAGCTGGACAGAAACAATTGGGATGATTTGAACATGTTAGATGTTCAGACCCCCCTCCACTTAAAGGCATGTGTTAGGGAAGCTGTACCAATAGAATTACGCAATTAAACTACAGTCTGTAGTTTTCAGCGCACACTGGGAATGAAAACAGGGTATACTGTGTCCAGTTGCACTGAAACAAACTTTTTTCAATGGCAGGCCAGCCGCTTTGCTAGTGGTCTGTAGCAAACCCTAAAACCATAGAACTTAATATAGTGTATAGATATCACTGGCACCTTATGCTTAGCCTCTATTAGAAGATCTGTATTGTATCTGAAATGATTACACGTTATATACAGGAATGCAGTTGCAAAGTAAGGACTTGAAAGAAGTGTTCAGATTCTTAATGCTCTTGATTTCTGAGTTTATTCACTCATAATGTATTGTGCATTGAAACAGCCAAGACGTGTTTCGATAATCTGTCTTTTTCAAGGCCGCATATGCATTAATTACAATCATTTTGCATAAATAATGCATGTGTGTTGTTGTTGCTGTAAAGTTCGAGCCACATAAATGATTTCATACAGATTGCACAAAGTGGATGCCATCAAAATTGAGTGCAATAATGTTCATTAATACATACCAAAGAACATGATTCTAAGAGAAAAGAGGGAAGATAAACAGACACGTTGCTTTATGAATTGCTGAAGTCATAAATCGTTCAGTGAACATAGTAGTCTCAATTAATTATCAAGTTCTAGTTGTTGTATTTTACATACTGGCTGGTGCCAAATGCCAGCTGGTATGTCATACACAATGGGTAGTTGTTATAAGATCTTGTCTAATATAGCATAGTACTCATAACAGTTTCACTGGTGCTCACATAGTGCAGGAACCGGGATGGGCTGTACATTCCCATACCATGGTTGGTGGTAACTGATTAATAATAGTAGTCTTGTTAGAGATGATACACATTATTCTCTGAGTTAGAGTTGTTAACTATCCCAAATTAAAGCATGTGCATTGTGCCATTGTAACCAAAAAAGAAAAAAAATCACCTATTGTGTTCAATTGATGTAACCTGCAATTGGTTAGATACAATTGGGATTTTTAGGAAGTATTGTTGTCAGTTATCCTTACAAATTGTGTAATAAGGTCCAGAGCTTATCCAGTCCAGTTTACTATTGTAGGCAAACAACACACATTTCTATTTTGCAATACGGTGTATATGTATAAGCAGCACATACACATGGGTACACATAGGTGCACAAGCACATAGGTGGGCTTGAGATTGGTAATCTAATTTTGCATTACTGGTTCTCTGGTGCCATATTCAAATATATTTGCAACCTTTATTGGTTTGAGATCCTGTAATTATGTGTTTTCCATTAGTAAGATCATTACATATAAAGTCCCTGTTAACAATGTTTAGCTACTTCGGCAGCATAATATATGAGAATGGCATCCCCTCCTGATACTCACTTACCCATGAGAGTCTCCCACAATACCAGCTCAGCTGAATCTCTGTGGTCTGCCAGCACTATGAAGTGAAACACCAACATGTCGACCGCAAACACGATCAACAGGAAGCACTGGAGATCCATAGAGGACAGCAGCATCTGCTGACACACCCATGTGACAAGTGAATGCAATGACAAGTGGCATGTTGGCCAAGGCACATTGCCAAGGCATCAAAGCACACTAACTGAATGTGTGCCCATGACAGAAGAAAACCTAATAATACATTTAAAATATCCACAAACAATGGCCAGGCTCATCACCGCATGAGCATCAGTGACCTGGTTGGAAGGAGTGGCTAATTACCCAACCGGGAACAATAACATGATAGGGCCATGAATGGGTGATGGGAGGGCAGTCAGAAGGCATGAGTCACAGAGACCAGAGAATTGTGCTGCCACTCTGAAAGAGCAAACATGGCTCACTACTGTATTCGAGTCCGAGGGGGAGCAACACATGAGAGAAGGCAGTGTGTGACGGCACATGCTGATGGGCTTTTCTGCATGACATGGGTGTAACACAGCAATGACAAACACATGTGCCATTAACATAACCATGGAACAACTCCACAGTGAGCCCACCTTCTCTACCTCAATCACACTGATGGCAAACGCCCAGTGATGCTGCACAGCTAAATGCAAATGTAAACTGTTGTGAAGTGCTTGGTTAGTCTAATGTGGTTTGTCATGTGATTTGTGATGTCACCTGAGTGCATGTGAAATGTCGATGTATGGACGGGAGAATGCTGTGGTGAGTGTTCTATGTTGAATCAGTTGGGCCCTCCCTTCCTGGGTGCCAATGTCTTTATTGTGTATGTTTTATTCCTGATGTCTTGATCCTATAATATGTAACTAAAGAACCTGAAGTAAACTTATTAAGAAGAAGTAACCGAGCAAGCGTGGGCAGTACTTTATAACATTGGCGACGAGGATTTCTTAAAAATAAGAACCCATGTGCAAAGGAAGTTGATGAAACCAAGGAAACTTAGGAAGAAGCTGAGGATTGAAGTGGCCTGCTGCGGGGGGTGCAGGAAGAATCAGGACCAGAGGAAAATAGACGACACCACCCCCAATAACCAAGTAAGTTCACCCATCACCCAGGGTGGACAAGGGAGGAGGAGTTGGAGCCCCACAGCAGTAAGCCCCACATTGGACTGGATCTTCAGTCAGCAGCCCATAGCATTTGTGACCTGCAGCCCATTAGCTATTGGGAGTGCTGCGTCTGGGGTTTAAAGATGGGAATTCCTGGGCCATCTGCTGGGAAGTGAGAGTTCTAATAAGGAGGAAGAGTCTCTTAATCGGTGCAATCTTAAAATGGTATCCATGTAGTTTGCATTGGCAGTGGAACTGTTTTGGATTCAAAGGTGCCCATAACATAAATGCGAGAAAGCATGTGTGAAAGGACCTGCCAGGCATTGTCAGTGTCACAGAGCGAGTAGACACCGCTTGTGAATGGATGCATGGAGGAACATTCGGCACGGGAGACCTTTGGTCCAGAGGTAGAACAGGAGCTCTTATGTCTCCTGCTACCTGAGTGGGTGTGATGACATCAATCACCTATCGGCGGGAGTTAGCAAACAGACCGAACGAAGAGTACTTAACGCTCCACGAGTCATACAGGAGAATGCAATTATGCAGTCCATGAAGCTCCCACACGAGCTGCGTATTGGGAAGATCCAAATCAGGTGGTCGCTCACAAGTAAAGGACCCTAGTTAGGACACGCAACGTCAAATTGACAATGCGGAAGGACTGTGTAGTGACGTTCAACGGCAAGTCGGGCTGAAAGAACTGCAAGTGGATCAGTACAGTACTGAAATATAAGGTTTTGGGAGTCCGTTGTGCTTCTTGCTGGTCTGGATTCAGCGAAAGCCGCTACGCTTATTATGGCGTGAGATATCGGCAAACGGGGGCGAGACATAAAGAGGTCAGGATGAATGGATCTCGCCCCGTATATTCGCGAAGTATGCTACCGGCCAACAGTGGACAAGTTCAAAAATTTTGCTCCGTTGGGATCTGATATCGAGCTGATGGGGCCTATCAAGAGTCTATTTAAAGCATGTTTCTATATGAAAAGCCATGGGAATGCGATTGGTTAACAAGTTGTTGATGGATTCGTATTGTAGTTTAAGCATTATTGTTGCTTTGTGAAGAATATCACCGGCCTTGTTGGCATAGGGTTTTAAGTTGGTGCTGCCTCAAGAGTAAAGGTGCATTATGAAAATATGAAGTATAGTAATTGTGCGACGTTCAAAAAATGTGAGGGTCATAGTGGAGAAATTCACCTGTCAAATAGGTTGAGGCTGCGTACCATGTTTTGGCAAGTGGGTAACATGTCAGGTGATTTTGGTGTTCTGTGTGAGCGCTAGAGAGAGTTGAATGCTTTTATATTTTGCATATGAAACTGTTGATGCTCTGGCGTGAGTGGTGCGTATATTTGCAATGTGTTAGGGATTTAACACATTTCAAGCATTTGCAGGTATATGTATATGCTTTTTTTTCTAGTTTGCATTACTAAGTGCAGAATTCTTGGCAATTTTGAGTCTAAGTGTAATTGAGCTATTATTACATCTTGAGGATTTTTAGGTGTTGGGTGGTTAAATAACGACATGGAATTTTAGGCATTTGGGTTTAGTATAGGCAATGGACAAGGAAATGAACTGTGCTGGAGAGGAAATTCATTTCAAAGTTTTAATTGCTAAATGGGGAAAAAGTAGAAATGTCACATGTACAGTCAATAAGTTAAAAGGTATGGTAGTGAAGAATGTCACAAGTATAAGCGTTTGTTTGAATAAGTATGGAAGTCACGGAGAGGATGAAGTGTGGTGACTAATGTAAAAAGAGAAATTTTCGTACGCGTTTTGGTAAAAAGGTCACATGTATATTTTTTTACTAAAAAGAATTGAATTCAAGAAATGAATGAGCGGTGGTGACATTCGTTTTAAATATAGACTACTGAGATTAGGGAGGTAGCACCTCTGTTTAAGGTCACAGTAGTGTCCTCCTTTTTGTGTTAGGTTTTAGTGTGGTATGCACTATTAGGTTATGGAAGTAGCGCTTTGTTTAATTAACTATTGTGACGTAGCGCCTCTTTTAGTTTTATTTGTGAGTAAGGTAAATCCTGGTGGTAGCGCCCTTGTCAGGAATTTTTGTGAATGGTTAGTAAGAGTTGCACTAAGGTCAAGTCGTGTCTAAGTCTAGGGACCTTAGGCATGGCGGTAGTGCATTATTTGAAGAAGTCGACTGTTGTCTTCAAGGACAGCTAGTTAAGTTGGAAGAAGTTTGTTGCTGGTAGGGGGCGCCCTCCAGTAATACATTGGCGTAAGTTGAGGATGCTGTTCAAGATGAGGTGTTGCATGGTGATTTGCTGATCTTTATGTGTTATGTGTTAATCCTGGTTATTGTTTTCTGGTCAGGGTTTGATTATGGGACTGGATAGTACTGCCATTGAGAAGAGTGATAGAGTCAACCGTATGATTTTGTAGGTGGTCTTGGAGATGACTGGCCAGCATTTTCAAGTTGTTTTAGGACGTACTCCATGGTATGGTTAGGTTTTGTTCAATTGGCTTGTTCCATTTGTATATGTGTGTTTTTGAGGCATGTATGCTGTTGAATATGTGTTAGTGATGGCTGTAGAGTTTTACTAAATTTCCTATCTGACTATGGTGATTTCGTTGTTATCTTGGAGGACTAGTATTGCGTCAGGATGACAAGTCGTGCTTCAGGGTGGCAGCCTGAAGGCTCGCCTGTGGTGGGGGCGGGCAGAAGGACCAAAGGTTTTTTTTGTGTAGGTTATTGTATTGTGGTTAGGTATAGCCTTGTATCTGGGCTAGTTGGTGTCTAGAATGGGAGGCTAGAGTTTGCCTGTGGCAGGGGCAGACGGAAGATGATTAGTGTTTATAATGATGGTGCTTGTAGAACGATAGGCAGAGTTCTGGAATTGCATAGCTCTGGGGTTTTTATGTAGAATATCCACTGTAATTTGGACTGGGTGTGATGTGTGTTTTTGTTTAGGTGTTTACATGCCTTGTGAAGTACTTGTTCATGAGTGTGTTCGAAAAGGAGGGAGATGTGTTGTGAAGTACTTGTTTGTGAGTGTGTTTGGTAAGAGGGAGATGTGTTGTGAAGTGCTTGGTTAGTCTAATGTGGTTTGTCATGTGATTTGTGATGTCACCTGAGTGCCTGTGGAATGTTGATGTATGAGTGGGAGAATGCTGTGGTGAGTGTTCTATGTTGAATCAGTTGGGCCCTCCCTTCCTGGGTGATGGGTGCCGGTGTCGTTATTGTATATGTCTTATTCCTGATGTCTTGATCCTGTAATATTTAACTTAAGAACCTGAAGTAAACTTATTAAGAAGAAGAAACCAAGCAAGCGTTGACAGTACTTTATAACATAAACATACAGTGCAGACCCAGTCATCTGATGGACCCACCCCCCCACATGTCAGGCACATGTGCATCCTTCCATCCGCAACCACCACAGCAACAACAACACTCATGCATGCACGCCACAAGACACATGACTTGCAATGGAGAGATGCACTTGCAGAGAAATGTGAACTATCAAAGTTGCTGACACAAAAATGAACTGAATGAAGCGTGGAATGTAACAAAATGAAAGATCTATTGAATATAAATATGTACAATTAAAACAGGGAATGAAGGTCAAAGCAGGCCAGGGGAAAATATGAAATTACCCTATGCCTAAATAACTATACACATTAAAAACTGGGAAGGAAAGTCTGAAAAGTCCTGAAAAAATAATAAATAAAAAAAGAAAACCTGCACCTAAAAACTGTACAAAGGCAGCGGGCTAGTCCTCCTCTCCGATCTCACTTAGCCTTTCCACCAGGACTGGGTCCAATGCCACCCCACCCCTTAGGCGGGTCTCCGTTGCCTGGAGGACTTGCAGGTTGGCAAGCATCTGTGTCTCTATCACTCGTGCTTCCCTGCAAGTGGCCACGAGAATGGCAGCCTGCCTCCTTGCATGATGCAGTGCAATCCCATCCCTGGCCATCAAAATGCATGCTTCCCATGCCCGCTGCCTCTCTGCCACGATCTGCCCTTCATAACGCTGGAACACGGAAGACATTCTGTGCATCCTGTCCACTTGTGACCCCTGCCTCACACTTTCCACCTGCCTCCTTTGGGTGGTCTGACTTGCAACACATTGCCTCCTCCTCATTGCCACCTGCTGCCTCAATGCCCTGTGCCTGATATGTTGGTACGCCCACCGAGCTCATCACAATCCCCAGGGCATACAGCACTTGCACTGCTCCTAGGTGCCTGTTGTTCCTCCATTGAATGTGACCCTGTCAGTGTCTGGGTATGCACAGTGACCACCTCAGCTGCTGTGCCTTGGGCTCCAAATGTGGGCAGGGATGTGAGCTCCACCAGATGGGGCGTTGTGGGTGGGACTGGTGCACAGACGGCCCTGTTGGTATCTTGGCCGGAAGACACCATAGAGGATGACTTGTACACAGTTGAGGAAGACGAGGAGGTGGTCACAGCAGTGAACAGCTTATGGAGTACACCACAAAACAGGCATGTTGCAAGCCAGGACACAAGGCGTTATAGCTCACTGTGATGATTGGCAAGCAGACTGCGAATAGCCTGCACATCATCACAAATGACACCTGTCCGCCTTGTCAACCTGGCCAGCAGCGGCAGCACATAATCCTGGATGGACACACCAGATGGCAAGCGGGTGTTGGTCCTGGCAGACATACCATCCTACGAGGGGGTGGGGGGTCTGGGTGGAGGCATCCTGGCAGAGCCACACTGCTGCATTCGATGCCCCAGGAACAGGATTTTGCACTGGCACCGCCATGGTGGCCTGTACACCCTCATGCCCCTGGGACAGGACTGCAGTAAGCATGCCCACCTCAACACCCCCACCTGACCCCATGGGCTGGGTTGCAACGGCCACCTCCTCCACCTCCCCCTCAGTCAACCTGGATTGCATCCAGGCATAAGTGATGTCCAGTCACACATTCCCTTTTTGAGCACATACACCTGAGCATCATGGGATGCACATGACATGGGCAACACTAGCTCAACTCACACACTTGCCATCCTGGCAACTTTCAGACACAAGTAACATAGCATGTGCACGGTCTGCAAGACAGCACTATTACATACAATGCAAGTAAGAGCACATATAAAGATGTCTCAATGCACACATGGAGAGTAATGCCTGGGGCATGCATGCAGACATCCGTCTCAGAATCATACTTGCTGCAAGCCTGAGGGGGGTCACTGCCAACATGCTGGTACATGCACAACACACATGCATCGTAGAGCAGTGCACCACATGGCTACGCACCAGTTGACTCCAGACGTTGGCGTAATTCACTGACCTGGCAATGCAGCGCCGGGTAGAACCTCTCCACGATCCGCAGGTTGTTACCTGACATCCGGCATCTGTCCACACGGTGTCCCTCCATGGTAGCACCAGCCTGGATGTAGCACAGGGCCTTGCCATGGGTCCTGGATTTCAGATCTTCCAGCGCTTGTGCACAGTCTTGAAGGTGCGGACTGCCACCCCCTCTGCATTTATGGCATCCGTGATCCCATCCCAGATCTGCTGACACCCTTCCTTGCTGCGTTGCATCACAGGATTGAAGAGGGCATCAGAATGCTCCAGGAACTTCACCACCAGGATGTCAACTTTCCTGGCAGTGAAGTTGACAGCCCTCAGCCTCGTTGCCATGGGCTTGATGCTCCCCGAGGCAGGTGTGGGTGGGGAAGTTGGTCCTGGAGCTGAGCTGTGGAGCAGTGGTGCTGGAATGGCACAGTGTGAGTCCAACAAAGCAGCTGAGGTTTTCACAGGAGCATAGGCAATGACTGGACAGCAGGCACTCCAAGGGCAGTGCAGGTCGGCAGCAAGCACACACACTGGACAGGCACAGCAGATGACAATGTTGGAAGCAGCACAGGGCAGTAGAAGGCATGTAAAATGGCATGGAGTCAGGAGTGTAGGTCTTCTTTGTCTCGCAATAAAGGCAGCCAGAAACAGAATGAAGGGACTTTGCACGCAAAAACAGAGAAAATTGTGGACAAATGAAATGAGAAGAAAGGCCCTCAGCACGTAACATACGTGAAACACACTGCACGCAGGCATTGTGCATGCCATATTCGGGGATACATAAGTATGTATAAAAGCAACTCTGAACATGCGTGCGAAGGGGAGGAGATGGACGAGTGGAGTACTGCTTGTTTTGGGGTGTCACGCATTTCATACACTTCAGTGACCGCACCTACTTCTTATTTTGGTGGGGGATTCACCTTTGCCCATACACGCATCTGCTTTTGATTTTTGCAAGGCTAACAGTGATTTATGTACATATTGTTTCCAACTCTAGGTGCCCCTTTTTATTGTGTACCACTATTCTGACCTTTCTGGTAGCTTTCTGTGGTTACACGTCTTGCCATGCAGGGTATTGAATCTCTTATCACCCATGTACATATGTGCATAGCTATGCACATAGCCCATCCAAGCTTACACACAACATGCCTTATGGCATGCCCTGAGTGAGCAATGACTCCAGAGGCAAATTATTGTGACACCTGCTCCCTGTTGCCCTCCAACACTCAGCCCACACTCCATGCGCCCATACCCCACTGCCTCTTGTGGGTCCTTTGTCCTATCACCAACTACATTAACTTACTCTCTCCACTTCACTGACCTTGCCTAGGTGCTCCTCTTACAGCCATACATCACCTGGAACTAATTGCTGTTTCCATAACGTACAGCATGCTCTATCTATCTATCTATCTATCTATCTATCTATCTATCTATCTATCTATCTATCTATCTATCTATCTATCTATCTTTCTATCTATCTTTCTATCTATCTATATTGGTTTTTGTATTGCACAATATCACCCGAAGGCCTCAGAGCGCTCACATGGAAAGACGCCACAAAGAATCATGAATCAGGCAACATGGTAATAGACCAAACAAGGAGCATAGATTACTCAGTGCCGCCATCTAACAACCACGTCTTCAGTTGTTTTTTAAATAAACGGATGGATCCACAATTTTTTATCGATGGTGGTAATGAGTTCCAGTTCTTAGGAGCCCAGAAACTGAAATTAATAGTACCAACACTTTTCAGGAGTTGGTGAGGTTGGAACAAATCAAAGTTACTGTTAGATTGCATGTATCTCCTAATAGGTGCTTTCTGTATTTTGTCCAAGAGATATTTGGGAGCCATCCCGGATAAGCATTTGAAGACAATTACATCACTTTTGAATTTGATTCATTGTCCGACTGGGAGCCAATGCAGACTCCTCCTCTCAGCCGAAATCTTTGAGTATTTGCTTAAAGCAGTGACTGCTATAACAGCTCAATTTTTAATAGTTTTCAGCTCACTTATGTTGGACTTAAAAGTACCCATCATCAAGCTATTGCAATAGTCGAGTTCAGAATTAACAATGGCACCAGCTATTATAGACAAGTTAGGCTTGGATAGGTAAAGGTGAATTTGCCAAAGGAGGATAGAGAAGAAAGCACAAGTTGATTTGAGATGGGATGCACGTCTTTTGAACGAGATATGAGAGTCCATGTAGACAACCAGAGTTTTTACATGATCTGAAACCTTAATGATTCTATTGTTAATTTTAAAACTTTGGTACTTATCCTCAAGAAGTTTTAGTCTCTGGGTGGTACCGATTATCATTAGCTCTGTTTTAGCTCCATTAAGAGCCAGTGAGTTTGATGCCATCCAGATTTGTATGGCTGAAAAAACATCTCTTACTCTACAAGCATCTTGTTCACAGTCTCTGGATAGCGTGAACACCAGCTGGGTGCCATCAGCAAAATTAGTAAATCTGACACCCATGGATTGTAGCATATCACATAAGAGTTTAGAGAAGATATAAAACAGAAGCAGCAACAAACAAGAGCCCTGAGGGACACCATATGATAGTGGGATGATTACGGAGGAGAAGTTCCCCTTGATGACTGCTGCAGATCTAGGACCTAAAAAAGATTTGAACCAGTCTGCTGCGGCCTGGGAGCATCTACCTACTGTAATAAGTATTTTGGCTAAAACCTCATGATTGATCAAATACAATGCTGAGGAAAGATCCAGCAAGAGA
Organism: Ambystoma mexicanum; assembly: GCF_040938575.1. Taxonomy (NCBI): domain Eukaryota; kingdom Metazoa; phylum Chordata; class Amphibia; order Caudata; family Ambystomatidae; genus Ambystoma; species Ambystoma mexicanum. The sequence goes on along the minus strand of NC_090926.1, from coordinate 420,644,032 downwards.
AGGAGTGCAGGATTTCCATTCTGTATGATGGACACCATGTATTTCTGAAGATCCAGAAGGGCTGTCTCGGTGTCATGGTTGGCCCGAAAGCCGGATTGTTCCTCAGCAAGAATCTAGAGTCCCTGTACCAAGACAACACTGGTTTGGCATATGATGGATGCAGCCTTGTATGTGCATATGTGTGGCTGCCTGTTGTCATGAAATGTAATGTAATTGCACATCACAGAGACACATGTCCATGCCCATTTCACTGGTATTAGTCAACAGTGTGCTGTAACATGGCCCTTAACGTGCTTCTTAATGACCCTGTTCATTGGCAATGTGATCACTGGCACCATGACCCTAAACCAGGGGATTTGTTGGCCAGTCTGCATATCCCATGCTCAAATTGCTTATTGACCATAGTGTGTGGATGCTGTATTTCTTCTGACTACATGCCCTGCATTTTATAGCATGACAGCTATGTGAGACACATGTTTACTGTAGCCACGTTGCACATGACTCCACATGTCTTTTTCTATCCATGTGCAGGTGAGGATGCAACAGGTGAAGAAGATTCTGTTTCGCTTCAGACCACCAGTGGAAGACTTGGCATGGCAGGCCGTGAGGACCCACTGGTGCTCCAGACCATCCTCAGCCATGCTGCCAACTCTTCAGAATCTTTGGACTCAGCTGGCTCTGATGCTGAACTGGATGTGCAGTCCTCAATGCTTTTGGAGGTGAATGCACCAATGTGTGGAGCAGTTGTGGCCGTGAGTCTGCAGGGGGTCAGGTGTCTTCACAAGGCCAGCCAGTGGAGGCCCTCCCATCTGCAGTGGTTACGGCTGCAAGGCCACCATCCTGTATTGGTTTCTGGTCCTAGGACAGATGTCCAAGGGAGTGTTGCTGACCTGCAGCCAAGGACAGGGGCATCACAGCAAGGGCCATGCCCCTTGTATCAGGCAGGCGTGGGTCATGCACATGTGGGGGACATTGGCAGCCTGGGCAGACAGAGTTGTAGCAGCAGATGTTGCATTCCGCTCACTGACAGGGTGCTGCCTTTGAGAGTTTGGCTGATGGCATGGATATGGTGGCCACTTCCATGATGCCCTGTAGGATTGTTTAGCGTGTTTTGGGAGCACAGAGCGCAGCACCACTGCACAGGATCAATGTATAGCATGTTTTTTGAAGTGCAGCGCCACTGCATGGGTTTGATGCATTGATATAATGTGGTACAGCAAGACATGTGTTATTGAGCTTTTTTTTATGCAGCGCCACTGCATGGGTTTAATGCAATTGCTTCAAGCTATGTGTTGCCAGTGCAACATATGGAGATGTAAATGAAGACAGGCTACACAGGTTAAAAACAAACAATTTTCTCATTTAAAAGCGCATTTTATTTTTCATATTCAAAATGCACACAATTTCTTTTCTTTTTACCTGAAATTCCTCTGTTGCAGGAGACACATTTGAGGATGAATGAACTAACCTCATTAACAAATAACTAACACGCTAACTCATTAATAATATAATGTGTTCTACACTGCAAAATGAGGCAGGCTGAAGCTCATTTCAGACTACATTTAGATATTTTTTCTTTGCTTCTATTTGCACTCTGTCCACAGTATTTGCAGGAAGCAAAGACTCGAATAAGCAGGAAATCAGTTTGGTTACAGTTGCAACTGTATATTGAAGCCATTGTGTGCAGAGGTTGGATAGGGCATGATAGAATTTTATTGTTTAGGATCCTTTGGTAGGAGGTAACCAGAGTTTTCTTGTATGATCTCGAGGTAGAAGCTAGGGAGAGACATCTTGACACAGCTCGGAGAAGGACTGGGTTGATAGATGGGGATGCCTGATATCTAAAGCAGATGCAACTTGGTTGCAGAGACTGGGATTTCCAGTCAACAAGTCCCAGTTTGAGTGACAGCAAATGCGTGTCCTTGCTGGGTGAACCCCTCCAGAAGGCGACCAGCCAAAGAAGTTACATGCTGAACAAGCCTGGTAATTATCTCGCTGAAGTGTGGGGGCTGAGTGTGTGTGTGAAAGTATTCAGTCAGTGTAGGAAAGGAGATTCCTGTGCTTTACCCACGTGTTTAATGTTGCAAATTGAATTCTTGTTCCCCGCCATTCTCTTCTCAGTGTATCACAAATAATGCTGTTACTGTGCTATTTCATTTATTTCTGTAAAAAGAGTGAGATCGCGTTTAAATGCAACTTTTATAATACACAAAAATATCTGAAAGCAGACAGGTGGTGTGTTTTATTTTCTCTTTCCTTTGTGCATTTACCAATACAGTGCTCATGATGTGGGGAGATGTTTAGACAGTGCAATTGTCATTTTTAAGGTAGCTAAAAATAAGATTTGGCTGCAGCTGTCTGCACAATATCATTCAGTATGAGCAATTATAACTAACTGTGTGTGTTATAGTCTGCCGGAGGTCTATGAGTCGACAGAAAGAGAGGCCTTGGCCATAGCTCACCAAACGTAAATAAATTGGTGATAGATACCGCATGATAGCTCGCTGCCGTAGATAAGACAGCGAGAAATTGCCCATGGTGGCACACTAAAAATGAAAATGTGGTGTTCCTGAAATGCAAGCCCGAGGTATCTCGAGTGATTACACGTAAAATCTAAACAAAAATAAGGGGTTTGGATATTGGGGCCACAAATAAAACAAAGGAATTATGCTCACCAAAAATACCACCAACCACGCATACCAACCACACATACCAACCACGCATGTCTGTGTACTGAAATAATGCATATCCACTGTATTATTATTATACATAACCCAATCTGAATACAAGGAGTGATTGTTGCTAAATTATTTTTCGGCGGTAAGAACATACCGCCAGGCCCCAAATCTACACAAAATACCCAACAGCCCCCAGCAACACAGGTGGTGCAACAGCTGCAGGTGATGCGGTCCACACAGACTGCGGATGGAGGCCAACATCAGGGGCTGATGGGCAGATCTGCAGTGTCTGCAGGCATCCCTGGTTGCAGAGGGTCGTGCACACATGGATGCTTTGTGGTGTGAGATGTTGGCCCACAAAGCTGCAATCTGTGAGGAACATGCAGCTACCAGAAGACCGTTCCAAGAGGAGGTGTTAGCATTGAGGCAAACAATCTCAGAGAAACTCTGTGCAACCTGTGAGGTTGTGCATAGTGAACTCACAGCCCTCAGTCTGCTGGTGCATTCATCAGTGTCACTCATGGAGGCTGCCACCAAGGACCAGGCCAGGGCACTGCATGGTGAGCCTTCAGCACCACTTCCACCTGCAGATTCAATGCAGGATGAGGGTCCCAGCACATACATGCCTCCTGGTCCACCGTAGCCATGAGGTCCATGAGCCCATGGAGGGGATTTTATTTTTATTTTGTTTATTTTTAATTCAACGTCCACCCATGTGGACGTTGACATGCACCCTACCTCTACCCCCTCGTGGGTGGAGCCCCCATGGCTGGATGCTGGCCTTTAATTTTTGAGCTGCCCTTTCCAGGTTTATTTTTTTATGTGAGTTGTGCAGTTGCCCCCTCAAGGCTATGACATATACTGTGGTGGACATGTAGGCAAGCAGAGTGAGGTCAACTTGCATGTTTGTATGTTGGTGCTCAGGATGGCATGTGCAGGTAACTATAGGTTCAGTGTGTCCTCACACATGTGTGTTGTGTGAATGGTACTGAACTATGCCTGTTGTAATGTCTTGTGCCATGTTGTTTCACTAATCCGTAAAGAGGCTGTTACTGCTGTCCTGGGGGAGACACCCTTCACCTTTTTACGTCCATGCTCCCCGTGCCCTGCGCCAGGCACTGGCCCTCCTGTCACTCATTTGGCGGAACAGTGCTCAGTGAAGGTGATCCAGGATTCACACCATGCCGCCTCAGTCAGCAGGTAAGCATGAACACTGTCTTGCATGTTCAGCATGCGTCATTGTTCCCTGTGTTTGCTGCAAGTGGAAGTTTCTTTATGCGTGCTTTTCATGCTACCCTGCCAGGATGCTTTTTTTAAGTGGTACTTGTGTCACTGTCTTTCTCCCTCAGTCAACTCAGCTATGCCCACACCTACTGTGGTGTAGTGCATGTCCTAGGCCATCTCCAATCCTGACAGTGTACTCCTTGATGTATTTTTTCACTTGGCGTTCCCTCTCACTGTCATTCTCTCCCTCTGGTTTGCTATGCTGCACTCATGGGCAGATCACAATCTATGTCCTGTCAGCCCTCTTGCACCCTGTGGTCCTTCTACAGTGGGTGGTCTCAACATATGTTCATGCTCCATTCATGTGTTGGCGTGGATGTGCAGGTTCTTTCTGTTGTTACTATGCATGTCATTGCATATAGGGGATCTATCACCCAGTGGGTTGCATCATATGCAAGGCAGGTGGGTACCCTGTGCAGGTAAGCGAAGCGCATTTGCAGACACTTGTGTGGTGTTTGGCTGGGAGTCTTGCACTATGTGTGATCACTTTGGATTGACTTGTCCTGTGAGCCACCAATACTACTTCATGGGTGCATGTGTCACATGGAGTGATTCTGGTCATAGGTCTTTGCATGGTGGGATTTCTATGGATTAATGGGGCCGCAAATTTCAGATTCCAAATTGTGGGAGTTCTAACAGTGTGGGCCTTTCTTGGGTGGTTGGGAGTGGGTGGCAGGGCCAGCTATTTGTGGCCTGTGACAGGTGTTGATGGTTGTGCTGTATGTTTTTCATTGCACTTTTCATATGTGTACTAAGTGACACTTTGCATCCCATGCAATGTTTGTGGGGTGATGGTTCAACAGCATACTTGGCCTCTCTTACTCAGGGTTCCACTTTGATGGTGTGCAGCCCCAGTTACGATCCACAAACATGGCACCATTGATGCACATTTTTGGGATGCTATGTTGTGAACAGGCACAGTATGTTGTACAGTGTTGGTATATTCACATCCATATCCCATGCATGCTGCACCATGGTGTTTGCAGTTTGAAGTTTCCTGCAGCTGGCTGCATGCTGCTGATGCATTCAATGGAATGCACAATGGAACCGATTGTATGCTGTCACAATGAAATCTGCATTGACCTTGAACTTTTCTCTTGCATCCTAAGTTTTGCATGCATTTATCCTTGCTTGCAGTATCACATTGCTTTGTCATGTCTGCTTATGTCTTCCATGACAGATGCCTCAATGGCCAGCCTCCCAGTCTGTCATCAGCCTCAGTGAAATGTTACCTCAAGCATGATCCTGCCTCGGGTGCCAGAGGTGAGTATTTGTGTACTGGCCTTCTTGTGCTTTTCATCATGTGCTCCCCTGACTGTGTTCACTGCACTGCCCCAATACTACGCTGGTGATGGCATGCCTTGTCATGTCATTGCTTGTCTTTCAGATTTGTCCCTCCTTTTCCGGGGGCTCAATTATCTGCACATCTGATATCTTCTAATGTTCACGCAGCATGTTGACTGATGTGTGTGCTGTGTATGTGCCATCGACTTTGGGATGGTGATAGGTGACATGCCCATTTGCTGCATGTCATTCAGGGGGCCAAGCAGTGTGGTTTTTTTTTTCACAGTTTGCGTTTTGTGTGTGTGAATTGCATGCAGTGTGCAGGTGTTGCTGCATGTGTGCTTGGACACATGTAGATGCTTGTCTTCTGAGTTGTTGATGCATGTGTTGTATGTCATTGAGGGGGGCACGTGGGTCTTGACTTTTTTTTCGGTGTATGGATGTGTTTCCTGCACTCTTTTTGATTTTGTTCGTTGTCTGCAGATCCTTCCGTCCGGGAATGATGGCTATTTCATGGGATGATTTTTGACTGTCGACTGCATGCGAAGGGGACAGGTAAGATCTGCATTTATCTTGATCCTTATGGAATGGATACATTAGTTGTTGCATGTACGGATGTGGACATTCTGTTGTGTCACCCTCTTTGTCACAATTGTCAATTACCTCTTGGTGATTGGTTCTTAGGGATGGGATTTATTGTGGTCATGTTGCCAGATTCTATCACATGTGGCTCCTTACTGCACTGCTTTTCAACACCCCGGAATAGGGACATGTTTCTGCGCATCATGCACATTCTCGGGCATGTGTGAAGCAATATGCCATTGTGCTTCTTGTATTTTGTGGACACGTTCCATTTGGAGGCCATTTATGGCTTGTAGCTCAGACATGATGTTTGATTAATATGTTTCAGGAATTATTGCTGCTTACACATTTGACAGGTATGTTAGTTAGTCATATGGTATGTTTTGGTGCCAAAGGGGTGATTTCATTCAATGGTTGTCATGGCGGTAATGGTGTTCTCCCTCTTCAATGCGTTTCTTTGGAAACACAAAATGGAATGTATTTTTAGTTCTAATGTGCACTTCCAAGGGCACTTTCTCAATGTGGTTCTGTGGGCACAGTGGATTGGCTCATTGTCATCATTGAATGGCACTTAGGATTTGGCAAGATTGTGTGCACTCCAGAGGGGAAGGATTTTAGGTGAAAAAAGATTGTACAAGCTGGGTACATGGAGCCTCTCCATGTGTCCTTTGCCCAGCCATACGCAAGCAGTGTGCCAGTGGGTGTGGATGAATGTCCTCTGGGACATCACACCATGTTGCAACATTGTGCAGGACACATCCTGCCACTATGATCCTGTAGACTACTGGTGGTGCATATAGCAGGAAACGTGACTTCAGCACTCCGAATGTGCACTCCACTAAACCCTGAGTTGCAATATGGGAAGTGTTTTACCTTACCTCTGCAGATGTATTGGGGTTGCATATGGGTGGCATCATGTATGTGCACAGAGGGTAGGCACTGTCCTGTGTATATGTGAGAATGGTTGTCGTTGGTATTTGTTGACAGTGTCTATTGATCTGTGTGGAGCATGTATGCATTTGGATGGCCATTCATGCTCACCAATGAGCCATGTTTTGCCATGTTTCCCAGCTTCCAGGCCCCGGTGCAGCTGGGACATCCTGAAGATGTAACTATCATGTTTGCTACCAGGACAGTTGGCATACACTTCAGTAATGATGCCCATGGCATCACACAGAACCTGGACATTGATGGAGTGCCAATGTTTCTGGCTGCAGTAGATGTGCTCTGTTGCTCTAGGTGGACCTAGAGCCACATGGGTGTAATCAATAGCACCTAGCACTTTTGGAAAGTGCGCCACCTCATACAAATCCTGGACCACTGATTGCCTTTCTGCCGGTGTTCTGGGCACATAGATATGCCGGAGGACAGAAGGATGTTCAGTTATGATTGCCAAAACTTGGTGTAAGCAGCGAGAATGCATGGCCTGGGAGATGCCACCTATTATGGTGGTGGTCCGCTGGAACGACCAGGTTGCCAAATAATGCAGAGCAGTGAGAACCTTTTGCAAGGGGCTCATTGCTTGGGAGCACATGGTGGGTGATGTGAGGTCATCTTCCCACTCCCTGACCAGGACTAGGATGATATGGGGGGGACCTATACCTGCCATAGACCTGGTCTTCAGGCATCCAAAAAAGGCTGGTCCGTGGGTGGAAGATCTGGCCATCTTCCTCCTCCTGCGGTGTCCCTGGATGGTTGCTGCAACAAATGGTGTATTCATCGTGGCTATATCTGTGCAGTTTTTGTTCAGGCATGCTTTTTATTTATTTGTTAGTGTGTGTGTTGATGTTTATGCCTGTTAAGGCTTGCCGTATGTTTTTCGGGATTTGCACATGCTTTTTTCAACCCGACGTTCGCTGTACATGTCCATGAATACTTTGTTTTGAGCGCGTATGGGCAGTACAATTGTTTGACGGTGAAACGTCTGTTGTAACACCCACATTTTTTCTTGTTCTTCTCATTTTGCGTGTTCCTTCCCCTTTTTAGGTGGCTGCACAGCTCCGGAACACTCTTCTTGGAGTATTGCGCAAGGCGTTCGTCAAGTCGAAGTGAAGTGGCGGCCAGGTGCGGATTCCATGGAAGTACCTGGCAAGCCCTGCAGACTGCTTTCCATTAATCGATGAACAGGGATTTGCGTGCGATTTGGCACGCAAAACCCCTATTTATCATGCAATGAATTACATGAATTAGGACCCATATGTCTCCAGACAAAATCAGAGAGAAGATAGAGTCAAAGAAGGACACATTTGATGCAGGCATTGGCTAACATGAATGATGGTACTTGCTAGCTGTCATTGAGTATTTCAACATGAGTACTTTGAGTCACTTAATTGCCCTCACCGTTAAAAAGTGTAGCATGCTTTCTTTGGCATGTCCTACAAACAGAGACTAAAGAGACAAGCAGTAAATCTAGCTACCAACTCCACTTTTGGGGGTGCATAGGATCTTTAGTGGCATGCCTGCCGGAAACTACATGGACCTGGCAGAAGCGAGAGCCTTGGCATGGACAGGGGTTCAGGGCCGTAAATGGCCTTTTGCACCCCTGAACAAGGGGGTGATAGCTATTTGGACTACGGGGGTCCCTATGGGGTTTGAATAGTGTACATGTTTTTTTTTTGTTGCTATGTGATAAGAGAAGGACTTCGTGTGTCTCCAGACAATAAAAAACAGAACAAAGGTGACCACCACCACAGTAAAAAGAACAGGGATTAAGTCTTTATTATGTTTCTATGGTGGACCGACATGATATGGAGGGAGCACAGGAACTGAAGAATAAATCCCTGGGTCAGCATGTAAGTCCATTGAGTGTGCAGAATCTCATGACAGCTGGGGAGAAGGAAGGGGTGGCGCGAGGGAAAAGGGCAGAGCCAGCAAAACAAAAGAAAAGAAGGGTGGGCCCAGTGGAGGGGCGTGGTCGGGTGTGAGAACACAGTCAGGCACTGGCAATTTCTGACTCATGTTTCCAGCTACCTGGTATTCTGAGCTCCCTTCCACGGGCTAGCAATAAATGGTTAGACAAAACATGTAGCAAACAAAAAAGAAAGAATCCTCTAGGTGAAATGCTACAGCAAATTCAAAGTAAAACAAGACAAACCTCAATATATATTTCATGATTGAGGATAAGTTAGGGTGCTGTAAAAACTAATTATATGTCCACAACTCATTTCAAATACTCGAAAGAAGGCAGAAGTTAAACAACATTTTAAATGTTAAAGGTATTCTTATCAAAGACCTCCAAGACCTCTGGGCGCTTCAACGATTAAAAAATAAAAAAAATAAAAATGCACAAGTTCACCCGTAATCTATGAACCTCACACAGCCGTATTCTCATGTTCACACTTGTTGAATGCTGACCCATCTCTATTGGATACTTTAGTATTAAATAAACCACTGAAAACCCTTATCTGTCAGACTGCACACATCCTGGATGTTCTGTTGAACAAGCAAACAGGAGCAAAACTACCGAAAGGACATTTTCAAAATGGTTATGTTATTGCACATTTGTATAGTGCTTTATAAACTATTGGTATGATCTCAAAATGCTGTGGGCTGACCACCCTTGGGGACCGTATCCCAAGTCAGTGGAGAGAGTAGGGTAGCATATAGTGCTTGGGTGCATTCTAATGCTAGTTGTGGTGCGCCGGTTGTGAGAGATCAGTGGAATGTGTGCAGCAAGGCACTTGGCCTCCGAGTCAATAGCATTCTGGCTACCGTGGGCCCTGTGTAAGAAATTATGTGTGCAGCTAAGCCAATTTATTTGTGGTGTATAACTACATTCTAACAAAGTTTGGAGGTGTTGAGGGAATTGTGTAGGTATGTCTACAGCTGGGCCGAAATTGATCAATGGGGTGTAGCTGTCTTCTATTTTCTCTTGGTGTAAAGTGGAGAATTAGCATATTAGTAAGATTAGCATATATGTGCTTAATGGTAGGAGGCTCCTGTTCCTGTTTTTTTTTCCAGAGCCAGATGAGCTGGCCATGTCTGTCCTGGTGGTTTGCGGTAGTGGATCTCGGGAGAATTTCTTTGGCTGGTGCAGAGTATGTTGTGTTTGCCTCGTTGGACGGTTATTTTTCCAGAGGATCTGTTGTTGGTGTCAAGAGAGCACATTTTCTGGGTCCCTGGTCATAGTGTATGTTGAGTGACTGAGCCATTCCTGACACGTTTGTTGTTACTGCATTATTCTCAGGAGAGTGTAACCAAGGATAGTTGCTATAGCGCCTCAGGTTTGGGAGTTCTTGGCCTTATTCCTAGGTTGGACAGGGTTGCCTGATTTGAGCATACACTGCCTAGTGTAACATATAGGTGACATGATTTGACCCAACCGTAATGTTAGTAATATAAGTGCTATGACACTCAGAAGTAGTAGCTTTGTGTATTTATGCCCAGATAGGTAGATCTTGACACAGGGTTAACAGGAAACCGGGCCAAACGTTGTTGGCTGACAGGGGAGCCTGTGATGGTGGCTTTGCGTGTTTATTCCCAGATGGGTAAGGTTTTACAGGAGTAGGTCCATTCGCATTTAGCTGTCAAAGGAGTTATTACACTCTGGAAATACGGCGGTGTGCAGGGGTCTGCGGATAGGTTTGTATGACAGTGGTTGGCATCTCCTGGAGTGATAGTGCTGTGCTTCCTTATGGGAAGAACAGGATTAAGCTCAGTTATGGGTGCTGTTGAGCTCTAGTTTCCAGATTGATATATACAGACAGACGTCTCCTGTTCTTAGAATGTGGGGCACGTCTGGTCAGGTGGCAGAGAGCTTGCCTGGTCATATCATACTATTAGAGTGAAGTCGAATCTTAGGTTTGGAGTTGTGGGTAATGGGATTTGGAGTGCTGGGGGTGCATGGCCAATGTGTTGGCATAAGGGGGGCTGCTAGGCATTGTATTCGAGCCCAGGGTGCAGAGAGCCTGCAGCTGCCTAGCCCAGAGCCTGTTGGTCTCTTGAGCCGGCTTCCTTGCTTCGACTGTTCCTACTTTTCCATGGTGATGCCTTATTATCCAGCTTCCGTTGCCCGACTCTTTCCATCTTCCGGGATAATGGCGTTTTAGCCAATTCTAGCCAGAATCTGGCCATTGATGGAGAGTTTGGCAGCCCTAGGTGGTCCCTTTCATGGATTAGGGAAAGGCTAGGTTTTCAATGCTTTATGGGGGGCCATGTAGGCCTGGTTGTGTCGAATGTGTGTAGGCAGTGAGTTCCACAGTGTTGGTGCCAAGGTAGAGTAGACAGACCCTCCAAACCTGGCTGAATTGAAGGGCTGGAATCACTAGCAGGATGGCCGTGCTTGAGCTTAGGGTGTGTGTTGAGTGGTAGTGAGTAATCTTCTCTTGAAGGTATGCCGGGCCAGCCTTGTGCACTGCTCGGTGGGTGATGCATAGGATTTTGAAAGTGGCCCTTCCTCCAATAGGGAGCCAGTCAAGGGTGCGAGGAGCAGGCGAGATGCTATCCCTTCGTCCCAGTGCAAGAAGCAGTCTAGCAACCACGCTTTGGAGTCTTTGGAGTTTGTTAAGTTGGTGGGCCAGTGCTCCCAAGTAGATGGAGTTCCCATAGTTCAGTCTGTAGATGACAATGGACATAATTGCAGCTGGTCTGTTGGAGTAGGTGAGGTAAGGGAAGATGCGTCTCAGAAGCCTGAGGTGGTAGTGACAGGATTTGGATACATTATTGATCTGGTGCGACAGGGTTAGGCCTGGGTCCATTGTGCAGGAATAATCAGGAAGAGTGAAGTTGGAAAGCGGCCAGGCTTAAGCGCTCTATAAGTAAATGAAAACACCTTAGCTGAGCATCCACAACAGGACCATTACCATACAGTGAAAAAGCATCATTGCATGTGGCATAACAGGAGGTCTTATTCTTCCGGCCCCTGGAATCAAAGGCTATGAGGACGTGATGTGGCCCTCACCTGTTTTGACAGAACAGCTATACCTGAACCCCATCCGAATGATTGGCCCTGGCTGAGGTCGTGTAGGGGTGTGGGAATACCAATGAATAGGTGCATCCTTGTATTATGAGTTCGCTCTGGGCCGAGAGATTGAGACATCTCCTGTGTGTGGGCAAGATTCAGGCTTACTGTGCTATCAGAATCTACATACCTGTCTTCATAAATATTTTAGGATGACGTTAACCCAGTTCTTGTTAGAAAACAACATGAAGGTAGGGGTTTACGAACTGGAAGCCTTTGGAAACAATTATGTGGTTTGCAGGTACAAAGCTATTCTGTTGACGGTGTAATGGTAAAAGAAAAGCAGTCTTAGTGTGAACACAAGGGTGCACACAGTCCATAAGGCTGATAGTCACTGCAGTGTTAGTAGTGGTAATTGCACTGCCGCACTGTTGCAGAAGTCATACATTTGCTCCTGAGCATATACTGTTGGTGCAACTAATAAAAGGAGGAGGGTTTAAAGTTGTCAGAAATATGTTTCGAGATTTAAAAGCAAAAATACACCTGAGCCTATAAACCAGTTGCTGTGAAGGCCTGCATTGCGCAACTGAGAAAGGGCTCACTACCTGAAATGATATTGCTTGAAGAGCTCACTGCTAATATTAGCTATTGCCAGCGTATTACCACAAGATAATCTCTCTCTCTTCCTCTCTCTCTCTCTCTGCCCCTCTTTATCTCTAGCTTTCATTTTTCTCTCCCTCTCTTAAATATCTCTTCATCTCCCTCTGTCTTTAGTGCGAGGGCCTCATTGAGCGGCTCCTCTTCCCCTCTGAATTCCTCCTAAGAAGCATGGAAAGGAGGGGCTGAGCGTGGGAGAAAGCCTCTAGTTATCCAGAGAACCTCTCTGTGTTTCAGTAAGTGTGTATTGTGTGGGATGTGAGGTAATTAGCGTCGCAGAAATTGGAAAAAGAGAGGTTGAAAGCGGGATCCAGATGGAGGATGGCCAGATTTTCACAAAATGGAACGATCGAGACAGGTCACCAAGAAAAAAGGTAGAACATAATTTGGCAGTGTCTGGTAACACAAATGTAGGATGACACTTTCTATAATGCAGGGGATCGGGTCAGATATCGGATGCGCTCTAGATTGAAATGGCATAACTTTACAGTAAGTGCTTAACTTGCAATGCGAATTGAATACTTTTGAATTTGAAAACTATTTACCAAACAACAAGTTATTCCTTTAAAGTATTAACACTTACATGTATTCAAATATTGAAATGCATTATTCTCCTTTTAAAGTGAGGGCAGGGTATAGTGTTCCCAATTGCGCTGAGACAGAAATTATTTAAAGAGCAGGCCAGCTGCATGGCTAGTGATTTGTGGCTAACGCTTAAACCATAGAACTCAGAAGGGTCTCTTTATTGGATACTAACATTATTTGTATTTTTTTATTTCAATGTTTGTCAAATTATTTTTTTTAAATCAAATTTTATTGGCATTTAATGGTAACAAGAGGTTTCTACAGCGTATCAACTTTTGGGCAAATGCCCATCATAACTTTACAATCCAACCATACATCCCTTGAAATTTACCCTCCCCCCCAAACCCAATAGTTCAAGGCATGGGACGGATCGTCCGTAACTCTTCTCCTAGAACAACTCTGACTGGGCTAATGGCCGTCCGTCGTTAAACCGACTCCTCCAAAACTAAGGCATAGTGTTACATGCTACGGATGGTTTCGGGCCGGGTCATGAGACCCCGTGATTCTCAGGGCGTTTCCTCTGTGTGGCCGAAAGCCTCCATAAATTGTAGCCAGTCCATCTCTATCTGGGCGCTCGAGCCCTGCGTAGCCGCTGTGAGTCTTTCCATGAAGTGGATATTCTTAGCCACAGCTACCCACTCACTTTTCGTGGGGAGGCCTGTCCTTTTCCATGTTCTAGCCCGAGCTGCTCGAGCTGCCAGGAGTAATGAGTGTGTCAGGTCAGGAAGTTTCTCCCAACGCTCATCCCTCAGCTGAAGGCCAAACATTATCAGGATTGGATCTTGTGGGTAAACCCCCTCTCCCGCCTCCCTTAACCAGCTCAGGACCTCAGACCAGAAGGCTTGAACCTTCATGCACGACCACCACATATGCCAGTAGTCGGCTTTTTCCCCACATCTGTGCCAGCACTCTGGGTCAATGTCCGGGAACATCCTTGAGAGGGTGATCGGGTTGTACTGCCATCTATGAAGGAGTTTGACAGCATGTGTTTTATATTGGCAGGAGATGGATGTCGTAAGCGCCCTGCTGCAAATACGCCCCCATGGCCCGTCCCACACTCCACAACCCAGGTCCCTCTCCCATTTCCTCCTGAGGCTTTTGGTCGTTCCCTCCCGGGGAATCATAAGGGCTCTGTAGAGGAGGGAGATGAGTCCTTTCATTTCTACGTGAGAGTCTAGGATTTTTTTGTCCGGGGTAAGCTTTCTTTGTATGCAGGGCTTTAGTTTGGGTTTCATTAGGACACCCTTGAGACGTAGATGTAAGAGCGGGGAGAGGGTGCCAATTCCCAAGGCCTCCTCAAGTTCCTGTACGGGAATGAAGGAGTCCTCCCGCACCAGCTGACCGACTCTGACCAGACCAGCCTCGAACCAGGGCTGGTAGTGTTCGTGACCTGGGATTTGCTCTAGAACTGGTGTGGACCAGATGTGGCTCAAGGGCGAGGGCCAGGTGGTCACCTTTTCTCTAATTTCCTTTCCTGCAAGTGCTTTCCACATGGTTCCAAGGATGGGGTGGTCCCTGATTCTTTAGGGTAGTTTTTTCAGTGGGACCCATAACCATTCCCCCACGGTGACTGGGTGTAGGTAGACATTTTCAAGAAAAACCCATTGTTTATTGGGGTCCTCCCTAAGGTGTGGGGCCAGGGCCCGAAGCTGAGCTGCTCTATTGTATGTTTGCGGGTCTGGGAGGGCTAAGCCCCCTCTATCCTTGGGGAGTGTGAGGGTCTCGTATCCTATTCTGGGTCTCAGGCCCTGCCATATAAATTTAGTTATTCGTCTTTTGGCTTTGCTAAGGTAGGATTCTGGGGCCTCCAAGGGGAGCATCTGGAAGACGTATAACACACTGGGTAGAAGGTTAATTTAATTTTTATAGCATTAATTCTTCCCATCCATGAGATCTGTCCCTTCGCCCAGCCCTCCATGTCACTGAAGAGTTTGTCAAACAGAGGGGGGTAGTTTGCGTGGCTCAAGTCTTCATTTGGTCTTACTATATTGATCCCCAAATACTTTGTACCCTCGGGGCAGACCTGGAGGCCCAGTTGGATCAATTCGGCTGGGGTTCTCTCTGCATCAGGAGCAAAAGGGAAGACCATGGACTTGCTCACATTTACCCTGAAGCCCGAGAAGCGGACAAATTGTTCTATGACCTGCAGGGCGGTCGGGACCGATCTCGTAGGTTCCCTCAAGTGTAACAAAATGTCATCTGCATAAAGGGCCAGTTTGAACGTGCGGCCTCCTATCTCTATACCTCTCACCATCTGGGAGCCTCTGATGCTTTCCGTCAAAATCTCCATGGTCGTTGCGAACAGGAGTGGGGAGAGGGGACAGCCCTGTCTTGTCCCTCTATGTAGGGCGAAAGTACGTGACAGGTGGCCATTGACTGTGACTCTGGCAGAAGGGGCCATGTATATGGCTTTAATGGCCTGTCTAATCCCCACCCCAAAGCCTAGTTTCTCCAAAACCCCATGCAGGAATCCCCAGTCCACCCGGTCGAAAGCCTTTTCGGCATCGATGGACACCAGAACCGGGTTGTCACCCTTCCGTGCCGCCTCCCTCATGATGTGGAGGGTCTTGCAGAGGGTATCCGCCCCCTGCATCCCCTGTATAAAGCCCACCTGGTCCGAGTGTATCAGCTCCAGCATGTGGCCATCTATCCTTGTGGCAATAATCCTGGTAAATTGTTTCGCATCTGCTGGGCCCTTCCCCTCCTTTGGGATCACTGTGATCAATGCTTTACCAAATGATGGGGGTGCCCTCCCTGTGGCCATGATGTTGGAGAATAATCTTGCCAGGAATCCTGCTAGGTGGCCCGAGAATGCCTTGTAGAAGCCCGCCGTGTACCCATCCTCCCCCAGGGCCCTTCCAAACTTGAGGCCTGATATTGCCTTGAGTACCTCCTCCTCGGTTATTGGGGCATCCAGGGCCTCCGCCTCCGGGGCTCGCAGGGTGGGGAGGGCGACCCCAACGAGGTATGCGTCAAGCATTTCCTTCTCTGCCCCCCGTCGCTCCCACACAGGGTTTCATAGAAGCCGGCAAAGCTCTCAGCTATGCCTTCGGGCTCTGAGGTTTCCTCCTCTTCCTCACACACAACTCTGGACACCCACCTCTCTGCCCGTTGGCCACGGAGTTTAGCCGCTAACATAGCATCTGCCTTATCTCCTTTTTCGTAATATCTTTGGCGTAAGTGTTGGAGTCCTGCTACAATCCTGCCCATCTCTAATTCCCTCAGGTCCTGCCTTTTCCCTCTGTCCTAAGTCTATGAGCCACAAGCATCCTCTCCCTTTTTTTGGAGGCCCCCTCGCTTATCAGCCTGCCCCTCCAGGTTGCCTTCGCCTCCTCCCATAGTATCCCTTGGTCAACTTCTCCAGTATCATTTAGCTCGAAGTATTCTCTAATCGCCTCTATCATCTCCTCTTTAAAGACTGCATCCCTTAGGAGGAAGTCATTACATCTCCACAGAGAGTTCCTAGGTTTTAGGCCTGAGATGCTAATGTCAGACCAGACGAGATAGTGGTCTGACCAGCTGACTGGGCGGATCTCTGAGGCCTCTATTCTGCTCATGTGCTGGTGTCTCGTAAAGAGGTAATCAATCCTGGTTCTCGTACCTTGGGCGGCTGAGTAGAAGGTGTATCCCCTCTCCGTTGGGTGGAGCTCTCTCCATATATCCACCAGACCCTTCTCCCACATTAGGTCCCGAAGCCCTCCATAAGGTCGTGCCCCCCCCGCCACCCAGTGGGATGGCCTCACCACTATGGTCCAGCTCCCTGTCAGCCCACATGTTGAGATCCCCCCCCAAGAGGAGTAGCCCTTCCCCTCTAGTCAACACCTCCGCAAGGGCTTCTTGGATAAATCCCAGCTGCCCTACGTTGGGGCAATGTATTGCTGCTAGGGTGATTTTCGAGTTGTGCAAGTTGCCTGACACTATCATGGCTCTCCCGTCTTCCCGCTTCCATCGGGATACCTCTGTCAGTTTATGATTCCTATGCAGAATAATTTCGACACCCCCCTTCTTAACCTGGCCGGATGCCCAGAAGGTCTGGCCCACGTGGGATCCCGGGATCGCACTCTCTTCCCCCCTCACTGTTCGAGTTTCCTGGACAAAAAGGATATCGGTTCTCGCATTTTTCATTTCCCTCCCCAGGAGTGAGCGCTTTGTCGGGGAGTTGAGCCCCTTGACGTTGAGGGAGCCTATTCTGAGGGACTCGGCCCGGCCCTTTCTCTCATTCTGTGTCATTAGTTCTATGCCTTGCATTCATCTTTTCCCCGGTCAGGAGGAGATTGACCCGTTCGCTTGTTAAGCTTGGTTCGGTCTGGGCCCGCGGGCCTCTAACTACCTCACCCTCCCTTCCCCCTCACCCATCCCTTCCCAGTTCAAGATGCCTGCCAACGGGCAAGCCACCAGGGTGAGAGAGTGTCCGTACTTCGCGGGATTCTCGATGAACTCTGTGTTCCCAGCTGGGATTGCAAAACGGGTGTCCCTGTATTTTCCGATCAAAAGTCATTGTTCACCTGGTCTTCGTTCACCTGGTCTTCCCCAGCCTCCGACGTGGGGGTGTTTGGTTTTCTGAATTTTCTCCTGCCCTTTGTCTTCTTCTTCGTGGACCAAGGGCCCTCAGGTTGTCTCCAGGGATCAAGCTCCATTTGTGTACCTCCTTCGTTCCCTCCCTCCGGGGAGTCACTCTTGAGCACTTGGAGGACTTGTGTGGCTTCTTTGCCGCTGATCACCCTGTAGTCTACACCAGCTCGCTCAAAAGAGAGGGCGAACGGGAATGACCATCTATATCTTATGTCCTGGCTGGTGAGCCACTGAGTGTGCGGGCGACAATCCCTCCTGCGGGTGAGCGTGAGGGTCGAGAGATCTTGGTAGATCCTAATTGTGTCCCCTTCAAAGATGAAGCTCTCAAGCCTTTTTGCCTTCTCCAAGACCTCCATTTTTTCTCTGTACCGAAGGAAGCGCACCACTATAGACCCCGGGGCCCCTCCTCTGCCCCCTCCACCCCGATGCGCCCTCTCCAGCTGGACCTCCTTCCCCCACTCCAAGGCAAAGAGTTGGTTGATCAGTCCTTGAATCTTCCTTCCCACATTGGCTGCTGTCTCCCCTCTTTGCGGGGTGACACCCATTATACGCAGATTATTTCGGCGTTCCCTATTTTCCAAATCATCCATCTTCAAGGTTATGTCCTCATCTCTCATTTCAAGGTCTGTTAATCTCGCCTCATATTTCATGTCCAACAGGTCTGTTTGGAGGTGGTTATTTTCCATTCCCTCCATTTTTTCTTCCAAAGTTTCCATTCTTCCCCTGAGGTCCACTATAGAGGCCTGTATGTCCGTGCGAATGGCCTTAATTTCCTGAAGGATGTCCTTGAGGTCCTCCTTCGTTAATGGTGTCGGGGGCGGGTCGCTGGCTGAAGGCATGGTGGCACTGAGGGCCTCTCTCGGGGCTGAAGCTGTTTGTGGATGGCGAAAGCGTTGGAGTGAAAGGATTGCGTGAGTGTTCGAGGGCCTCTCCAGGGTGTCGCTCTTTGTTAGTGACCTGTGGTGCGATGCCTCTACGAGGCCAGCCCGTGGTGCTCTCAGCGTGTGATGGTCACGTTCTATGGAGATGGGGTGTCGAGTATGTAGGCCTTGACTTGGTGCTGAGGAAGGCCTATGGGGCCCTCAGGTTTTAGGGCTTAGGCCTACTTCGTTTTGGGGGCCTCTGCTGTGGTGGCAGGGAGGAAGGCGGCGCGGAAGGTGGCGCTGATGGCGGAGCATGAGCCGCACTGCTCCGTCCCTTTTCTTTTCCGCCTGTTTTTGGGAGGGGGGTTGTGTCCCAGGAAGGGGCCACAGGAGGCCGAGAGGGGGGCAGCACAGTTTCCTCAAATGCCCCCTTCACCCCTTCGTCTCCTCACCTCTTTTCCATGTACGTAGGGAGGCTGGGGCTGAGGGCCCGTATTCCTCCTCCCGCTGGGGTGGCCACGAAGCTGTGTCTCGTTGGGCCGCCTCGCCCCGGGTTAGGCTTGAGGGGACGGGTGTCCGCCTCATGTCGTAGTCTCAAGTCCTTGGAGCGTAGGCATGGGGCCCGGGCTGTATCGTGGGCGAGGGCTCTGTTCTGGAGTGCGGGGCTTCCCCGCGATTGGCGAATCAAAATGTCGAAGTCCCTGCGAGTCCTCTGCAGGGGGCTCACAGGTCTGTGCGCGGGGTGGTGGGTACTCCCTCTCCGCTCGACTTCTTCTGAGCGGCCTCGTACATGGGGGATCGCTCCCTCTGTCGCCGGGCCCTCGCAGGCCTTTGACGGGCGGCGCTTGTCCTGCTACGGCACTCGCCACAGGCCATGGGCACCGGGGCTTCGCCACCCGCTCTGGGTCTCCTGGCGTGTACCATGCATGTAGGGGGGGCTAGCCACTGTCCGGGTCGCGCCCCGGTCTCAGGAGGGGGAGGCGGCAGTGCAGTCAGATGGTGTGCGCGTGGGGCCCCGCTCGTCGCCAGTCCACTTGTAGCTCTTCGCCTTTGGCTGTCTTCAGGGGGGCTGGCCCTTTGGCCTCGGGCGGTGCTGAATCCGGGCCCTTGATCGGGGGCTTCAGCGGGAGAGATCGCCCCAGGTGCGGGTTCTACCTGGTTTCAATGCGAAAATCCCGGCCGGGGATTGAAAAGGCCCACTAGGCCCCGCGAGGCAGAAGGAGCGCGAGCCTCACACTACTTGCATGCTCTGCGCCCCCTGGTGGTCTCGTTTGTCAATTTTCAACCTTTTAATATTTTTTTTATTTATCTATTGCATTAAATTGATCAACATTTCATTTTTTTTAGGAAAAAAGCACAAAATAAAACAAAACAAAACGATCTTCATCGTGTACTTCAGGGAGCACAGAATTTTGAGAAATGAGATAAAAAAAAATCCTAAAACAAATAAAATCAACTTTATATTACAGGACCTGTCTCCACAGAGACATCTGCAAGACATGGGACAAGTGTGATTATGTTTTTTGTTCTATGACCCAGGATTAACAAGTTCTACCACAGCGAGGGGTCAGAAATTGCAAAGTCTGAAAAAAGAGGTCTGAGCTGTTTTGTACAAAGGTCTTTCAAGGCTGAACACGCTGTAACCAGATGAACTAGAGATTCCGTTTCAGAGGGGATTTTACAGTATCTGCAATGGTTTTCCTTGGACAAGCCTCTTATTGCCTGGATCTCGTTTGTTGAATAAAGAGTCAGACGCACCCTCATGATTCGGTCTCTAACCCTGTTGTCCAGAAATTGTTTCAAATAAGCGCATAGAGTGTTCAGTATACGACCCTCAGTTGCTAATTGTGCTACAGACTGATAACTGTTGGCAGTTTCTAAGGTTTGAATCCAATCTTGGGTTTTCAGTTTCACTTTAACTCGTGTTGGATTTGTCACCAATTGATCCAAAGAGCTTCCAATTTCTGCAAGGCATGTTGTCATATGTAAACACCATCCCTGCAAGGATACATTGCTCTCCTGCATTATTTCACTATGGATCATCACCAAAGTTACTGGTCTCAGGGTACAACAACACTTCCCATATAGGGCCAGTCTGTTCCAGTTGACTGTACACTTCAGGGAGGTGAAACCCAACTCTTTACGGAGGATAGCCATCGGGGTGGATGATGGAACACCCAAGACCCTCTTCCAAAAGACCCCCCCCAGTTGGGTCCAGAGAGGCTCCGGGATATCAAACATGGCTTCAGCACTATAGATCACAGCAGGTGTAACATTTGCTTTGTAGAATCATAAAACTGGTAGAATCGTAAAATTTCCAAACTTTGTATTTAGCGCACAAGCCTGGCTAGTTAGTACTTTCATTTTTTCCATTAAATGAATTGACATAGCAGCTTCTGGTCTTGAATTGCTTAGCCAGGCACCAAGATATTTAAATGATTCTACGTGTTCTATTTTCTCACCACCTATGTGCCAAGAGAAGCGATTCTTCACCCTTGTCGATGTTCCAAAACTCATGTTTTTTGTTTTACCCTTATTTATTTCAAGCTGGTTGTTTTTGAAATAGTCTTGAAGGGTATTGAGTTGCCTCTGTAGGCCAACCCGGGTCAGGTCAATAAGTGCCATGTCATCAGTTTATAACAATCGTGATAGTTGGAGTCCGCCCACCTTGGGGGGAAATGATCCTGTTAACAGGAAGGCATCAGGCATATCCTCAAGAAAAAAGTTAAAGAGGCCATGGATCATCCCCATTTTACTCCTCTTAGATTTTTAACTTCGCTAAATCAGGACCACGATCACTCTCCTCCACGAACTGGGCACTTGGTGGAACATAGCAATTTGTTTAAACAAAGTGGATATGAATGTCAAACGGAAAATCATATCGTGCCTCCTATACAGTATGAATATATGTATATTGGCCTAAACCAAGCCGCTTTGCGAAGAAATCCCTGTTACAAGGTCTTGACCTTAGATAAGTGTAAGCCGCCATTTTAGGTTCACCCGCCATTTTAGATTCTCTCTCTAAAGTCACCCTGTGTTCTAAAATGGTGGACAGTGTCATTCCGAATGCACCACAGGGTTACACGGAAAGTCCTAGCATCTAAAGCAGGGCTTTGAAAGAACAGCTTGATACTCTTGAATTGCCCTCCACTTGTACACTGCTTCAACACGTTGATGACCTGCTTTTAGCTGCTGACTCAGAGAGCGCTTGTAAGCAGGGCACTGTGTTGTTGCTTATTCACCTGGCTAAACATGGTCAAAAAGCTTTGCTTAAAATGTTTCAATATTGTTGCCAGGAGGTCGCCTATTTAGGCTATCTCATGTCAAAGGAGGGAAGATGATTGACACCTGAACGGATAAAACTCATTTCTAGCATGTCTGTCCCAAGTACACAGAAGGAAGTTAGAGCCTTGATAGGAATGGATTCTTACTGTAGGCAGTGGATCCCCAACTTTTCGTTAACGATTAAGCAGATGTTGGCTCTGACGAAGAAGGTAATTTCTTTGCCATTGCAGTGGAACATGGAGCACCAGCGTGCATTTGATTTGCTCAAGACTGCATTGTGCTCGGCACCGGTTTTGGGCACACAAAACTATGAAAAGGCCTTTGTGTTGTTTGTGCATGAATGTGATGGATATGCTTTGGCTGTATTAACGCAGGAAAATGGAGGGAAGAATAGGCCATGCGGTTACTTTTCTTCCGCCCTTGATCCTGTAGCATGCACTTTGCCAAGATGTTTGCGAGCTGTCGCTGCTGCTGCTGCGTCTGTAAAACAGAGTGAGGGAATGGTCCTAGGCCATGATCAAACCTTGATGGTGCCTCACTCTGTAGATGTTCTACTGAATAGAATTCAAACGCAACACCTCACTTCCGCACGGTTGACAAGATATGAATTGATCTTGTTTGCACCACACATACAAATTAAGAGGTGTTGTGATCTTAATCCGGCTGAACTCTTACCTTACCCGCAAGGTACTGCTTGCAGTGAGGAAGAGTCACATGACTGTCTTTACACTACCGAACAAGAGACAAAGGGTAGAATTAATCTAAAAGATACTCCTTTGAGCAATCCACAAGGGGAGCTGTTTTGCGATGGCTCCTGCTTCAAACTTCCGGATGGTACATCCACAGCTGTTTACGCAATCACTACGTTGAGCGCGGTTGTGGAGGCCAAGAGAATCATATATAACTCCACGCAGGCCGCAGAGATTATAGCTTTGACCCGAGCTTGTGAACTTTCCGAAGGGCATTCTGTGGATATATACACTGACAGTCAGTATGCCTTTGGGGTGGTTCACAACTTTGGGAGACTTTGGTCAGAAAGAGGGTTCTTAACTTCACACGGTAGAAAGATCCAGCATGGCTCCTTGATAGTACAGCTACTCTCAGTGCTTGCACTCCCTACTCAGTTAGCTATTGTAAAATGCACAGTGCATCAAAAGATTGTAGATGATATAGGATAAGGGAACGCTTTCGATGATCAGATAGCTAAACAGACTGCCACCGATCTCTCTGCAGACATGTACACTTCAAGTGAGACCGTAAATGCCTATGCAATGGATGAGGGTGTCGATTCTGTGAGGGATATCCAAGCAAATGCCATATTGGAAGAGTCTAAAAAGTGGGCTGAGGGCTTGGGGAAACTTGATGATGATGGGTGTTGGGTGGACAGAGTTGATGGAAAATGGCTACTTCCGATGCACACATCATGATGATGGTCGTTATGGCTCATGGCCCTACACATATATGTGCCCGCAAGATACAAAAATGCTGGAAAATGTATAGGTATATGACAAAATCTCTAAAGTAACTGAACGTTTCGTTCAGAACTGCATGATCTGTCTACAGCATAATGTGGGAAAGGGAACATCAACTCCCAGGGGAAGTTTTGGTCCACGTTTTGTCCCCTTCGAGGTCATACACTTTGATTTTATCGAAATGGAACGATGTAAAAACTTGAAATATGTGCTAGTTGTCGTTTATGCTTTAGAAAATGGGATGAGGCTTTTCCTGTTAAAGACGCTACAGCCATGACTACTGCAAAGACAATGTTAAAAGTATATTTTCCTAGGTTCGGGCTACCAAGAGTCATCTGGTCGGACAATGGTCCACATTTTATCACTGCTGTAATTCTGCAGATATGCGCGGGATTACAGATCGATAAACGGTTCCATTCGGCCAGACATGCTCAGAGTGCTGGATTAGTGGAAAGACACAACGGCATCATCAAAAACAAGCTCGCTAAAATGTGTGCCGGCACCAAATTAAAATGGCCGGACGCCTTACCGATCGTGTTGTTGTCTATGCGCACGACCCCTCAAACTAAGACTGGCTCTCTCCCTTTGAGGTGGTTATGGCCTGCTAATATCTGGAACCTTCCGAAAAATGGTTCACTGCGAAATGTGGAAAATGTACTTCTTTCAGAATATTGTAGCCAGTTGACTAAAAACCTGTATTTGATTCATCACCAGGTGCGAGAGGCTTTACCTGTATGATACGAGGGCCCCGGTCACAGCATACAGGCCGGTGACTGGGTTCTTGTTAAAGCTTTTGAGCGATCGTCTTGCCTTGCACCTCGGTGGCGGGGACCCTTCCAAGTCCTGCTGGTCACGAAAGCGGCAGTGCGGGTGTTGGCCAGGAAGAATTGGATCCATGCAACCCACACCAAGAAGGTCCCACACCCAGTGCCATATGATACAGAAGAAACAGAACCCCTCATCAGTTCTGCAATCAACAATCCCGAAGCAGTAAACAGCATTGAGAGTGTGTCGGAGACTCTCTCTGAGCCCGTGAGGCCTGAGGAAACAGCCATTTTGTCTCCACACTCTCCAATAGTTTTGCCTCCGGAAACTGTTGCTCCGGATCGTGCATCCTCTCCTGTTCTTGATACGTCGCTTCCAACGGGAAGTGACGACACGTTGTTTTCAGATCACTCAGTACCAGGAAGCATGAGGTACGATCTGCGACCTAGGAAATAGACCTACTGTACGGTTCGGCTGTGCGATCGAGGAAAATCATCAAGGGCTTGCCTTTTTGGCCCGATCTACTGTTTATACAGGGAGTCTGCTGGCTAGGGCTTGTGGAAGGACTAAGAAGTCGCTCGGCCTGGAGGTCGCCACCTAATGACATTGGCGTGTATGTTTGAAGATTACAATGCCTGCAACCGCTACCACTCGTACAGGACTGATAAATGAACATGTGACCAGCTGCGAAAATGGACAAACTGTTTGGGCCCCGAGAACGTACTGCTGTCTTTTTATAATGTTAATTGGTTTTATAATGGTCATTGTTTTAGGCTTCTGGTATCTAGAAGAACTACATCCGTTAGAAAATGTGTTACTGACTGAAAATGTACCTACAGTTTTCTACTCCTTTTGTACATCTGCACACTCTGTCTCCTAAGGATTCTCAGCATAGACAGAGATATTACAATAATAGGTTATTACTCATCATGAACGCTACACATGCTATTTTTAATAAATCCAACTGTTGGGTCTGTTCACATTTATCGCAACATGGGGATAAGGGGCTAGGTTGGAATATTCATCCTTTACCTTTGACAACTGCTTGGTATGCTTCTTTTAGAGAACTGTTCTTTGGTTGCTGGAACAACAGCATCTCTGTGTACTTTGATGGCACTAATTTGAATCAGTTTGAGAAACATGTTTTGGCTCCCTTAGGATGCTCGCTTTTTGCAAATAGGAGTAAGCTCAACGTTGCCTCTATTAGGCCTTCTGATAGGCTGTCTCGTCCTTTCCAATCTTTGATTTCTTTTAAAATGGCTCCTATAGGCAATAAGGATGCCACACCTCCTTCTTACACTGTTAACCATAACCCTGATTCAGTTTCTTTCTGCATACAGAGGAATGGTACTCAGTCAATGGGAAATCTTAAAGGTTGCGCCAACGTTGCGAATTTGACTGGTGAAGACAGACCTTTGTATGTAGGCGCACCTGTCTTCTTTGTTTGCAGTAATGTAGCATTTCCATGGTTATCCAGGGACTGGTAGGGAACTTGTTATTTAGGGATCCTGCTACCTGGGGTATTCATAGCCAGTACTGTAGAGGTTTCAAAGGCTTGTCCACGGCGGGACGAGGATGGTGACACTTCAGCACAAGTTCTGGGAGACGTAGCAAAATCCTTTGTGTCATTTTTGGGACAAATAATGAACTCTGAAGATATCAGGAAACTAGCGAGAGTACTGGAGAGAACCATCAACCGGACCACAGACATACTCTATAATATGACATTAGAACAGAAAGCAATAAGATTAGTAGCACTTCAGAACCGTATGGTATTAGATGTCATTCTGGCTGAACGTGGTGGAGTGTGTAAATTAGTTGGGTCCACTTGCTGTGTTTTCATGCCAGATTCCTCCCCAACTATCTTCAAGGCAATACAAAATCTGCACGTCCTAAGTTCAGAAGTGCACGTTCCCGAGGGAAACTGGGATCTTAACTCTTGGTTCTGGGTCTTCTGTCGATATTGGGGTTGGAAGGTATTTTGGTCTTGCTGATCATTTTGGGAATTGTTTTGTTTCTTTGTTGCTGTATATAGTTTCTTCCTAATATATGTTCGATGTTAGGGGGATGTTGCGCACAGGCGATGGGTACAAGCCCCAGACAAGAACTCCAATGAGTATGTGCTGAAAGAAATTTTGATAACTGATCTAATGGCAATAGATATTTCTGATAGTGATTCAGGTGTGTGGACGATGGGACGTGGAGTTGTTCGTAAAGTAATCAGAAGAAGTTTTAGTGCTTGGCATAGGCCAAAAGGAGGGTTTGTCGAACGGAAAATCATATTGTGCCTCCTAAACAGTATGAATTTATGTATATTGGCCTAAGCCAAGCCGCTTTGCGAAGAAATCCGCGTTACAAGGTCTTGACCTTAGATCAGTGTAAGCCACCACTTTAGGTTCACCCGCCATTTTAGATTCTCTCTCTAAAGTCACCCTGTGTTCTAAAATGGTAGACAGTGTCATTCCGAATGTAACATGCCTGCCTTGACCTCTGTTTACAAAGTAATATGTAACTTGCCTGCAGGCCACATGTTGGGGTCATGAACTGAGACCTTGTCCTTCGTTGACCTGTGTATAGAGGGTTACCTGCGCCAACAAAGTTAATCCGTGAGCACATGTTAAACATATTATATTCAAATACTTAAATGTGAACACTTGTTTAACTGCATTGTATAAAGATGACTGAGAAGGCTCAACGAGAAATCCGAAGACACACTGTTGCCATTGTAACTTGTTGGTGAATGTATTAATGGTAAACCCTAAATGTATAGATGCATGAACTCGGCATGAACCCTATATCCGTGATGTATCAACTTGTAGGTGGGCTGGACAACATATTTCAAACTGTATGAAAGGTGCGACTATTCTAATGTACAGTCCCACTCACTGAGCATACCGAACAGGGCTGGAGTTTGCTGTGTTGTACTGAGGGCCTGATAGCTATCTGTTGCTTTGTCCTTTGAAACTGTTCAGTATAGAATAAAGATTTCGGTATCTTTCTTTGTAACCCGCTTTTGATGTATTTCCTTTTGTGGTAATCGGCCTCAATATCTTCTTTTTGATTTCACATGAAAACTGCCCAGTCCTCTGGGAACTCCTTCAACATAGAGTTTGTTAGCCCATCGGGGCATGGTGCTCAGGAAGCCTCCAATCTCCTGATCCGGTCTACAATCTCGTCGGTATCCTTGATCATAACCCACAGACCAATACTCTGCAGAGAAACCCCCTCTGTTCCAACGACCATAGTCGGGAATACAGGTTTCCAAAGTGATTGAACCACAACTCCTTGCTTTTTGGATTTGATTGATCCATTTTTAGGGAGGAGTCGTCCAGCTTTATCAGAGGCCAGAATTTGTGCGGATCCTTAACAGCCAAAGCTTTCAGCATGGCTTCTGCATCATTCTGGTATCTCTGGTACTTCAATGTGCATAGCCTGCTTTTATAGCTTAACGGTGCTGACTTAGCTTCAGCAAAGTCTTTCAACAGACCCAATTTTTTAGCGGCACCGTTCAGCTTTCGCATTAGTCTTCTCTTAGTCACCAAGACCGGATTGAAAGAATGTTTAGTGGTCTTGGACGGAATACTTTTATTTTTAGGCTGGTAACGAAACTCCTCCAACAAGGGTGAATATTCGACCAACGAGGCAGCTTTCTCAAAGGTAGATGTGAAAGTCTGGATCTTAATGGCTGATAGTCTGAGGCATAATCCTCCATTGTAGGACTCTACCATTGGGGGTTTATAGTCCTGAATATTAGTGTTAGCTGCTCTCATTCCAAAAGGAGAAGATGGTGATTGCTGTGATTTTTTTTAATCAACTTCAAGCTGTTAACCAGGGGCAAAAAGTTGGGAGATTTATAGATATAATCAAGAGTCAATGAATAACCCAAATGTAACCATGTCGGCTGTGAAGGCTTATCACCACTGGAGTTACCGTTGAGGAGTGACATCTCTCTGGGGTCCATCAGTGAGTTCCATAAATTGCGTCTTACGTGCCGTGGGTCATCGTAGTTCCAACCTTGCTCGTGGTTTGTTTCCACTAGGTCTGGTAGGTTTAGGTCACCACAAATGATGGCATACTTCGACTGGTGGATGGTAAATGCGTCGCCCAGATGATTGGTAACCTGAGCTATAAATAGTTCATCCAAGATCAAAGCCGGGTTCCAGTACAAATTAATCATTGTGAGTTTGCTTAAACTTTTACCTCCGACTGAAAGGGGTTCAGACTCCCATCCAATCACAACCTCTTGAGTAAGAAGGTTCGGTAAGGGCAACTTCAGGAGGTTCAGACAAAATCCCGATTTCACTGCTGTAAGAAGTCCTGCCAATGGACGTCCAACACCCCACTTAACAGCAGGGCTAATAGACAACTCAAAACCATCTAGTACTGGCTTGTTCCTTAACCATGTCTCCTGGAGACAAATAAGATCATACTCTTCCAGGTTTATACAACTTGGTCTCAAAAGATGGGAAACCCCCCTGGTATTGCAGGAGGCCAATTTCAAGAATGCTGGCAAAGCTGATGTATAGATTGTATGAAGATCCTGTTGGTGTCCCACAAGGTTGCAGCTGGGTTACTAAGATGTATTATGAGGCACTCAAGCACTTGGCAGCCCAGACCAGTCAGATATTGCAAGGACAGGCCTTGTCAAAGAGTCTTTTAGTTTTACGTTGCCCACTTGCCGAGTGGAGGAGTTTGGCTGGAAGGTAACATTTATTTTCAGTTCAGGGCCAGTGGGCACCCTGCCCAGATTCAAAGGGTGCAAGTATGGTGGGGTATCCCAAAACCAACTGACCCTTGCTCCCCCTGGGATTGACTTATGGCTTTAGTGGGCCCAGTTTTGAGGATTGATCCAACTTGAAGTTGGCTTGGCATAGTTTTGTCTGTCAAATTTGTACTTGTCAAGTCAAACCCCAGCCTCAGCAAACTCTCTGTCGAGCCTAACAACATATTTTTGACAACTGGTGAGGTAATGTGAAAGAACACTGGGCCTGATTCATGAAGCATTTTATAATGGTGCAATCAGGCCCACTGAGTCGAAGCATTTGTCATCATAAAATTCGATGAGTTGGAAGTGAATCGAATGTAATTGATGCAAGTTCGGAATTGAATGGACAAGTTCCAGCACCACTCGTCGATTGAGAACAAGCCTATTGCTGTGGTCAAGAACTCTCACCAGTTTCGGAGAGCGGGCCTGAGGGGTTAACGTGCCTCAGCCTCACACGAACATAATCAGAGTGGTTCCCTCTAACATCTTTACCTCTCTCAGACTCCGCCCTACCTTGGCGTTCATCGTATGGATCCAGATGTTTCATGTGTGAAGATGGCGGAACACAAAGTTCGGGATATTTTACAACTACAGGTTCCTTAGTTCTTAAGCATTGTCTTTTTTCAGCCCGAGACACTAACGCCAAAGAGACTGGAGACTCCATGACTGCTGCAAGGTGAACTGCTCTCACTTCTATACTGGCAAGTTGTAAGTCGGATGCACTTTCGTCCTCTTGGCTGACTGATGTTTCGTCAAGCGAATAGGTTGAGAGTTCAAGGAGAGACTGGAGTGTTGGGCTCAGAATTTCTGTGAAAGGGGGGACAATTACACTGGATGCCTGTATATCCACAGGTTTATCTGGGGAGCCCATCACATGCTTACTTCTCTGGTTTAGGTATTCCCTTTTCGTAGCTGGTTTTGGTGCTCCTCCCACCTGTTTCTGAGAGGGTTTTGGTCCCAGTTGCTGACCCACTGGAATTTCTTTCCTGTTACCTTTCTCCTTTTTTCCTGGCACCGCCAGTTTTTGTTGGCTAAAAATAGGGAAGGCCTTACTTCCTCCAACCCCCTTCCCCTCAGCCAGCAGTACAATGTTTTGGAGTGCAGAGTCAGAACAGGAACATGGCCCATTCGCCGAATGGTGTACGGCTGTTGTATCATCTTGGTTTGTCAGGAGGCCTGGCGGAGCTTGATGATCCAGTGTCAGGTCAACTGGAAAAGATATGTTGCTAGTCTGCACTGCTTTAGAACAGGTGGAGCCTGAAGTTTGGATTGTTTGGGAGTCCACACTTGAATCCAAACACCGATCCTCTTTGCCTGTGATGAAACCTTCACGGAAGATCAACTTAGAATGAGTCATCGCTAAAAGCATAGTGTGATCCTTTAGTGTACCGTTAAATTGTTTGTATATTTTAGTGAACACTGCTAAAGCTATGGTCAAAGTCGACATAATGGAGAAGAGGTCAAGTTTTTCTTTACGAGTAGATGAGTTAACTGGAAGAGGCTTTGATGACTGATAGACTTGCAAACTGTGAGGCTGAGTTTGCTTGAAGGAAGGTAGGGGCGAGTCAGGGACAGCCGGCTAAGATGTATCCAAGGAATAAGCCTCCTCGTCGAGCCGTGGTGCATCCGACTTCAATTCGACTTCCAGGTGACCCCTCAATCCCTTCCCTTCTAGTGCAGATGCTTCCTTTGTTACAGCCACTGGAGTTCCCAAAGGGTACTGCATATGATTCTGCCTAGTTCTAACACTTCAGGCTCTTTTTCACTGACAGGTGGTTGTGAGTAGTGGGGCTCCCACATCAAGCCTATTAGCGGACCCACCGGCATAAGGTTGGACTCCAAATCCAGGCAGTTATTACCTGGGTCCAACGCCGTTGCAAGTTCTGTAATTTTGGTGGAATCCTTGCCGACAGCAAGTGGTAAACTGGGGTTTATCTTGCCCTTTGATGCTGTAGATGATGTTAGCCTAGAGTTAATACCCCTAATTGGGGCCGTAAAGTTGAAAGGAATGATGTCATTTGACCTCAATTGTTAGGGGGAAGTCTCCAGAATGGCTAATTTCCCTTACCTAATGAGTGCCTCAGCTTTTCTGGATTTCTAGGATTAATTTTTTTCACCTGGTAAGAGTGTGAGCCTTTTTTCCCACTCTTACATGTGTTTTGCTGTGTGTGTTTTGCCTTTTTGTGTTCATAGACTGTGGAGCCTCACCTACTCCATAGACATTATCTTTTTACTGTGTGTTACACAGTACCTTTAGTGCAGTGACACAGGGTTGTCTTTTTCAGACTTCCCACTTTAAATTCCATTTTCTGGGACTTACTACTGTCTCCCTGAACATGTAAAGTTGCCATTGACTTTATTAGTCTGTTTAAATTCATAGACCCAGTACAAACTATCTTCAATAGAGTACTGGAAAGGGTTAATAGGTATCCCTTTTTGTTTGTCTCTCATGGAACATTATTTTTTTCCCCTTTCTTTAGGATTTGGCTGGTGGCAGTGGTATTTACCCTATTTTTTCTACTGCGGTCTATTTAAATAGGCTTGGTACTGTTTTAGGCTAAGTTAGTAGCCTCGAACTTTATCTGCTGGACCCCATTTACTTGTATTTGCTTCCGGCTGGGTTTATTCGCCATTTCTTTTTGTAAAGGTCTTTCTCATGTTTTACTCTGCACGCCAAACCGGGTTTGGTTCCTTTGTTCACCGTCCTTTGGCGGGCTTCTGCACAGTAGGCCTCCTTAGGTGCCTGAATGTCTGAGGGGGACAGGATGTGAGGGAGGGGTTTGATACTCCCTGCACAGGGCCTCCTTGAAGACCCGTGTCGCACTCTGTATGATTGGCTGTGGTGACTGTCCTGGCAGGACAGTGACCCTGCTGTGTGATTGGCAGCCAGGCCATGTGAATGGGGGAAAAATGCACAAAAAGCAGGTCTCCAAACTTCGACGACAGGGACGATCTGCAAGGTATCTTCTCCCCTTGAGCTGGTGGGACCAACCAGTTCGCTAAACTGCAAGCCAGGACTCCCTCCTCTGATCGAATGTGCTGTGCACAGTGAAAGCAAGCGTCCCCAAAAGGCATTACCCTCCCCACAAAGAGAGGCAGTAAAAGAAACACCCCAGGAGGGAATGAGACCAAGACCTAGTGCGGGTGAAAGTAAAAGGTTTTTTATCTAGTCAAATAGGGCATGCAAAGGACTCTGCAAGCTCCGAGAGCGCTCTGTCTGACAATAGCAAAGACAGTCTTATTTATTACAAACCATGTCATGAGTCCTACACACTATAGGGGGCACATAGTCTTGGGGATTGGGTGGCATCGACTAACTATAGGTGCAGCAGTGATGAGCAGCTCCAGGATTGGTGGACATCAGTGTGGTGCCAACGTGGGGCGGATGGGTCAGCTGGGCTCATCGGGATGGGGCTGCCAGGCCAGGCACGGTCAGTGTTGTTGATGGGTGGTTGCCCTAACATTCTGCCCTTGTGGCCACACACACAAACACTCATCCATTTAGACGATTCCAGTTGTCCTGCAAATCCTGCAATATGTTACTCTAAGGGGTAATAGGATACTGGAGAAACACATGCAACGTGAAGTTTTACCAATACGTCAGGGCACTGTAACTTCTGGCCTGTTGACCGGGTGTCATAAACTTGGGTGTCTGGTCTAAGGGCATGAGGTGAACAGCCTTGTCATTCTGGTCTTGATAGATGTAGTGAAGAATTACTTTATGATATGTTAGTACAGGGTTGCATATCTGCTCTCCAAGGCCCATTAACTTGGGGTGAGCCGGAGTACTACTGGATCAATGAAGGTGCACCTTTGGCCCCTTGAGGCAGTGGGGTTTAGGACCAGGTTGTAAATACTTCATTTGGCTGACCATGGGGGCCTCGGATATGGGAGAGGTGAATACTTGAAGCGGGTCCGACGGACTGAGGGGAGGTGAGGCTGTGCTGCCCGCGCACCTGCTAGCCCTGGAGAACCTTGGCGGGAGGAGGGGGAGATGGCCTTGTGTGTGTGTGTGTGAACAATTCTCTGTGCCTGGGCTGCACACTACGCATAATGAGGAGACAGTTAATAAAGTTAGTGGTTACACATTTCTAATGTCTATACATTCATGTACTATTTCATATACGACTATGAATGTTTGGCAGTGTTTCATACATCACTGAATATTGGAAGAACACATTTTAGCAATCACACACGGTAGCAGTTGGATAACAAATGAGGTAGCATTAGGTTTGGTGGTGTACTCAGGAGCATAAAAGCAATACATTCAAAGGGGTAGTACATTTACATTTGTGGTCATGCATTTAAATGTGCCCCACTGCACGACACACACATATTCTCTGTAATGCTTTTTCCGCCCTCCTTTGTATTTAGCAGCATTCGCTAGTTAGCACTAGGTGGGCTGTATCAAGCCCTTTAATTGACTCTTCTAGGTACATGGTATCTTACACGGGCTAAGGTCATTCTTACTTTACCAATACTATGAACTTTTATCAATTCCCCAACACAGGTGTTTTATAATTAACATAGCAACCCTATGGATCTTTAGACTTTGGTGTGTGGTTGGCACTTCATTTGGGGAAAATCGACAGGGGTTCACACGAGGGGGTATTATTTTACCATATATATTTTACATGTTAGGTGTTAGATGCAGGGTCGAGGCCTGTTTTATTAGGATAGTTTTTTGTAATTTTCCAGACTTGAACCACGAGTCAGGACACTTCGGGGACAATGATGTACTGCAGAAGGTAAATGATACTGTGTTTGTTCTGATATTTTTTCGTGTCTGGTTGCTCGTGAGAACAGGCCTTCAGCGGATCTACCATGGAGTGGAGGCGCTGAGGGAGGGCATGGCTCCCTGTGCACAGTGAGTGGGGGCCAAGCTGCAGCATTCTCAGGCAGGCTGTCTCATTCGGGTTCAGGTCGCTATTATCTAAAATGGAGTCATGATGCTTCCAAAATGGAGTCTATTGTCTGTTACAGTACAACATGATTGGCCCTGGGTGTTGATCAGCAGCCGCCCGTTACCTGGGCCTTGGTAATAGGGGGCCCCTGATGAGCCACAAATCTCACATGGGAGGGGTATGTTGGGGAGGGGGTCTTATAGACCTATCCTTCCATACATTTCCCCCATTTCGTTACTTAAGTAACAAATACTGTAACTCGCCCAACCTCTCGCGCTCTTTTTCATTTCCAACAGCCTCATCCCATGTCGGTGTACCTTTTATTGGCATCCAGGCTCTACACACTCCCCGAAGGCTCTCCCCCCTCCTTGCATATCCATCTGGTGTGCAAGTCATATACATACATCCAATCTCTCCTTCCAAGTCCACCCATACCTCTGTATACCATTCACATTCTTGGGGTTATTTTACTGTGGTGTGAAATAACCAATCTACTATGTCCCCATCGTAGTATAATGGCACCATTCTGTACTTTGGCTCAGGGTCCTCACCTGTTTGTATTTGAGCTTCTTGCATGATCTGTGCCATTCCTCTAGTGTTGCCCATTGTCACCATCATCATTGCTCCATTAGGCACTGCATTTGTGCAACATCGAAGGCCCATCTGGCACACACAAAAAATCAAAAGTAAAAATACCACGACAGGCATCAGCATTTTGACCGTCAGTCCAAGCCATGATGGTACCCAAGAAAAGAGATTGTCGAACCAGGTGCTATCGTCTGCTCTGCCTTCGTTTTGCATTCATTCCCCCAGGTTGTGCACTGCTGCGATAACATGTGACAGTGTACCATTATCTGCGTCTTCAGAAGGAACGAATGTGCAACATGCGCTCCCGGTTTTTCGGCAAACACCGCCATCCATCGCCATTAACAGGTCTAGGACATACCTATTCTGCATGGTCATTAACCACAGGTCTCCTAGCTCCACCTTGATCACGTTGAACCCTTCTTCAGTGTCATTAGCTAGCTGGATCAGCTCCCAGCATGTGATTTGGAGGCATTTTGCATTTGCCCGCACCTGGATGCTTGGAACGAGTGAGGTGAAGAACGTTTCAGTAGAACTGAACAATTGATACTTGTATGGAATCTGCGCCAATAATTCTGAGGAGGCTTTGGATATGTAGTTGGATAATCTTCGCCGCCTTGATAACACCTCTTGCTGAGGCTCTTCTGTTGGCTGGTTGTTTTGCTCACGGGGGACATCTGGCACTCTTTTCCCCCCATTGATATGGCTCTCCTGAATCAACATCAAGGCTGAATGCAACGTTGCCAAGGAGCATGTGCCCCTCCAGGTTTGCGAGAGGTGCAAATATGCCTGTTTGCCGCAGACCCAGTAAGTGTCCATAAGGGCCGCTGTTCCTTTCTTCATGTCTGGGATAGTGAGTGTCCAGTCCCAGTTCTAATTTACACCCATTGAGTTTTTTCCTTCGCCCTGGGAACACAGATCATATGATATTTCTTTCTGTAGTTTGAACGGTTTTTCTATGGCAGTCACCCAGGTCAGTTTCATGATGTGCTCCTTCCAAACTGGTGTGAACGTTTTCTCGATCCACTGTAGTTTTTCAGCCGTCAGTCCTCGCAGTGCTTCAGCTTTGCATGATATTTCTTCGCCTTTCCATTTATTGTCCAAAAACAATGTCCCTTTAATCACGAAAAAAGGTTCTTTCACACATATCACTCCTTTGGCTCTTGAGTAACAGGTTTTCTCATTATGCAGCATTTCAAAAGATACTTTGTGTGCCTGAAAGGTGTTCTTAATTCTGCACAAAGAAAGATGAAGGAGACATTGGGCATCTGCAAGAGGCAATTCTTTAGGCAACAGAACTTTAGGTGTACCCGAAGTGTGGGGGATCAGGGAACAGAGATAACAACTCTCGTTGGTTGTCTGTTTTGCGGTGGAATTCATGTCTGCATACCATTTGTTTGACTGGTGTGGATGTCTGGGGTCTTCTATTGTGTCTAGACCCCGGTCAGAATATTCGTCATATTATCTTCTCCCCACCTCCCTCTTCCTCCTACTGCTCCTAAGGTAGCTCTTTGCTTCTCTGGATATAAGTGATATTGGCCCACCTTTCCCCGCACCCTACTTTTCCCATTCATCATATAGAGACAGAAACCTCTCTACCATTTCTTCATTCTCTTCCTTTCTGCCTATAGGTGGTCTTGTTTCTGCTGTTGGGGTAACTTCTATTGAGGGCAGTGTGGCAGTAGTGTCGTACAACCATGATATGACAGAAGGGTTACGATCGTTTAGACTGTACACATTATATTATGAGACATTTGAGAGTGGAGTTGGATTTATACTCGGGCTGCTGTTGATGTTATTTGAGGGCTGTGCATTGGGCGGGATTGTACCATAGCCCCATACAAGCTGTAATCCGTTCCATACTAAGTAATCACCCTCTTTTACCACCTTGGTTCCATTTCCCATGTTGGTTCCATTCCCTCCCCCGTCATTCATCTCAATAGAGATGAATGAAATGAACCAGTAAGTAATAAGGCCAAACATCATTGTAAAGAATAAAACAGCACACACAAACAGCCCACACTCATACGAATATCTACGTAAGTCGAATGAATTATTTACATTTCTAACTGCTCTAATGTTATTCATTGCGGGCTGCCCGTTCATTGCCATCGTTATTCCTATATGTTAAAACATAAAAGTGCATTAAGCATACTTAAACATTTGAGATCTTAATTTTATCATATAGTGAAAGAAAGGTGGAGGAGGGGGGGCATGAAAGAGAGAGCGAGAGAGATACATATTTTATAATTGCAATTCATCCTTATTTACATTTTCATTTTTATTTTCCATTTGGCACAGCAATGTATATTTTATTGCTTTTATTCTTTTATTCTGTACCTGTTATGATATTACTCATTTTGCTTTTAATTTTACTGTGAGATCTCTGCTGTTGTCTGTGCTTCTTCTTCTCGTTCCTCTCTGACACTATCATATTCTTTACGTACATCGGTCAAATGAATCCAATACCTCAGAGCCTTTACCTTCACCGCAGTTGGTGTGCAAAATATTACCTCATAAGGGCCATGAAACCTTGGGGAATTCCACCCTTGGTACGAAACTTCAGATATAAATCATATCTCCTGGCATTAACTTCCCTTGTGGGCTTTGCTCAACAAATGTTACTGTCACATTCCCTTGTTCTCATGTAAATGGTGCTGCAAGCTGCCTTGATATCATGCGGGCTGCTCTGGTAAGTTTTGTCAGATAGTGATTAAATTCTTCTCCTAGTATCGTGGCACTTTTGTGTGCATCTGAATGTCTGCGGAGCGGAGAGTGTGCTGTGTGCATGCGTCTTCCCGTCACAATCTCGTGCGGTGACAAATGGTGGTCCTTGCTGGGCTGATTTGTCAGCTCAAACAATGCCAGAGGCAAACAATGAACCCAGTTCTTTTTAAGGGAAAACACACAATTTTGACAGCCTACCCTTCAGAAGGCCGTTGATCTTCTCAACCACGCCATTGCCATTGCCATAGAGCTGTTACTTCTTTAAAAAAGTTAATTAACAAAATGTGTGCCATTATCCGAGCGAATCACATCGCACATTCCCCAGCGTGGGAATACTTCCCTCACTAAGAATTTTGCAGCGCATTTGGCATCAGGTTGTGCACATGGCCCTCATCTGGATAATGGACAAACGACCACTATCATATAATGTGCACCATTACACCTTTCTCCCATATCTGTATAATCAATATTTAGTTCTCTGAAGGGCCCTACTGGTTTGGGTATTGTTCCTCGCAGTGTCCTTAGAGTCATTCCTGAATTGTATATTTGACATGTTGTGCATTCCATTGCTAGTTTTGATATATGTTCCTGGAGACCTGGTACAAACCAGTCCTCTTGGATCTCTGCTGCTATGTGTTGTTTAGCATTGTGGTCTGGGAAGTGTAGTTGCTGGAACACTATTTCTAAGAGTTTGAGTGGCATTACCACCTTCCCGGTGTTGTTTTGACGCCACAAAAGACCTGTTGCTGATTGGCTGCAACCTCTCTTTTCCCACAGTCCTTTTTCTTCCTCACTTGCCCCTTCTTGTAAACCCAGTATTTGTGACAAGGGCATGGTGTTGTATCCGTCTGGGGGCTCTTCCCCTATATTTTGCTTCATTAGGTACTCAACTGTTTCTTCTTTCACTAAGTAGGAGCTTCCTTGGCTGCAGCATCCGCTGCTGCATTTCCCAAAGAGATAACGTCTGTATTGGACGTATGGGCCTGGCACTTCACTATAGCTACCATGGTAGGTTCCTAGAATGCCCCAATAAGTTTTTTCAAGAGCTCTGCATGTTGTACTGTTCACCCATCTGCTCTGTTAAACCCTATCCGTCCCCATCTTGCCAACCCGCCGTGTACTGTAGTGATCATGCAAGCTGAGTCTGTGTAAATAGTGATTGCACACCATTTTGATGCACGTAATGCTTCAATGAGTGCTATAAGCTTTTCTGCCTGGGCTGAGTAATGGGTTGGCAGGTGATGTTGTACTATCACTTCGCACTCACCTTCTTCCAATCTCACAACTACCACCCCCACATGTTTTTCCCCCGTGTCTGGGTTTATTGATGCTGACCCATCTATGAAGAACATTTCTCCTTCGTTTAGGACATTTTCGCGAATAGGGAGTGTTCCACAAACAGTGTCACAGAGCAGCCCATCACTATTGTCGCACTTTTCTCAATGGTGAACGCTGTGACTGTGAGAGATTGCTCGCAAGCGAAATGTCCTTGCATTACTGCATCTAATGTGCCACTGTGGTAAGCAAGTGGCTTGTGCCCCAGGGATGTTTTTTGTGTCAGGACTGCTGTCATGAGGATCCCATTGCACTGGGAGAACAGGTAAAAGCTCACGATGCAGGATTAGGGACCAAAGGCAACTCTTTTTGAATGACGTCATTAAGGGGGCGTAGGTCTTGGATCATCATCCATGCCCCTCCTTTTGCTTTTTTGATTGGGTAAATGCAAGTGTTAAATGGTGAATTTGAAGGTACTATTATTCCTTTCATCAGAAATGCGCTTATTGTCTCTTTTATACCTTCTTCTGCTTCTCGGGACAGGGTGTACTGTTTTGCCCTTGACACAATAGCTCCAGGTTTGAGTTTTATTTTAACTGGGGTGACTCCATGTAATAATCCCAAGTCATGAGGGCCTGTGGTCCACAAATTACTGGGCACTAATTTCATATAATCATCAAAGAAGGAAGTCGGTGCCCCCACTACTGCCATCACCATGTACGGGCACCTGCCTCTCTTATATCATGATGTCACAGGGTTTTGCTATCTCCATTATTATTTCACCATCACTTTCTGAATCTGAGAAAAGATCTTCATCTGACAGGTCTCGCAATGCAATGTCGGCATTGGTGCACAACACTGTGCGCCACTCGCAGCCATCTATATCCATTGCAATGACGGCTATTCATTTAGTTGAGATTTGACCTGCATGCAAGTCTAAGGACATCACTGTCCCTGGCACAATCTCTGGGTGTGCTATTGGTCAGAAGATGAACTCTGCGAGTACTCGCCATTCTAGCTTTGGGACCACCCGTGCCAATGTTTTCAGTCCTTGAATAAACACAACAGGATCTACTGGTATGCCGCGCACTTCTGGTGCTGTTGCTCACACATGCACCACCAGCATTACGCGCATGGGACAAATCCCTGGGGTCGAACAAACTATCCCTCTCTCTGTGAAGGATATAGTCATATTAGGCTTACTGAGAAGGTACTTTCCAAGCAAGTTAATTGGGGACTGTTCGTAATACAGTAGGGGTGCCCTCACTGTCTTACCCCCCACAGTGACATCTAAATCTTCTGTGTAAGGAACTTCAACAACAGCCCCAGAGAACCCCTGCGTCTCCAATTTACAATTAGATAGTGGATACCAGCCTTCACGTAAACATGATTTTTCAGCTCCCGAGTTCAGCACAAATATAAACTGCTTATTCCTTATCTGCACCCCATCAATGGTTCCTCTGCTGCATTGTAGGTCGTAGATAGAACAGGACACGCAAGTGCTCCCTGTGGGCTGTCCTATGCTGGATGTCTCATGTTCCCCCTTCACTGAAGACATTCCCTGATACTACCGCCACTCCACCATGCGGGGTAGGTGCACCGTTAGCAGTCGTGGCGAAGAGGTTACCTTGTGTGTATTGCATATGATCGCAGCTATGTGGATGTTGTTGTACATTGTGAGGAGATTCTCTTCACTGCTCTACATACCCTTGCTCTGGCTGCCTTTGTGCCCGTCCGATGGGTGATACATATGGGCTCCTCGGGTGAGGATGACCACATGGTTGATCGTCTTGATATACATTATTTGGTCTGCTTCTGCATTTTCGTGAGAAATGTCCCCACCTCCCACAATTGCAACAGTTCCCTTGTCCCCCCCAGGACCTTGTCCTCCATATCCGCCATTTCCCCGTATCCTTGACCACCACCTCTGCGGCCCCTGTCCCCACCTCATCCTCTGCGGGGGCCCCACGCTTGCCACTGTGGACCTCCGTATTGCTCCTGTCCATTCCACTGTGGCTGCCCATTGCCTGTCCAATTTGCTTCCATCCTCCCTTGTATCGGTATCAGCCCTTCCTCCTCTTCCCCCTCCCTGTCTTGGGGGAGTGCTGCTACAGCTGCAGAGACCTTCACCAGTTTCGTTTGAACTAACTTAGCCTCATCTGCCAACCTTTGTTGGGCAATTTATTTCTCCCTTTCTTCTATTCTCTTGCAGTAGTGCACTATAATGCTTTGTATTTCTGGCCACCCTTTTGCTTCGATTCCTGCTATTTTGTCAAGTGCTTTCTCTACCTCTTTTGGGAGCCCTCTCTTTATTATAAAGTAAAATAGGGATGGTGACTGATACCAGGGCGTGCCAGTTTCGGCTCTCCACATCTCCTGCACCCAAAAAATGTAATCCATAGCATCTTCCCATTCATTGTGCACTGCATTACTGACTGTAAATCTGGTGTGTCTGGAAAGGTTTCCCTTAGTGCATCCCATACACTTGCGCACACTGTGTTAAAGGATGCTCCATCATGGTGATCACAATCCAATGTTGCTCCCGGGAAGCCAGCTTTTGCCCACACTCTATCGGCCTGATCACCTACTGCCGATACCAGCAAGCTTTTAACATCCCCTACCGCCAATGGCACTCCTGCGGTGTGTTTCTCAAATACATATATCCACTTACTTGCCCCCCCTGATAGCGGGGGCAAGGATTTTAACAAATTGGCTTTATCCATTTAGGCCCAGGGTTTATAATTTGGTCTCCCACCACCCCTATCTATCAATGGGAGTTGTAGTTTGCTTTTGTCGTTCTGCCAGTACTCACCTTCAATCCTTTCTTTCCCAACAGTGCCATTCTCCCCTTTCTATTCCTTAATCTTCCTGTCCATTCCTCCTCCATTGTCCTTCCCAGAGGTGTTTCCTCTCCTCTACCTGATCTCCCTCCCATCGTCACACCTAACCTTCCACTTTCCTGTTCTTTGTCCCCAATATCGCACCACAGTTCTTCCATTCCCCCGGTAGCCATTCTTTCCTCACCTGTGTTTTCTTCCATCTCCTGTGGCCCTAGTTCTATTATTCGAGTTGGCTCTTCCTGAATCCGGAACAGTATTTCCCCTTTCTTCCATCCTTCTTCAGATGACCTGACAGCGATGATCTGTCGAGTGTCATTGCTCTGAATGTTTGCTCAGTTCTAGCAACACTTTTTTTTTTTTAATTTTTATTATTTTGAAAACAAATAAACAATACAAACCAAACTTGCAGCATTATTTACAACAGACTCGTGAACATCAATTAATGCACATTACTGCTCCCCAAATCCCTCCCCCCTCAAGAGCTTGTTTGCGTTTCTCGTTCTGTATCTGCTGCGTGTGGCCGGGTATCGCTTCCTTCCGAAGCTGCAGAATCCATTATTGTGCCAAACAGTCCTGTTATTAACACTCTCCATGCCATCAGGTTACCCACTTCTTCTTCCCGGACTTGCTACATGCCTCCTGCCATACTATCGTTTCAGCATCTGCCCATTTTTGCAAATCCCGCCACCATACCTCAACCCGTGGCCTGTGGCACTGCTTCCAGCCCATGGCAATCCTTCTTTTTGCAAGCACATATGCCAGGTCCCTCAATTTCCCAACATGTTTAGTATTCCGTGGTCTGGGAAACCCTCGCAACAGGCAGGCCCAGGCCGTATCTATGTTGAGCGTGTCCCCTTTATCTGCTAGTTTTTGTGCCACCTCCCCCCAAAAACCTTCAATCACTGGGCAAGACCAGAACATGTGTGTCATATCAGCATCTTCTTCATCGCATTTTGGGCATGCTTGTCTTCCTGCGTTTACAAACTTAGATATTCTCTTCGGGGTCATATAGGCTCTATGAGTTATGTATAACTGTATCTGCTGCAATCTGGCGTTTCTGGACACCTTCTTGTGGTATCCCATAGCACGCTCCCACATCCCATCGGTCATCTGTACCCCCACCTCTGCTTCCCAGTCCAGCCTCAAATCAGTCAAATCCTTCCCCACCCGGGTCATCACCATCTCATACAATCTAGAGATCTCATGCCCTCCTTCTGATATGTCATATATTGTTCCCATTATGACGTCTGGCTCCTCCGCCAGTACAGTCTCTGGCCAGGTTTTACGAATAATCTGCACTAGCCTAAGATACGTGACATATTGGCCTCTGTGCAAGCCTGCCTCTTCTCCCAGTTCTTATAAATCCTTAAAGATCCCCTCTTGCCATACATCTCCCAATGTGACCAGCCCAATCGATTCCCAATAGGTCCTGATTATCATTTTGAGTTGGCTGTCTCCCCCAGCCAAGGCGACTAGCGGCACCTGTGGGGAACACGGGTGCGGGTTCTCCATCAGTCGGCATACTCTGCGCCACATCTTCCACCCAAGCAACATCATACCCGGGCGTTCTTTCATTTCAAGTCTAGGCACCCAGATAATCTCCTTTAAGTAAAACGGAGTGCAGTCCTGTCCAAACAGCCTAAATTCAGGAGTTACCTGATCAGAAAGCCATTTGGTTACATATTGCAACTGACCAGCTACATAATAGGCCTCATAATTTGGCAGCTTAATGCCCCCTCTATCATGGAAGTGCTGCAGCTTCCATAGCGCTACTCTATTGCGAGTGCCATGCCATAGGAAGTCTCTGCACATGCTATTCAGTTTGACAAAAAACTTTTTAGGTATCAAGTATGGTATATTACTGAAGAAATGTAACAGCCTGGGTAGGACCACCATTTTGAGCATCGCCCCCCGTCCCATCATCGCCAGCGGCAACTTCTCCCAAAACTTCATACTTGTTCGGATTTTTCCCACAGCCACCCCGGTATTATGCAAGTGCTCCTCCTCCACCGTATGGTACACATCTATTCCGAGGTAGCGGAAGGAATCAACCGCCCATGGTACGGACAACACCGGCAACCGCTCCAGAGGGGCTCCTCAGTAGCTTCCCAATGGGAACATGCTCGATTTTTGGGGGTTCACCGCTATGCCGGACAGTTCTGCATACCTTTCCATAACCTCTTGAATATATTGAAGATTTTCCTCCGGATATTTCAAGTATAGTAGTAAATCGTCAGCATACAAGGATATTAGATGTTTTTCTCCCCCTACCTCAATACCAACCATGTCATATTGTTGTCTGTGGTACACTGCCAGGGCTCCAGGGCTAGAATGTATAACATCGGGGACCAGGGGCACCCTTGTCTGGTGCCCCTACTGAGTTACCATCTCTCAGATATCACCGATCCTGTGCGCACCCTGGCCAGTGGTTCACTGTATAGTCATTTTTCCCACCTAACATAGCCCGGCCCCATCCCGTATTCTTTCAGGGCCTCCAGCAACCATGGCCACCTCACTGAGTCAAAAGCTTTGACTGCATCTAGGGACACCACCGCCATTTCCCCCCTCGCTCCTATTTCCCTCTTCAATCACCCGGTGGAGTCACCTATGGTTGTGGGTTATATTTCTGCTGGGGACATAACCTGTCTGGTCCGGGTGTATCAGTTTGCTAATAACTCAACGCAGCCTATTGGCCAGGACCGCCGTCAATATCTTGCTATCCTGGTTCAACATTGACAAAGGCCTATAGGAGCCACAGCTATGCCCTGGCTTGTTGGACTTAGGAAGCGGCACAATTAACGCTTCTCTAAGCGATTCCAGCAGCCGGCCCATCTCAAAAGACTCATTGAGAATCTCTAGCATAGGGGGGAGTACTTCCGCTCTATATGTTTTATAAAACTCGCCAGGGAATCCGTCCGCGCCCGGGGTCTTACAGGTGGGTAGCTGCTTCACCACCACCTCCAGTTCCTCTAAGGTAATCGGTGCGTCCAGCTCCTCCCTTTCTTCAGCACTAATCTTAGGTAATTCCATGTCTTTTAGAGTTTCTCTAATCTCCTCTCAATTGTCCCCTCTTCTGTCCTCATATAATGTCCTATAATAGTCTAAGAATGCCTCGTTGACTCCCTATTTGGTGTCAACCACCTCCCCGTCTTCTCTAGTTATTGTCCTAATCGGGGGCCTGGGGGTTTTGCTCTTATATAACCACGCCAACAAGCGGCCAGTTTTATCCCCACCTGCATGTTGCCTCTCAACATACTTCTTATAGTTGAGTTTGTAGAGCCTTCCCCAAAGCTCTGCACACCTCTGCTGTAGTTCGAGTACAAGTTCCGCATCCCCTTCCGCCCTGTTGCTTTCCTGTTCCAGTTTCTCTTCCGCTTCCTCTAGCTCCGTTAGGACCCCAATCTGTAGGCCTTTTGATTTAGCAATAGCAGCACCACGCAATACCACCTTAAAGGCTTCCCAGAGCGTGCACGCTGAGTCCACGCTGCCTGTGTTTACCTCAAAGTACTGTGTGATCGCATCCCTGATATCTTCCCTGAAGACCGGGTCCCGGAGCGCCTCTGCCCAGAGGCGCCATTTCGGTATCCGCTCCCTGGGGCGGCAGCACTGCCAACTCAGAACCAGAGGCGAGTGGTCCGACAGGACCCTCGCTCTATAGT
Organism: Ambystoma mexicanum; assembly: GCF_040938575.1. Taxonomy (NCBI): domain Eukaryota; kingdom Metazoa; phylum Chordata; class Amphibia; order Caudata; family Ambystomatidae; genus Ambystoma; species Ambystoma mexicanum. Next base: position 420,599,351 of record NC_090926.1, on the reverse strand, counting down.
CTATTTGGGTGGTCTCTATCACCACATCTGGCGTGGCAAAAAAGTAATCAAGTCTTGTGTGCAGTTGCTGCGGAGCTGAGTAATGCGAGTACTGTGTTTCATTAGGGTGTTTCAGCCTCCAAACATCTGCCAACCCAAAGTCGTCTAGTAATGTCTGCAATACCCTGGCTGCTGGGGTGGGCCTGTCAATCTTATCATCAGATCTGTCTGCCTTTGGGTTGAGCATGCAGTTGAAATCCCCTCCCCAGATAACCGCTCCTCCCATACACGTGCCCAGATGAGTACACAGGGTACTAAAATATGCTGCAGTATTTTGGTTGGGGGCATACGTATTTATAATGCACACCTCTCTATTCTCCACCAAAGCCTTTAATATGACCAACCTCCCCTCTGTGTCCACCAGTTCTTGTGTAAGTTGGAGCGGAACGTGCAGTGCCACCCAGACCAGCACTCCCCTAGCGTAGGCAGAAAACGGAGAGCCTACTACAGTACCTCTCCACTTCTTCCCCACCAGTTCCAGTTTTTGCCGGGTCAAATGTGTTTCCTGCAACAACGCAATATCAATCTTCTGTCTTTTCAAGTACATCATGCCTTTGTTTCTCTTTAAGTAACTGTTGAGTCCCCTGACATTCCATGTTACGATCTTAAGGTCCCCCATGGCTCCTGAGTGTCTTCTTGCCTCCCGTGTAGTGAATCCCCCTTGCCCACGTGATACAGATACAGCTCTCCATCTTTACTTGTGGCTTCTTGTACCAGCTCAAACTATCCATAACTATGTACACAACAAATTCCCAACTTCCCTCCCCTCCCTCCACCCGTCCATTCCCCAACACCACACACCCCAACTGCTGCCCAGCTCTGTACTCGGAACTCAGGCACCCCTACATCTAACCCTGCAAGCACCAAACAATGCACAGAGCTCAGTAGGGTGAAGTCGCCCTAATGGCCACTTAACTAAGATTATTGTGGGGTAAAGAGATCCGCTCTGTAAGGCTCCCATTACTTCAATAATAGTTACAGTGCTCATAACATCTAGTGCAATAGTCTGACCTTCTCTACTGAAGGCTGTGCAAATGACTATATTCAAGTCCCACGTGTCCGTGCCGCGCCATCTTGTGGCACCTTCCTCGTGCATTACTTATCTCTTCCGTGCTCTCCCTCCGTCCGAACTTCTGACTCTTGGGGACATCCCTGCACATCGAGCCATCCGATGGCATCCTCCGGGGTCTCAAAAAACAAAGTTTTGTGTTTATGTATAACTTTCAATTTTGCCGGATACAGTAACATGTATTTGTGGCCCGCCTCTCTCAGTCTCCTCTTTACCGTCCCAAAGTTCATGCGGCTACGCTGCACAGACAGGGTATAGTCCGGGTAGGCCGTGATGTTTGCCGCTCCTCGTATAATCGTTCCTCCCTTGCGGAAGTGTTCCAATATCCTCTCCCGGTCCCCGTAATTAAGAATTTTGGCTATCACCAGCCTAGGCGGGTTTCCTGGCGGCGGCCTCCTTGTTAGAGCTCTATGTGCCCTTTCCACAGCAAATCCTTGAGATAGGGCTCCTCCGGGTATCTCTTGCAGTAGCATGGACTCAATAAACTCCATGGGATCGTGGCCCTCCAATCCCTCCGACATGCCCACAATGCGGATGTTGTTTCATCGGGCGCGTCCTTCCGCCTCCTCCGCTCTGCTCTCCAAGTTGCCCACTCTCTGTATAAGGGCATGCAATTCGGCCTTATGGGAGGCACAATCCGTGGTATTCGGGCTAACTTCCTTCTCAAGGGACTCTGTGCGCTCCGCCAAGGCCATAACGTCCTGTCGGAGTAGATTAACATCCTCCTGCACCTCTCCGACCTTAAGGTCCAGTGCTGTTTTCAGTTCAGTGATGACTAATTCGAGTTTAGATTCCCAGGCCGCCTTTAGGTCTGCAATCGCTGCTAGGACTTCTTGGTTAGCGCCCGTTGTCGTCATGCTGCCTGCAGGCAGCTTATCCTTGCTCTTGGTATTGTCTTGACCAGGGGACGTCTTAGCGAAGTCATCCAGGGTGGGCTGTTTTGGCTTCGGCCTCACCGTTCTATTCGACATGACCCAGAGGACCTGTGTTCTGCACAAATGACAACAGCGCACCCAGCACGCCTCTTTCGCTCGATCACCGTGCGGCCTGCTCCTTCCTTTGTTCCGGACATTGGTCGGCCATTTTGTGTCGTCTTTTGTCTCCGGCGCTCCTTATCCTTTCCGCACAGATCTCTGCCGCCGTACTTCCTACACCTTCCAAAAGTTCACTAAGCGTGGCCCAATCATTCACACACCGACATGTGTATTTTCAGCAGTCGTCGGCCCATCGTTGTGCACTTTTACGCCCGGATCATTTCAGGATCTCGGGAGCTCCTCCAGATCACGTCCTCCTACATGGCCCTCGTAGCCACGCCCCCCAGTTCTAGCAACACTTGTTCCACTATGCTCACATATATTTATAATGCTAGATAGCTCATTTCTTGCCATTGATAGCCTAGAATCTAGGTCCTCTGTTAACTTCTCAATATCTACTGCTGGGTTGCTTACCTGTCCACGCTGTCTGGGGCACTCATATGGCGGTGGTGCAGTTGGTTGTGGGTGGGCATGGGGGCTGCGGTGGGCACACATGTGGGATCACTATATCCTTCTGCTGCCACTGGTTTGTTTAGGAGGGGGTACAATCGTGTTACCTCTATTGATCCCTCTTTTCCTGTATTCTCCCTTTAATTTTCATGTACTGCTAGGGGAGTGTCAACGGTGGAGGGCAGGTTCAGTACTGATTCTTTCTTTTTTAGTGTGGGCACTTCTTTGAATAGCCTCAGAAATCTAATATTTCTCTTCTATTTTGAAACTGCTTCCCCTTATATTTCATGAATATACATATGTCTATCATGTCCAGGACACTTTTATCGAATGATCCACCTTCTGGCCATACCTGGGGTAATCCTTCTCCTTTTAATTCTGTTACCCACTGATCGTGGTACTTTTTTATACGTTCTGCATAACCAGGTAGATTTTTACAAATGTGGGCCAGGGGTGTCTCCGCCCCCATATTATACTCTCAGTGTTTATCTTTCTGTACTATTTTGTGTCTAACACTGTGGATTATAGGTGTGTGTGTGTGTGTGTGTGACCCTTATGTTAAACAATTCATAAACATATACAAAAGCACTTGCTCACAGTATTACTACCTTCAGATTTTACTGGGTCACACTTACAATGACCATACCACAGAACTGTGCAATGCCATCAATTCAACATTATCTTTTTACAACTCACTGAAACATTGTCAACTTAGCATGTGCAGCATGGGACAGACGTTTAACATACTTTGAACATACAACACATAACATTTACCCCTCCCCTTTTTCCTTGCCCTGTACTCCTTTTCCCTGATAAGGTCCCCTTACCCTAGATCATCACTTGCCCCTGAACCTTTTAAACGTTTTTATCTTTTGTTCACCAATGAGGTAGAAGAAAGAAAAATAGCAGTTTCTAACATATACACTGTGTGTCCAAATTCTCAGACACCTTTATTTTATTCTACACTTTTCACTTATTCCCAGCACTAGTTAAGATAGGACTATGCAGCACTGCCTTCTACCGGCTTTGGCCGAGCTAGGTTCACGTCCTTTTCTTCTCTTATTTCACCTTTTTTGTCCTAATGGCCATATGCAGAGAAAGTAAAGTAAATAGAAGTAGCATTAATAGTTGAAAGTACACCTTAAATGACCTTGTGTAATCTGGCTCCCTTCCCCTTCTCCTTTTATAATCACTCGCACTTAATACTCACGTGCCCATCTTGATTCGAGATTATCCGGACTGGGTCCGTCCAGGCAGTGCTGCCTCACACTCAATGGCTGCGCCTCGGCTCCGGCGAGCGATACTAAAGGGTTTTTTTTGGAGCGGGACCCGGTACCCTTTCTCTATTCCGTGTGCATGTCTAAGTGTACCAGTTGCCGTAGGTCGGCAGCTCTCTTGAGCAGGCGCACCGTGCGTCTCCACTGCCGCCCAGAATTTCTCGCGCCAGAGGGGACGATGAAAAGAGAAAAAATTAAAAATGGAATCACGCTTTCGGGGTCACCACTGAAAGCAAGCGTCCCCAAAATGCATTACCCTCCCCACAAAGAGAGGCAGTAAAGGACACACCCCAGGAGGGAATGAGACCAAGACCAAGTGCGGGTGAAAGTAAATCTAGTCAAACAGGGCATGCAAAGGACTCTGCAAGCTCAGAGAGCGCTCTGTCTGACAATAGCAAAGACAGTCTTATTTATTACAAAACCATGTCATGAGTCCTACACACTATAGGGGGCACATAGTCTTGGGGATTGGGTGGTGTCAACTAACTATAGGCGCAGCAGTGATGAGCAGCTCCAGGATTGGTGGACATCAGCGTGGTGCCAACGTGGGGCGCATGGGTCAGCTGGGCTCGTCGGGGTGGGGCTGCCAGGCTAGGCGCGGTCAGTGTCGTTTATAGATGGTTGCCCTAACATTCTGCCCTTGTGGCCACACACACAAACGCTCATCCGTTTGACGATTCCAGTTGTCCTGCAAATCCTGCAATATGTTACTCTAAGGGGTAATATGATACTGGAGAAACACATGCAATGTGAAGCTTTACCAATACATCAGGGCACTGTTACTTCTGGCCTGTTGACCGGGTGTCATAAACTTGGGTGTCTGGTCTAAGGGCAGGAGGTGAACTGCCCTGTCATTCTGTTCTTGTTAGATGTAGCGAAGAATTACTTTATGATATGTTAGTACAGGTTTGCGTATCTGCTCTCCAAGGCCCATTAACTTGGGGTGGGCCAGAGTACTACTGGATCAATGAAGGTGCACCTTTGGCCCCTTGAGGCGGTGGGGTTTAGGACCAGGTTGTAAATACTTAATTTGGCTGACCATGGCGGCCTCGCATATGGGGTAGGTGAATACTTGAAGCGGGTCCAACGGAATGAGGGGAGGTGAGGCTGTGCTGCCCGCACACCAGCTAGTCCTGGCGGACCTTGGCAGGAGGAGGGGGAGATGGCCTTGTGTGTGTTTGTGAGCAATTCTCTGTCCCTGGGCTGCACACTATGCAGAATGAGGAGACGGTTAATAAAGTTAGTGGTTACACATTTCTAATGTCTATACATTCATGTACTATTTCATATACGACTATGGAAGTTTGGCAGTGTTTCATACATCACTGAATATTTTAAGACCACATTTTAGCAATCACACACGGTAGCTGTTGGATAACACATGAGGTAGCATTAGGTTTGGTGGTGTACTCAGGAGCATAAAAGCAATACGTTCAAAGGTGGTAGTACATTTACATTCGTGGTCATGCATTTGAACGTGCCCCACTGCACGACACACACATATTCTCAATAATGCTTTTTCCGCCTTCCTTTGTATTTAGCAGCATTTGTTCGTTAGCACTAGGTGGGCTGTATCAAGCCCTTTCATTGAGTCTTCTAGGCACATGGTATCTTACACGGGCTAAGGTCATTCTTACTTTACCAATACTATGAACTTTCATACCTTCCCCAAAACGGGTGTTTTATATTTAACATAGCAACCCTATGGATCGTTAGACTTTGGTGTGTGGTTGACACTTCATTTGGGGAACATCGACAGGGGTTCACATGAGGGGGGTATTGACACCATATATTTCACATGTTAGGGGTTAGATGCGGGATCGAGGCATGTTCTATTAGGATGTTTTTTTGTTATTTTCCAGACTTGAACCGTGAGTCAGGTCACTTCGGGGACAGTGATGTACTGCAGAAGGTAAATTATACAGTGTTTGTTCTGATATTTGTTCGTGTCTGGTTGCTCATGAGAACGGTCCTTCAGCGGATCTACCATGGAGTGGAGGCACCGGGGGAGGGCATGGCTCCCTGTGCACAGTGAGTGGGGGCCAAGCTGATGAGCCACAAACCTCACATGGGAGGGGTGTGTTGGGGGGAGGGGGTCTTATAGACCTATCCTCCCATACAACAGATACAGTGAACCGGAGGATCGGACCCTGCTTGTGTTTTAAGGAGCGCACCTTTTATTCATTGCTTTGCTCCGCTGCTGGTTTCTTCCCTGGGCAGTGCAGGACCCTCCAGTCTTCCTCCTTCTTGTCAGTCCAACAGTCGCTTCAGGAACCGTGAGCCTGCAGGACCTGCCAGGAACGTATGCCTCAGCTACAGCATTCTTCTGCTCTAAAGTAGCTGTGATAACCCGTTTGTTCTTTCCGTCCGACCTCAGTGAAAGTGTTTGAAATCTTTCGCCAATCCGAGGGATTGTCCTTCTCTACTCTTTTCAATAACTTTTCTTGGGACCAACTTCTTTTCGAAATCTTGGCAAAGGGCCTCATTACGACCCAGGCGGTAAGTTACCGCCTGGGCCGTGACTTTACCACCATGGCGTAAACTACGTTTATGCCATGGTGGTTGGCGGACTTACCGCCCCATTCCGACCTTGGCGGGGCGGTAAGTCCCCAATCCCCATTTACCCTTCCCCATTCCCATTTTTGCCCCATAGGGCATAATGGGAGTGGGGAAGGCGTTAATTACGCCACCGTAAATTACGGTGGCGTAATTAACTCCATGATCCCTTAGCGCCATGGATTTTAACACCTGCTAAAAGCAGGTGTTAAATCCGCCATGGCGCTAAGGGACCTCGTACTCAGGCGGTAAGGGTCGGCGCTGTTTACGCTGCCGTAAACCCCTTACCGCCTGGGTCGTAATGAGGCCCAAAGACTTAACTGCAAACTACTCTGAACTGTGTGATCCTCTGCAAAGACCCTGAAGCATTAACTTTGGCCCAGGACTCCTGATTTGATTTCCTCACCGTAGTGGCATTTTCTAGATTGCCCTGCTTACTTACTTGTTGGTGCTGCTTAATTTTGTATAACCTTGTCTTTCCCTCCCTTTTAAATTGCGGGGGTCCATTTTGCTCAAACTTCATTTCGAGCTTATCTTGTCCAAAATTTATTGAGTGTGGTGTCATGTATTAAGATTGTGATTATCTGCTGCTTTACTTTAGTTCATTGTTTTACAACTGATGCTTAAATAAATGCATATTCTTTTACTCAGAAACCTTGAGTCAGTGTTTGTTTGAACCATAGTAATTGTTGTCCTTTGTGTAACTATTGATACTGCTCACTTTACTCTTGAGATACGTCTGTCTGCTCAGCCATCGCTACCACTTTACTGTGTAGTACAGGCTTGTACCAAAGGTGAATTTGTACTGTCACGTGTAGTCTTAATTGTGTGTGGTATTCCCAAAGGCTACTGCATATGGGTCTGCCTTGTTCTAACACTTCAGGCTCTTTTTCACTGACAGGTGGTTGCGAGTGGTGGGGCTCCCCCGGCAAGCCTATTAGCGGACCCACCGGCATAAGGTTGGACTCCAAATACAGGCAGTTATTACCTGGGTCCAACGCCAGCGCAAGTTCCGTGATTTTGGTGGAATCCTTGCCGACAGCAAGTGGTAAACTGGTGTTTATCTTGCCCTTTGAAGTTGTAGATGAGGTTAGCCTAGGGTTAATACCCCTAGTTGGGGCTGGGAAGTTGAAAGGAACAATATCATTTTGCCTCAATAAATTGTCCTTGTCAGAACACTGCGTATCTTTAGGGGCCCAGCCCCAGGCCTCCACACCTTGCAATATGTCAGCGTCCGAGACGTCACCCACATTGACGCCAGACACTGAAGGGGGCTGTTTTTATGTGAACATCGATGAAACTGTTAGGCACGATGTTGGGCCCCGCCTATGTAGTCTATGGTAGGTGCTGGCTTGTGGTTCTGCTTGCAGACGTTTTGGTTGTAGGTCTCAGATGGCCCTGCCCAGTCTCTCTGGGTCTGTTAGGAAGGTTTACCCCAGAATTAATCAGTGGTCTAATCATAAGGTCCTTAGTTGAAACCACTGGGGTAACAAGGTTGCTGCCAGAGGGCAGAAGTAGACCTGCCTCTTGGTCTTCTGCCACAGTCCTCAACAATACCGGGATGATGTGAAAGTTAGAGTCAGGCGCTGCTTGTACCAACACCTGAGTGGGGCTCAGCGGCATTAAATCCACCATAGATGATTGGGGGCACAGGATACTCTCTCTAATGCCATTTGATGGCTTATGAATTTGTGCCTCTATCCGATGAGGCGTTCCAATAACCAGAGTTGACACCGCCCTCTACTTCCAAAGGATGTCCAGCTGTGTGGGGCAGTGCTTCCTCAGGGGGGCACACTTCTTGCAGAGGGGCAGTTGGACCAGGCGTACCCATATCCTGGGCAATAGGTGGACAAGACCATGAAATATCCACCAGAGCAGGACTGGGTGCGGACGCATGTTGGGCATTAAACAAGTCCAGTTCAAGGCACGGCATAGGAGGGCATCCAAGAGGGTGTCCCTCGAGGTTTGCAGGTGGGGGTGGGACCAAGTTCTTTTATGGCCCAAGGTTGCCGAGCACCCCAAAGTCTGCAGAAAGTGAGAGACGAGGATGGGAGTATTTGAGATATAAGACAGAGGATTACTCACCACCTAATTGTTACACTCACCTTCCACTGTATCCACGGATGACCTGGCCGATGGTTTTTGCACTTGTAACAAACTCCTTTGGTCGCTCATAGTCCGATGTTTATAGCGCCTGAGAAGCATGGCCTCATCTAATGGGAACCAGTAACCGTACACCAGACACCCTGCAACACTCTGACACGCTTCGCTATACCCAGTGTTTTTGAGGGCAGCGAGTGTGTGCGGAGGCGGAGTTCCAAAGAGCAGGCAGTGAAGGCAGACTCAGCGAGTCTGCTTACAGTGAGGCAAAGTCTGTGAAGGTTAACAGTCTAAAGCAGACTCAACGCTTCTCAGCAGCATAGTAAATATCAATCAACAGATCAAATGAAACAAAGAAGCAGGGTCTTTAGCCACACCAGACACTCTGCAACATTCCCTTTCAATATTATTTTCATCAGTCAAACAGTACAGAATAATCCATTTAAGACATGTTTGCATTTTTACATCAGACTTGAAATTAATAGTTAAAAGACTATTAGGCATATTACCTAATAAATATTTCATTTCAATGTTTAATATATGTGCAAGGAAGGTCAGATAAAATTAACATTATTTGTAAGGGTCTACAGGTTTAATCTTTTCCAACTTCCAGTTCGTGAGCATCCTCCTTATTACTCAGTAAAAACATCAATTAGTTGATCAAGGCCAAAATTAAACAGACCGAGTGGGCACTAAAAATAATTGCCCACATTATATCAGCAGTCAGAGATGTGTAATCCATAAATGTCTGTAGAAAAACTGTCTTCTTTGTATTACTAAATTACAAAAAAAACAATAAATATGTTTTATAGTCTCTACTTCCATTTACCACAGAATCTGTGAAAACAGAAATAAAATATCGAGGCTGAGTACCCCAAAAGGAAATACACCGAACACGGGTAAAAAGGAACATACAAAATACTTTATTTTATACTGAATCCAGTTACAAAAACAGATCAAAATCAGCTATCAGCCCTCAGTACAACACAACGAACTCCGGCGTGGTTCAGTGTGTTCAGTGAGATACGTTGTACATTAGAGTGCATTCGCTTTTTATACATTTGTTGGGCGCGATGTCCAGCCCCACTTCGGGTTAATATTCCTTTTAATGCATCAACGATCTAGGGTTCGTGCCAAGTCTCAAACAACCGCATATAACTGGTTTGCCTTTAATACATGTATCAACAAGCCTATGCAATAACTGTGTATTCTAAGGTTTTCCATGCAGGCCTTCTTAAACATTATTACAATGTAGTTAAACAGATGTTCTTCGGTCAGTATTTGAATACATTGTCTCAACATATGCTCGTGGATTAGTTTCATTGCACGAGTAATCCTTCTACACATAGGTCAACGAAGGACAAGGTCTCAGTTCACGACCTCAACTAGTGGCCTGCAGGCAAATTACACATTAGCTATGTACAGAGGTCAAGACGGCCATGTTGTATTCTGGAATGACATTGACCACCATTTTAGCTCACAGGGTGACTTTTACACAATGAATCCTAAAATGGCGGTTTGACCTAAAATGGCGGCTTACATGGATTTAAGGTCAGGACCTTGCAACACGGATTTCTTTCGCAAGCGACTTTCGAGCAGCTTGGCGTAGGCCAATATTAATATATTTATTACAATAGGGGGCACGATATACTTTCTCTTTCGACAAACCCTACTTTTGGCCTATGCCAAGTGCTAAAAACTACTTGGGATCGCCTTGCAAATAACTCCATGCATCATCGTCCATGCACTCTGAATCACTATCGTAAATATCTATTGCCATTAGGTCATTTGCTAAAATATCCTTCAATACATATTCTTTGGAAGTCTTATCTCAGGCATACACTTTATGTCCTATCGAACCTATCGCTTGTGTGCAACATCCCCCTAGCATCGAACACATACCAGGTAGACACTGAATACAGCAACAAAGAAACAACAGGATTCCTAAATAACAGGTTGCCTGCCAATCCCTGGGCATCCATGGGAATGCTACATCACCACAGAAAAAGTAGACAGGTTCGCCTACATACAAAGGTCTGTTCTCCCCAGTCAAATTTGCAATGTTGGCACAACCTAGAAAATTTCCCATTGACTGAGTTCCATTCCTCTGTATGCAAAAAGAAACTGAATCGGGGCTATGGTTAACAGTGTAAGAAGGAGGCATGGCATCCTTATTGCCTATCGGAGCTATTTTAAAGGAAAGCAAAGATTGGAAAGAACGAGACAGTTTATCAGAAGGCCTAATAGAAGCAACTGTCGGTTTACTCCTATTTGCAAAAAGCGAGCATCCCAGGGGAGTCAAAACACGTTTCTCAAAACTTTTCAAATTGGTGCCATCCAAGTTCCCTGAGATGCTATCATTCCATCGGCCAAAAAACAGTGCTCTAAGAGAAGCATAGCAGGCAGTTGTCAATGGTAAAGTATGAATATACCAACCTAGCCCCTTATACCCGTGTTGCGGTAAATGTGAGCAGACCCAACAGTTAGATTTATTAAAAATGGCATGTGTAGCATTCATGATAAGCAGTAAAGTGTTATTGTGGTACCTTTGTCTGTGCTGGGAATCCGGAGGGGATAAAGTATGCAAATGTACAAAGGGAGTAGGAACCATGGGTGCACTTTCAGTAGGCAACAAAAGTTCTAAAGAGTGAGTTTCCTCGAAGTACCACAATCCTAAAACAGCGACTATTAAAAAAACAAATTTCATTATAAGAATACAGCAATACGTTTTCGGGGCCCAGGCATTTTGTCCCTTGTCCCGGTTGGTCACCCCCTTATTTTCAAGTCCCATACGAGCGGTAGCGGGCATCGCAGTCTTCAAACGGACACTCCAAAGTTTGTTGCTGACGACCTCCCGGTCGAGCGACTTCTTAGTCCTTCCACTACCCCAGCCAACAGAATCCCCTTTTCAAATTGGTGCCATCCAATTTGAGCAAAAAGCAAGCCCTCGATGACTGTTTTCCTTCTCCGAATGCACAGCCGTACCATGCCGTAAGTCTATCAGATGCACAGCAAAACCGTGCCGTAAGTCTATCTTCGTGGTCGTAGGTTTTATCATACTTGTCCTAGTGCTGATTGATCCGGAAACAATATGTCGTCACTTCCTGCTGGAAGCAACCTGTCGGAGGCAAGTGAAGGGGCTGAAATCGAAACAGCCGTTTCCGGGTGTAAAATTTGTGGAGAGTGCAGAGACAAAATGGCAGCTTCCCCAAGCCTCCCGGGCTCAGAGATATTCTCTGCCACACTCTCAGTGCTGCTTACTGCTTTGGGATCATTGGTTGCAGTGTCAGCGAGGGGTTCTGTTTCTTCTGTAGCGTGTGGTACAGGGTGAGGAAGTTTCTTGATGTGGGACGTGTGGATCCAGTTCTTTCGTCCAGCGACCCGCACCGCTTTCTGGGTGACCAACAGGACTTGGAAAGGGCCACATCAGCGAGGTGCGAGGCAGGAGGTGCGCTCAAATGATTTGAAGAGCACCCAACTCCCAGCCCGTATGCCATGGCCCGGGCCCTCGTATCGTACAGGTAAAGCTTCTCGTACCTGGTGATAAATCAAATTCAGGTTTTTAGTCAATTGGCTACAATAATCTGAAAGAAGTACATTTTCAACATTCTTTAAAGTTCGACATTTTGGAAGGTTCCAGATATTGACAGGTCTCCCCATTACCACCTCAAATGGAGAGAGTCCAGTCTTAGTTTGAGGGGTTGTATCCATGGCTCGTAACACTATCGGTAAGGCGTCCGGCTATTTTAGTTTGGTGCCGGCAGCTTGAATATCCCATACAGACCCAACACCCTCATCTAGTGCATAAGCATCTACAGATTCCCTTCAAACATACATCTCCATGAAGAGATCAGTGGCAGTTTGTCTAGCTATCTGATCAGCGAAAGCATTCCCTTTTCCAATATCATCTACAATCTTTCGATGTGCTGCACATTTCATAACTGCTAACTGAGTGGGGAGCGCAAGCTCAAGCGCTGAGATTAGTTGTACTAATAGGGAGCCATGTTGAATTTTGGTCCCATGCAAAGTTAGGCACCCTCTCTCTGACCAAAGTCTCCCAAAGTTGTGAACCACCCCAAAGGCATACTGACTATCAATATATATATTTACTGCAAGCCCTTCAGAAAGTTCACAAGCTCGGGTCAATGCTATAATCTCAGCGGCCTGCGCAGAATTATGCGTGATTCTCTTAGTTTCCACAACCGTGCTCAATGTAGTGATCGCATAAGCGGCCTTGGATGGACCATCCGGAAGTTTAAAGCAGGAGCCGTCACAAAACAGGTCTCCTTGCGGATTATCCAAGGGAGTATCTTTCAAATCAATTCTACTCTGTGTCTCTTTTTCGGTCGTATACAAACAATCATGTGGTACTTCATCGCCGCAAGTAGCATCTTGCAGAAAAGGTAGGAGTTCAGCCGGATTAAGGACACAACACCTCTTAATTTGAATGTGAGGAGCAAACAAGATCAATTCATACCTTGTCAACTGTGCAGAAGTGAGGTGTTGCGTTTGTGTTCGGTTCAGTAGAACATCTACAGAGTGAGGCACCATCAGGGTTAGATCATGGCCTAGGACCATTCCCTCACTCTGTTTTACAGATGCGGCAGCAGCAGCGACAGCGCGCAAACATCTTGGCAAAGCGCATGCTACAGGATCAAGGGCAGAAGAAAGTAACCGCACGGCCTATTCTTCCCTCCATGTTCCTGCATTAATACAGCCAAAGCACATCCATCACAGTCATGCACAAACAACACAAAGGCCTTTTCATAGTTTGGTGTGCCGAAAACTGGTGCAGAGCATAATGCAGTCTTAAGCAAGTCAAACGAGTGCTGGTGTACCGCGTTCCACGGCAATGGCGAAGAAATGCCCTTCTTCATCAAAGCCAACATCGGTTTGATCACTAGGGAAACATTTGGGATCCGCAACCTACAGTAAGAAGCCATACCTATCAAGGCCCTAACTTCCTTCTGTGTATTTGGGACAGACATGCCAGAAATGTGTTTTATTCTTTCAGGTGTCAATCTTCTTCCCTCCTTTGACAGGAGATAGCCTAAATAGGTGACCTCCTGACAACAATATTGACATTTTTTAAGCGAAGCTTTGTGACCATGTTTAGCTAGATGAATAAGTAGTAACACAGTGCCCTCCTTACAGGCACTCTCAGAGTCAGCGGCTAGAAGCAAATCGTCAACATACTGAAGCAAATTAAAGGTAGAGGGCAATTCAAGGGTGTTAAGTTATTCTTTCAAAGCCCTGCTATAAATACTAGGACTCTCTGTGTACCCTTGAGGTGCACGAGTAAATGTAAACGAGCATCCCCCTAAAGTGAACGCGAACAAATATCTACTATCCTTGTGTATAGGAATAATAAAGAATGCATTCTTTAAGTCCACAACATTAAAGTAAGTAGCTGTAGCTGGAATCATGGTTAGGATTGTCGGTACATCAGGCACAATTGGAAATTGTGGTGCCACAACGTTATTAATGGCACGTAAATCAATTATGAAACGGAATGGAATTACATTATCGCCTTTCTTGTACACGGGTAAAATCGGACTGTTACACAAACTTCCTGAAATTTCTTCAATCACCCCGCGATGCACAAAATCGGAAACAATACATTTCAAAGCTCGCTCGCCCTCAACCGAAATCTTATACTGGGTAATGCGTGGCAGCTCAATTCCATGTTTCAGAACTATTTTGACAGGCTCAATCTGTAAAACACTGACATCATTGTTGTCGACAGCCCACAAGCTCTCTGGTACATCAATGAATTCTAGGGGCAAAGGTCTAGTCAAGAATTGCGAGGCAGAAAATTGCTGGGATGAAATCGTCAAGCGCACGCCATCAGAAGAACAATAAATCACTGAATTTAATTCTTTTAACAGATTCAACCCCAGGAAGTTCTCTCCGCAATCTGAAGTCAACAGAAATGGACACTGGTCCATAAACGGACCCAAAGAAATAGGTACCGGCATAGAAACCGGACAAACAACTGTTGTACTAGAAAACCCTACAGAAACATTGGTTTGTCCTGGCAGTGGAATGTTTGGAACCCGCGAATGATCAATGGAACACTTCTGTGCTCCAGTGTCTATCTAAATCTGATGTTTTCTATTTTCCACCACCATTTCAATGTAGGGACCTTTCTGATTGACGGGAATAGGTGTAGGTTCCAAACCGTGCTTCGGGCAATCCTAACGAAACAGAATATCATCATAAGGAAGCTCTTCAGATAAATATGCAGCGGAAGGATGATCAAATATGTTCCTGGTGTCCACACTCAAAGTCTGATTGTCCTGCGAAAAAGGTTGCTGAGGGTCTTGTGTAAACTGACCTCTACCAGGGCCACCTACACCCGGGCAACCTCAGGATCGCCTACCCATACTACCAAATGTATTATTCGACCTTTGTTGAAGGACGGGGCATTGTGCTCGCCAATGACCCTCTCGACGACAATAAGCACACTGGTTAATGTTCACAGGACCCAAGGGCACATTCCCCTGTGGGACATACTGACCTCTAACCTGAAAACTACCCCCTCTGGGGCCCCTAACAATTTGCTGCTATAGCACTTCAGTTTTTAAATCGCCTTTCTGTTTTTCAATCCTATCTTTTTCATTATTGACACGATTCTCATAGTACTGAGCCATGTGCAGTACTTCTGATTGTGATTTTGCCTGCCAAGCGCTCTCAGAAGACATAATTTGTGACTGGATGTCAGGCAGCAATCCACGTACAAATGTGTCCACAAATAATCTTTTCCCAGACTCTGTGCCTAAGTCTTGTCCACTGAAATCCGAGAATACCTGTTCGAACTGATTAAAGAACTCGGTAGCACCTTCAGACTTTCCTTGGACACAGGCCGTAAGCTTGTCCCAAATAATTCTCTTTTGGGGAATTATGGTTTTTAATTTAGCAATGATTTTATCAGGCAGAGTTAATATCACCTGAGGTGGTCTTTGGCCAGCTGGCCTTTCCCCATCGATTCTAGTTATATTCACCCATGTATCTCCCAACCCGGGTACCTCGTCAATAGTTCTAACCTGTTTCCATAAATCTACGGGCAGGAGTACAGGAAACAACAAATCAATGTCACCTAAGGTGAACACTGAGGACTGCAAAACGGATTCTATCTCTTTATATAACCCTGTCGGATTTTTCCTAATATCAGGAATAGATTGCCTAATAGTATTCACTTCCTGTTTTGAGAACGGGACGTGAACGAACTGCGATACATAATGTGCGGGAATGTTCACAGCGACTATACCCTGCGCAGCATCGGCCGCAACCTCAACCTTCGATACAAATGTCGGAGGAACCTCTCTCATAGGCAACTGAGAAATAGGTGACTCCGCTTACTATGTAACAGAGCCAAGTCGAGCCCTAAAGCAGTCGAAGAAGTGTCAAGTGGAAAAGCTCTCTTGTAAATACTCAATAACTCTGTGGGACAACTAATCTTTCTTTTTACACATTCATCCTGCAGGTACTCTACCATTACCTGTATCACTTTCCTGTGCATTTCTAGCGTATATTGACTATATGTGTCATATACTTCAACTGGAGTTATCGATATGTCTGAAATCCATCTAATCGCGTCTGTTTTACAAATTTGCATGTCCTCCGATATCGGTTTATGACACGGAAGGAACCGTTTCTGTACATACATAATTTCCTCTCCATCATCCTCATTCTGTAACTTTTCTAACTCCTTTCTATACCCAAATAACCTCTCGACATGCTCATTTGCCTTCTCTGCAGTGTCTCTAGAAAGCGCTAGAGTATTTAGATCCCTTAACCCTTGTGGAACATCCGCATTATTCAATCTTCCCCACATTATACATAACTGAATCCCTAAACCTTCAATAAAAACATTTTTCTCAGGAAAATTATCCATATTGCAAAGTGTGGCAAAAGCGCTAGCTTGATCATCCTTCTCCATACAATGCTTAGCCCATGCAATTAACTCACATTTCTTTTCCGGCGGTACAGTATTGCGAGTGACAACCTTTGTTCCTGTACCTCGATCGAATCCAAGCACCTCAGGACCACTTGGAAGAGAGGGAGCAGGCAAATTCGATGGAGGTACTCTAACTGGTGTGGTAAAAAGAGGGGGAGGAGCAGGTGGAGGGACAACAACCGGAGGAATAGGAACAGCAAGTTGAGCAGGAAGAGTAGGAATAACAGCAGGAAGAGGTACACCAGCGGGAAAAGGAACATACGGAGGTGGCGCAGAGGCACCAGGCCTTCGTTCATTTAATATTTTGTCAATAAACTCATCAGAAATATGAAGATCTTTAGAAGGATAGATTTTCTGAATTCCGAGTGAGAAAGCCCTATCCGTATTTTTTGTCGCCTCAGACTGTTTGTCTTGGTCATATAACAACGCTTTTTCAGCGTTCGTTTTATGACGGCATGCATGTTTCTCTCTACTTTTAAGTTGTTGCAACGCTTCTTTTTTCCAATTCTGCAAAACATCAAATGCTGCAGGTCTAGCCTTTTTCTTTAACAAGACTGACTCCAAATATTCAATACGAGGGATCTCAAAACTACAATTGATTGGCCACTGAAGTTCGGAGGCATGTCTTGTTTGTCTGTGCCAAATATCACTAAATACTATACTTCCAATGCCATGCTTACAGTACATAGTACATGCCGGTGACCCCTCCTGTGGTGCGGGACGGCTAAATTCCAAAGATTGTCTATCACTGCGGAATAATGCCCTAAAGCAGGTAGACAATTTCCCAGGCATATCTCAAATTCTTGGTGTTACTTGTTCAATAATTGTGTCTGCAGATACAATGCGCCAAAATTCAAATTGTCAGGGTTAAATTAAGGATCGGGTCACGACTCACCTGACCAAACCTAAGGAGGACCGTTCGGACTTCTAAGAATCTTACCTAACTAATCTTACCTTGTGTATGGTGATTTCGGCAAATCTGCCCGCCTCGATAAGTGGACCCTCGTCAAGATGCAGTCTCGGACCACATGCTTATCGTCCAAGGATCGGGTCGTGCAGCGCTGCTGAGGTGTCGCGTCTCATTTAGGGGGCCCCTTATGTCACACCGTCTGATCCCGGTCCGATAGCATGCGTCAACCTTCAACAATCCGGCATCAATCTTGAGGGTCCCTATTCGGGCGCCAACTGTGAAAACAGAAATAAAATATCGAGGCTGAGTACCCCAAAAGGAAATACACTGAACACGGGTTAGAAAGGAACATACAAAGTATTTTATACTGAATCCAGTTACAGAAACAGAGCAAAATCAGATAGCTATCGGCCCTCAGTACAACACAACGAACTCCAGCGTGGTTCAGTGTGTTCAGTGAGAGACCTTGTACATTAGAATGCATTCGCTTTTTATACATTTGGTGGGCGCGATGTCCAGCCCCACTTCGGGTTAATATTCCTTTTAATACATCACCGATCTAGGGTTCGTGCCAAGTCTCAAACAACCGCATATAACTGGTTTACCTTTAATACATGTATCAACAAGCCTATGCAATAACTGTGTATTCTAAGGTTTTCCATGCAGGCCTTCTTAAACATTAATACAATGTAGTTTAACAGATGTTCTTCGGTCAGTATTTGAATACATTGTCTCAACATATGCTTGTGGATTAGTTTCATTGCACGAGTAACTCTTCTACACATTGGTCAACGAAGGACAAGGTCTCAGTTCACGACCTCAACAAGTGGCCTGCAGGTAAATTACACATTAGCTATGTACAGAGGTCAAGACAGCCATGTTGTATTCCGGAATGACATCGACCACCATTTTAGCTCACAGGGTGACTTTTACACAACTAATCCTAAAATGGCGGTTTGACCTAAAATGGCGGTTTATATGGATTTAAGGTCAGGACCTTGCAACACGGATTTCTTTCGCAAGCGACTTTCGAGCAGCTTGGCGTAGGCCAATATTGATATATTTGTTACAATAGGGGGCACGATATACTTTCTCTTTCGACAAATCTACATATTCTCTGCTCAACTGGACATTTCAAGTAAACCCCCATTAATTATCTAGTCAATCATAGATTCAAACGTAGTCGTAAAAATAAGTACCTATATCTAGAATTAGAACATTTTTTTAACATACTTTGGGATTTGATTAAGTGGTTCAATAGTAAACATTCCTATTTTAAATACTTTATAATTATTGCACTCGTCCCAGGACTTTATGCAATCATTATACATCTATTTTTCCTCACCCGATCCGGATCTTGTAATAAGTGATCGAGGTACATTCCCGCCCTTCGCATCAGCTCTTGGCATTCTTTTCCCCATGATTTTAGTGAGGCATTGGACTGTGTAGTTAATATTTGCGACAGCGCAGTTAACTAGGAGGTATTGAAGAGACATTTTATAAAACATGTCCTATATAATGCTAATATACGCCATTCCTCCATCCCTCTTAGTGATGGTAGACCCATTTTAAATTGAATTATTTGGATAGGGCAACTTTTTGGCAATAGTAATATTCTCTTCCAATATAAGCCTTCTAATCTCTCCCAATCTGGTCTATGTTCCGCCAGCTTTGTCTCCGACCCATTCATTACAGTGCACACTTCCTTTTGTTTGTCAAAGGTGACCATTGGGACAATTGAGAATGCACCATATGTTTTAAGAAGAATGGTTGCTTGTGCCGTCATTGTCTCCATCTTCCGCCTCACCACCAATGTGTAGGGCTTTTCAATAAGGTTCGTATTTATATTCACCCCTAAGCATGTGTATTCTTGGACAACCTGAAGTGGTTGCTTACATATATTCCAAAGAAATACGGATTGCTTTGTGAGTTTTCTTTGGTGTAAAGGTTCATATTTGTGATTTCTATACATTAATATATATATAATCTTCTGCTGTGTAATGCTCTAGGGACTTCAGCTTTCTTTGAAGCCCTGTTGGAGTTTTATCCAGCAGGACTAAGTTGTTTACATATAGCAACCATGATATTATTACTGTCCCTAGTTTGGGTTTGAAGGATTTTATTTGTTGAGGTGGTTTCCTAGGTCCTTTATAAAAAAAAGTTCATAAGTGCTGGTGCTAACATGCAGCCTTGCTTTAGGCCTCGATACGTAAAAATTGGTGATGTTAGTAATCCTTCCTTATTTAACTCAACTTGTATGTTGTCTTACAGTATAATTGGATAACCAAGTTCAAGATGCAATTTGGACAACCTGCCTCCTTCAATTACTATTTGATTAGACTGGAATTCCGATAGTGGTGGCTCCTTAGAATCAAGGAGACTGATGAGCACCAAGGAGACAGACGAGTATTGCACTACTTTGGCTGCAACACTATAAGATGATTTTAGCAGGATGCATGGTGCACCTGCTGTCAGTGAGTCATAAATGTCGCCTACAGAGCAGGGGCCTGTGATGACTAAGGAGACCCCATTGCCTGATCTTGGGGATAGATGCAAGAGATGCTTGAAATAAATGGGCCACACATAAAACACAATTATACCAGAATTCTGATAAGCCAAAAGATGAGCTTCTTTTGGAGTTTCTACTTTTTGGAGAGGCGGGGTCCTTCAATGACTTCATTTATATGCAATACATCCCTTGCACGAAAGGTCTGTTAAAAAAGGAGCATGGGGAAAGTCATCAGTTTTGGTTGGTGGTTTGGTATTAAATGAATATTTTCCAGGCACTAATATTATGTGCCCAGGTACTCAAACCTATCTGTGTCCATCGTATTGCAAGGTAGTACTTCTGGCAATAAGATGGACGTCATTGGCAAATGCCTACCCCATGCTTGCACAAAAGCTCAAACTGTTGGATTGGCAGGGCTTTCTTTTCTGACTGCTTTCGATTTGCTTAGACATTTCCAAAAGAACCATACTAGGGTTTGGTATGGCAAGTATTCAAATGGCTGACACATGCGTTGGCTTGACTCTATTGTGGTTGCACTCACATCAAGCTGACATCTGGTATAAACAAATGGCTGGAAAGACATACGTAAAGAGTATCCATTTTCAAAAGAAGAAAAAACAATGGCGTCCTCCAACTGGACGTGCTTTTTTGGAACCGCTCTGACGGTCTTGTCCTCTGTCCTGTTACTTTTTTTAAAAAAAAAAAAACGTCTTCATCAACAATGGTGAGCTAGTTTCACCTTTCGATAGAGCATCCGGAGTAGTTACTGTGAGTAGTGTAAAATTACGCCCGGTGAAGAGTAGTGCCCATGCTCTGCGATAGAGCAGGCACGATGGTGTAGTAAGAACATCACAGAGTGTGGTGTGAACACAGCAACGACGGCTCACACTGTGATAGCCCTGCAATAATTGCAGTGTTTAGTGTAGCGGTGAGGCGTAATAACAGCCTGAAGTGACCCAGGCAAAAATTCTACAAAGATATAATCACACACGAGCCACCGACTTCACAGTGCCCCGGGCAAGATACAACTCCCCTGGGTATAGTCACACACCGCGCTACCTCCCGCTACCACGTGCTTTCCGATTTCACCCCTGGGACACTTCTCTAGACAGAAGTGGGGGCCTGCATATTCTCAACGGAAAACGCTCCCTCTTTTGCTTCAGAAACTCCAATCAAATGCTCGGTCAGCGTAAGGACATCATGGTATACAGGCAGCGTCAGTTTAAACATGCCCATCAGCGCCGGGCTCAATGATGTTCAACCATCACAGACGCTTGCGAGCCACAGCGATCCTTATCGTGTAACCGGGTGCCTTTCTACACATGAAATGAAAGCGACGAAAACAATACAAGGAACCCGTAACTAGCGCGCGATGCGGGGCAGGAGGTGCCCATACGAACAGAGAGAAGGCTGATATAAACACATGTTTCTAAAACATGAAAGCCACTCAAAATAGCCAGCAGCAGTACACAGAATATGCCAGCAATGTGGCCCAGTGACTATCAGCGAGCACGAAGAGAGACCATGCACCGAGGGCCCTGGTCGCAGAAGGCAAGAAACAACCCGAAATTCAAAATCAGGCGACAATCAATCCTGCTCACATCAAAGTGCCCAAGAGAGTAAGAAGTCAGGCCCGGGCTCCTGCGCAAACGCGTAATGAAATATGTATCCCGCCCGTCAAGACAGCAGAGGACGGAACAAAGGCAGGCTGGACCCCAGGTGGCACACGGGAGCCCTGTGTAGAGAGAGTAGGCACGCGAGACTCATCTTGAACACGCACCTTACTGCCACCTGTCAGGCGCTCCAGTCCCTGGTGCACTCGCAGGGCTTCCTCGCACACGGGCAGGTCGGCTTCCACTGGCACGCTGCAGGGCTCACGGTCGTGTCTGATTCCTAGAGCTCAGCAAACTACACACGGGCATGTCTGATAACACGGGCGCGAGCCATGTCGGCTTCCACCGGCGCGTCGAAGGTTTTTAGAAAGAAATCTGACATAGTGCTTACATGCTTTGCTATAAAACATCCAGGCGCCTGGTGCCCAACTCCCACTTGAACCACTTGTGTGTTCGGAAGCAAACCGCATAATCACTCCTGGCCAAATCTTCCTTGTACAAGGGGCTGGAAACTAGACATGGAAAATGTTAGGCAGAAGGTTCGGACTCGGGCATACAATTGTCCGGTGAACCAATGAAAAAGTGGCCCACCGTTCAAATGGGAATCCATTCCGTTTGTGACAGTGTTTGAATAGTATCCAATGGGGAGTTTTGGATAAAATGTGATGCAAATTGTCCATTTAAAAAATATGTATTCAGTAACATTGGTACTAGACGCATAGAAGAAAATGGTCCCACTTTGAACATTTTGGACCTGATTAATTGAATATACGCCCAGTTCAACGTGAATTTGCTCTTCTGAAAAGTGACTTTGCACTGCTGACACACACTGATTCATGCAAAGTGCATTTTTGCCGTGCAAAGTCAGAACGTAGTCATGTTGAACTGCAAATACGACTATGCGCTGACTTTTCCCGGACTTTGCACTTCACAAATACAATGTGCATGGTTCCATGAATCAGGGTTTGGGTGGACAGTGCAAAGTCCCCTTTCAGCAGTGTGTTTCTCTCCCTGAGAGGCTGCCTAGCCCGTGGCTGCCTCCGAGCTCTTCAGGGAGGAGCTGTCCAACTGACGCCGTCCGCGTCGAGTGTCCTGCTGGAAGTAGGGGAAGGAACCCCTCTCTCGCCGTTTCCACATCATAAGTCTGCGTGCCTGCCGGCGCTCCCCAGCCGGGGTCGAGCGCTGTGCCCCTGCCACCATGACTGTTCGGGCACGGCCAACGGACGCCGGCGAGAGAGACCAGCGTGGCTGATCTGCGCTCCCCATCCGGGTCGAGCGCGGTGCCCCTGCCCACCGCAGCGCTAAGGACAACTGTGACAGGTGAGCGACTCTTCCCCCTGCCGCCTCAGCGCTTGAGGCGATTGCTTCGGCCCCATCGTGCAGCTCGGCGCCGCGCAGTTCAGGGACAGCGGGCAAAGGGAGGACCGCTAGCGGGAAGGCAACATACCAGGAGCAGGAGCCAGCGCTCCAGAGGCCTCGTTCCCCAGGCCGTAGTTCAGCCTAACATTGCGCAGAGATCCGTAGTACCAGCCGGCGCTTGGGGGGGGAGGCGGGAGCGTCCCCGCCCACCATCGGACTGCATTCAGCAACGAGGAGAACAGCATAGGGGCGTTCTCCTACACGATCGCGAGGGAGTTAACCCTGCGCGCACCGAGAGAAACCTGTGGCTTCCTCCTGTTCAGGGCCGTGCAACGGCAGTGGGAGGTGTGTTGAAGGGGTGTTCCCCTTCATCTAAGGAGCAGCATTAACCCTGTGCCTGCCGTGTTAGGAACCCTGGCAGCGGTAGTAGGAGGCAAGCCAAAGGGGTGTGCCCTTCACCCAAAGAGGAGCATTAACCCTGTGCCTGCCGCGTGTGCTACTCGACAGGTCCTTCAGCTGTCTATTCTCCAGAGGACCTGGAGTTTTTGATTTGTGATTAGGGAAGTTGAACCGTGCCTTGTCCAACAAACTTGCAAGCCAGTTGCTTTTGTTCCAACATGCAGCACAACAATGCACGTCCGCCCCCAGCCTTTCTGGCCAGTCCTGGCGCACAGGCAATTTTATGGGACTTATGGATTGACACGTTTAAGGTTTACCTAAGGGTGGCAGGGGGCGCCAAATTCACAGATGATGAAAAAGAGGCCGCCCTACTCAATTGTTTGGGCACCGAAGGGCTCAGGCTGTTCAGGTACCTTCCTGGCCCCAATGTACATGCTGCACCTGTTGCCCCCGCGGAAGGAGCTGAAGGGGGTGATGCCCTACCAGGAGTAGTACTGGCCTATGAGACAGCCCTAGGCAAGTTGGAAGCAAGGTTTGGCAAGAGACCCAACATGGTACTTATATAATTTCTTCTCGAGGGCTCAAGGTTCCAGTGAAGGCATAGATGCTTATGTGACTGCTCTGCGTACTTTGATAGCAACTTGTAAATTCACAGGCACCATCGACGAATACATTTGTGATCAAGTCATGATGTGGACGTGTGATGTGCGTGTCAGGGAGAGACTATGGAGAGAGAAAGATCCACCTCTGGATAAGGTCATTGAGATAGCCCGTGCCATTGAAGAATCCAGGAAAAGTGTGAGAGTGATGGCGGACAAGGGAGAAACTGTGCATGCAGTCATCCCCCGCAGGTCTACGGAAGCCAAAGGGAAAAACAGAGAAACCAGAGCGGGGTCTTCCTCGAAGGACTTGTGCAAGAATTGTTGGGTGGCGTGGCCATGCTGCAGGTGTAAAGGGTTGTCCTGCTGCTAATGTAGACTGCAGGAAATGCAAGACTAAGGGACATTATGCCCCCATGTGTAGGAGTGTTGTCTCCATTAAGGACTCTGTGAACATGATGGACATTCAGGATGATGATGATGATGTGATGACAGTGGGCTACATGGGTTGTTCTGGAGGGGGTGAGAGGAGAGTGCTGGAGGGTTCTATGCTGAGTGTGGGAGTTGCAAGAAAAGAGCTTGGGCAACCCTTGTGGTCAATGGTGTCCCGTTCGAGATGATGGTGGACACGGGGTCCCCAAACACTATGATATCCCCTGAGCTATATGAATCCAAGTTCCACAAAAGGGTTTTTGATTTGTCCTCTCCTGACATAAACCCATAAGCCTATGGACGGCTGCCCATTAAAGTTCTAGGATTTTAGTGGGCTGATATAGAGTTTCAAGGTAGAATGGCTAGGGGTAAGCTGTGTGTAGCCCACAAGGGGGACCCTGTTGTGGGGTGCGAAGAACAAGCTGCCCTGGAGCTACTTATCAGACCGGGAAAACCTGTCCCGGTGATGAGCGTGACTGAAGGGAACAACTGTAATGTGTGGTCTGGGGGCATCACAGCAGAATTCCTAGAGAGTGAGTTTCCCTCCGTTTTCACTTCTGAGTTGGGAAAATTGAAGGGTTTTGCACATAGAATAGTTCTCAAGAGAGGTTCAGTACCTGTTGTTCACAAGGTCAGAAGGGTCCCCATCATGGCTCGTGATGCGTTAAAGGAAGAACTGCACAAACTCAAGGAATCTGGGGTCATAGAAGAAGTGGAGTGTTCAGAATGGTTGGCCCCGGTGATCTTGACACGGAAGGGTGATGGAGGATTCAAAATGTGTGTAGACCTCAGAGATCTCAATTCATGCATTTGGGTTGACAGACACCCCCTACCCAATATCAATGAGATGCTTTCATTGGTGTCTGGGGCTTCATGTTTTTCAACCTTTGACCTCTCGTCTGCATATCATCAGATAGACCTGCACAGAGAATCTCGCCCACTCACTTCTTTTGTAACCCCTTTTGGTGCATTCCATTTTTGTAGAATGCCCTTCGGTTTGGCCTCCGCTGCTGCTGTTTTTCAGAGGATTATGCATAAACTCTTTGGGGCCATTAAGGGTGTGGAATGTTTCCAGGATGACATCCTTGTGTGGGGTAGATCGCAGGCAGAGCATGATTGCAGGGTTCTGAAGGTGATGGGTGTTTTGAAAGATTGTGGTCTCACTGTAAAACTTAGTAAATGCAAGGTAGGCGTCCCCTGCGTAACTTATCTAGGACATTCTTTGGATGCTGAAGGTATTCATCCCAGGGCATAATTGGTGAGGACATTGAGTGATGCAGCAGCCCCGATAAACAAGGACCAGTTGAGATCCTTTATGGGTCTTGCGGAGTATTACAGCAGGTTTGTGCCTTCATACGCTGACAAGACTGACAATATGAGGTCGTTACTGAAGAAAGGTGTGCATTTTGCATGGTCAGATCAGTGTCAGGCAGAATTTATCAAATTAAAGGAGGAGATTGAACAGGCCCCGTCTTTAGGCTCCTTCTCCGCAGTCAGGAAAACATTTCTCACAGTGGATGCGAGTGAGTATGGTATAAGCTCCATTCTGGAGCAAAGGGTGGAGGGTGAACTGCGGCCTATTGCCTTTGCATCCAGACTGCTCAGAGAAGCTGAAGGCAGGTATGCTGTAATTGAGAGAGAGTGGGCCTTGCTGCTGTGTGGGCATCCAAATATTTCAGAACCTTTATCTGGGGAATTGAGTACACTCTACGTACGGACCACAAGCCTTTGGTGCATGTGTTGATGACTAGGGGTTTATCTCACGCGTCTACGCGGATCATGAGGTGGATGGCCGACATGTCTGAGTATAATTTCAGACTTGAATATGTTCCAGGAACCAGAAATGCGGTGGCAGACTGTCTGTCGCGCTTTCCGAGATCTCTTGATGATGTTGAGCCACAGGTGGTGGAGGAGGAGGATTGTACCCTGGTGGCCAGTGTAGTGCCCACAGTGTCAGAGTTTGAGTAGAGTGCACAATGTGCAACTGATCCCCAGTTGATGGAGATAAAGACGGCGCTCAGCAGTGGGGTTGTTGGGCTTGAGTTGTCTCGATCCTATGGGCATGTGTCGGAGTAATTATCTATGGGTCCATGGGGTGTGGCTAGAGGCCTGAGGTTGATCCCTCCTCATTCTCTTAGAGGGAAGCTTGTTGATTTGGCCCATGAAGGGCACATAGGGAGATCCATGACCAAAAGAAGGCTCAGGGAAGATTATTGGTGGCCCGGAATGGATGCGGAATGTGGAGGACGTAGTCAAAGATTGTGCAGCTTGTTCCACTAGTGACAAGAGCAAGGCTCCTACTGCTCAACCCATTTATCCGGTGGAACTACCCAAGGAAGTGTGGTTCAAGGTGGCACTTGATATAATGGGCCCCATTGATTCATTGGGAGGAAGTCTTAGGTTTATTGTTGTTATGGTGGATTATACTTCGAGATGGGTGGAGGCCACAGCCTTGTCTACGGTTACTGCCGAGAAGGTAGTTGATTTCCTCTCTACTGTGTTTGACAGGGAAGGTGTTCCTGCTGGTCTAGTGCCCGACAATGGCTCTCAGTTTGTGTCGGAGCACATGCAGAATTATTTGAGTGATCTGGGGATTCGCCATCACAGAGTTGCACTATACAACCCACAAGCCAACGGTCTGGTGGAGCGTATGAACCGTTTCATCAAGGGAGCCATTCAGTTGGCACTTGCCAATGGTCTTCCCTGGGGAAAGGTGGTGTCAGAATCTCTTAAAGCCTACAGACCTACTCCTTCTGTCCTGACTGGCCATTCTCCTTTTGAGTTGATGCGGGGGAGGAAACCTGGCTCCAAGTTGAGAGTGCCAGCCCTGGGTGGCGGGGTTCAGACTCAGGTGGACATGCAGGGAGTTTTGGATCAAGTTCACAGTAAACAAGAACGTTTCTTGAGTGAACAACTGGCCCGTAGGAAGTCCCTTCCGGTGAAGGTTGGGGATTGGGTTCAGGTCAAGAATCCCAGGTTTGTGGCCAAGGGTCTCAGTATGTACTTAAATCCACGCAAGGTGCTTAAGCGTGGTCGTGGCTATGTGAAACTTGATGACGGATCCACATGGAGTCTTAGGTGTGTAGCGGTGGTGGATAAGGAGAAAGTGGTCTCTGCGGGTGGTGAGCCCAGTGTGCCCAGTAACAGTTCAGGAGATGTCAGGGTGGGTTGTGATGGCCCCTTAGAGGGTTCAGCAGCTCGGGAGGGACCAGCTTACATGCAGCCTGTGGTCGCTGGAGCGGCTCTTGGTCGCCCGGGTGTTGAAGAACATTCCTTTCCCATCTCTGTGTCTGATTCTGCTGTCAGGAGTCTTCCGGTGGATGAGAGTCAGGTGTCTGCATCTAGGGCGGCTGACTCTGCTCCAACTCATACTCGGTCTAGCAGGGAGAGGAGGGTTCCTTCCAAGTACAAAGAGTTTGTTTTGGGAGCTGTTGTTTAGTATCCTTCAAAGTACTGATAAATTGTTTGGTTGCTGTGTTTAGTAGCACCTCCCAGTTCCGTGTTCTCCCTTATATCCTTCCAGCACACTATCTTTAGTATACTCCTTATGTGTGTGTAAGTGTGTGTGTGTGTGTGCGTGTGGTGTGTCCGTGGTGTGTGTGCGTGTGCGAGTGTGAGTGACTGGGTGATTAGTCTTTAGTTGAATAAGGGGGGAGAAGTGTTATAATGTCTCTTGGGTGGAATTCTACTAGCTGTAGAATTCCACCCATCCTATTATGTCATGTTTTCTTATGTTACTCTGTTAATGTTCTACATTCCAGAAAGATAGTTGAGACTTATCTGGAGAGCTGTAAGGTAGGCTTGCTACCGCTGGGCTGAGGCTGGTTTCCAATAAAGAAGCTTTACCTAATGCCTGCCTGCATCTTTTCTACACAGTGCAAATTCACTTTGAACCGGCCAAATATTCAATGACTCAAGCCCTTTGTGTTTTTGGTTCTGGCATTGCCCTGTTGCCCTTCAGGCCAATCCGAGCCTGTTAGGCAGAGCTGGGCTACGTACCCTTTGCTCAATTGCTGTTAGCAGTGGTGAGTAAGACATGCCAGGCTTTCATGAGTGGTGTGTGGAATGGCATAGGTATTGGGTGGCACAAGCTATCACAGCTGACACACGTTAGCACAGTCTAGGCATACTTACTCCCATAGTGTAACTCTTCAGTCACATACATATACTCTTTGTGTTCAAAAGATATCTATCAGGGTTATACATCATAGTGCAAAGAAGACCGTGTCGCCACTGAAAAGGAGTCCAGAATGCAACCAGAATTGACAACGTTAATTTTACTCCCAAACACAAAAACCCTCTCCATCCTTATCATGGAACACAGGTGCATTCTAACTTCTTACATTCAACTGGCAGAGAACAGTCTATGAAATGCTTTCGGGAAAGGCACGTAACTGCATATGTGCAATTTGAATAGAAGCGTATGTTAGAGAGCGCGAGTTATCCACGCCGAATGTATGTGAAATATACAGTCTATACGCTCGATTTTATCCTCCTTTGGAAAACAGATTTCAGGACCAAGGACAGCTCTGAAGTTATCCTTGGTCCTGTATGGCTTTAATACCGGGGGATATGCGTTCTCAGTATTGTTATTTGCAGTGCCTGGCCCTTCTTGGTCTATTCTAACATTTCTGACAACTTTACTGCACCATGACCAGAGATAATTCAATTGTGACAAAAAAGTCAAAATATCATACAAGGGCTTTAATGTTTTTGGGGTTCGGTAGCTCTGGGGAGGACACAACACAGTTGGGATCACCCCGAGTTGCCGCCTGTTAGAGAGCTGCAAGGGTGTGCTGGTCACAATGATAAGTCACCAGAGAGATGTGCTTCGAGGTTGGGAATGGAGCGGGTCTACCACTCCAACACAGGCAATAGTGCAGTACAGCTACAGTGGGTGTTGCAGGCCGTTTCCAAACAATGCCTTCAGTTACAGAATCACCCCAGGGAGCTGGGACACACTTCAGGACTATTTGGAAGCTGTGGGGCAAACTTGCATACATGCGCCATGTTGTAGAGTTCTCCCAGGATCACCAGAGTGCTGGGTTTGCTTTGGGTGACTAGGCCTGTCTTATGCATGCATTTCAGTTGCTGCGGTAAGGTGTTTCTTCCAGTGAAGGGTCACTCTCTAACCATGCAGGAGTGAAGGGGATTTGTCTAACAATGAAATCAGTCATGAATGGCCCCTGAATTGGTCATTGGTCCACACATTCAAGTTGTCACTGGCTTCCGATATCCAGCAAAGCTTTGCTTTCTCTGTATTTGGGAGAGGTCTTCCATATTTAATTACAAAGCGTTCACATCTCATCTTCTGTTCAACAGCCAATTTTCCTTCTAGAATGAAAGGGATTGGTCACCCAGTATTTACAGAGAAACAAACCGAAGACGAGGGTCTAATGTCCAATAAAGAGGGTTGCTTTCTTTCAAACACATACGTTTTGGACAGCAATCACATTTCAATGAAAACACCCTTTTAAGTCTGAAGCTGCCCGAACTCTGAATGCATGTGGATTTACTCTTAACATTTAGACAACTCAGAGCCCTGCCTGGAACTTGCCATGACCGGCTTGGAGACTAGAGCCCATCCATTGTGATATCTACACCTGCCCACGTGCACTGGCTGACCAATGGCAGGTTGCAGGGGCATCACTGCCTGCTTATGGGATGGGCTGCAGGTGAGAAACATTGGGGTAGATGGGGTGTACCCTTAAAACCATAGAACTGCTGCCAATAAGGGACGCAATACAGTCAGCCAGGCAAGTGTCCGTACTAGGGAAAGAAAGAGTGGCCCAGCCTTAAACAAACAAACCAAGGAAAAGTAGGGTTTCAGAGACGCCCACTAGAAGTAAAATGCTCTTATGACCTCCCTGGATTGTAGAGACTGATTTACAAAGAAGTAACTATGGGTAGCTCTGACTTATTCGCAAAATACTACCGTAGAGAGCTAGTTTATTCAGAAATGGGTTACTCTGACAAGTAGGGCGCATGGAGGTTTGGGGTCTTTGTTGGTTTTCCTATTATTGTCTAGACTTAATTAAAGCACTCCAACTTGCATTTACCAATATTGAAATATCACATGTCATTTAAAGAAATCTCAATGTAAACTAAGAGCGCCGGGAAGATCAGAGTTAAGGAACCTGTGTGTTGTCTGTTGTTACTCAGACTTGCCTTGAACGTATTCCTGAAGAGGGCAACTCGATTCACAAAGAGGCAGCTGGGAGCATCTCTGTTGTACTCTTGGCTTGGCAAATCAGGACGAGGACAAAGTTACTCATATTAGCTCCTTTGTAAACCGATTGGACTTCTACTGGAGTAACTTAGTGTTACTCAGAGGAATGTATTTGTGAAGCATCCCATTTAAAAGTGTCCCTATATGCTCTGCATCATCATTGTTCTATAGTGACATGGTCATCATGAATTGAGCCTTTCAATGTGCTGGGAGGATAGCTCAGTGGCAACGTGCTCGCATTGGAAGCAACACAACACGAAGCAACACAGATTTGATCCCTGGGTCCGCGCTTAGAAACCTCTGGGTATTTGAGCGCATTATAAATATGGAACTAAGACAAAAAAAATAATAATAAAAAAATAAATTTGTAACAACGCCTTGATGCCCTTGGCCTCTGTGAGCGCTTTAAAAATGCAAATTAATAAAATAAATACGTTCTCCCCCATTGATGGTTTATTTTTTTTTAGTTTTAAATCAATTTATTATATTACAAGGAATGTAAAGAACCCATGACGACCCCTCCTCCCCTCCCATCCCTCTTCCCCAACCCGGTTCCTCAGTGTGAGCATTTGCCTTCAGTGTTCCTAAGAACTCTCCATTAAGCATTATTCAAAATGTCCACAATGCATGTGTGTTTCACAAATCAATTCCCACATCCCCAAATGTGGCTTTTGATTAATTTCACTCACAGCTATGCTTTGACATTATTATTCCCATACATTTTATGTTCACCGATTTACCTTTAAGGCGTAATTATCTCAATACACTTATAAATGTGCTTAATGAAAACATATTTAATAAATTCTCTGTACACATATGTACTCCTTAAAAGAGCTTAGCAATGCATACCAAGATACAATGGGCCTCATTACGAATTATCCGGTAAAAAAAAGAAATTACCAGCATGCCGGTTCTACCGTGTCCGTGTAGCACTGCTGCCGGAATCTACTGTAGATACCGAGTCAGCGTGTACACGCATTCCAGCATGCTGGCAACAGTAGCACCGGGATGCTGCTAATGGCCCCCAAACTCTCGATACTGGCATCCACGATGCCGCAGGTACCTACGGTGCCAGTATTACCGGTATGCCAATGGCAGTAATACCGGCACTGGAAGCAACGTCATCGTGCCGGAACGGGAAATGCACCGGCGGCCATCTTTAAAAAATGCAATCCATTGCAATCCTCAGTCTGCAACAGTACAACTGAAGATTTGAGTAGGCAGCAAGTATCCTGAGGAACATGGCATCCAGGCAAGGCACCGTCTGTCACCGGAATCCAAGATTCAGCGACGTAGAGCTCAAAATGTTGGTCGACACACTAGTCGAACATACAGACGTGGTCTTCCGTGCTGACCTGCGGCAACCAGCACAACTTCAAAAGAAAGCCATATGGGAGGAGGTGGCCCGCAAGGTGTCGGCAGTGGGTAAAACACTGCATACTGTCTGCAATTGCCGCAAGTGATGGGGAGACCTTCATCTGCAGGTCAGAAACCTCCTTGCTTCTGAGCGCAGCTAGGGCATGGCCACAGGAGGCGACCACCATCACCCCTCAAATTGATATCCTGGGAGGAGACATGAAGCACCGTGATCCATATGGAAGGAATCTAGGGTGTCGGAAATGCAGAGATGGGAGCTCCAACAACAGATGATAATGATGAGTGTCACTTACCGTAATCCCAAATGCACACCACACACCATCATCCCAAATGTCAATGGCGAAGTGCAAAAGCCAAGTAGGTGGCACCAGATTCCTGCAGCATTTTCACCGAACGAAAGCCACCTCCCACAAAACTGCAATGTCCCTGTCACAAATACATTAAACAAACCCCACTGACACACCCTACATGACCCGTGTATTGCCAACACAAGTACCATCTGCATGCACACACACACACATCAATGTACAACTGCAGGTGTCACCAATGTGTCACCTCATGTCAAGGTGCACACATCACCACCACCTGTTGCACACCTGTCTCACCCACCATGGGCATTCACACAGAGTAAACATTAATGCATCAACGTACTGAATGGGAGCACATCAGTCCCATAATGAAATAGCACATGCCATACAGCCCCTGTGGCATGGCCACAGCACACAAGCTACTACACACTTGTACCCCACCCAACAGACACTGTTCACAACATGACCACACCAGAAGGATTCACCCACACTGCACCCCCCGCCCCCCATTCCTGTGTGGACCATGCCAGTCCCTCTAACACGTCCATGAGAATATGTATGACTCAGAATGTACTAGCATCAATGTATGTCAGATGGATGCACACCTATAACTAATGCCCTGCGTCACTGTCCCCCACAGGCACAGGAACAGACAGTGAGGGTGTACATGCCACAACTCCACGGACAGCCGCTGCACGTTCCCCACCACGGACAAGACACCACTTCCAGCCAGGAGCCGTCAACCTCCACGGGAAGACAGAAGTGTGGCACTACATCCACGGCACAGCCCCCCGCCAACAGGAAGCACAAGCTGGCCATCAGCCACCATCAGCCTCCATCAAGGTCCCCTGGAACACATCCACTGCTGCTGGCATTGCCCCCTGGCAAACATTTACACCTGGGCCACAAGAGTCACTTTCAGTGGAAGAGCCCGAATCCGCTGTGGCATGTGAGCAGGAGGAGGCACTATCTGCAGTGCAGAGTGAGCAGGGTGAGGCTGCTCAAACAGCACTGCAAAGTGAGGGGGAGGAGGCAGTGTCTCCAGGCCACAACCAGCATGAGGAGGGTGAATCAACGCCACCCAGGCAGGCAAGCACAGGTGCCACACCTGATTAAGGCTCTGGTGCACATGGTGCAGTGGAGGCCAGAGGGCCTGACGACACCCAAAGCAAACACGCCAGGTACAGCCCTGCAAGCCTTAACATCCCACCTCCCCTGCCAGTACCTGGTTTACAGGACAAAAGGGACCTCGAGGGGAGACTGTCATGCATGGAAAGGCGCCAGCAGGCAATGCAGGCCCTGGTGACACAGTATGTGTCAGAAGTTGAACAGACTTGCCAGGCAAGGATGGTCAGCAGAGCCGTCTACCGCGTGGCCAGGCATGTGTGGGAGGGCAATGCTGAGATGTCTAACATGGCCCAGGCCATCACACAGTTGGCTACCACCATTAGTGAAGAGCGCAACACCACCACAACCCCACAACCTGGACCATCCACCAGCACAACACCAGCCAGCTCAACCCAAATGAGCCCTGTGCAACTCTCACAGAGACCCGTTCGCCGCACAGACGTGGAACTCCCTCCTCCAAAAAAGCGGGCATGAATAGGACTAGTCACTAGTGCACGTGGGGATGGAGTAGTTGTGGAGGTGTTGTGGGGGTAGTGGGAGTAGTGGGGGAGGGGGAGTTGGGGTGTTGGGTGTGGGGTTGGCGGTGGAGGAGGTGTTGGGGTATTACGTGTGTGGGTTGTGGGGGAGAGGGTGTTGGTGTTTGGGTGTGGGGGTTATTGAGGAGGGGGTGTTGGGGTTTTAGGTGTGGGGGGTAGTGGGAGAGCGGTTGTGGCGTCAAGAAGTGGTACGTAGTAATGCACTTTTGTAAATAGTTATAGATTCTTCAATACAGCTGGTGTGAAAAAGAAAAACACATAAGTGGACATTGCTTTTTGGGTGTGTGTCTATTTAATTGTGTACAGTGCCCAGTGTGACCCATGCACACTGCCTTCTCTTTTCCAGTCCATCAGAAGTAGTGGGCAATTAAATCTTGCCATATCGCAAATCCTTCATTTACATTGTGCCGCTGGGGAATTCCACCATCTACCTCATCATCCTCATCATCCTCAGGTGGCATCATTTCCATGTCAGGGGGCAGAGGGATATTGTGCCGGATGCACATGTTGTGTAGGATGGCACATACCAACACAATTCTTCCCACTTTCTCAGGGCCGTACATGAGGGCCCCCTGCCAACCTGTTGTGGCAATGGAACCGGGCCTTCAAAAGGCCAAATGTCTGCTCAATGTTGACACAGTGCGTACGTGTGCATGGCTGTAGTCCTCTTCGTGCCTGTTTACTTGTTGCCTGATGGGGGTCATGAGCTAGCCCTTCAGGGATACCCGGCATCACCTGCAAGGGAGGAAGAGTATGGATACTTGTGGTTATTTGGTTATTTTGCTAATCCCATGTTGGCACTGCCTGTACAGGGTTCATCATCAAGAGCTGCGAAAGATGCATTACTGTGCGTTACATGTCCATTTTTCAATGAGCCAGGTAAGTGTGCTTAGAGGTGAAGCATGGGTGGGGGGATGGGTGCAGTTCAGGTCATCCAGGACGCTGTGTGTGGTGTTCTTCCATTCTATTGTGTGTGGTTGTTGTTGTGCTGGTAGGGAATGTGGAGGTTGCAAGGTCTGATTCCTCATCCGACTTTACCTTCAACTGGCCGACCCAGTGCCTGGTAATGTTTATTCCTATTTGCAGGAGTGATGATGGATTAATGAATGCTGTGTGTACTTGTGCTCCTCATGCATGCAATCCAATGGTATGTTCCAACACCCCTCATGTCCCAGCAGGCAGACACGTTCACTATGATTGGGAACCCCCTTAATCAACATCCCTCATGGCCCTGTGGTTACACTCACACAACAGCCAGGTACTTTCTGCATCGTGTCGTGACATGTAGCGGGGAAGTGTGGAGTTGCGCAGCACCATGGTGTCATGTGTGGAGCCAGGGAATCTTGCACAGCAATGAGTGATTATTTTGCATGCATCGCACACCATCTGTACATTGAGGGAATAGTACTGCTTCCTGCTGCGGCACACCACCTCCACAGCATGCCGCACAACCAGCTCCACATGTGTGCAGTCGAGGGCACCAATTACATTTGGCATGCCTGCCAGTGCATATAATGCTATTTTAGTTGCATTCACCTCCTCTGCAGTCCCTGGTTGCTTGATGTGGTTGCTTGAGTGTTTCAGGCGTGCATCGGCCACCTGTGTCAGCACATGGGAGAAACAGGGTTGTGAGATTCCATGCAGCTGCCCCACTGTGTGTTGATATGTGCCTGTGGCAAAGAAGTGCAGCACAGAGACTACCTTCAGCAAGGGGGGAGGGCAGGGGTGGCTGTCCGGATATTGATCAGGCTCACCAGGTCATCATGAATGAGGTCCACTATTGTGGTGATGGTGTCCCTGTCCAGCTGGTACAGGGTGTGGATCTGAGCAGGGGTTGGGTTGAATGGGCTGGCCCTTAGGCAAGGGATTGGTGGCTGCCTGCGGTGTACAACTGCCTGCACAATGGGTATGTGCTGCCCCATTCTCACCCTCCTCCTCCTGCACCTCCGCTGCATTCTCTGCCTCCACAATGAGTAGCAGAGCAGGCATGTACTCAAGCTCCAGTACTGCAAGTGCTAATGGTAGCATTATGGATTTGGGAGGGGTGTGGTGTGTGGGAGTGCTCCTTTTGTGCTGTGTTAGACTCCATCGCTTCCACTGTGCTCATTGTTTGAATCTGTGGCAGGTTTGTACACACCTGATTGCTGTTAACGCCTGCACCACAATGCTGGTGTTAACGGCATCATTGAATCCCTTATTACCGGCATGTCCCTGCCGGTAATTGCATATCGGTGCACCTCTTAATGTGCCCTTCTTTGCTGCATGCCGGTGTCACTGGCATGGCTGCCGCGGGTCGACCCTCATACCGGCAAGGGTGAGGCCAGTCACGGCAGGTCCCTGCCGATGCTGTGACACCGGCATCGCGGCTCATAATACTCCAGTCCAGTAAACAATGCCGGTATTACCGTACCGGCATTGAGTTTAACAGACCGGCAACCTTGTAATGGGGCACAATCTCTTTATGATCAAGTACCTCAGAAATATTATTTTATTTAATCTAACTGCTTATGTGCATTTTGTATCAATCCCTCAAATCGTATTATTAACAATAATCCCAGCATTCATAGTTTTTGGATTTTTATTGAGTGAACATGTCTGTGTCTTTCTAGGAAACCCAAGTAGAACCGAATTGCAATTACAATGTCCACAATATCTACATTAATGTTGTAGCTGAAATGTGGTGTTTATTCTTCCCAGAACATTTTCTAAAACTGTGTAAATGTGAATTCTTTTACCATGCAAGTGCCATTAGCACTAGAGTAACATTTGCACTGGTGCAAACACTGTACTCATTCATTGCACTTTTGCACCAGGCTAAAGGAGTGCGCCGAGGACAAACATTGGAATATGTTAGCATGAAGGAAGGTTTGTCTCCTCCCAGTTGTCTCCCACAGTGCTTGCTGCATGTATGCTTTTTTATCTCCATGATATTTTTTGATAGTCCCCAATCAAGATTTTACATCTGCTGAACATGGATTTCCTGCAGTGTACACGAGGAAGAAATTCACTCAGTACATTTTATATTTTTTAAAGTATATTTATGTTAGGGGAAGTTCACAATACGTTACTTGGCTGAATCCCACGGGGTTGCTTTAGAATTGTTTACCTTCAGTCTCCTGAAGCATTGCAGGTATTCTCC
This sequence comes from Ambystoma mexicanum, assembly GCF_040938575.1. NCBI lineage: Eukaryota > Metazoa > Chordata > Amphibia > Caudata > Ambystomatidae > Ambystoma > Ambystoma mexicanum. The sequence goes on along the minus strand of NC_090926.1, from coordinate 420,562,328 downwards.
TGTAAAAGTGATTCTGTTTTTTTTTCTCAGAAAAAGTTAATAATTGTCTGTTCTCGTTTTATACAGGTTGCCCCATTGAGTATTCGTGCCCCAACCACAGAGGCTTCAGTCCTTCCAGCGTATTTTGAAGGAAAGCTTTGAGCCAGGACTGGCAAAAGATGCCTAGGTCTTGTAGGAGCTCACTACAAAGTGATGTTGTAGGCCCCCCTGCTAGCATGTGATATGTTGTTACCTTTTATAGATGTCTGTCTTTGACTGGCAAGTATACATTTACAATTACTTACAATCTTTAGTTTGAGATGACTGTTGCTTCATGGAATATCTGTATAGCACAAATCTCACCTTTACACTTCATTGGCACAGAGGTATGGGGTGAGCAGCTGAAGACTATCACTGGACAGGCTTACTGACCTGCACACCGATGAACAAAGGAAAGCAACCACCAGGGAAAAGAAACTCAAAATTCTTAATTGCAATAATCTTTTACACTTTATTTGGCAACAAGGTGATACAACTAGGGCTCTAATGATATTGCGGATTTATTGCACGGCACACTACAGCCAGGGACTCGTTCCCTGACAGTGAAGGTGGCGTACAATAAAACCCTTTTTATTTTTAATATACTATGGATTCTTTTTAAGTAGGCCTCCGACCCGTCTCACACCCAACCTCCACAAACACCCCGTGTCACAATGGACTAAGAACCAGGCCGGTGTGTATCAATGAGATATTTATTAATTTATTATGTAATGAAAACGGAAAATCAACCAATATCACAGCCACAAATGTTGTGACAACACTACTGCAATGATGGGTACAGAACAATTAGGTTAAGATGTCCTATCACAATGCACACAGTTCTTTCATGGGGAAACAGAAAAAAGAGCTTTTTTTACCAATTGATAGCACCAACGGTTTAGCCCTCTCGCTGCAACACTCCCCCCAGACATAAGTTAAACTTGATTCCTTTGAATGGAAGGCAGTGGCAAGGAGTAGGAATAGAGAGAGAACATCGGGTTTGGGGTAATGCCCACCACCACAAGATGGGAAGCTAGTAAAGAAAGTGAAAACTCGTTTTTGGAGCAAAATGGCAGAATGGAATTTTGATTATTATTCACAACTGCTAGATGACAGAATGAAAGGACATTCGAATTGCTTACACTTTAGGAGATTTGAGAAAGTTTATAGAAGACTAATCAGCATACCAAGGCCACAATAGAAATGAAGTGGGATATTCGGTTTTCAGAGAAAAGCAAATGTAAAAGGGAAACATACAGTGGCAAATGGAAATTTGTTTACACTGGGTTCACAATGACAGGCAGGTCAGCAAAGTGGTTTATCTTACAAATAGGAACAATGGTTTTCAATGACAAGGACAGAGGCGCATAACAGGTAGGCTTCTAGGCAAAAGAGAAACATGCACTTAGTTTCTAAACAACCACCTGGAAATCACATGGAAAAATAGCATAAGACTACATTATTTCTTATTCTGAGTGCTGGGAATACTGCCTAAAATGAATCAATCCTTTAATGTCAATTTGGAGGATCTGCCACATGTGGGAGGGTGGTGCTTCATCTCCAATAGCCAAATGTCATCGCCTGGCTCAGCTTGCAACAAAAGGCTTTTATTATTTGTCCTTGGTAGTGGGTGCAGAAGGAACTCACACTTCTTGGTCAAGCTCTGGCCACACTTGCTTTCTTTGTCTTCCCTGTTAATACCGCCTTCCAGTCTGACAGAGCAGAGAATTATAATGCCCTCGGCCACATCACATGTCATTGCAGAACAGTTCTCTTGTAGGTGTGACTTCCAGTGGGAGGCAAGGCTTTCTATTGAGAAGTTTCCTTCCTGAGACAAACTGCTTTTTCCAGTACTCTGAGCCTCTTTCAAGGTGATTAAGTCTTGTGGGGGAACGCATAATGTACATGGCTTTAGTCAACACTCCAACCCCTCCATATTTCACTGCTATATTTGTACGAGAAAGGCGACCCTTTTCACAGTGGCTTTTTTAAAGTCATGTTTCCAATTTTCCTTCACACATGTGCAAGCTGTACTTAATCTGTTTGAAATGTGGTTCTCTAGGTTATGGGATTTTTTTTTCTTTTAATTTGTCCTTTTGAGCGGGTTTGCATTTACTTTTGACATGTACACAGAGGGGTAGACCCCCTGCACAGGGTTCTTGTGATTTGACACAAGATAAAAAGAAAAAGCCAAGCTGTTTTTCATTTGCAATGTTTAGAGCATGGCTATTCACATGAAAGGGAAAAGAAAAGCGGTGTTGGGTTGCAATGTCAAAATCCTTGCCCCTCATGTGAATTAACAGTAAGACAAGGGTGTGTTTTTTTTTTAATGTAGTGCATACATTTTTGGCATTCAAATGGAATAAAGCAAACGCAGGGCCGTTCTTCAATACAGTGCATAACTTCTTGTTATTCAGATGAAAGAGCAGCAAACACAGAGCCATTTTTGGTTAAATGTTTAACCTTTGGCCATTCAACATGTAATAGAAACAAACGCTGAGCCATTCTTTGGGTTGCAGTGTTCAAATGCTTGCCACACATGTGCCAGTGAAAGTAACGCACAGCCGTTTTTGGTGGCAATGTTTAATGCAGTTTTTTTCAGGTGACCAGGATTTCCATTACGGCCTTAAATGCACTCCACAAGGTGACATGCTCATTGTGTCACTATGTTAGCACATAAAATGGCCTTTTAAAGGGGACATTTCCCTCACCACAGACAGATGTGTCTTTTGTGTGCGGAAATTACCCCTAAAAGGAACAGTGACAGTGTTTTGTACAGGGGTCAAGTCTTAAATAAAAGAAGTCGGGGGACTCATTAACATACCAATTGAATGTGGTGTAACCAGAAATTAGCACATCAAGGTGTCCTCTGAAAAAAGTGGGGGACTCCATCCACTTACGCGTACCTTTGACTTGAGCCCTGGTTCAAGAATTAGGTTGAGAAGGTTGGAGTTGGAGGTAAAGGTGGTCTCCTGCGCAAACGGCTAGTTTTAGTTGGTGGTTGTAATATAGCCTGCGACCTGCCCCATGGTTTGTCAGGGACCCTGAACTCCAATGTTCCCAAGGGATTAGTTACTGAATGGTTTGACAAACCTTGTTTGTTAATGACACTGGCTGTTTGTTGTTGACCATTGGTTGTAATCTTCCATTCTCTGGGTTGTCAGCATTTATAGAGTTAATGCAAAAGTGACTCCTGATTGGTTGTCATTAGTACAGATTTTAATGTGGTAACAGACATGGATCACATGTCTAGCTGAAGGTGAAACAAAAGACGACGCACACTTCGACCACAGTCTTTATCGTTGCTGGCGATGTGCTGGATAGCCAATCTGAGAATAAATAAGGAGCCGCTCGGCGGTGTGGTGTTCCAACCATCAAGCGACTCCTTGTTTATTCTCAGATTGGCTGTCCAGCACATAGCTGGTTTAAGAATTACTTATTTCTTTCCGAATTCATGCCAGCATTTTGTGTTGGTGTCTGCAATCTTTAGTTCACAAACTTTATTGTTCACACTTGAAAATAAAAATGATTTAATGTTTGTAAATAAAGCAATGTTGCTGGTTACTCTATATGCAAAAAACAAGTTTGTGGGGGAGTTAATGTGTATTGAGGCAAACATTTCAGCTAATGCGATTGTGTATTTCTTGGATCATTGTGTTTTGGTAATGTTAAACACATGTCATTATGATGAATAACTATAACAGTACTATTGGGGCCTATTGTGTACCTCCAATATTAATGGAATTCAATGTGGGGTGCAAAAAGACGGCGGATGCGACATTTGTTAGGTTTCTTCTACATATAAGAAAAGGTTTTAAAAATAATCGGGAGAAATTGGGTTTTTTAAAGTATAATTTTCAGAATAAATTGGGAACGAAGCAAAATAATGTACACGCTGTTCTAAGGAGAAAAACAACGAGATGTTCTATTGAGACCTTTCAGGTGCCAGTTCTGCCAGATTCCACAGGACTATTTCTCAGCAGCAAACCACAAATGTGCCAATCAGAAAATTGTGCACTCTGCAGAAGATTGGGTGTGTAACTACCCCACGTTTGTGCCACTTATCCGATGCAGTGCCGATACAGTGTTCCACAGCCACAATAATAGAAATACCAATCGTACATGACATGCCAGTAGAAGCTACACTGGCTTCCCATGTTTTGAAATACGATATGCACTCTGGCAATTGTCATATCCTGGAACAGTTTGGCACAATAAAGATCACATTATTAGAAGCACCACACATTATGTGATCAACACGCTGGCATCGTTAAGGAATCCCTGCTTATTTGAACAAAATCTAGTACTGTGACAGTATAATGGCATGGATTGTCAGACCCTTTGCATGTACTAGCAACGACACGTGCATTTTGTTATCTGCAAAGTTTCTATTTACTCGTATTAACAAGTAAAGGAACACATGCGTGTGTTATATTATTTGTCCCTGTATTTGTAGCTGCATGATAACTGTGGCAGCATGGAGTTATGGATCAGAGGATAAAGAATTGAAAGGTGGATAGTTATTAAAGGGTTGGGGGTGAGTACTAGCTCTTCTGAATACCGCTTCTACATTAAAGGAGGCATGTATACACTTTGACCCTCATGAAATGTGTGCTATTTTCCTGCAGCTCCTGCAAAAGAAAAGTGGTGATGGCTGGAAGATTTGGAACGAATCCCAACCTCTGGCATTGCTCCAGGCAACCCTCCAGACCATTGTTCTTTGCCTGCCAAGCCATTACAAAAGTGGTAAAGACCATTTGCAAATCAGGCTTGGTCCCACCCCAAAAGGGGAATCCAGCTTGAACTGCTTGATCACATCCCTTCTGGCGAAGATCACACGCATCCTCAAACATGTTTCAGCTTTGTTGGGCTTCCTCAGTGAGAGAAGCCAGGTGTTATAAGCCCTGCTAGCATTGGACCCACGTCTGGACATCCGCGTCCCCCTCAGGGTGACTTATGCAAAACAAAAGAGGTGATGGCTGGAATGTTTGGAATACATCCTAACCTCTGGTATTGCTCCGGGCAACCATCCAGACCATCGTTCTTCGCCTGCCAACCCAGTTAAAAAGGGGAAACAACATATGCAAATCAGGCTTGGTCCCAACCCAAATGGGAAAGTCCAGTTTCAACTACTTGCTCACATGCAGACTAAGAGCCAACAAGGACACCAGGACCGATGACCTAATTTCCCATGCAACCGAAAAATGACATCAAGTGTGCATTCACATAGTGATCATGCCATTTGAGACTGCATGCACTGTATCCCTCATCAGAGACAATGCCATACTACAAAGAACGTCACCCCCCCCACTGCTGCCTTAAACATGCTTAGGATGCTGTCACCATCTTGATATCAACATCTCCCCTCTCAGGCAAAACCGAGACCGCAGGTTCATCAGACGACCATGACTAAGTCTACAACACAGCATGCAATTCTTTGCTTCGTTGTGCATTCATCATGGAACTGCTCTGCATTGATCCTTGAGAAGATACTGATCAGTGTGGGACAAATGCTTTTCCTTCAAACCCGGGTGGGGCGGGGGCAGGTCAACATTAATAGGTACTGCCTTGCATGGTACTTATGTTCTGCACCATCCTTAAAAGAGATAAAACATATTTAATAATAACTTGGTATGGCCTCCTTTTTAACACAAAGTGATACATGTGTTGCTCTTGCCCAACCTACTCACCTCTGGAATCTTAGGCCCTGGATTCCTCGAACAATGCTATCAATTAGCAAACCCAGGGAGCCGGAGGGAATCTCTGTCTGCTTAAATTAGGATATACAGATCCTAATCTATGCTATGGAGACATCTCCTGACTGGGGCTTACTTCTTTTGCGAGCTTGCAGATGAATATTTTATGGAGTCAGCGAAAATAGGTATAGCAGCTGTAGGAGTGAGCTGCTAGCTGCACCCCAGGGATCCCCTGCAGGACTACATGCCTCCCGAACATTTCCACACAACAAGCATTCATTATGTCTAATCATGAAGACCACTGATAAACCCTGTCAGGGTGTCGGATGGGAATTCACACCATGCTGGGGATACATAGCTGAGAATCTGCAGCACTCATCACATCTGAGAAAGATGGTAAATCATGAGTAGTAAATTGTTTTCAGATAAAGAACGCCCTAGCAACTATCTCCAGGGGATTATGGTATGGCGTTCTCCATGTTTCCATTGCCCTATATATGTTGAAGGCATGGATCAGTCTATCCACTGAATGCGGCTGCCTTTAGGGCGAGTGCCACACTCAGAGCAAATACCTCTAAGAAGTCAAGAAGAGGGCTTCAGAGGGAAGGGAACACTTCTTTAAGAGTGAAGACATCTCAGGGTTTTACAAACGTGGTCAACATGGCTTGAGAACAATGGCCATGCTTCATTGTCTTTGGAGGGGTCTAGAATCAAACACAGCATGTGCTTGTGTACCCTGAGCTGAGGAATACTGGTGGGCACATAACGTGCCACGTCTTGATCTCCTAAGACAGACAGACACACACAAACGCATGCACATACCTTACCATGCCCAGTACCCCTGGCACAGACACACACACGCAAATAGACTGACAAGCATATAACTTGCCATGCCAAGTACTCCTGGAACGGAACGCATATGTACACACAAAACCTGCCACGGCAAGTACCCTTGGCACACATGAACACACACAAAATTGCGACAGGACGAGTAACCCTGACACACATGGCCACATGCACAAACACACACAGCCCCCTGCACCCTCACACAAACACATACACACACACACAAACACACACCTCAAATTCTTACCTGATACCACATAGTCTATGCCCCTCACTCTGGGACCCAGATTCTTGGTGCCGGCATGCACGAGCCTGGGTGAGATGTCAAGCATTGTTGCATGACTGCCTCCAGTGAACCTTTGCCTGTTTGTGCTTCAACATTGGTGTGGTGTAAATTAGCTCCTCCAGCACCAGCCTGTATAATGCAGTGATAGGGTTTGGAGAAGAGTCCTCTTCCTATGCTCAGGGGGACATGTAAAGTGCCTTCTGGGATCTCTGATATTGATATAGATATTTTATTTCTATCGCGCTCATGCACAAGTGTTTCAGAGCGCGACAAGGCAAGGGAAGGGGAAAAGGGGAGATTAAAAACAATGATCTTACTAGGCCCAGTGACATTGAGAACGTGCAAGTACAGGGTAGAGGGAGAAGGGGGAGAAGTGCATGGAAGGGGGAACAAAAGGAGAGTGCGGAGTGAGAAGGAAAAAACAAAAATAATAATTAAATAATAAATAAAAAGGCAACAAACAATGGGAGTGCAGCCAGCAAGTGGCAAGTGCTGGGTTTATGAAAAAACGCGGGGCTGAGGTGGGCACTACTTTCTTTATTTGTTTTATCTGGTACTGTTCATCTTCATTCGGTGTGTTGGATATTATTATATATACTTTTGGTTGTATATGGAGCTACTGGGTTGAAAAGAGCCCAACGACACTCTGGCTCTATAACTTATATGACCGAAAAAAAACGGAAAAAAAACGGAGTGGACATCACCCCGTCAGACCCTGTGCTCCTCCTTGCTCCTCTTGTGGAGCTTCAATTTCAATTCTCAATCCTTAGTGGATTATAAATTCTGTACATTCTATATTTATTTCAATGGGCATTTTTCAATTATGAATTTCCGGAATATTTATCATTATGTAATTCCAAGTATTTTCTTCACAAGCGTTGTATAGATAATTTGTGTTTTATTCACACAATTTTTTGAATCAATAATTCCTCAATTCAGAATGTAAGATCATTTTGCCAATGCATTGCCAGAGCACCATCATCAGGGCTTAGCTTTCTTACAAAAAATCTGATTGATTTGTTTATACGTGTTTATGATTCAGGAGCCACTCCCTGCACACAAACACAGCCTAGCGTCTCGTAGTGCTCGGTTTATGGCAGCAGGCCATGTAGGTCTGAAAGTGCAGGAAGAAAATGGAGGGCTGTATGGGTACAGATACAGACCCCAGTGCAGGGCGTGGCCCGGAGGCAGTGCGTGAGGGTGGCAAGATGAGCATGTACCTGCGCCCGGAGGACAGAGGGTGGCCAGGTGCATGGTGCCGAGGGAGAGTAGAATCAACAGAGGAGAGGGGAGGAGAAGGCAGAAGAAAAGAGGAAGGTTTTGAGGTGCTTCCGGAACCAGAGATGGTCCTCCTCAAGTTTTAGAGTGGCAGGGAGGCTGTTCCAGAGGGAGGCCCCAGCCGAAGACAGAGATCTACCCCCAGCTGGTTTCTTTGAGAAACGACTGACCCTGAGGGAGTTAGAGGTAGAGGAGCAGAGTGCTCAAGATGGGAGGTATTTGCAGAGGGATAGCTGAAGGTGTGTTGGACCCAAGCCCCAGAAAGCCTTGTGGACAATGCAGAGGGATTTGAATTGTATCCTTGCATTCACTGGGAGCCAATGGAGAGATTCCAGAGCTGGAGAGATACGATCCCAGGGCTTGAGGCCAAGGACAAGTCTTGCAGTCCTGTTCTGGATAAGTTGTAAAGGGCGGGGAGTAGAGGCAGGTACATTAAGAAAGAGGCTGTTGCAATAGTCCAACTTAGAGAGAACCAGAGCTTGGGAGACAGTGAGCTTCTGGGGGAATGAGAGGAAAGGAAGAATACCTCTGAGGAGGTGCAGTAGGATGTTTGACTTTTTTGATACATCAGCGATGTGGGCGGAGAAGGAGAGTGTGGAATCAAAGGTGACACCAAGGTTCTTGGCCTTGCAGGTGGGGATAGGAGGAGGGCCAAGGGAGGCCGGCCAGAGAGTGCGGGGAAAGGAAGGTGATGGTGTGCCAATGAGGAGGATCTCTGTCTTGCTGACATTAAGACAAAGATCATTGGCGGCACACCAATCTTGGATGGCAGTTAGGCAATCAGTAATGAGAGAGGTGGAGGAGGTGGCCGAGGGCAGCCTGAAAATGAGTTGAGTGTCGTCTGCGTAGCACTGGAAGTTTGAGTAGAAAATGGCAATACAGCAGGCGAGAGTTGCCAGGTATTGGTTGAAAAGCCAGGGCGAGAGGTGAGACCCCTGGGGAACACCACAGGTGGAGAGGAAGACAGATGATAGGAAGGACCCAAGTTGGACCTGGGAGGGTCGATCAGAGAGGAAAGAGGTCAGCCAGGCCAGAGCCTGACCGGTGATGCCCAAGTTATCCCAGAAACGGTTGAGCAGGATGGTATGGTTGACCGTGTCGAAAGCAGAGGAGAGATCAAGTAGGATGAGAACAGGGGGAATGCTACAGTCAAGGTTGGAAAGCAGATATTCACGGATGTTCAGGAAAGCAGTTTCTGTGCTTCTGCCAGATCTGAAGCCAGACTGATGGTCATGGAGACAGCCAACAGAATCAGAATGAAGGTTTAGCTGAGCGATGGCAAGCTTTTCAAGGAGTTTGCCTAAGAAGGGGGTAATGGAAATGGGCGATAGTTGGCGGACAAGAGGGATCCGCTGTGGGTTTCTTGAGGAGAGGATGCACAAGGGAGTGCTTAAGAGGGGAGGGGAAGGAACCTGAGGCAAAGGAGTGGTTGCAGAAGTCAGCAAGGGCCGGAGTGAGGGTATCAATGTGGTCCTTGAGAGTTTTAGAGGAACAGGGATGAACCTGTTTTGACGAGGCTTTCATGCATCGGACTTGTCTAGAGACCTCATCAGGGGAGAAGAGAGGAAAGGAAGAGAAGGAGGGTGGGTGGGGTGGCTGGAGGAGTGTCATTGAGTACCGACGGTGAGGAGAGAGGAGAGGGGGTGGAGGAGAGTGTTGCCAGGATGTCCTGGGTTTTTGAGATAAAGTGTGAGGCCAGGGCATTGCAAAGAGCCTGAGAGGCAAGGGGAGGGGTAGAGACTGCAGCAGGGATGTCCAGCTCCTTACAAATTTTAAAGAGTTCGGCCGAGCTGTTAGATGCCGCAGAGACACGGGTTTAAATGTGGACTCTCTTCTTGGTACGGACAGAGAGACGGTATTGCCTTTGGAGAAGGCGACAGGCCAGTTTGTCAGAGGATGAGCAGGAATCCCTCCATTTTCTCTCAGCCACCCTACATCTACGTTTAAGTGTAGCTAGGTCGGAGTCATACCAGGAATTGCACTTGGCTTTGGACTTCAGGCGGATCCTCATGACAGGGGCAAGAACATCAAGAATATCAGAAATAGAAGAATAGAGAGAAGACAGGGCTGTGTCAGGGTGTGAGTCAGCCAAAGGAAGAGGGTTTGGGGAGAAGGTGGAAGCAAAAGCCTCGACTGACACAATCTTCATGGGCCGGATGCCAGGAAGGTAGGTGGCAGTGTTGGGGTAGGCTTGGCTTGGGGGGAAGAGAGAGAGAGATGAGAGGAGAGGAGGTAGTGGTCACTCCAGGAGAGGGGAGTGGAGAGAGGGATAGATATGGGGAGGCTAGAGGAGATCAAGATATCAAGTGTGTGCCCTCCAAAGTGTGTTGGGCCAGAGGGGAGGATAGAGAGGGAGAGGGAATTGCATAGGTCGCGAAAGAGCAATGTTGAGGGACAGGGAGAATCAAGGTGAATGTTGAGGTCACCAAGGAGTAGGAGTTGAGTGGTTGAGGCCAGGAGAGAGGAGGAGAGGTCAGCCCACTCAGAGAGAAAAGAGGTGATTTGACCAAGGGGCCGGTAGAGAGTGGCAACAGTAAGAGAGTGGCTACGAGAGATTGAGAGCCTGCAGATGAGGCATTCGAAAGAGGAGTAGATCTGAGTGGGAATTATAGTGGCAGGAATCCACTCAGGAAAGATCAAGGCTACACCCCCTCCAGGGCGAGTGGATCTGGGTGCAGAGAGGATCTTACAGCCATCAGGAGGAGAGTGTCAAAGCTTGTGACAGAGCTGGCTGTGAACCATGTCTCTGTAAGCAGCCTATATAATGCAGTGATAGGGTTTGGAGAAGGGTCCTCTTCCTATGCTCAGGGGAACATGTAAAGTGCCTTCTGGGATATCTGATGCATGTGATGTGCTGCAAAAGCAAAAGTGTGTGGGTTGTGCTTCTGTGCCTCCTTTACCCCGACACATGCCCTACATAGGGCAGGGTGTAAGTCCTTCACATTTAGAAAACAACTTCATGCATGTAGATTATTTGCAAAAGCAGCCCCCTGGAAAAAATAACAAAACAATAATGATCTATACAAAGTGTAGAGCAAGCATGCTAGATGGAAACCGCGATGCAGTGGGTATTCGGGTGTGCATTAATGTAAGCATGGGGGGGTGAGGGCTCTCATAGACTGCACAATGAGCATGGACTCAAGATTGTATTTCTTTATTTGCCTGTTTAGTTAAACGCATGTTTGGGCCTTGCAGCTAATTTGAAGCACAAACTGTGTATTAGGTTCCGCAGGGAGAAAAGAAAGAGCTCTGTGAGCTTGTTTGAAAGACTGCAGTGGCTGAATAGTCTGCGACGATCATTCCTGCGGGACCGCTTGGCCACGGGAAATAAAAATGAGGCATCCATTCATTTAACTTGAATTAAAGCAGGGAACCGGGTCCTGGTTCTCCTGGCGAACAACGACCGCTGATAGAGAACTGCAGGGTCTGATCTGCGAGATCCAGTCGCAGATGTGGGGAGGAGACGCCTAACATGGCCTTTGTTGTCCTCCATCATTTGCAGAACACATGTGGGCTTCAGTAGGTGTTCTAATTACACCTGCGCTACAAAGCCAGGCCCCTTTAACTACTAGCCTTCCATCCGCTCGTAGTTAGAGAAAGAGAGAGGGCTAGGCTCAAATGAAGGTCTTGCACATTAAATTGCTTCCGGGTCGGAAAATGTCAGTGGCATGCATTCGGTTGGGGGAGAGAGGAACACAGTTTGATTTCGTATTCTTACATCTCCCCAATCTGAAAGAAGCCACGGAAGTTGTTCCATGTCTGTTGTATCTCATCCAATCCTCGTTAGTTTTAGCCCCGTGATGGCAGGTTGCACACTGTGGGATATTTTACCCATGCATCCGAGCCCTACCTCAAAAACTGTGCAGTACTGACATGGAAAACATCATGATGGCCAGAGCTTCCCAGAAAATGCACAGGGAAATGCATGAAGAATAGGCTGCCACTCATTTTTGCCGATGTTATGGGCACAGAAGGGCACTGCCTAAAACCACCATTGGACTACCCACACAGTAGCCTGAAACCATTGGGAATGGCAATGCTGATTGCCAAAAGCAACCTAGAATTGTGGGGAATTAATTTTCTTAAATCCCAAAAATGGGTGCATTACCAGTACTCACCACTATCAGAAAGCCGGCGTTTTAAAACAACAGCAGACTTTTTTTGTGTGTAAAACTGAATAGATGAACCCAAAGCAGGCCAAAGAAAGACTTACTGAGAGGTGGATACAATGTAAAGTTATATTCTGAAGTGACTTGAAGGTTTATAACAAGACTGGCTGAGCTGTGGATTTCAGCAGTTTAAGTACATTTGGACTGAAAGACACTAAAAATCTAAATGTTTAAAAGAAATGAGTGACCTACTTTGAGTGTCACATAGGTTGCAATTGTTTAAATGTCATAGTTTAAACTTAGAATCAGCATTTTAGCTGCATATGTAAAAATTGGTAGTTTTATTTGAATGCAGAAAACTGGGTAACTAAAAGTGACATTAGCTGGGGCCTGGCTTTAGGAACTGGATTCTGCTTGACAACTTCCCCCCAATTGGAGTGAAACTGGATCCACAGCAGTTCCCAGGCCTAGCTGCCTTTTGCTGTTCCCACCAAAAGGGATATGACACTTCTCTGATTGAATTACCAAGGGACTGCTAGAGACTAAACATAGGACCCAGGCAGAGGGTTTATTGAAGTGGCCATAAATGGCTTCCTCTTGAACAATGGGCCTTCCAGTGCCCAGGCAGATGGTTTATTGCAGGAGTCGTAAAAGTGGCTTCCTCCTGGAAGGAAAGGGGAGGGGCACTGCCTGTGAGAGCAAGCTGGCTTGGCAGAAACTGGGAGGGGGAGGAACTGGAGACAGAGGCTGAGCTTGAAGAAAGTGGAAAGACTGGTTTCTGTACCATGTGACCTGAAAAGACACACCCCTGTAGCCAGAATATGGTTTTAGAAAAAGATGAATAACTCATAGTACGGCCTTGTCATAATTATTTAAATGATACCATAATTCTTGTGATTTTTCTGCCCACATTTTAAGAGGTTTTTAGAACCGGTGGCATGATATGGGGGCAAACTAGCAGTTAAGAGGGTATGCATGTTAAAAATCTGACACTTCATCAAGTAATGTCCATACTCCTTGCGCACATGTGTATACATTTGGGGTAATGTCCGATATTACGAAACCAGTTAAAAAGTGCAAATGTTGCCATTTCTGAATGCAAGCTCCCAGGAAGAGCAGATTTGGACAGGGTATACCTCCTGTGATATGTGATGGGTGTATGTAATTTTAAACAAATGTGTACGTGTGAAAATATGTCTTTTGGGTCAAAATATAGATTGTGTGTGATTTACGTTGTAAATATTTTAAAAAATGTACGAAAACTATAACTGTTTAACTAAAGATGTACTGTGGTCTAGAATATTCTCCTCACCTCTCCAAGCTGTTCGTATAGCCACAGTCCAATTTCTGCTAGCCCTAAATCTTGAGATGAGCCCCTAAATAGATGACATGTGTTTTGTAACTAATACCTCCTTGCTGGTGGATTACTAGTGGTTCCAATGATGTGGAATTTGAATCTATTTGGATTGATTTTAGATGAAAACTCAGATGATGTATATATATGAATTGTGATTTTATTATTTTTTTTGCTGTTAATGAGAAACAATTGAAGGTTGAAGTAGTGAGGTTGTAGGGTTTTGTTGAATGCTGATTTTGAGCTTGATTCTATCTTGTTTTAATTTGTGATCAATTACGTTATATATTAAATTGAAAGGTTGATTATCAACCAACCAATAAAATAATAAAAAAAAAAAATAGATTGTGTGTAATTTGACAGGGGTGGGTACTCTGTATCATAAACAGACCTCATCATGATGACACTTCATTTCATTCCCCCAATCAAGGGGAAGAGGAGGAAGTGGCCAATGACAAGTGGAGAGGGGTAGGGCCTAGGAAGCTAGCCTCTCCACCCATTTTCAAAACACATAAAAGCAGACAGTCAGGACAGATAGAGACTTTCAATTCCATTTGCTGCGGGACGCTCTGCCGGGAAAATCCATACTTTACCTCCATCAACCTCCAGAGAGCCAACATAGAGACTTCAATCTATCCACCTTCAGAGACCAAGACTTTACTTCAGAATTTGTAGCGGAGAGGTCAACTACAAGCTAAATCCCTCTTTAGCAGGCCTCAAATCATTGCCATTATCACAGCCAGGCGAGCTGTTTGAATTCTTTGCAAGAACTCTTGCCATTTGCCAGAGAGCAGTGTTGTATCCAGAGAGAGACCAGCTGAAGCGGAGACCGCTGTATCCGGGCCCACAGACCTGATCAGAACCAGAGACCCAGACCAGACCAGCAGAGTAGAGCTGACCCAGACGCTGTGCGCAGAGACCGTCCGTGGCGAGTGAAGAAAACCTGTTGACCAGATCCGTGGCGAGGCCCATTCTATTTCTAAATATATTGTGAGTACCTAGCAGAACTGTGCAGAACCAATCTCTTACTTAAAATAATCTAATCCAAGCTATTTTAATCTAAGTAGAACTGCCTCCTAACTGTCACCTGTCATTTGCAAAGCTGTCACCGGTCATTTCTAGTTGCTAGCTGTCACTTGTCACTTTGAACTTTAAAATTTCAAATCTGAAAAAAACGACCTTTACCATATCGCTCATATCTCCGTGACCGTTTGTCTTAGAAACTTGCAGTAACTTTCGTCTGAAAGCTGGGAATCTTGGCTTTCCAACGAACCTAGAACCGCATTCCGATTCCATACACTTTTGCCGCAATCACGAAAAACGCACTCGCGAATTTGCCGCGATTTGCAAATTTCTCCACGTGTGAAAACAGCAGCTTCCTTGCTTTCCTTGCTAAAAATTCGTTTGCCTCTTAAGAACCATCCCTGAATCATTGCTAGAGTGAGCCTGGACTAATATTAACTAGATACCACTCACCCTGAACCTCCAGAGGGAATTAAAATCATTTTAGCACATTTTCCAATATATTGCTATCACATATAAAAGCATTTTTGGCCTGTGTTTCAAACTTCTGTAGTCTAAGCTTGCTGGAGTGAACTGAATTACATTTGATTGCATCTCTGAGAACTGTGTGCTTTCCTTCCATTTCCTTGCATTGCATAAAAGGGGGGGTGAATTGTCCAAGAAAGTGATTACATTGTCTTTTGCTGAAATCCTATCAAGTTATTTTCTGTATTGCATTTTCATTCAACATTACATCCATCTGAACTTATATAAAGTATTCTCTACCACCTTATTCTTCTGTTCCTATTCACAAGTGTGCTAGTGCCAGACTATCCATTATTGATTACTGCTCAGATTCAGTGTGATATTCAATTATTAATTTATTATAAAGCGTGATATATATATATATATTGTTTAAATTATCAAATAAACCTTTAAACTTGCAAAACAGAACTACTTCTTGGCTCAGTGGGGTCAGGGGGATTCCAAGAGAGGGGTGTTATATAGGGGTAGTCATCCAGAATGCATGAACTGGACATAAAGATATATCAATAAGGGTTTCCATTCAGTATCCCAGACTAGGCATTGACTTAGCTGTAGTGTTGAATTGAATCCTCTTACAACACTAAGAACTAGCCTACTGATGTATGTGTATCCAAGCAATTTAACTAGACCTGCTATAATTTAGTTCAGACAAGAGTCCCCTATAAATCCTTGTAAAATACTATTCAGCATGGCAGGGAGAGCACACACAATTCCTGCAGCACACAAAGAGGGGCATTGCCTCAATGCATTCCTTCTGCTGCATAAACGCTACCTTTCGGTGGAACAAGAAAGTAGTGGTACAGCACCCAGTCCTTTGACAAGGTGGGGGGTTGGGGTGCTGGATCAGGCTAGGGGAGAATACGAGCTATGCTATTCTCTCCTTTGCACCTACTCCTCCACTGTGCCCGTGTCTGGGAGAGGGGCACGGTGGGCCTCCTTCCTCTCTCTCACAGGCCCCTGCTGTCAGGCCTGACCCTCTGCAAAGTCTGTAAGGTAGGATAGCTCTTAAGCCTTGAAATTATAATTGTTATTCATAATCAATTTGACTGATCAATTCTGGAGTCTCCTGGAGTCTGCTCTTTGCAGCCGAGTCGTATGTGGTAGTCTCCACTGCTTATTATCTTTGGCTTTGAGTAAATCCTTATTGGAGGCAAAAAGGTGCCTGATGTCTTGTGCCTGCTGAGCATGAAAAGGGGTCTACTGAGAACATAACAACTTTCACATGTGTTGATGAAATATGTATGGGTGACCTGCAAGGTTTTCCTTAAAAAATAATATCCAGTGTTATATGTCATTGATTACATTGCATTTTTTTTATAATTGTGTTTTTTTCGGGGTCTAATTGCATAGTAACATTTTTTTGTTAAAGATTGGTATTGTGATAAGTTGTTTTTCAACTATATACACTTAAATAAAGAAAACCTTAAATAACCAATGTAATGAAGTACAATGTAATGACCCGAAGAAGGTGTTGAGCGGATTCATGAGCACAGATGTCAGTCATGAGCACAAACTTCGCTGAGCTATCTTTCTGGCAAAATGGCATATAATTTGTGTACCTGGGTATATGCATTAACCCAATGAGCAATCTTATTGTTGAAACCAACGCATGCATCTATTTATCTCACAGCTGCTTGACTTGAAAATCTCCCTAGTTGCAGTTTGTCAGGCATAACTCATCTACTCCCATTTTTTGCTGTTGATGTTGTTGTTGTTGTGTGCTTTGTCTATGAAGGTTGCACCAGTTCAAGAGCAATTTTGAAATATATAAGCACTACGAAAAAAAATGTCCGACTGCAAAATCATATTCTTTCAATGCATTCATGTAACAGGGCACATCCCAAGTGCTAATTCGTTTCCACATTGAATGCAGCAGTGAACGGTTTCTGTAACGAGATCCCTCGTGACCAGACAGAACAAACTGTGGCATTCTGCTGGTTAATTATAGCTGTGAAACCAATAGATATGAATACGACATATTTATTGGCGGTCGTGAACCAGCTTCAAGATGCCACTTAAACTAACTGAAGCGTCCACCACGGTCTTGCACGGCGTCAGTGGCGGGAAAGAGAGAAATGGTCTGTTCCGGGAGCAGGGAGACGTGTACGCTGCTTCTCGACAGTACGCAGAGTGTGCTCTTTTCCAGGGGAACGAAGCAACGCAGAGCGCCGATAATGTCTAAACAATGTGCATAACCTTTCTGACATTACAAGCTACTGTCAGAGGACCGAGAATAAATGCCCACTTTCCCAGTCAGCCATGGAGGACGAAGAGAGAGGCGCGGGCCGGCTCTAGGACAGCTGCTGCCACCTAGAGAGCCGCGCTCGCACCAGCAGGGAGGCTGCGCAGAGCCCGAGCGGAAGGATTCCAGAACCAAAGTATAACACCGCTGCTCAGTGCTGTGATTGCCCGCTGCGGAGGCCTCTGGGTAATCTGCCGGTCGCAGGCTCACATGTTGTTTGGCAGGGCCAACTCGGCTTTTCATTCTGCGTTCATTACACGCGTGACACCTTGATGACGAATTCTAACAATAAAGCATTCATGGCAGTCTTTTTCCCGTCTCACTGAGTAGACACAGGTACATTGCGTCGTGTTGCTTCTTTGATTAGATAAGCAACTGCCCGAGTCCAGGAAATGATTGGCCGCAATGACCTCGTTTACTCGGCTCATTCATCTTAGAATGCACGTGGGGACTTGTCAAAACGGTAGCACCTTTGCAAAGGGCACACTGTGCCCTGTTTGCTATAGTGGGCACTCTTTGTTATGACAGTGGGGTCTTCAGCCCGTTTGTACAATACGGAATGTTCACCCACTACCTTTGTGAGTGACCATTCCTACAGGGTTGGATCCACATCTGCATGGGGTATGCCCACGTAGTTGAGGGTGTATGATCGCCCCTGGGCATGGTGTGCATTGACAAAGCAACTTCATTGAGTAATCACGCTGTGTTTGTGTGTGAGTGTGTGCATGCACACAATGCCAGGGAGATGGCGTACTCAGGCCCATTTGCAGTGTAATCCCGCCACTATGGGTGGCCGGTGCCATTCCGTTGCCTGAGTGGCAGCAACGCAGTCCCCTGTGTGCTTCATTTTGATGGGGGACTGTGCTCTATGCCTCTGAGCAGATGAACGTCCTGGGCTACTGCTACACGATTTTTTGTTGTATTTGTATGCAGAGCCCTTTGGGTTCGGCAAGAAATATAGAACAACATAATGAAAGGGGGCGGGGCATCAGAGGCCTGGCCACGCTGCCTCTCAATATTGTGCTGTTGTCATAGACATGCTGACAAACAGAGGAGTCCTCTCCTGTCAGTCAGAGTGTTCACATTGAGGATACGTGGAGACCCACAATGTGAACTCGCTGGCTGACAGGAGAAGACTCATTTTCCTTCAGCCAGCATATCTAATGGGGAGAGCCAAACCGTATTCCAAGATGATGTGGCACGTGTGGAGGGTTCACACAGGTAAGGTATGTTTTTTTAAAGTAATGTTTATGTATGTATGGATTGTATGCATACATATATGTACATATGCCTGTATGTTGATGCATTTGTTATTTATTTTTATCAATGACTGCATATGAGGAATTATATGAATGATGCGTGAATGCACAGTTGAAATTGTTGTTTGTGTGTGTGCCAGCACCCATACCTACATTTAGTGACCCTGCTCAGTGAGAGCCCTATGTTTAGGGGTGCAGTCAGCTGGGGGCAGGGCAATTCCTTGTTTGCTTGACCCTTGATGCACAGTGCTGTGTATCAAGTGTAAAGCAAACATTATAAGTGAAGTTTTATTACATGGTGAGACTGGCCTAAATTGAATGCATGCCAGTCAGTCCCCGTAATGACACTTAGGTTTGCTTTGCCTTTCAAGGGTAAAACAAACATGATATGATATAATATGTCATTCATAACGCACTGCACACAGGTGTTTCTAGGCGCAACATGACACAGAAGGGTGAGCAGAAGAGGACAAAATAACTATCTTACTTGGCCTTGTGTCATTCAGATCACGCAAGAGCAGAGGGAAGGAGAAAAGGGAGAGAAGTGCCATGTGGGAAGGATAGGGAGTGCAAGTAGCTTGTAAGTGCTTCGGTTGGTGGCTCATAAGTGCAGAGAGTCAGGGGACTTTAGGGTTGCGGATACAGCCCCTTAAGTGGTTGGGAGGCCCAGAGGCAGTGCAAGGGCAGCTGGTCGTGCAGATGCCAGGTCCTGTAAGTTCAGTGGGTGGCCAAGTAACCAGAGTGTGCAGCAGACAGGGATATTTGCAAGGGAGAGAGAAAGCAGAAGCAAAAAGGAAAGTTTTGAGTTGCTTCCGGAACCTTAGATGGTCCTGCTCAAGTTTGAGAGAGGCAGGGAGGCTGTTTTAGAGGTACAACATGGCACGTGTTGTCACTAGCCTACATTCAATGTGGCCCTGTTGACCAGGTAATAACATGTATCATGTGTGCTTACACTTGATGCACATTTACTGTGCAACAAGGGTAAAGCAAACATGATAAGTGTTGTTACTCGCCTAAATTCAATGTAGGCCGATCTAGCCAACTGATAGATCTTATCATGTTTGCTTTACCCTTACACCACAGTAACTGTGCATCAAGGGTTAATCAAACATAACACAATGAGTGTTATTACTTGGCCAGACCGTCCTTCATTAAATATAGGCTAGTCTAGCCAGCTAATAACATGTATCATGTTTGATTTGCCCATGATGCATAACTACAGTTATTGTGCATCATGGGTAAAGCAAACATAATACGTGTTGTTATCTGGCTAGATAGGACTGCATCAGTGGAGCCAGTCTGTATACACCTTTCTTTTGTAGCATGGCATGTTTTACTTGGCATCAAGGGAAAAGCAAACATGATATGTGTTTTTACATAGCTAAACTGGCCAACATGGACAGGGAAGCCATGAAATAACACTTATCATGTTTGCTTTAGCCCAGATGCCAATTTAAAAATGCCATGACACATTAAGAAAGTATATTCAGATTGACTACTACTAGCATCAATCTGCATATACTTTCTTAATGTGGCATGGCATGTTCCTATTGGTATCAAGGGCAAAGCAATCATGATAAGTGTTATGTTGTGTCTAAACTATCCAAAATAGACACTGATAAGTGTTATTACATGCCTAGACTGTCCATTTAGGCCAGTCTAGCCACATAATAACATTTAACGTGTTTGCTTTACCCTGGATGCCAAGTAATGAAAAGTCATGACACAATAAGAAGGTGTACACAGACTGGCAAAACACATGTAGGTCAGTCTAGCCAACTAATAGCATGTATAATGCTTGCTTTAACCTTTATATACAATAGATGTGCATTGAGGATAAAGAAAACACCATCAGTGTTATGAGCTGGAGAGACTGGTCTACATTCAACTACACATGTCAGTCTCCATGTACTTTCTCAATGTGGCATGGCATTTTTGTACTTTGCATCAAGGGTAAAACAAACAAAAGTGATCTTACATTGTTAGAATGACCTATATTAGTAGTGACAGTCAGCATGCACTTTCAAAATGTGGCTTGCATGTTTTACTTGGCATCAAGGTTAAAGCAAACGTAATGAGTGCTAGTTAATATTTGGCTAGACTGGCTTACACTGGTGGCTACAGTCAAGCCATATATTACTTGTGTGTCATGGCAGTTTTGTACATTGAATCAAGGGTAAAAGCAAACATAAGTGGTATTCAGTGGTACACAGGCCTATCTTGGTATAGCCAGTCTTTGTATGCTTTCTTTCTGTGACATGGATTTTTTTTTTTACTGACTGTGAGTCCCTACATGGTATTACTGCCATATATTAGCAAAGCATGCGTGGACAGTAATCATACCCATTTTTCATCTACTGGCATGAAAATGTGTTGGCAAATGGTCTTTTGCACTGTTTCTGACTTGCAACTAGAAGGTTCTTTCTTGTACTCAGATCTCACAACGGCTTGATCCATGTACGGGAATCACTCTCTTCCTACTTCGTGGGCATTAACATTCATTCTACCAAAGGAAGGTGTAAATGAGGTGTCTCTGCACTATATGGGCAGGGAGACTTTCACAACAAAAGGGTGGACTCCTCCATCTACCATTTTTATTTATAAAAAAATACAAATGTTATTATTCATAAAAACATGTTTGCAAAGATAAATCCATAACATGATAGATAATATAAACCACCCAATTTCACACACACATGTAAGGCAGTTTTCACAGTCTGTGTGACAATTCACACTATTCTTTTTTACGAAGTTCACTCTTCATTGGTTTTTCTTCTTTGTACATGTAACACCCTACTTGTACAAGTTTCGGTCCTCCTCCTGCAAAGTAATGACAGACATTCATCAGGGGCTGAATTTACTTGTGTCTTGTGAAACACCCGCAATATTTCCAAAGAGTGTTTTCATTCAGTCACCCTGCCAAGCAAAGACACTATTTAGTCTAAAAATAAGGATCTTATAATTAGATCTGTGTGGTCCCCATTCCCTAGGGACTAAGGTATACAAATAAATAAATACCTTGTAAGCAGCTTGGGCATAAGTACATGTGCCTCCAGGAAACCTTGACTAGTTGCATTAGCTGGCGCCCTTAATTTAGGGTGTCATTCTGTGCCCTCTTCTTCGCTAGAAAATATGATAAAACCTCCACTCAGCTGCGGGTTCTATGACGGCCTCACAAATCAATAATACACATATATAATCACCAAGGTCTTACCTAAAGTGTCTAATATGTCCCAAAAGGAATGAGCTCCTGTCAACAATGGTGGCAGAAAAGATGTCTCTGTTGCATTGTGGTCTTGATCCACTAATAAAGGACTTACTGACTCTGAATCCTTACATGGTATTACTGGCATATGTTAGCACAGCATGCATGTACAGTAAGCATACTCATTGTTCATGTACTGGCATTAAAATGTGTTGTAAAATGGTGCTGTGCACTTTTTCTGACTTTCAACTAGTAGGTCCTTTTGTTTCCCGGGAGGATAGCTCAGCGGCAACCTGCGTGCCTTGGAAGCAAGACAACACGAAGCAACACAGGTTTGATCATAGGGTCCGCGCTTAGAAACCTCTGGGTGTTTAAGCGCGTTATAAATACGCAACTAAGACAAAAACAATTATGCAACTAAATAAACAAAAAAGAATTCCTGTAACAGCGCCTCGATGCCCGCGGGCTGTGTGAGCGCTTTAAACATGTAAAATAAATAAATAAATGTACTGCCATACAAAATGAATTGTAAACTGTGCAGCTTTTTACCCAACTTTTGACAGAAACTGCTATAAAATGCAAGACTTTTATCCAATATTTAAAACATTTCTATGGAAGAAACTGCCTGCCCCTCAAACCCATCTTGTTTGATTTGGGCTGCCTCACTGCTTTCGTCACACCTGCAAATTTGGCACGTACGTTTTTGTCTTCCATTTCAAAAATTCACCAGCTGCCACTGTCATACACACAACTGGGCATCCTGAAAAAAGTTCTAATTGGAAACGCAGTAGGGCTGCCTGAAGGACTTCCATGGGAAAGCAGTTGACAGACCACTATGTATGAGTTACTGACCGTGCAGCATTGAAAGCATTTGTCAGAGTAAAGCCATGGTGGGCCATTGCACACATTCTGCACCTCTCCTGGGCACTGTATATGCACTTGAGGGCAACACTGATTTTTAATCCAGTGTTAGGATCCAGGCAGCAATTGGAATAGTAATAGCACAATGTGCAAGCCTCTGGCCAGGACTTTATTAATCCAGCCCCAGGTGATCAACTGTAAATATTGATACGTTGTGCCCTTTCCCAAAATAATATACTAAATAATTGTTCTTTTATAACACACTTAATACCAGGGAGTAGTTTCTAAGCGTGGGACCAGGATTCAAACCTGTGTTGCACTGTGTTGTCTTGCTTCAAAGACAAACGCGTGCCCCTGAGCTATCCTTCCTCCCCAACGTGGATATATCTCTGAGAATGTGCTTTTGAAGACGAGCAAATCTCTGATAGGCACTGAGGATCCTGTGCTCAAAGAACGGATCCTGTGCTCAAAGAACACCTGTGCATTTCATACAGGCCATAAGCCCAGGCAACTGATGAGCTTGCAGAGGCCCTGAAATACATCCAGAGGAGTCAACTTATCAATTTTCATTGTGGAGCAGATGCCCAGATTTAAGGGTGGGGGCATTGAAAGGGTATGAACACTGTTAGAGATTAGTTTTCCTGGGAGGAGCCCGGGCTCCGGTCCACCGACATACCCGGCGTCCTTGACTACATTGGTGACAACTGCAATTATTCATGCGGTGTACGCTCGCCCATGGATGCTTGCAGCACACTTCACCATAATGGGCCCTAAAATGGGAGTCATATTGACATATACAAAATAATAATAATAATAATAATAATAATAATAATAATAATAATAATAATAATAATAGTGTATCCCTATGTGAGGATAGTGATGCACCCCAAATAACAGCAGTTCATGCAAAATGCAAGGCAGGGTCAGAAATGACCATTTTTATTATTACCGTTATGATTATGTTATACCTCACAGGGTGCTTGTTTCATACTGGTGCCTGGACATGTTGTGCATGTTTGTGTAACTGAAGGATCATGACTTGTGAATCGCCACTATCCACCCCATGCTTTGCAGACATGTACACAGATGGGGCATAGGGAACCTGGATGCGCACATCTATGATCTGAATCAGAATCACTCCTTTATCTTGCGAGTCAAGGAATGTGCAAGGCCAGCGCTTCATCTCCCAGATAAAACGTTTTGTGAATTGGGCGATCTACCCCCCTTCTTATGTCAGACACCCAACTCCCGAAAAATGTGATGATTTGTGTCATTGTTCATGGAGATTGGCCACGAATGACGTCACTTACAGTGCGATTTGCAGAGAATTTCAGGATGAGGGGAAATGGCTGGCCCGTCAGATACTGTGAAGAGCCGAGTGTTGCAGGCCACACCGTGCCACTTTGAACATCTAAGGGGCACTGCAAGATTGGGGAACATGAAATGGTGGAACAAAAAAAACATGGCTGAAGTTGATGTGATCTGAGTATATGTTTGCATGTATACGGGGAGTACTGGCATATATCAGTGCAGCACGAATGGGGACGCGGGTTTGGTGTTGCAGCCTCAGAGAGAATCCCAATAAGATCCTGAGAGCCGAATCTTCCAGCTTTGTATGGATTGCATGTGCATCGAGATGTTGAGGAGATGAAGGGTCAGAAGGAGCGTATTATATCCCTTTTCTGTTGAGTTCTGTGTACTCAAGAGAAAACTATTATACATCATGGGTACCGCAAGGGCCAAGGCCATAAATAAGTACAACACTCTCAATGGATTTTAGGCCGAATTTATAACAACACCACACAATACAATGCATGTGAACAGTAAACCATAAGATACATGGTGTCAACTCATACAGATGCACAACTCCCTAAATACCCTCAAACCAACCAAGGAGCAGTAGCGGGAGACTGAACCCCTGCGTTCCGCCTGAGCCGAGAGCCTCCCCATCACGCTCCTCTGGCTGCTGGGGGGCCCTACGAGCACGAAAGCCCTCTGATATGTGCCGGTCTGAATACCCTTTTGGCAAACCCAGCACACCGGGCTCCCCCACAATGGCAAAAATCTGTCCCAACAGTCCATCCTCAGCTTCCACAGGGACCTGTACCTACTGGTATGGGGCACTACGCCCTTGCCACACCCATCAACGCCAAAAGGTTGTGCACCAATAAACGTGTCCCCTGTTGTTCTGACAGGTGGACCGCATCCGGGTGAAAAACATCTGGGCCTTTCACCAGTCCATGAGAAAATACCTTAAAGTGCCCGAGGCTGGATGCCAACTGGGCAAGTTCAGTGTTCAAATTCCCAGGGAGAAATATTAAGTGGGCAGGACGACAACCCCTCTCCCCATATCTTCCATGGTAGGATCTGCCACCAAGCCACAATCCCTCCAGCCTGGCCCCCCTTTCCCCACCTTCTAGGAAAACAAGGAGTAAAAACTTCTTTGTAGTCAACGTCAATGCCACCTAAGTGACAGATTACCAAGTCCGAGTGCGGAAGTAACCTCCTCTTTTTCTCCTTGATCAGGGCTTCCCTTAGTTATTGAACCTTCAGCCCAATATTATTCCACTATATCAACGCATCCTCGCAGAAATCAGCATTCCTGTGGCCAAACTTACACATGACATCCCCACCCCTCTGGATGAAAGCGTGGCCTATGATCCGTACGACCCCATGCAGAGTAATTCCCTGGAAAATGAAAACAACTTTTAAATAAAAGATAGTTGCAAGAAAAGAGCACTCTCTCCACTAACCACCACAGGCCCCGTCTCCATTAACTTGGCCAGCAGCCGCCCATCCCCTTACACCAAATGGGAGTGAATAAAGCGTTGAAAGGTCCTTGATTTCAACCATGCCCATAATCTGCCCCTCGCTTATGACCAGAGCAGCCTCAGTCCTGGCCTCCCCGATTCTGAAGGATTGAGATGAATAGCCCGAACCATCCAACTTGAAGCTGAAATATTTTCTTAAACTAAAATTGGGACATGCAAGAGCTGATTCTATGCACCCAAAGTGGGCCTGGGTCACCCCCTCGCAACCAGAGGAATTCAATCATAGCCTAGACTGGAAAGATGCTGGGTAATTCCCCCAAGCCGAAAGATATCCATATCCCTTTCCCTGCCTGGTCAATTGTGGACCGTCACAACCATACATGCAACACCACACCACCCAGAATGTTCACATTGCTTCTGGCCAGACCCCCAAATGTGTTTTGCTTGTTAGTCAAGATCAACTCCCCAAGGTGAAAGGCCCCCATAAAAGGCCAGGTTAAAAGCAGCCCAAAATAGCAACCTACCACAGAGCCACTGCTATTTTACCCGGCGTCGCCTACTCCAGAGGCCCTCTGTCATCCCCCACTGTTCCCTGTTATCAGACCTACCCTGTCTGCTGCCTTAAACCTAGCACTTACAAATTGCTGGCTGCACTACCACTGATTTTTGCCTTTATTATTTATTTATTGTTATTTATCTGTTTCTCCTCTGCTTCGCACTTTCCACTTCTCCCCCCTTCCATGCACTTTTCCCCTCCCCCCTCCCATGCACTTGCGCGTTCTCAATGTCACTGGGCCTAGTAAGATCGCTGTTTTGTTCTCCCCTGTTCCCCCTCCCTGGCCTTGTCGCGCTCTGAAACACTTGTGTATGAGCACGATAGAAATAAAATATCAATATCAATATGTGCCCCGTCACGTTAACGGCTTCTGGATGGTGAAGTCATTGGATCCACCTGCTTCACCCGACAGCCCTGCAATAAACCTGAAAGATGACACATGTCTCACCACATCCGAGAACCCAACCTTCTGCTTCATCTGTTTAGTGCCAGAAGCCCAGCGGGGGGAGGAGGAATAGTGGCGCTGACACTGTTGGGGCGGCGGTGGGGGGGGATGCCACTCTGCTTGCGATGGCAACATCAAAGCCGTTAGTATGGCAATGGCAGCACTCTGGGGGAGTGGAGGCGGGGCGGGGAGGGCGATTCCTTGTTGCTCTGGACAGGGATGAATACTCACAGCAGACAAAGCATGAAATTAGCACTGGGAGGGAGGCACATTTGGCCATCCTCGTTGGCTGGCACACAGTTGCTTACTCAGGATGCTTACAAATATCAAGATAAAAACTGTGCCTTTGCTACTTTTTTCTCCAACACCCATATATTGCACCGTTTGCCTTGTTACAATTCAATCAACTGCAAATAAATAGGCTCAGCTACAAACGAACTTTATTTTCTCAAACTGAAAACCATGAGTTGTTTTTGGCAACTTAAAGGATCTTTAGTTTGTGTGGGAACCGAACTTGTTATCACACCATGGATAATGAGTTGTATTACTGTATCAAACACTGACTAAAAACAGGTGACTTTAATACCAATGTATAACCAGGAGACAGATACAA
This sequence comes from Ambystoma mexicanum, assembly GCF_040938575.1. Classification (NCBI taxonomy): domain Eukaryota; kingdom Metazoa; phylum Chordata; class Amphibia; order Caudata; family Ambystomatidae; genus Ambystoma; species Ambystoma mexicanum. Next base: position 420,535,241 of record NC_090926.1, on the reverse strand, counting down.
GACATCGCAAGTAAGCCCATGTCAGTGATATCCGCAGCCAGTTTTTGCTTTCAGGTTTCCATCACACTGCATTCTGGTACTTATAGTCTTGTGCCCATAGAGGAAAATGGAAACAACACATTTTGTCAAATAATTCAGACTGATGTGAGCTAAAACAGTAGTTATGCAAATGATGTCAGTCCTCACACAGGACTACTTATCAGCTTTGGTTCTGCATATGTTGATAACATGTCTGTAAATATACAGCATGTTCAGTGGGTCAATCCTTTACTCTATTCCTAAGCAGCATTAGGATATTTGGGACAGGTAGGATGGAATGCAAGAGAACGTTTTTCTATCAACTCTTAAAAAGTTACAAATTCAGGCATGTGTCCTCCCTTCCCTGCCCCGTTTACACATGCTCCTACATGTTTGAGGCAGACCAGACTTTCATATGGTGTCATTGCACCTCAATTAAAGGTTGCATTTACCGGGTTGGACACCTATGTATTATGCACCAAATAGAGAAGTTCGAACCAATGCATTGCTATAAATATTGCAAGATTATTCTGCAGACAATATCACACATTGATGCAAAGCTAAAGATCCAAATGGCGTGTAACATGAAGAATGGAAAATATAACCTCAGCAATCAGAAAACATCTGCTCACATCCAGGCTTCCCTGCTGGACCAATCTATAGGCCTCATTACAACTGTGCCGGTCCAGAAACAATGGTGTCGGTAAGCCTACCAGCACCGTTGATTCCGGACCGACACAATACAACTCTGTGGGCGAGGGCCCTCCCGCCCGCCAGGAACAGACCTGCCCGGCGGGATGGCACCCGCTCGCAGAGTTCTCACAGAAGCAGCAGCAACATTGTTAGCGGTGCCGGTGCTACGGTGTCACCATATCGGACTCCATGGGAATAGGGACTAACACAATTACCGGCGCCTGACTTTCCGGCCACCGGACTCGGAATAGCCTGATGGTACTGGGAAGTCAGGCACCAGTCATTTGTTTCGGCACCGGTGGCAACTCACCCGTTTTACTGACAGGGTTACCGCCGGCCCCGTAATGAAGCCTTATGTGATTCTGGGTAAATCTCTCTACTTAAACAGGTCTTACTGTCTTTTGTTGTCAAAAGTGGAGTCCACGAGAAAAGATTCTGTTAAGTGTGCAACGCACAAAATGACTTACTCATGCATGGTTTAATAGACTACATTATTGCCTTATTGGCTCGAATAATAATAATAGTAGTAGTAATAATAATAATAATAACAAAAATACTTTATAATATGCACAACACAGGCTAAATGTCGCCTTCGCCAGCAAATCTGTTTTTCACGTTCATCCATGGGTTGCAGGAAAGTCAAATAAATGATGTAATGTTATTGGGTTTCACACTGCACTCTGCTGCATTGTTGATGCTCCCCATGGTGCTATTAGATATGAAAAAGATGGGGTGGGGGGAGGTTTGATTAGAGATAGAGGGAATATGCAAAACAACTTTGGTGTTGTGTTGGTGTGTACATGTCGGAGGTCTCCGGGTTCTGTCTGTAGGTGAATTATGTAGAGTGCACTTGAGTTATTTCTTGCCACAGGGAGGACTCGTTTTCCCACAGTACGGTGGTGTCTTGGTTCGAGTTGTGTTATACAATTTGGTGGGAGAAATGTACTGGTGATGTGTTTTAATGTGTACTAGGAGTCGTGTCTGATTGCTGTGTGTGTGTGTGGGTTTGTGGGTGGAGGGGGGGTTAGTTGTATGCGTATTGAAAGGTGAAAAGTAGAATGCAAGTCTGTTAGTGAGGGCAACAGGCAGTAGAGGCCCAGATGTGCACTTGAAATAGCTTGTCCAGCTTGGAATCACGCAGATGTCCCAGCATTGTGCATCTCGGAGCAGAGTCACAGTGATGAGAGCCGCAGAGCCCTCCAGTGGAAACGCTTACCCCTGGCCTCAAACATCAGGCAGCATCTACGGCAACATTACCGTGCAGCAAAACAATGGTGGAAGACATCCTAGAAGAAGCAAGGGTGGGGATCCCCAGGAGGAACTCACAGCGGAGTGAAATTACAATGGGGAACTCAAGTGTACTACAATGATTGGTAGGTGTTGGTGTCTGCCTGGGGAATGAGCCTTGACTGTGTAGGAAATCTGACAGGCCAGCATGATTTCTTTCCCTTGTCCCTGATTTGTCCTAGGGCCTAACCAGAAATTCAGTGATTGTTGGGATGCTAGGGGGTACACTTGTGTTAAACATGGGGGACTTGCCACAAATATTTTCCCCAATCTCGCTTGCCAAAACATGTGGTTCTGCCTTTGCCTGCTTGAGACAGTTGACAAAGACAGTTGTGAAAAAGAGAAAGAAATGGAAAAGAGAAGGAGAGTGACTTACCTGGAGGCCGCTGTATCAAGTGGCTGCCCAAGGCCTACATCCTGGCAGGTTGCACATTGGGATGCCCCCCAGAGAGTGAGCCAGGGGGCAGACCTGCTTATGCCTGGTGCTGGTTGGATGCCCTGGGATCGTGGCAGGTGTTGGCCCACCAGGGGGCTAGACCAGATGGTCCCATCATCATAAAGTGACCAGGTAGCATGCAAGCTGCTGCCCAGGTTGAAAATAGGCAGGCAAGCCCAGCCATGTGTGGGGGGCAGCCCATACTAGGATGCCTGGCCGTGCTCCCAGTAGGCTCGCCTCGTGTCCAGTGAGGTGGACCAAAACTAAGATGTCCTCCCGGAAGATGAAGAGCGGGAAGCCTGTTCCACCCAGGATGGTTGAGCGGTGAAGAAAAGTGTGGCTGACCAAAAGAAAGGTCTGGGGTTGACCCACTGGGAGGAAGTCCCAGGCTGCTCCGTTGGGCACCCTGGGTGAAAGAAAGCCACGGGCTGCCCAGCGGGGAAGCCTGAGCGAAGGCCAGCATTGCACACCCTGCATCTAATGACACATTACTGGGGGGGCAGGCCAAGAATCGCCAACAGTAGCATCTGTGTTGAAATGCGACCACCGCCTGAAGTACAGATGACTGCTGAACTGGCGGTGAAAGCAGCAGCATCCCCATGCCACTGGGTTCATCGCCTGAGGCTGTAATGGAGGTGCGGGTCGCAGCAGTCACATGGGGCACCTCCATACTATTGCAGCATTGACTGTGTGTGGGTCCCACAGTGAACAGGGCCAACACAGAAGGTTGAGAAATTGCTGCAGGCACAGTATTTATTGCAGGTGGCCAACAGGACACTGTGAAGAAATAAAAGGGCTCAGGGAACAGTGATGCTGGTGGGTAGACCCCCACTAATGCAGGGGGCTGCTGAGAGGAACACAGGCGTGTTGGCTGCACAGTGAGTGCAGGGGCCCCATGTGGTGGACTGGATAACCATGAAGAAAGAAGATGAGCCAGGGCCGTACTTATCAGGTAATGGGTCCCCAGCTTTACAACCAACCCATAGCCAGTTCTGAAACTAGCCCTGAAGTCAGCCCTGCAGAGCCACCAGAAGCAGACCCAGTGACAGTACTGTACAGGGGGTGTCTGACTGCAGCAGTCACCCCATTGTGAGATGGTGTTTATATTTAGTATATATGTTGGATGTTAATGCATATATGCATGCATAGTTAGATGTATATATGTTATTACTGGATGTTATGTAGGGAGTAGAGGTTTTGAAGGGGTAATGTTATGTAGGTTTAAAAGTTAAGTAAGGGTCGGACATTAAATATATATAAGGGTGTAAAGTGGGGGTAGAGGAGATGGGCCCTGGTGTGAGGTAGCGGGGTAGTGTGGCAGCCTGCTTGAGACTTCCTAGCAAGATGGGACCACCAATAGAGGCCATCCTCTGGCCTCGCACTCCATGTAGGTGGTAACTGAGTATAGGTAAGTGGTCTGTTGCGTCAGAGTCAATCTGTGTCAATGCAACCCCTCCAAGGAAAGATGAACTGATGTAGCAGGTCCCCATTTAGTTGGAGCTCATGCCAGGCGAATCCTAGGGTAAAAAAAAAATGGAAAAAAGAAAGTATTAAAGGTTAAGTGATTTTAAAAAGTAAATGGGGTCCTCGTTGGGATCCCTATAAAATTAATTTGGGTGTCTGTGTCCATTAGTCAACTAAGAACTCAGGATGCAGCCCATCTCTTGTTATTAGCAATTTTTTTTGGTTGGTGCAGCACCCCTCCCTATCCAGGTGGACTGATGGGTGGGGATGGATGTTTCCATGGGAACTGTTCCTGGTCTGGGGTGAGGGGGTGTACATTTCTACCTGGACTTGGACTGTAAAGCAGGGGCTATATTGGAGGCACCGCTGGGATGGGCTATGCCCTTGAGGGTCCCAGGGTTCCTTCATAGCGAAGCCACCTAGTGTCGCTGTGAGTGGGATTCCCAGAGACGGCAATTCCCAAAGGTGGGAAGAAATGTGGTGCATGGCCCCATGAGGCCTCGTTAGTAGGGGCTATATGCTTGTCCAGTAAGGGAACACTTACAAGTAAAGACATAGACACCAGGTTAATAATCATATGTTATTAAAAATATAGTGTGTTTTCTTTATTAATGTAGTGCGTTCGTGTGTTTGTGTGTGAGAGAGTCCATCCAGCCCCGCATGGGCTGAATGGAATGTTTAAAAGAAAGAAAAGAAAAGAATGGAACAGAATTCCTTGCCCAAACCGTGTGAGTGGGCGTCTGCCCGCCATTACCACGGCTCCCCTTGGCCCTTTTCTTTCTTCATGGTGGTCCCGTTGTCTTGGGGGAAAGCTGCTTATCACAGTCGCTCCTGCTGCACTTTCTACATTTTCTGGGTGGGCCCCACCACCCACTCTCACTGCCACACAAGTGGCTTAATTTAAGTCTTTGGGGAGGCCCCAATAGTGTGGGGGCTAACCATGTCACTGCTGTAAGCGATATTCAATCAACACTACAGCTAAGTCAAAGCCTAGTCTGGGGTGCTGAGGAAAACCCTTATTGATGTATTTTTATATTCCGTTCAGTACTCTGGATGACAACCCTTGTATAACACCCCCCTCTTAGAATCCCCCTGACCCCACTGAGCCAAGAAGTAGGTTTGTTTTGCAAATTAAAAGGTTTATTTGAGAATTTAAACAATATATATATATATATATATATCACACTTTATAATAAATTAATATCTGATAGTACACTTAGACATATGATGTTGATCAACAATGGGTAATCTGGCACTAGCACACTTCTTTACAATCAATGAGGAGTTAGTATAGGATGGATAAAGTAGCAAAAATACTTTTATGATTTCAAGGGAAAAGCAATGAGGAATAAAAAGCAGTACAGAAATATTTGATATGATTCAGGCAAAAGATAAGATAATCACTTTTTCTCTGGCAATTCACCCCCCTCCCCTATGTAATGTAAGAAATGGAAGGAGATGGAAAAAGGACCACACAGTTCTCAGGAATGCAATCAAAGACAATACGAAATTCAGTTCCCCCCCAGCAAGCTTAGAGGAAACAGGTAGGAGTTTGAAACACAGGCCCAAAATGCTTTTAAATGTGATGGCAATGGATGGGAAAATGTGCCAACTGATTTTAATTCCCTCTAGAGATTCAGGGTGAGTGGGAGATGCGTGTAGGTAGTAGTTCAGGCTCACTTTAACAATGCTCTATGAGTTATTACCAAGTTGCAACGGATTTTAACAAAAGAAAGAATGGAGCTGCTATTTTGACAAGTGGAGAAATTGAGCCAAAATCGCAAATCGCGGTAAATTTCGCGAGTGCGTGAATTGTAAAAGTATAAGGAGTAGGAGGTTCTAGGTTCGTTGGAAAGCTTAGATTCTGAGCCCAAATGGTTCCAGAGATACGGACGATTAAATAAAGGTAGATTTTCGAATTTAAAGTAAAACTCAAAATGACAGGTGACAGCTTGCAGCTTCAGAATTGACAGGTGGCAGTTGTGCAGCTTTACAAATGACAGATGACACGATTTCTAGGAGGCTGTTCTACTTAGGTTAAAATAGCTTGGATTAGATTATTTTAACTAAGAGATTGGTTCTGCACAGTTCTGCTAGGTACTCACAATATATTTTGTGCAGGAATGGGCCTCGCCACGGATCTGGTCAGGTTTTGGACTGGACACCGGTTCTGGTCTCAGCACTTCACAGCGATCTGGGTCACTGGTACAGCTCACAGCAGTCTGGGTCAGCTCTGCTCTGTGGTCTAGCCTCTCTGGATTCAGCGGCCTCTGGTTCTGGATACTGCTCTGCTTTCTGGTCCGGATCAAGTGGATTCTGGATGTAACACTGCTTTCCGGGTACTGGCAAGAGTTCTTGGCAAAAGAATTCAGACAGCTCGCCCGGCTGTGGAAGAGTTTGCAAATGATTTTGAGGCCTGCTGACAAATACGTTTGCTTGCAGTGGGCCTTCTTGGTTCAAAGTTCTGTAGTCTCTGTTTAGCTTGGAAGTCTAAGTGTTGGATCTCTGGATGTGAAGTCGTCGGTCAGCATGCTCCACAGCAAATGGAATTGAAGCAACCCCCCAGAATACACCACAGGGTCCTAACGCCTCTTAAAATACAGAATACCAGAATACAACACAGAAAAATCACAAAAATAATGATATTACTTATATAATTCTGACAAGTCCGCACTATGAGTTATCTATCTTTTTAAAATTATGCTCTGGTCAAAAAGGGGTGTGGCTTCCCACATCACAGGGTGGAATAACTGGTTTATCCACTTCCCCCAAGCTCAGCTGCTAGCAGAGGCACTGCCCCTCCCAGTTTCCCCTAAGAGGAAGCCACTTTATAACATTTGCCTGAGTCCAGGACAGGCCTTTGTTCAACTCCCTGTAGTCCCCAGCTGCTCCACCCCTAATCTAATCAGAGAGGTGACAACTCCTTTTGGCAAGGGGAAGAGTGGCTGAGCAGGTTTCAACTCCTGTCGGGGGTAGTTGTCAGGCAGAATCCAGTTGCATTAAGCCAAGTTTCAGCTAAATGTCACTTTTTGTTCCCAGTTTAAATCACTTACATTTTTTACATATACATTAAATAATTACTTCCTTCAAGTCATTTCAGAATATAGTTTTACATTGTATCCACCTCTTAGCAAGTCTTTCCTTGGTCTGGTTTTGTTTCATTTGTTCAGTTTTACACAAAAGTATGGTGGTTTTAAAACGCCGGCTGTCTGATAGTGGTGAGTACTGGTAATGCAACCATTTTTGGGATTAAGAAAATGAATTCCCCACAGTTCTGAGTTGCTTTTTTTTTGCAATCAGCATTGCTATTCCCAATGGTTTCAGGCTACTGTGTGTGTAGCCCAATGGTGGTTTTAGGCAGTGCCCTCCTGTGCTCAAAACATAGGCAAAAATGGGTGGCAGCCTATTCTTCATGCATTTCCCTGTGCATTTTCTGGGAAGTTCTGGCCATCGTGATGTTTTCAATGTCAGTAAGGCACAGTTTTTGTGGTAGGGCTCGGATGCATGGGTAAAAACATCCCACAAGCCCCCCCTCTTGCGATGGCCATTCTGTCCTTTCGCTGATGGAACTCGCAAGATCTGAGATGTTCGCCTCCTCTTCTTCCAATTTCATGGATGGCACAGTTCAGCATCTTTTCCTCCCTCCAGTCGATCAATCAGCTCTCCTTGCTGGTCCTGCTGGGAGGATTGGGCGGTACCCTGGGCCCCTCGGGTCTGTGCTCCCGGTCCCCGGACGTCCTCCTTGGTCGGTCTCCATGGTTTCATCTCTCCTAGGATGATAAAGCAAAGCGGCAATACACATTCCTAGACATTTCTTCCACCACTATTAATGGTGTGGCGAACATGTACATTTTATACATCCAAATGCATTTTGCAGTCTGATTTTAAAAACAATATATAAGAGGGCACATTTGCATTACGTTACTATATTTTTGATATGTGGAATATTTTAGAGTTTTAACTGACTTACTCTGGAGTGGCCCCCTCTGGTATTGCAGAGGACTCCTCCAGTTGTTGCAGAGTGTGCCTGGGATGGCAACAATTTGGCTGATTTATATGGACCCACTTGACTTCCCCCTCTGCCAAACCGCCTTTGGGGATGCAGATCTTGTAGGCCACAGGGGAGATTTTGTCTATAATTTCAAATGGTCCCTTCCATGTAGGCAAGAATTTTGCGCTGTTTGGCCTGGTTCCTTTGGAAATTGTATAGATAGACCCGATCACCCACCTTCTATTCCTTTTGGGTAGTTTTTAAATCATAGTGGGTCTTCATGCTCTCGGCTGATCTTTCTAGATTCTGCTGAGCATAGGCAAAAGCATGCTGAAGGTGTTTCCTTAAATTCTCCACATACTCATGAGTTGTGGAGGCATTTATCAACATTTGCTCTGGGGTTCTGTAGAGCAAATTCTGGGGAAGCACCATCTTGCGTCCAGTCATCAACTCAAATGGTGACATTTTGGTTGCAGATGAAGGGGTAGATCTGATGGCCATTAGGACCAGAGGTAATCGGATATCCCAACTTGGCGCAGAATCTGCCACAAACTTTTTTAAGATGCTCACAATGGTTCGGTTATATCTGTCTACTGCTCCAGAAGAAGCTGGCCTGTAAGCAATATGTAACTTCCTTTTGACCCCCAGTATCTCCCACATCTTTGTCATTACTTCACTGGTGAAGTGGCTACCTCAATCCTTTGAGGTAGACCAAAACGGGAAAATATGTGGTTAATCATCAGGGCAGCTGCTGTTTCTGCCTTGCAGTTTGGTGCCGGGAGACATTCCACCCACTTGGTAAACAAGCATGTAACGGTCAACATGTACTTGTTTCCTCTAGATGAGCGGATTACAGGGTCTACAAAGTCGATTTGCAAATCTGACCATGGCAGTGTCATCCCCCTCTTTTGGAGAGGCGCACGGTGTGTGAGGGATGATGGCTGAAATTGTGCACACACAAGACACCCCTTCAAGTATTGGTTGAGGTCCTGCCCCATGTGTGGCCAGTATGCAACCTCTCTTAAGATTTCCAGTGTTGTGTGAAACCCCCTATGACCGGCGGTGGCCGCATCATGGGCGTGACTTCACATCAGGCTTCGGAATGAGGTAGGAACCACCCACTGATCGTGGCCAGCTTTGGAGTTCCTTACCAGCAAACCGTCTTGGATTCGGAACATTTTTGGACATTTCATCAACACTCTTAGGTCCTCTTTCCCAATGTAATCGGTATCCGGCAGGGGAAAGTTCTCAGGGTCCTCAAGGTGTTGGTAAAACTTACCAATAATTGGATCCCCCTTCTGAGCTGTAATTAAATCAGCATCAGGGGTTTCCTTACTCCATTGTGCAGTTGAAAGTTCATTGTGAGAATTTGTCTGGGACCTAGTGATAGCAGTGACCTGGATTTCCCCCAACAGGGACTCTATTAATATTAGATCCCCTTTGATGGCCCCGGTTTTGGCCAGCTGATCAGCTAAGTCATTTCCAATTTTGTCTGGTCCCTCTACTTTGGAATGACCCATGATCTTTTTCCAGTAGATGGTCATCCCATTCGATGTGACCAGATCATCAATGTTTTGGATTAACTTCCCATGTTTCAAGGGTTTATTATTAGCACATAACATGCCTCTGGTGAAAGGAAGCGCCCCCAATTTCAGCACGATCCTCCCCGCAATGAGAGACAATAAGGGACTCTCCCGTAGTGGGAATAAGGCCAAGACAGAGTGCGGGTGAGCGTAAGTGGGAGTTTATCCAAAGAATAGGGCATGCAAAGAACTCTGCAACCTCCGAGAGCGCTCTGTCTGACAATAGCAAAGACAGGCGTATTTCTAATACAAAAAACGTCATCAGAACCTACACACTATAGGGGGCACAAGTTAATTGGGATTGGGTGGCGTCGACTAACTATAGGTGTTGCTGCAGCGTGGTTGGTCTTGGCGTGAGGACGTCACTGGTCAGCCTCGTGGGTTGGGTTGGGCCTGGCAGGCCAGCTTGAGGTCATCCGAGCGGTGTTGGTATGCTGGGGCAGCCTGTGACAAAGATGAATACCTCTCCTGACTCGTTTGCCCTAGGCCATGCACACTGCAGTTATTCAAGAAACGACATCTAAGTTCATTAATAAATCGCTCGGCAGTTTGTCTTATACAATAAACGCAACGCATGAGGAATGCACCTCTTGAGAGGTCCGGTGATTGTCGGTTAGGGTGAGATTTACCTGTGTCCTATTGACCGGTATTTTAGGTCGAGGGGCTGAGTTCTGGGGCCTGAGCCGACTGGTACATGCCTGTCTGCCGCGTTAGAAGTTATTATATAAATGGGTCTCTGTGTCTTGTCCCAGTGATGGGGGTCGTTCTTGGGGTGGTCTAGGGGGAGGGTTGTGGACTTTACGAGAGGGTGCTGGTAGATCAGTGGATTCAAAACGTGGGTTTATTACCGTGCTGTAAATAACACAGGTGGTGGGCTGTGGCCTTGGGTGCGGTACCGGGGCCTCTGACTCTCTGAAGCGGCTCCAGCTTGGTTGGGGGAGGTGAGGGAGCGCGGCACAGGCCTTAGCTTCCTTATCTGGCAGGCTTGGCAGGGTGGGAGGGAGAATGGCCTTGCATATACTCACAAAGGTTTTTTCCTCGTGCGTTGCTAACTTTTAAATGCAGAACTTTTATAACGTTCCGCCTTATTTTGATGTTATTTAAACACACATATATATTTCCATTTCGTTACACATTTCTTTAATACAGTCGGTCCGAGTACCTTTTCGTTACCTAACATTATATTTACTACATGATGTGATTATTTTATGTACATTAAACGTTACACGAGGTCGTTCTAGGTTATGGCCTACAGAAATTGATGCTCGCTGCTTTAGGTGATTAAGAAAACATATATGAGTAAGTAAAGGCTATACATTTGGTCGACATCTTTCTCTGTGGTTGTAGCAGCACTAGTCCAGTCCTGGGGTGGTATCATGTAACGTTACATCTTTATGGTTTATTCACAGTTTACAGGATCTGTTTAAACCGAGGTAGTTCGTTAATACCAATACTTGAATTATTTTCTACTTTCTTCAGATAGTGATGCTTCAGCTTTTTTCCCGTCACCCCGGCCTCGCGGACCAGGTCATGCAGGGTGCGATATTACATTGTGGATAAGAATAATGTTACAGTGTTAGCATCTCGGGTTAGCTCATATCCGACTTTCTCATGGGAACGCGCTCGCAGCGGATCTACCAGGGCTACTGCGGCGGCAGAGATGCATGAAAGGTCCTCCAAAGGTGGGGGCCTCGTTACAGTGTGCTGAACTCACGCCATGTTTGCTAAACAAGATGGCTTCTAGGCCTAACTGAATTTGGGTATATGCAGGGAACGGATATGTGTGGGCAATGTCGTCGGCGGGTGACCCCTCCTCCACCTGGGCCCGGGTGGCATGAGGGGACGGCCACCGAGTCATGGTCCTCACCTGGGGAGAAGGCTGCAGGTGAGGAGGGCCTCGCGGCCAGTCCTCCCCTACATTTCCCCCCTTTCGTTACTAAAGTAACGAATTCTTTAGCTCTTCTAATCTTCTACATTCTTGCTCCTCTATCACTGCGTCATCCCATGCAGGTGTTCCTTTTCTAGGCATCCAGGCTCTGCATACCCCCCTCAAGTTCTCACCTCTTCTAGCATACTCATCTGGGGTACATGTTAAATATATACAGTCACCCGTCTCTTCCAAGTCTACCCAGACCTCCTCATACCATTCCAGTTCCACATCTCGGGGTTCTTTGATAGTGGTGTGCCATAGTTTGTCTACTATGTACTTATCACGGCACATAGGCACTAACTGGTATCTGGGAGTGTTATCCGGTCCTGTCTGTACATGTACTTCTTGTGTCGCCTTAATTGTACCACCAGAGTTGCCCATTGTCACCATCATCATCGCACCGTTAGGGACTGCGTTAGCACAACATCGAAGGCCCACCTGGCACAGGCAGAACACCACGAGGAGGACCACCGCAACTGGTATCAATAATTTCATCGTCATTCCAAGCCAGGAGGGAACCCAGGAGAAGATATTGTCGAACCATGAGCTGTCTTTAGCCCCACCTTCCAGCTTCATTTTCTCTCCCAGGTTATGGACTGCTTCAATGACGTGGGACAGGGACCCATTTTCTGCGTCTTCAGAAGGTACGAACGTGCAGCACGCACTTCCTATTTTTCGGCAAACACCTCCATCGATTGCTGTTAGCAGGTCCAGAACATACCTGTTCTGCATGGTCATTAGTCGCAAAGCTCGTAATTCCACCTTTATTATGTTGAATCCTTCTTCAGTGTCATTGGCCAGCTGAATCAGTTCCCACCGTGTGATCTGAAGCCATTTTGCATTTGCTCTTGCTTGGACACTTGAAACCAGTGAGGCAAAAAATGTTTCCACGGAGCTGAACAGGCGATACCTGTCTGGGATCTGTGCCAATAAATCGGATGACGCTTGTGATATATAGTTTGATGCTCGCTTGTTCCGTGATAGCTCCTCTTCTTTCCCTCCGGAGGACAGGACATAGAGGTCTGCTTCTGCAGTGGGAGACGTCTCGTCCTTGTTCATGTTTCCTTGCGTCTTTTTATTTTTGTCGACGTGGCTTTCTGGAATCACCATTAGGGCCGAATGCAAAGTGGCCATTGAGCAGCTGCCACTCCATGCCTGGGGAAGGTGCAAGTAAGCCTGATTCCCGCACACCCAGTATGTGTCCATTAGTGCTGCTGTTCCTTTTTTCATGTCTGGGATGGTGAGAGTTTTGTTACAGTTTTTGTTCGTTCCCATTGCCACTTTTCCTTCTCCCTTGAAACATAGTTCGTTTTGTATTTCACTTTGTAGCTTGAAGGGTTTCTCCATCGCTGTTACCCATGTTAGTTTAGAGATGTGTTCTTTCCATATTGGTAAGCACGTTTTTTCCATCCATCGCAGCTTGTCTGGTTGGACACCTCTCAGTGCTTCCGCTTTGCACAGTACTTCTTCATCTTTCCATTTGTTTTCTGAAAACAGCGTCCCTTGTATTGCAAAGAAAGGTTCTTTAGGACAGACCACTCCAGACGCTTTTGAATAGCACGTTTTGTTGTCCTGTATTATTTTGAAAGAGACATCGTGTGCTTGAAAGGTGTTCTTTATTCTACACAGTGTGAGATGAAGGAGACACTGGGCATCCACAATGGGCAATTCTCTTGGCAACAACACTTTGGGTGTACCTGATGCATGGGGGATGAGCGAACAGACATAGCAGCTTTCATTAGTTGTCTGTTTAGCTGTTGTACTCATATCTGCATACCATTTATTTGCTTGGTGGGGGTGTCGTGGGTCTTCCATCTTGTCTAATCCTAACCCATAATACTCATCATACCCCCTCCTGCTTGTCTCTCTTCTTCGCCTACTTCTCTCCCCCCTCCTATACCTTATAGTTTCGATAGGTGTAAGAATAGGCCCCCCTTTCTCATTCCCTCCCCCCTTTTCCAATTCTTCATATAGGGACTTGTGTTCTGTCATTGTAATTACTTTTCCATTTTCCTCAATAAACAACAAGTCGCTGTTTTGTATCGGGGCGGGAAGGGTAGTGGGGCTGTTATATATTTCAGGTAGGGACATTGTGTCATTTTCCATATCTTTATCTTTTGATCGTGACGGGGCAGCAGTGGGTGGTGCAGTGTAGTAACCCCATACAAGGCGCGGGATCCATCCCAGATCAAAAAATCACCTTCTTTAATATTCATATTTGTAATTGAATTCGTGCCAGGGGCAAGGGTGGTGTTACTCCCCCCTCCCCCCTCGTTCATCTCAGTAGAGATGAACGCTATGACCCAATGTGTCATTAGGCAGAATATTGAGATGAAGAACACAATAACACACATTGATAAACCGCATTCGTATGAATATGTCAATCTATCTACTAACATTTCTCTAAATCTAACAAATCTATTAGTTGCAGGCTGCCCATCCGATGCCATAGTAAATCCTGTTTGAGACATAAAAGTGCATTAAGTACACGCATGTAAACATTTAGAACGTTGTGAAATTTTTTCGGCAAAGTATGGGAGTGGGTGAAGGAGGGGGTATGTCCACAGACAAGGTAACTTTACAAATATTACTATCAGTACATAATTTCATACATAAAGAAAAAAGTCGAGAGAGAGAGAGAGAGAGAGAGAGAAAAAGGAAAACTTCTCCAAAACCCAAAAAGGACCACAAAAACCTTCAAAAGTTGTAAAAAATTATATATATATATGTATATACACAGGTTCATTTCAGTACGCATGTCGTGCGCCATTCGTGTTCAGTGTTCAACACTTAATGCACACAAAATTCCCATCATCCATTCTGCACAACTTCATTGTCCGCAGTTGTCTGTGCCTCGTCCTGTACCTCACCTTCCGCGGCGCTATAAGCTCTGCGTACGTCTGTCAAATGCACCCAGTATCGTAGGCCCTTTACCTTTACTGCTGTGGGTGTGCAAAACACTACCTCATAAGGGCCATGGAAACGTGGTGCATTCCACCTTCGCACAAAACTTCGGACATATATAAGGTCACCAGGCATTAGTTGTAATGGTTTCTCAGGCATTGTCTCTGTTTCTGTTGTGTTCTCCTCCTCTCTTGTAGAGGGGGGGGCTAGTTGCTTTGCAATTACGCGCGCTGCCCGTGTCAGTTTTCTCAAGTACTCTGTGAACTCCTCTCCTAATATCGCTGCGCTTCTGTGTGCATCAGAACGTTCACGGAGAGGTGAATGCGCTGTGTGCATTCTCCTTCCCGTGACGATCTCATGCGGGGACAAGTGGTGGTCTTTACTTGGCTGATTTCGTAACTCGAACAAGGCCAAAGGCAGGCAGTACATCCAGGTCTTTTTAAGGGAAAAACACAGTTTTGACAATCTGCTTTTTAGCAGACCGTTCATCTTTTCCACTACGCCATTACTTTGAGGATGATAAATTGAACATAATTTGTGCTTTATTCCCAATAGGGTAGTCACTTCCTTGAATAGTTCATTAACAAAATGCGTGCCGTTATCTGAGCGAATAACTTCGCAAATCCCCCAGCGCGGGAACACTTCCCGCACTAGGAACTTCGCGGCGCCCTTCGCATCAGGGCGCGCACAGGGGCCTGCCTCCACCCATCTCGAAAATGGACATACAACCACAATCATGTAGCGAGCCCCGTTACATCTTTCTCCCATGTCTACATAATCAATGTGGAGCTCTCTGAATGGGCCATTTGGTTTGGGTATCGTTCCTCTCAGTGTGCGCAATGTCATACCTGAGTTGTAAATCTGACATGTCGTGCATTCTAAAGCCAGTCTTGTGACGTGTTCATGGAGGCAAGGTGCAAACCAATCTTCTTGTATCTCTGCCATTATGTGTTGCTTTGCGTTATGTGCGGGAAAGTGTAGTTGTTGAAATGCTATTTCTAACAATGTGACTGGCATTACCGCTTTTCCTGAACTTTTTTGTCGCCATAACAAATCAGTCGGCGATTTGCTGCATCCCCTTTTAGTCCACAGCAATTTTTCTTCTGCACTAGCTCCCTCTTGCAGCTCTATTATTTCCTGTGTGGGCATCATGTTGTATCCTGTGGGGACCTCTTGGCTTGCTGTGTGGTGCAACATGTATTCTCCTACTACACCTTTCTGTAAATACGAAGCTTCTTTGGCAGCGGCGTCTGCTGCCGCGTTCCCCAAAGATATAAAATCTGTATTTGTGGTGTGGGCTTGGCATTTTACAATGGCCACTGCCGTGGGGTCTTGCAGAGCCTCAATCAGTTCTTTCAATAGTTCTGCATGCTGAACTGGTGTTCCATCTGCTCGTCGGAACCCTCTCCGCCCCCACCGTGCCAACCCGCCGTGTACTGTCGTTGTCATGTATGCTGAGTCGGTATATATTGTCACTGCGCACCCCTTGGCGGCATGCAATGCTTCTATTAGCGCAATTAGTTCTGCTGCTTGGGCTGAATAGTGGGATGGGAGGCGGTGTTGCACTAGTGTCTCGTATTCATCTTCCTCTAATCGTACAACTGCCATACCCACATGTTTCTCTCCTGTCTCCATATCTATTGATGCTGACCCGTCCACGAAATACACCTCTCCCTCGTTCAGGGCATTCTCAAAAATCACTTGATCCTGACCTTCGTCACCTGTGAACGTAGCGCAGTTGTGGTTTTGCATGTCCTCTACGGTGCACGCCTCTGTGATGAATGTGGCTGGGTTCACTGTTTTACATCTTACTATGTGGATGTTTGCGCTGGACAGTATTATTTCATATGCTGTGGCGCGTTGTGTTGTCAATGTGCTCTTTGATCGCTCTAATATTGCAAATAGTGAGTGTTCCACAAACAGTGTCACAGGACAGCCCATCACTATCGTGGCACTTTTCTCAATCGCGAACGCGGCTGCAGCTAGAGATTGCTCGCACGCGAAATGACCTTGCATTACTGCGTCTAGGGTGCCA
The DNA here is from genome assembly GCF_040938575.1 of Ambystoma mexicanum. Classification (NCBI taxonomy): domain Eukaryota; kingdom Metazoa; phylum Chordata; class Amphibia; order Caudata; family Ambystomatidae; genus Ambystoma; species Ambystoma mexicanum. The sequence continues at coordinate 420,518,900 of NC_090926.1, read as the reverse complement.
CTATAGTAAGCCAGTGGTTTGTGCCCTAACGATGTCTTTTGTGTCAATACTGCTGTCATCAGTGTTCCTTTGCAGTGTGAAAATAAGAAGAATTCGCGCCCATAATCTGGATTTGCCAGTACTGGAGCGCTTGATATCAGCTCTTTTAGTGAGTCAAATGCTGTGTTCATCTCTTCTGTCCATTCTATGTGTTTGTTTTCCTGCTGTGCCTCTTTTAGTGCCTGTAACAAGGGCCTCGTGTATGCTGCATAATCCAATATCCATGCTCGGCAATAGTTGCACATACCCAGAAATTTCTGCATCTCTTTTACTGTTTTGGGCTCCCCAACTGCTCTAATCGCCTGTGCCCTGTCTGGTATGATCCGCTTGCCATCCTTTGATATCAGCTGTCCCAAGTATAGGACCTCGGTCAGACAGTATTGTAACTTCCCCTTGTCCACCTTGTACCCTTTATTGGCCAATAATGTCAGGAGTGTTATTGAGTCCTTTCTACACTCTTCCTCAGTTTGTGCACAGATCAATAAATCATCAACGTACTGAATCACTGTGCTTTCTACACACAAATTCCCCAGATCTTCATGTAGTACCCTGTTGAATATGCTTGGGCTCTCGCAATACCCTTGTGGTAGTCTGCAGTGTTCGAACCTCCTCCCCCCTAGTGTAAACGCTGTTAAGTACCTGCTCTCCTCTGCTAAGGGAATCGAGAAAAATGCATTTTTTAAGTCAATAACTGTGAAGTGGGATGCCGTTTTCGGAATGTTGCACAGTATTGTTGATGGGTTCGGGACTAAAGGGAACTCCTTCTGAATCACATCATTGAGTGGGCGTAAATCCTGTATCATCCTCCATGAACCTCCCTTCGCCTTTTTAATCGGGTAAATGCATGTGTTGCATGGGGAGTTTGAGGGCACTATTATTCCTTGTGCTAGCAGTGCATCTAGTGTCTCTCTGATCCCTTCTTCTGCTTCGCGTGACAATGGATATTGTTTTACCCGGGGTATAATTGCTCCCGGTTTCAGTTTTATTACCACAGGCTGAACCTCATGTAATAACCCCACGTCATGGGGGCCATTTGTCCATATGTTAGTGGGTACTAACCTCATGTCGTCATCAAAAAATGCATGTGGTGCTCCTACTACTGCCATTAATTCAACTTGAGTTTTTCTGGCTGTAACTACAATGTCACACGGCATTGCTAGTTCCATCACTATTTCGCCATCTGTCTCAGTGTCTGAAAATAGCTCCTCGTCCGAGAGCTCCCTCAGTGGGATATTTGCATTTGTACACAGTACTGTCCGCCACTCACATCCTTCCATGTCAACGCCAATCACACATATTCTGTTTGCTGACACGTGTACTGCGTGTAAATCCAACGATACCACTGACCCGAGAGCAGTGTCGGGGCTTGCTATGGGGCGGAAGAGGAATTCGGCTGGAATCCTCCAATCCATCCTTTTTAGTTCTGGTACTATGAGAGCCAATGTTCTCATGCCCTCAACAAACATCTCCTCGTTTCTTGGTAACCCTCTGATCTCTTGCATAATTGTGTGGCCGTGTATTACTGCTAATATGCGGAGGGGGCATATGCCTGGCGTCGAACATACGATACCGCTCCCTGTGAATGATATTGTCATATTTAGTTTGCTTAAGAGATCTCTCCCCAGCAAATTAATGGGAGAGTGTTCATAGTACAGTAAGGGTGCTTTCACTGTTTTACCCCCCACTGTCACATCCAATGCTTCTGTGTAAGGAACTTCAATTACAGCCCCAGAGAACCCCTGCGTCTCTAACGTTCTATTAGATAACGGGAACCGGCCCTCTCTAATGCATGATTTCTCCGCTCCCGAATCCACCATGAATATGAACTGCTTGTCTCCTATCTGCGCTCCTATCAATGGTTCCTCTGATGCATTGTGGGTCGTAGATAGTACTGGACACGCAAGTGCTCTCTGTGGGCTGTCCTATGCGGGGTGTCTCATTGCCCCCCCTTGATCAAAAATGTTCCCCGAAACTACTGACACCCCGCTGTAAGGTGCGGGAGCAGGTGCCCCGTTAGCTACTGTGGCGAAGGTGTTACCTGGCGTGTATTGCATATTGTCATTATTCTGTGGGTGGTTTTGTGTCCTGTACTGATGTCCGTGTAGTTGTGCGTTACTTCTTTGTCCTACATTTTCTGGTTGTTGGTATTGTCCCATGGGGAGGCCGTAGGGGCTTCCTGGGTGGGGGTGACCGTACTGTTCTGTCTCCTGGAACCCGTTGTTTTGTCTGCTCCTGCACTCTCTTGAGTAGTGCCCCCATCTCCCACAATTCCAGCAGCTCCCCTGTGGACCTCTGGGACCCTGCCACCCATTACCTCCCATTCCTCCATACCCTTGTCCTCCTCTTCGGCCCCGGTACCCACCTCTTCCCCCTCTTGGGGCCCACTCTTGCCACGTTGGACCTCCGTTCTGCTCCTGCTCAGTCCACTGTCGTTGTCCTTGTCCTGCCCAATTTGCTGCTATTCTTCCTTGTATTGCTATTTGCCCCTCCTCTCCTTCCTCTCCCTCCCTCATGAGTGGGAGCCCTGCTACCGCTGCTGCAACCTTCACTAGTTTTGATTGTACCAACTTTGCCTCGTCTGCCAACCTTTTCTGTGCTACTTCCCTCTCTCTCTCTTTGATCCTTTTGCAATGGTGCACTATTATACTTTGGATCTCTGGCCACCCCTTCGCCTCAACGCCCGCTATCTTATCGAGTGCCTTCTGCACCTCTTTTGGGAGCCCTCTTTTAATGATAAAATAAAATAGAGATGTGGATTGGTGCCAGGGCGTGCCCGTTTCCGCTCTCCACATCTCCTGCACCCGGAGAATGTAATCCATAGCATCCTCCCCGTCATTCATTGTACATTGCATTACTGACTGTAAATCAGGGGTATCTGGGAATGTCTCCCGCAGCGCGTCCCACACCCTTGCTCGTACTGTATTAAAGGAAGCCCCATCATGACGATCACAATCTAACGTCACGGCCGGGAAACCAGCCTTAGCCCATACTCTGTCCGCTTGATCTCCTACTGCGGTTACTAGTAGGCTTTTCACATCGCCTACTGCCAACGGTATGCCGGCGGTATGTTTCTCAAATGCATATATCCACTTGCTCGCCCCTCCTGACAGCTGGGGCAATAATTTCATTAAATTAGCCTTATCCATCTGAGCCCATGGTATATAGTTTGGTCTCCCCCCCCCTCTGTGTATCAATGGAAGTTGTAACTTCCCTTTTGCAGTTGCACCCTCCCTTTCCTTAGTCGCTGCTGACTCCAATGACGCCATCTTCCCCACCCTATTTCTTAGTCGTCCCATCCATTCGTCGTCTATAGTCCCTAGTGAACATGCACCGTCCACTTCCTCGCTCTCCCCTCCCACTGCCATACTCAACCTATCACTGTCATCCAACCCTCCTCTGACATCACATAACAAGTCCTCTCTGATCCCTCTCTCTCGTGATACATCACCAATGCTCCCTTCTACTGCTCCTACCTCTATTATTCGTGTCGGCTCTTCCTCAATCCTGAACAGTATTTCCCCCTTTTTCCATCCTTCCTCAATCTGTCTACCTTCGCTCGACGCTCTAGACGTGCGTCCTGATTGTGTGGGGGCACACGCTGTGCGCTCACATATGTCTTTTATTCTTGAGAGTTCATCCCTTGCCACAGTAAGCCTCGACTCTAAGTCACTCGTTAGCTTCTCTATATCCACCCTCTGTGTGCTTCCCTGGGAGCGCTCTCTGGTGCTTTCGTATGGCGGGGGGGCTGTTGGTCTTTGTGGTGTACCAGTTGTGGGGGGAGGCACATATGTAGGGTCGCTGTATCCTGCTGCGGGGGCTGGTTTAGGTAATATCGGGTACAAACTAATCACCTCCGCAGGTTGTGCTGTACTTAGCCGTTCCTTTTCCTCTCTTGGAATCATCAATGGATTATCTGTGGTGGAAGGTAGATCAATATTTGGTGCCGGAGCTTTGGGTGGGGGTACCTCCTCAAACAATCTCCAGAGGTCTAATATCTCCTTCCTATTTTGCCATTGTTTCCCCTTATACTTGAGGCTAATGCATGTTCGTACCATATCAAGAACGCTTTTGTCAAAAGACCCTCCCTCGGGCCAAATCTGGGGCAGACCCTCCCCCTTCAATTCTGTTACCCATTGATCGTGATATTTATTTATTCGTTCAGCGTATCCCGGTAAGCTCTTACAAATATGTGACAAGGGAGTTTCGGCCCCCATCCTCTAAATCACTCTCACAGCCGTGTACACCTTCTTTACGTTTAGTTAGGTGTAGATCTGTGTATGTATACCTTTATGGCACAGACAAGAGCGGACGTCTCAAATATTATCACCCAAGTTTATTCACTGCGCAAATCCTTTCGCACTCACCATAGCTCATCTCCTTTCCATTCCCATACACTCTCATGTGATTCCGCTTACAACTGATCAAGTACTAGTTATGGTCAACACTCTCTGGCGCCACCTCGCGGTCAACCGATCGTCTCCAACACTCACACGGTGCGCGCACCCATCACAATGTCTTTTCACTCACACCTCGTCTTATTTCCTCCCTTTCCTCCCTGGCCAGCTGTCCCTGTTTTTCTGCTAAGGTTGCTATGTTCACGTCTGTACGTGCCACTACTTAGTCCCCACTCCTCAAAATGTGCTCCCTATTTTATAGTCCTTCTACAAGTATATTTATCTTATACCCTTTTCGCTTTCTTCCCCTGCCCCGTGGAATGGAAAAAAAGAAATAGAGAGAGTAGCAATCACTAAAAAATATTCCCGGTGTCTCCTTTTGCCAGACACCAATAACTTATTTCTTACTTCTTCATATATTCCCAGTACTAGTTTAGATAGCACTATGCGGCGCCGCCTTCCACCCCCTTTCGGAGCTAGGTTTCCGTCACTTCTACCACTTCACTTATTTCTTACTCCTAATGGCCATATGCAAAGAAAAGATAAAGAAAGTTTCAAGACCCGTCTTTAGTAGACCCCCGTTATTCTTCTCCTCTACTTGTCCCCGTTCTCCTGTTCACCGTTTCCCCTCCCTTCCCCTTTACGATCGCTCGCACTCAGTACTCACGTGCCCGTCTTGAACCGATAGTCTCCGAAACTGGGTCCGTCCAGGCGGTGTCACCGGTAACTCAACGGTCAGCCCCTGGCTCCGGCGAGCGGCACTCAAAGGGGATTTTTTTCCAATCGGGATCCCGTACCCTTTCTCATTGAGTGCGCACTTCTTATTGTGCCGGTCGCCGTTGGCGGGCGGCCTCCCGGAGCCGGCTCACCGTGCGTATCCCTTCTCGACCGGAGATTCTCGTGCCACAAGGGGGTCGTTAGAAAGGAGTTAGGAAAAATAATTTGGAGATATCACGTCGGGGTCACCACTGAAAGGAAGCGCCCCCAATTTCAGCACGATCCTCCCCGCAATGAGAGACAATAAGGGACTCTCCCGTAGTGGGAATAAGGCCAAGACAGAGTGCGGGTGAGCGTAAGTGGGAGTTTATCCAAAGAATAGGGCATGCAAAGAACTCTGCAACCTCCGAGAGCGCTCTGTCTGACAATAGCAAAGACAGGCGTATTTCTAATACAAAAAACGTCATCAGAACCTACACACTATAGGGGGCACAAGTTAATTGGGATTGGGTGGCGTCGACTAACTATAGGTGTTGCTGCAGCGTGGTTGGTCTTGGCGTGAGGACGTCACTGGTCAGCCTCGTGGGTTGGGTTGGGCCTGGCAGGCCAGCTTGAGGTCATCCGAGCGGTGTTGGTATGCTGGGGCAGCCTGTGACAAAGATGAATACCTCTCCTGACTCGTTTGCCCTAGGCCATGCACACTGCAGTTATTCAAGAAACGACATCTAAGTTCATTAATAAATCGCTCGGCAGTTTGTCTTATACAATAAACGCAACGCATGAGGAATGCACCTCTTGAGAGGTCCGGTGATTGTCGGTTAGGGTGAGATTTACCTGTGTCCTATTGACCGGTATTTTAGGTCGAGGGGCTGAGTTCTGGGGCCTGAGCCGACTGGTACATGCCTGTCTGCCGCGTTAGAAGTTATTATATAAATGGGTCTCTGTGTCTTGTCCCAGTGATGGGGGTCGTTCTTGGGGTGGTCTAGGGGGAGGGTTGTGGACTTTACGAGAGGGTGCTGGTAGATCAGTGGATTCAAAACGTGGGTTTATTACCGTGCTGTAAATAACACAGGTGGTGGGCTGTGGCCTTGGGTGCGGTACCGGGGCCTCTGACTCTCTGAAGCGGCTCCAGCTTGGTTGGGGGAGGTGAGGGAGCGCGGCACAGGCCTTAGCTTCCTTATCTGGCAGGCTTGGCAGGGTGGGAGGGAGAATGGCCTTGCATATACTCACAAAGGTTTTTTCCTCGTGCGTTGCTAACTTTTAAATGCAGAACTTTTATAACGTTCCGCCTTATTTTGATGTTATTTAAACACACATATATATTTCCATTTCGTTACACATTTCTTTAATACAGTCGGTCCGAGTACCTTTTCGTTACCTAACATTATATTTACTACATGATGTGATTATTTTATGTACATTAAACGTTACACGAGGTCGTTCTAGGTTATGGCCTACAGAAATTGATGCTCGCTGCTTTAGGTGATTAAGAAAACATATATGAGTAAGTAAAGGCTATACATTTGGTCGACATCTTTCTCTGTGGTTGTAGCAGCACTAGTCCAGACCTGGGGTGGTATCATGTAACGTTACATCTTTATGGTTTATTCACAGTTTACAGGATCTGTTTAAACCGAGGTAGTTTGTTAATACCAATACTTGAATTATTTTCTACTTTCTTCAGATAGTGATGCTTCAGCTTTTTTCCCGTCACCCCGGCCTCGCGGACCAGGTCATGCAGGGTGCGATATTACATTGTGGATAAGAATAATGTTACAGTGTTAGCATCTCGGGTTAGCTCATATCCGACTTTCTCATGGGAACGCGCTCGCAGCGGATCTACCAGGGCTACTGCGGCGGCAGAGATGCATGAAAGGTCCTCCAAAGGTGGGGGCCTCGTTACAGTGTGCTGAACTCACGCCATGTTTGCTAAACAAGATGGCTTCTAGGCCTAACTGAATTTGGGTATATGCAGGGAACGGATATGTGTGGGCAATGTCGTCGGCGGGTGACCCCTCCTCCACCTGGGCCCGGGTGGCATGAGGGGACGGCCACCGAGTCATGGTCCTCACCTGGGGAGAAGGCTGCAGGTGAGGAGGGCCTCGCGGCCAGTCCTCCCCTACACTGGTTTTCCAATTAACCAGGTGCTCCACGAACCCGTTCCGTACATAATCCGAATCTGTGATCATGACCAATTTGTGGAGTTGATGTTGGACAGCAGTGAGGATGGCCTGATGCACAGCCATCAATTCTGCCACCTGACTACTTCGGGGACCAATTTTGTATCCAGCGGAGGGTTCTGGGAACTCCTTCACCCATGCATCCCCTACGCCAGCCACCAGTTCTTTCTCCCCGTCGTTGTCAATATGGTAAGAGCATCCATCCACATAGACAGTGGGCATTCCCTCATACTTGTCTGTGGGGAATTAAGGTATGCCTCCATGTTGTCCTTGATTTTTAGACTTTCGTCCTCGAGACAGTTTTCTCTGGCACAATCATGCAAGTCAGCCAGACCTTGCGCGAGGGGACTCTTCTTGTTTTGGCCATATCTGACCTCCACAGGAAAGCCTTGCATTGACAGAATCCAGGAAGTAATTCGGGAATTACTCACATTTCCGGCCCGGATTCTGTCACTTTGGAGATATTGCAGAGGCTGGTGTGGAGTCTCCACTATGATGTGTTCCCCCTGGATAAACGGGCGGTAATTCTTCAATGCCCACACCGTTGCCAGGAGTGCCTTCTCACAATCGTTGAATTTTTCCTCCACAGAGGATAAAGTTTTGCTCGCATAGGAGATTACTTTATTGACCTTGTCATGCTTTTGGTATAATACTGCCGTCAAGCACGTATTAGAGAACCCCGTCTCCAGGAAGAACTCCTTGTTTCTGACAGGGTAAGCTAGGCAAGGCGCTTGTGAGAGGCTTCTTTTAAGTTGTCTTACCACCTCGGATTGTTCTGGACCCCATTTCCACTTGACCCCCCCCCCTTCAAGAGATGAATCAGGGGTCTAGTGATCTCTGTGTAGCCTTCAATGAACTTTCTGCTGTAATTGGTCAGACCAAGGAGGCTCCTTAGTTCCCGCAGAGGTGTGGGGTCTTTCAGTTTCTGGAGTGCTTCCACTTTCTTTTTCTTGGGGAAAGAGACCCTGAGGAGTAATCTCATGCCTCTAGAAATTAACACAGGTTCTACACCACTGTGCTTTCTGAAAGGAAAGTTTTGCTCCGGCGGCCCTCAACTGTGTCAGAACATAACGGATCTCCGCTATTTGTTCCTCCACAGATGAACTTTTGATGAGGACATCATCTACATAAGCCAGGTTACACCTCGCACCCAGGTCGGACATGGCCTTATGTAGGAAAATGTTGAATTAATTGCCCGAGTTGAGGTATCCGAAGGGAGTCCGGGTCCAGGTGTACTGCTGGCCCCCAAAGGTAAAAGCCAGTTTGTATTGGTCCTCCCTACTGACAGGCACGGTCAGTATCCATTGGTCAGATCTTTTGCAGTGAATACTTGTGACTCTTGAATCTGGGCCAGCCCTCGGGAAGTATGGACCCGTTTGTTGTGCTCCCTAAGGTCGGCGGAGAGCCTCCACTGGCCGTTTGGCTTCAATATTCCCAGCACCAGATTATTGAATGTGCTGTGTACTGGACGTATTATTCCCCGGGACTCAAGGTTCGTAATTATTTCAGTAAGGGACTCCATGGATGCGAGAGGCAAACGATATTGCTTCACAAACACTGGAGTCATTCCAGGGTCCGTGGGAATTGTTGTTGTGTGGATGTCGGTGCGACCACAGTCATATGAGTCTACCGAAAGGAGAGATCTTGGAAATCCAAGAAAACTTGTTTCAACTTTTGCTTCTGTTCCAGAGTCACACAGGCATCAGCTAGGTTGACCCTCTCTTCCACCATCTGCCTGAAGTCTGGAAAGACTTCTGGTTTGGCTATCTCAGCGGCCTCCTCCAGCTGGGTGGAGAAGTTCCTGGTCAGAATGCTGATTTGGACTGGAGGCTTCAGGTGGGAAAGGCAGCCCTCATGGACCTGGAAAATCACCTCATCCCTCCTGAAGTCACAAGTCACATCTTCCTTACCATAAGGGCAAGAAGTGTACACCAGGAAGTTCCCCCCATGCCGGGTGAAAATCCTGTCTGGTGTTGTGTTGTCATCACTGTCACCGTCAAAACAGTCCTTGGGGATTGGTCCTAACAGTTCATTTCCTAGATCAATGGAAAAATGTCGGTCATCAACCGCCATTCCAATAATGGTGCCTGCGGCTAGAGTAATACTATTTAAGTCGCTGTTATCCACCTCTATTGGAATGGTGTCATGTTCTATGTTGACTAATGGTGTTGGGTTTACCCCTAACCCTTGCTGTTGGAGAGAAGCATTTAGATGTATACAAGCATCCGGGTTTTGCAATTTTTGTCCTCTTTTAACTTTCACTTCCAGGGAGAATTTTCGGTTCCTTTCTGGGATGGTGACTTCCTCTTTGATCTGAATTTCAACTGCATAAGGTAGCAATTGAGCTGACCTAAATGCTTTTTCTGGATCATCAAAGCCCATGGGATTATCCACTAATCGGGACCAAGCTTTGAAGTTTATTAGGTCCAAACTAATGGCAAAGCGATTGAGAATGTCACTGCCTAAGTAAAAGGCGGCAGTGACGTCTCGCACGACCCAACAATTATGGACTATTCTCTTATTGCCAATGGAGATTTTGAGCATACACCTGCTTGGCAGGAGATGTTTGGAATTAGGTGCTTCCAGGTCCATTCCATTTCCCATTTGTCTATCAGTTTGAATATGGGAATGGCTGGATCTTTTGGGAGTTGGCGGAACATGGCTTCGCTGATGAAGCTCTTACCGTTGTTCACACACATTCGAGCGAGAACAGAGTCCTTCCCATCATTTAACTGAACAGGGATGAACAACTACTCTCCAATTTGCAGAATATCAGCCAGGCTCTGAGCTGATTTCACATCTTTCTGGACTATAGGAGTGGGAGTTTCTGATTGTGGATTGGTGAAGAATTTCAGAGTGTTTCCTTCCAGTGTGGAATACCACCTTAAACTGGAAGCAAGGTTGATTTTCAGAAATAGAGAGAACCCCCCATCACCAGTCTGTTGTCCTACTGCTATTACTGTCACGTCTGGAGTTTGGTTGTTCTGGAAGTGAAATTCTACTTGGTCAGATATTTGTTCAACCATGTGGCAGGTGCCGTTTAAACTAACATGGTTGACACTCTGTTTTAATTTTATGGGTTGGCTAGTCTGGGTCCAGAGGACCTTGTTTACACAATCTATTAGGGGTGACAACCTTCTCAGGAGGTCATTCCCTAGTAAACAAGGGGTGCCCTCTGGAGTCACTACTATGACCGGGTGTTTCACCTTGTGTCGCCCAATTTTAATGTCCAAGTCTGCAGTCCCCTCAATGGGAATTTCCTTCCCGTCAAAGTTCTGCATATGTCCAGGAAGAGAGGTGAGAGGAATTGGGTAATTCTCCCCCCTTCCTGCATTTAGTTCCTCAAAGGTCCTTTTGGACAGAAGGGTAGCTTGGGATCCAGTGTCCACCAGTGCCAAAATTGTACCCTGCCCCTGTACTTGTACCGGGGCATAGTATCTTCCCTCCTTCTCCTCAAGGGGGCACAGATAATGCACATTTTTGGACAACTGGTGGGCTAACTTTCTGGTTTTGGACATTGCTAGCGAAGAGATTTGGGCAGAATTCTGTGAAGAGCCTTGGGAATCAGAAAGAAAAAGTTGGCAACTGGAGATCAGAGCCATTGTGGCTTCCCCTGGTTCCGGTTCTGGGCTGCCCCCCCCTTTTTGGAGGCAGTCACCAGGATGGGTTTGAACCAGGGGATTTTGGTATTGTCGGTTCTGGGATGAGATGATGGCGGCGGTAGCTAAGTCTCCACATCTCCCCAGCCTGGATTGGAATCCCTTGGGACCCATTTTTCCTTGGGAGGAGTTCCCCATTCTCTAAAGAAGAAGATCCTTTCCCCAGGATCCTCTGAGGATCCCTCTCCCTCAAATTGGAAGATCTGTACCTCCCCCCAAACTGGGTCTGTTTGGGTACTTTGTTTTTCCTATCTCCTCTCTGCTCCTTGGGTGGCAGACTTTCAGGGGTAGGGGATTTTGTTTTCGGTTCCTGGTTTTCCAGGGGCTGTTTACAAGTTGGGAAGGAAGCATCCTCCAAGGCTTTACACCCCCCTTCCCCTTGTGCCTCCTCCCTGGGAACCAGTGGGTTATCGGGGTGCTGCCCCTGTCATTGTTCTGGAGCACCAGGTCCAGAGTTTGGGGCATTCTGCGGTGGCATGCTCAACTGAGGGTTCTGTTGAGCCCTCAGTATGTGACCCAGATCCCGTGCCATATTTTGGACCTGGCGCTCAAGTTGTGAAACCCGCTCAGGCTGATACGGGGCTCTATTTTCTCCCCTGGGCTGATCCCGGGAAGGGTAGCTATCCCTTCTCTGGTAATACACCGGATTGGGAAGATTTTGGTACCCCTCCACCCTTGGCCTCCCCTCTCCCGGATTAGGTTGTCTGGGCTCAGGGAATTGGGGAAAGAAGGATGGATGGTTTTGGGGTTGGAAATTGGACGGATACCTGGGGAAAAAGTTCTGCCCAGGATTTGGAGAATTTCTGCCCTCCTGGGGGAAGTTAGGAGGGAAGTTCCCCGGGTCAGGTGCTTGGCTGGATCCCCCCCCTTGGGCTGGAGGAGTCCACACATAACCCAGGATTGGTCGGTTTCCCTTGTAGCGGGGACTTATATAGTCAGGGGAGCGGGGGACCCCATTTGTGGGACTACCTCCTCGACTCCCTGTCTGTGACTGGCCCGAGGGCCTTCTGGGCTGTGAATTATTTGGTGCAGGCAGGTTTTTAGGCCCCCCCATCTCCAAATCTAAAACCGGGGCAACCTTTACCTCTGCCACCTTGGCAGCAGCAGGGGTGCTGTTGGTTTTGGGGTTTTTCGGCGCATTATTTTTATTTTCGATGGGCTTCTGCACCTCGTAGATCCGGGTAGCCTGTTCAATGTCCCAGTCTAAAGATCTTTTCTCATGAAAATCTCTCACGAGCTGGGTCATTATGTATTTGGGTAAGGCATGGAAAAACGTATTGATAAATTCTCTGCTATCTGTGCGCACCCTTCTGGTGGTCTGCGCAAAAGCATGCTTTAATTCTTGCACAAACTCTTGTGGGGCCTGATACTCCCCACATTGCAAATTGTAGGCTGCCTTGCGAGCCTCTTGAGGATTTCTGTGAACAGAAAAATGTTTCAAGATGGCCGCCTTATAGGTGGACCATCTTAAATGATTTTGGTCCTCCAGCCCCGCAAAGAAACTGGAGTATTCTGGGGAGAATGTCCATTTGACGTACTGGATGCAGCTACTGCTGTCCTTCAAATGGAAAGTCTCCATCATTTGCTCATAGAGCTCCAGGTGTTCCCAAACGGAATACTTGGCGTTCTTATGATAAGGAGTGATGACACTCCTGATTGCCTTTATTTGTTTCAATGGGTCCTTAAGCAAGGCCCTTTTTGCCTTATTGACCTTTTTGGTTCGGGTAACCCTGGTCCATTCATCCTCTGACTCAGAAGCACTGCTCCCAGAGGTGCCCGTCTGATCTTCCAGGTTTTCCCAGATTCTGCGAGCCTGGGAATGGCTGGCAGAATGTGTGGACCTGGTCTCCTGTGTCCTGTAATGCTCAGAGGAGTCTTCAGACCCCTCCTTGCTGCCAGGATTTGATGGGTACCCCCCACTGACCTAACTGGGCCAAGGTTTTCAGGATGCCCTTAATGGGCCTACTCTCCTGGGGTTCCCCACTAAATTGCACTGTGCTTGGGTGCCCATACCCGGATGCCCGCCCATCCATTCCTGGGAGGTACTGGCCTATGAGCCTCATACTTCTAGCTGGATAGTAATCTGCCATCCCCGTGGCCCTGGGCTCATGTGCGCGAGGGGACATGGGGGTGGCAGAGTCCAGGGACTGGGAGAGATGAAGTCCTCTGGTACTAGGGCTCCTGAGGGTTATGCTCAGGAGTTTCTCTTTCCCAGCGAACCTCATCTCTATCCGCCCCTGCTTCCTGTTGCAATGCAAGAGCCTGCGCTTTCAGTTCCTCAGTTAAGGCCTTACTAGACTCTATCAGTCTCTCCTGCATGGCTACCTGTTGCTGGAGCCTATCATTGTGCTGACAGAGAGCCTCATTTTCTCTCTGTGCCTCCTGATTGGTCCTGGAGTACTGGGCCAGTCTCTGCTGCAGGAGGGTTACCTCCTGAGCTGTGTCCCTATTGGCCTGCTCCTTTCTTGCCAAAGCATCCTCCACCCTCCTGGTGTGCTCTAACAAATTCTGGTGTTCTTTTTGGAGGTCATCCAGTCCCTGGGGGGCCAGGTGATTTTCTTCCATTTTCCTTTTTAAGTGGCAGACTTCCTGGCCTAAGGTATCCCTTTCCTGACTAAGAGCCTGCATCTGTGCCGCCAGGTTGTCCCTTTGCCTTTGGAAGGCACCAGCTTTCTGGCGCTCCTGGTCAAACTCTGCCTGGGTATCCAGGTCTTTCAAAATCAGTTTATTGCTCTCTGCCTTCTCCCTATCTAGGTGACTTTGCAGGGTGACTACCTGCTCGGGACATGCCCTATTGAAATCTAATTGTTGCTCCAGCTTTTTCTGGCTCTGCAGTAGGGAGTCCAAACCTTCTTGGTACTCCTTCTGCAAGGCCAGAAATCTGGTATCCTGGTCCGCCTTTTCCTGTTGCAGCACATCCATACCCTCCTTTATTTTAGTGATGTACTGTCTGCTGTCCTTTTCTGACTCCTGGCTCCTGAGCAGCCTGGTCAGGTTTTGGACTGGACTCTGGTTCTGGTCTCAGCACTTCACAGCGATCTGGGTCACTGGTTCTGCTCACAGCGGTCTGGGTCAGCTCTGCTCTGCTGGTCTAGCCTCTCTGGATTCAGCGGCCTCTGGTTCTGGATACTGCTCTGCTTTCTGGTCCGGATCAAGTGGATTCTGGATGTAACACTGCTTTCTGGGTACTGGCAAGAGTTCTTGGCAAAAGAATTCAGACAGCTCGCCCGTCTGTGGAAGAGTTTGCAAATGATTTTGAGGCCTGCTGACAAATACTTTTGCTTGCAGTGGGCCTTCTTGGTTCAAAGTTCTGTAGTCTCTGTTTAGCTTGGAAGTCTAAGTGTTGGATCTCTGGATGTGAAGTCGTCGGTCAGCATGCTCCGCAGCAAATGGAATTGAATGTCTCTACCTGTCCCAGCAGTCTCTTTTTATGTGTTTTGGAAAGTGGGTGTGTGCGTTGGTCATAACTAAACCTGCCCCTCTCACTTATCATTGGCCAATTCCTCCTCTCTCCCTTGATTGGGGGAAGGAAATGTGAGTCAGAGTGATGCTGTAGGTTTTATGGTCAGAGGAACCTCCCCTTGTCAGATTGCACACAAATCTATTTCTGACCCAAATACATATTTATCTATGCACCATTTTTCTAATATTATAGGTCCAGTTAACATATTTTCTGTAGCACCAAACCATCCGATCCCTGTCTTTGTACGATGTCGTGTCCACTGATGACAGAATTCTCCCCTTTTCATCTAGATAACAACCTCTAAACCTTTCCAGATTTTACACAAATGTGCACCAGGGATATGGGTTACAGATGATAAAGTGTCAGATTTTTAACATGCATACATTTGGAGTGAGACCCTATTTTCCGCTAGCAACCCCCCAGAATACACCACAGGGTCCTAACGCCTCTTAAAATGTTCACAGAAAAATCACAAAAATAATGATATTACTTATATAATTCTGACAAGTCCGCACTATGAGTTATCTATCTTTTTAAAATTATGCTCTGGTCAAAAAGGGGTGTGGCTTCCCACATCACAGGGTGGAATAACTGGTTTATCCACTTCCCCCAAGCTCAGCTGCTAGCAGAGGCACTGCCCCTCCCAGTTTCCCCTAAGAGGAAGCCACTTTACGGCCCCCCAATATAACATTTGCCTGAGTCCAGGACAGGCCTTTGTTCAACTCCCTGTAGTTCCCAGCTGCTCCACCCCTAATCTAATCAGAGAGGTGACAACTCCTTTTGGCAAGGGGAAGAGTGGCTGAGCAGGTTTCAACTCCTGTCGGGGGTAGTTGTCAGGCAGAATCCAGTTTCATTAAGCCAGGTTTCAGCTAAATGTCACTTTTTGTTCCTAAATAATTACTTCCTTCAAGTCATTTCAGAATATAGTTTTACATTTTATCCACCTTTTAGCAAGTCTTTCCTTGGTCTGGTTTTGTTTCATTTGTTCAGTTTTACACAAAAGTCTGGTGGTTTTAAAACGCCGGCTTTCTGATAGTGGTGAGTACTGGCAATGCAACCATTTTTGGGATTAAGAAAATGAATTCCCCACAGTTCTGAGTTGCTTTTTTTTGCAATCGGCATTGCCATTCCCAATGGTTTCAGGCTACTGTGTCTGTAGCCCAATGGTGGTTTTAGGCAGTGCCCTCCTGTGCTCACAACATAGGCAAAAATGGGTGGCAGCCTATTCTTCATGCATTTCCCTGTGCATTTTCTGGGAAGTTCTGGCCATCATGATGTTTTCAATGCCAGTAAGGCACGGTTTTTGTGGTAGGGCTCGGATGCATGGGTAAAAACATCCCACACTGCTGTGATCAGCCCTGCCATTACAGCTTCAGTGTAGGTGGGTATCCTACCGCTTTTACCACCACACTCGCAGCCATCTTACTTTCAAGCGGGATACCCATAGCAACAGGGATGCTGCCACATTCACCATTGTGTACAACTGCCTGTTGGGGCTTCTTGGCCAGTGCCCTCACCAATGCACCATTACACGCAGAGGGCGGGCCACTGGCCTTCACCCGGTCTGCTCCACTAGGGAGTCCAGAGCTTTCCTTTACCCGGGCTGCCCAACGGAGCAGCTGGGACTTCCTCCCTCCTCCTCTTCTTCTGGGCTGGCTAGAGAGCCATCCTGGGACTTTACTCCAATGCTTTACCTTCCTGGATGGAGCAGACATCCCCGCCGTTCATCTCTTGGGCTGCGCCTGACATAGGCAGACCGCCGAGGACTTCTTAGAACGTGCCTGGTCTTGACTGCCCCTCACACGTGGCTGGGATATGCTGTACATTTTTGGCCCCGGAAGCACCCTGCACGATGCCCACCACATGATAATACTAGGCCCATCCCGTCTTGGCCCCCCGCCCGGGCATGCCAACACCCGTAATGGACCCATTGTGGCCAAGATGGCATATGCAGCTCAGCCCCTTGGCTCAGTCTCTAGGGGTGCTACACCATGGGCAGCCGGCACAGTGGTTGGATTAAGCTCCTAGGTAAGTACCTCACCTTCTCTTCTCTGCTTCTTCCTTCGTTCTCAACTGTCTTTTTTATTAAAATCCTCACTGAATTATTTTCTCCTATGCCCAGCCCATTCCTGGGCAGGGAAGTTCTGCTCCATATGGAGTATAAAAGATGGGTGTTAATGTGTATATGAATGTGTAGTTATTTATATATATATATATATATATATATATATATATATATATATATATATATATATATATATATATATATATATATATATATATATATATATGTATTTAAATGTTAAGCAGTATGTTATGTAGGGTGTAGGAGTGTTTAAGTGGGAGTGCTATGTAGGTTTAAAAGTTAAGTAGGGGTAGGACGTTAAATACATATAACTACCTTAAGCAGAAAAATTGGTGTAGTATGGAGGCACATTGGCGTGAGGTAGCAGGTTAGTGTGGCATCCTGCCTGCAGCCTGAGGCCAACTATCAAGATGGAACCACCCACAGAAGCCACCCTCTGGCTTCACACTACATGTGGATGGCACCTGATTTTAGGTAAGGGTCTGTTGTGTCAGACTCACCCTAAGGGTCCCTGGTACCCCTCCAAGGAAGGGTGAGAGGATGTAGCAGGTCCCCATTTATTTGGAGCTCACACCAGGGGAATCCTAGGGCGAAATGTCAGAAAGTAATGAAGATAATATGTTTTTTTTTAAGTAAAGAGGGGTCCCCATTGGTGTTCCTATAAAATTCACTCTGGTGTCTTTTTTCATCAGTCATCTAAGAACTCAGGGTGTGGACCATCTCCTGTTATTTGGCAGGTGCAGCACTCCTCCCTATCTAGACGGACTGGGGGTGGGGGTGGTGGTTTCCGTGGGAACTCTCCATGGTCTGGGGTGAGGGAGTGTTCACCTTTACCTCGACCAGAACCGGAAAACAGGGGTTACATCCCTGAGTTACAGAGTATATGCACAGAGGTTGGGGCTTTGCTTGCTATACCAAGAGAATTAAGCTGCACCCCATGGATTAAGTCCAGCAAAACTGTGCCTGAAAATGGAGGGCTACAATGAGTAGGAGCTGCATTAAGCTTTTCTTGTCTTGCATAACTACTTGAGGGTTTCTGACTTAATCACAGTGTATATTTGTCTGTGTGAGTAACTATCAATAGAGTATGAATGCAAACAGAATCTATCCTGCAGGACATGATTGGAAGACTTTATGGTGTAACATCTGAGGGCATAGGCTACTCCTACACCCAGTACAATTGTCCTCCAGCTCCCGACTGAATTCTTGAACCATCCAGATACAAAATACTGTCCTGGGTGGGGAGAGAGAATGGATGCTGAGTAAACGTCATTTAGGTTGATCATGAAGATGAGGAACATGATTTTGTTCAATGGATGGAGCAACAAATGAACAGTTATGAGCCTTGATTAGATTTCAGTTTTTGTCTAGTCGAAGAATTATTTCAAAATTAAAATAAAAAAAAAGGAATCTGTGTTCTGTGGTTGAGTGATGGACTTGAGGGGTGCAAATGGACAATGCATTGATGCAGCCTTAGAAGACATTTTATTTATTAGATATAGACTGTGATGCACCTGATAGGCACATATTGATTGTCATATATGTAATTAGTATGGGATGTGCAGTCTCTTTTCCTGATGATTTATTCCTTAACCAATTTTCAAAAGTACTGAGAGCAATTGGGATATGCAGCTACATTTGCATACTTTTTTCAAACAATACAGCCTTATTTAATTTAAACCATGGATTTTCCAGAAGAATGTGAGAATGCCAAAACTATGGCTCACCAACATTGTGCTGGCACTTGCATAACATCACAATATAACTGGTTCCTATTTAATGCTAGCTTTGAATCGGGTGTCTGATTTACATCATATGAACTGAGCTGTTGCATATCCAAATTAAGCTGTTTGGTGTGCATTTTGGTATTTGGGGCCATACAGATAGGGCTCTACTTGGTTGTTCGAAGACACAAAGCATATACAGTCGGCATTAGCACCCTGGTTGGCATTTTAAGTCAATCAAATTGCTTGGAACTCTCACTCTATTCACTATGGAAAGCACATGCGCCGAGCAACCAGCACCCTTTGCCTTCCCCACTCCTGTAGCCCCCTCACCTCTTAGCACCCGCGTAGGTCCCTACACGGGTGCTAAGAGTGTTTACCCTCCCAAAAAATTAATAAACGTACCTCTGTGGAGCAGCCTGGCCTGCGCAGTGCTGTCTTCCTGGCAGTCCCTCTTAAATGTTCTGTTCATGACAGCAATCATGAACATTGAAGAGGGACTTCCCTGCATGACAGCACTGCAGCGTTGGGCCACGTCGCACTGCCACCTTGGGGCATATCGCCTCAATATGGAAACAATATGCATAATGGGCCTGTTCAAAGAAATGCAAGAAAAATGTCATTTGCGACTACAAAGACGTGGATATCTTCTTTGCCAATACTCTGAAGTATGTGAAATGTTAAAATACACCAATCAAGGAAAAAAACGGAACAAAGGAGAAAACACCAGCACCCCAAACATATATGACTCCCACTAAACCTCACAGGACACTTTCAAGATTGCAGTAAGGAACGAAAGGCTGCTTCAACTAAACTCTCAGTGGAGGAACACATTGGGCCTCATTCCGAGTATGGAGGTAGTCATGGCGCTATTTGTGCCATGACTGCCTCCCATACCGTTGCCGACTCCAGTTTGATGAAAGGGGGACATACTGATCCAGTCCGACCTTGGCGGGACCGGTAAGTCCCAATTCACCAAACCATTCCCCATTTGAGCCCCCATAGGGCTCAATGGGAATGGGGAAGTAGCTAATAACGGTACCGCAAATTGCGGTACCGTTATTGGCTGTGATTTTCCTTAACGGGTCCCGTCCATAACGCCTGATCAGACCAGGCGTTAAGGAAGGGACCCGCTAAGGGAACTCATAGTAGGGCGCAAAGGGATTACCGGCACCGGTGTCCTTACCGGTGCCGGTAATCCCTTTGCGCCCAACTCGGAATGAAGCCCACTGTTTAATTCTGCCATCATAAGGACTACAACATGAACAATAAACTGCACACATGAAAAGCAGGAAAAACAATTCTGTGGGAACTGTGACAAATTCGACCATCCGCACAGTGGGTGTGCGCTCGCCTGGGCTTTTTGGAATTTTTAAATGAAACTGAATGATGGTACATCAACCTTGGGAAAATGTGTGGGGTTTTTCCGCAAACATTTTCCAATGCTCACAGCATGACATACACATAGACCTGTTCCTACATGTGCTGCCCCCAATCATATTTAGTTGACATTTGACAGTCAAGAGTACATCAAGGCATCTCAGAAGGAGAATGGCAAAACCTTCCTTCTGCCATGGCCAGCCTAAATAACTATCAAATGCTCCATGGATCTGCGCTGTCCTTTTGTGTAAGCACTGCAGAATGGTGGCATCAATTAACATAATTAGCATACTAATAGAGTATAATTCAATCAGGCCCACAGTGGCCTAGCTGCAAAAGTGAACAAAAGACAGGAAAACCTCAACAATGTTTGATTTGCACTGTGTCAACCTGAAGCCAGCTCCCACCTCTCAGTATCAAGGGCAGTATCCTCATGTCTCTAACTATGTCATCCCTGCAAAGGGGGGCACCATTCATAAGGTACAAGTATTTAGTTTGGCGGCAACCAAAATTCTGGTCTCACCACAGCTTCAAGGGAGTACTGCCACTTTCTTCAGGAACCACAGAGAGCTCAATTAACCAGAGAGACCCTTTGATCCACAACAGACAGGAAGATGGGTGGGACTTAATATTACATGCTTTCACCCCTTTACCTTTTCTGTGGCAAAGCATTCTGGTTATGTCTTCATGCATACAGGATATTGTTGGTGGGAACCCAGGATTGGTCCAGTAAGGTAGGCTTATCCTCCACCAAAAACTGTGGACCATTTGGCTTTAACAGAGGGTCGACCCCCACTTTTGGGCAGATCATATGACGACTTTGCAAGGAATAGCAGTAATATCTCAGCATTGGACCCTGGCTGAAGGTACCATCTGCCTTACATTTACTGCCATTGAAGGAAGGCCAGGACCTCATAGAGAGAAGCAAGATTCCACCCCTCAACATCTCCCAGGGAACAGAGAGAACACTGAATGCAGATGGCCCTTCATCAGCTCCAGAACCAGTACCCAGCCAGCACACAGAATGCCCTTCTAGGCTCTGCAGCAAGCTTTCTAGGTGGGAAGTGTCAAAGAGTCTCTGAACCAAACTAAGGATAAGGCAACTGCCTGCAACACTCTCCTCATCTTTTGGGCCATCTGCCTTAAAGGACAGCACAAGCCACTGAAGAAGCTAGGAGGAGTGCATCAACAAGTATATACCAACATATGCTTAAAAGGACATTTTGTAGCCAGTCAAGTCCCTCGAGTTGCAACCGACTGCACCGCGGACTGTTGTCACCCCACAGTCGCTAATGTCGACCGAGACACCTGGACCAGTGATTCAGAACTGCCAACCAGTATTCAGACAATTCCTGACCCCAAACCGCCATGTATGCCAGCCTGCAGCCGACAGTCCAGCCTTGCTTGACAAACGGCCTGCCACCTGATACCCGCAGCTGTCTCCCATCTTGAACTCTGTTGCCAAAGCTACAAAGCACCCTGAAACAAGGTGCAGCACTTGAATGTATAAGGAACCACCTCACAAATCACATGAAACAGAAAAGAGTACCAGTAAACCTCTTAGTTAAGTTACTGGAAGTGGCTCTATGTTGGAAAGTCTTCCTTTTCAAAGATACCCACTACCTCCAGATATGTGGTACCACCATGGGAGTTGCCTTTGCACCTAGCCTAGCAGTGACTTTTATGGCAGAATATGAGAATAACTATGTGTTTAGTAACACAAACTCTTTCATACAAAGAATCAGCAAATGGGAGTGATTCATTGATGGTATTATTTTCATTTGGGACAGGGACATGGAAACACTTGAAGAGTTCCAACAGTGGCTAAATGATCGAACTACAGAGATTAAATTCACTCTATGTAGTAGCCCAAAGTCAATTAACATCCTAGACCTCACTTTTACCAACAGAGAAGGTAAATTAACATGTACACTCTATAAGAACATAACTGACAGGAATACGTTACTCCACTATCAGAGCAGCCATCCCAGGAATCTAAAGGACAACTTGCCCTATGGACAATTTCTACGCATCCATCATAACTGTACAGAGCTGACCCAATACACATACCATGCTAAAGACTTGGAACAAAGATTGAATGATAGAGGATACCACAAAAAAAACTACTCAAGACTGCACAAAAAAGAGCAAAATATACACAGAGGGAAGTTCTCCATGCAAGAAAAGCAAATGATGACATATTAACACGTGTTACCTCATTTGGCCCAGACACTGGCAAAATTAAAAACATACTTACACAATCTGGCTCCTACTACAACTGAGCATTCGAGGAGAACCAACATCCAGGATGGCCCCTAAACGTGACAAGATCTGAAAGAACACCTCAACCATGCCAGACTCAGAAAGAAAGAGACACGGAACTCACTATGGAATTTAAGAGAAATCCCAGGTCACCACCCATGCGTGAAATGTTCTGTCTGTAGGTTCACCAAAAAACACCAAAACGTTCCTAATGGCAGACAAAGAATGGATACTGAAGAATTTCCCCAGCTGCAAAACCCAAAATGCAATCTACATAATTGAATGCCCAATGTGGACTCAGAAATGTAGGGCACACAACAAGAGCAGTGAAGAAAAGAATTGAGGAACACTTTTCAAGAATTAGATGTAAAATCCACAATGCCCGATGGCCACAAACTACATCGAACTACAACTTAGTCCCGATGACATCCAGTGGTGGATAGTTGACCTTGTAAGAAACAACACTAACACAAGCAATGCTCTATCACATAAAGAAGTCTGGTGTATCCATAAACTAAATCTATCACCAATGGGCTGAATGAACTAATACCAACATTCACAGGTCACTAGGTCCAACAGCACTACCATCTTCCCGGAATCCTCTCTGATTTACACAGATTGAATACAACAGGGCAACCAGCATACCAGCTAAGGCCACCCTTTCGAGTTGGCATCAAAAGAGCAATAGGATGCTTAAGCTCCTACCCACATCTGCAGGTGACCCATTTTCTGGACTCTGTGTTTTGCCGACATACTGATTTGCAATAACTTCTGTGCCCAGGTGTACAGATTTGAACAACCTCACTCTTTCTTTCTTACATGCACAAAAATGCACATGCACATACCTACAGGGATCCTTTGGACTAGCTGATGGAGCAACAACACCAACCCTGAGCCGTTTCCCTGACAACTAAAACACTGCTCAGATGCACGTCCACTACACGCGCATGCACAAATACACAGCATCAGAAACTAAACCTCACGTAATACGCATCAGCCATGCAGCAACACTCCCACTATTGCCATGAAGACATCCAAGAATACAGAGGAGCCTTGGCAGCATGCCATCTACCCAGGCTCCAGCACAGACTAGTAAGCGTACACCCATCTTCACCAGATGTGACACCATTCCTGAATAACACCTGCTAGTGGCACACTCTGATCTCGCTCCCACAGACAGAACAGAATAAAAGCCGACCAGCAAAGGCGCACAATCTGTATGTGTTTTGCAAATGCGGGAGGACTCAGATCTGCACGCAAACGCCGCAATTCAGGTAAAATAGTTCCCTCTCAGAGGTTTTGCTCGCTGCAGAGCCCCCTATATTAAAACCTAATGACCGCCCATTATAACCCATATTTTGTAGCCAGAAGGCACACTCGCTACCACGTGACCCACTAGTGCCCTCCAGGTGACTCTACATGTGCCAATTAGATGAGAACATAGGCCACCCTGCCCCCTGAACTCTGCCCAGCCGCAGACTTGAGAGGACAGACAAGGTCAGTGGCAACAATAGGGCACTCAACAAAAAAAACCTCAGCAACTTTTAAACTCTCTAGAACCAAGACTCCTGGTCAGGAAAAAAGAAAAACATTTTTTAAACTATGAGCGCAAAAAATACATGAGTCTGTAGGTCATACATATGAACTTATGTCTCCTCTTACCACAGAGCCAACCAATCCAAGGCCCAGATGAATGCGCTGACACCACCAGCCAAAACGCATAGGTCTAGGACTTATCACAATCATCACCATCTACCCGTGTTCTATACTATTAATAGTGACGTCGACCAAGGATTGGTCAAGAAATGCCCTTGACAAGACTAACAGTTAATTAATTAAACTAATATTTGCTATGACACTAGGATTTACTTTTAATGTCTTTTGCTCAAGTGCTTTGTTCACAAATGTTTTTGTTCCATGTCTTGTTACAATATGCTGATGTATAAAGATTGATTTATCAACTGCACTATGAATCAGAAAAACATTTGAGCATCCTATGTAAAGATGCTTAACGGATCTATTGGAAAAAAAGAAATAAAATAAGTCCAATTATAAAAGGCCGAAAAGAAGGATCACACATTGTGATGTACTTCTTTATATAATAAAAGACAAGGGGCCTGATTCATTGAATATTTGCCTGGTTCAAAGTGACTTTGCACTGCTG
Organism: Ambystoma mexicanum; assembly: GCF_040938575.1. Classification (NCBI taxonomy): domain Eukaryota; kingdom Metazoa; phylum Chordata; class Amphibia; order Caudata; family Ambystomatidae; genus Ambystoma; species Ambystoma mexicanum. The sequence continues at coordinate 420,494,832 of NC_090926.1, read as the reverse complement.
ACACTTTTCAGCAGTGTAAATTTACTTTGACTCGGGCAAATATTCTATAAATCGGGCCCAGGAGTCATTCTAGGAAGGTATATGGAATTTAAATAACCCATAAACACACGAGACTCATAATCATGCAACACTGATGCATGTATAGAACCCCGGGGCAGGACACCCTTTGTTATAATATAATTCCATTGCCCCACAGCTCCTGCCTGAACAGGGTTACCCTTTTGTTTGTTAAACTGAAACCAACCCGACCCTGTCGAGCACCAAGAACGTCTACAAGCACAAGGTGCATTTTGGTTCTGTCCGCCTGGTCCTTCTGCGAAGGTCCATAGTGAGATTCTTCGATCCATTGCTCCTTTTGTATTGAGACCAAGTATCCTTGAACTATTTTGATTAAATACTTTATCGACTACCCTACTGTCAGTATGCAGAGTGCAGCCCTTTTCCTTCTTTGAAATTGTCAGTCCTCTGCATTGCGTTGCAGGAAGGGTTGTATTTTGTACTGTGCTAGAACCGGCTGATGTTAATAATAAAGTAGATTTTTTTTTTTTATAGAACATTGTCTGGACTGTCCCTTATATCATTGGGTAATAATTGTACTTTTGTGTGTTGCAACTAACCAACGATCCACAACCTTGCGGAGATAAGCCTGCCGTTCCATCCCTGTAACGAGAATTGGACAACTAGGTTTATAATTTCCTTGTGTTTGCAATCTGTTCAGATCCCTTCTGGTGTACTTGAGGTGTGGGGCTTAATGATGGTTTAGAAACGGATATTCATCCCTGAACCACTGATACCTGGACGTTGATTTGTCACAGGAACCACAGCTCTCGCTACACTATAGATGCAGGGAATAACCCAGTATAGCAAAATGTCAAGCACATACAGGCACACAACACACGCAAAAGACAAAGAGAGAGAAGGTGTTTCTGGTCACAAAAAATGTGGCATTCACACAGCCAAGTGAAAATGTTGTTGCCTATGTCTATCATGCTTTGGGATTATATTTGCTAAATTGCTTCTTATCTGTCATCTATGGCTCCTGATCCACAACACTTGATACAAGACCTGTGAAATTCTGTTTGTCTATGTCTATCATGCTTTTGTATCAGATCTGCAAAATTGCTTTTTTGTCATTTATGGTTCCTGATCTATAACATTTGTTATACCCGTGAAAACATGTTTGGCCTGTCTTCATGCCTTTGGATTAGATTTGCTAAATTGATTTTATTGGTATGCAGATCGATTGGATCTATATTTTTGTGTCGGAAGGGGAGTGGTTGTTTCTCTTTTTTACATTTATGTATACGAGTTCTGTATTTCTTGGTTTATTCAGATTCTTGGTGAATATATCTATTTTCATTCCACACCTAGATCCAGACCTTGCTTCTGTGCATATTTCTGGTGAGACATTTAGGGCCTGGTTTACAGAACGTTTTCCTATAGCATTGTGCCATTATAAAACACTTCCACGAATCAGTCCCTCAGGATTTTGAATCATTTGACATACATATGGGTTTTCATATTCATCTGATGTGACACCGTTTGCTTTGTTTTTTCTACGCTAAACTGAAGACATTCATTTTGATTTGTGAATGGGAAGCAATGATGGTTGTTGTACTTTGTAGATGCTGGTAGGCACAGTGAAAGCAGGTGGGGGCAAACTTCTTCTGTCGGCCGGTGGTTGTCTCACAGGCAGACCGCCTAAACCGACACACCCGGGCCCCCAGAGCACAGCAAGGACAAATGTAGGTCAAGCTCATTTCCAACGTTTTGGTTGGCCAACAAAAAGGAATTCGGAGCCAAAGTGAATGCTTCCTTATTTCAATTACTGTTAAAGGTAAAGTATTGGCCCTGGTAGGTAAGTAGTAGTAAGACATATATAGGGATTGTGATGAATCAACTTCCGAGGCACCAGTGGTCCGGGGATTAATATCGGTTTCTAAACCATCAATCAACCACGCACCTCTAGTACACCAGAAGGGATCCAAACAGATTGGAAATACAAGTAAATTATAAACCTCCTTGTACAATTTTGGTAACATGGACAGAACAGAAGGTTTATCTCTGCAGGGTCATGAATCGTGGATTAATTGCAACACAGCGAAAATACAATTATTACCCAATGATAAAAGGGACTGTCCAGTCAATGTTGTATAAAAAATATCAAATTTATTATTATTAAAACAGACAGATCTAGCGCACTACAAAATACAACACACCCTGCAAAAGAATACAGAGCACAGGCAGTTTCATGAAGGAAAGGGATGCACTATGGATACTGACAGGAGGGTAGTCAGTAAAGCTATCAGTCTTAGCTGTTCAAGGCTATTTGATTTCAGCACCAAAGGAGCAAGGGACCATGAATATAATTAGGGGGCATCAGAAAAGGACTGGGGGGACAGAACCACAATGTAGCTGTTGCTTGGGATGATCTTGATGCTCGGCAGCATTGAGTCAGTTTCAGGATGCTTTGCAGCTCTTACAACAGAGTTCACAATGGGAGGCAGCTGGGGTTAGCGGGTGGCAGGAAGGTTGGCAAGCGATGCTGGACAGACGGCTACAGGCTGGCCTACACTGTGGCTCATAGTCAAGAATCATTCTCTCAGTGCTGGTTGGCGGATCTGGAATTATGGTTGAGGCATCTCAGATGGCATTTGTGACTGCAGCGTGACAACAGTCAGTGGTGCAGCCAGTCGCAGTTCGAGGGCTCAACTGCCTTGAAAATGTCCTTAAAAGATGGACGCTTGGTTGATGCTTGTTGTGGCACCCCTCCAAGCTTCTTTGCTGGGCTTGATGGCCCAAAACTGAGGTGAGTTTTTGTAGCCAATAGCCCTGTCCTTTGTTCAGAAAATCTCTGGCACTTCACACCTAGGAAGCTTGCTGGCAGAACCCAGCAGGGCATGCTGTGTGTTGGCTAGGTTAAGGTTCTGGAGCTGCTAGATGGGTCCTCTGAGTCTGGTATTTCCCTCTGTTCCCTGAGAGATGTTTAGGGGAGGGATCTTGCTTCCCTCTTGGAACTCCTGGCATTCTTTCACTGGTGGAAGCTGTAAGGAAGACTGTACCTTCAGCCAGCATCCAAATGAGTCCTTCTTCTTACTAATTTTGAAGTTGTTGGATGATTGGCCAAAAGAGAGGCTTAACCCTCTTTTAAAGCCAAATGGGACCCAGTGATTGGTGCAGGCTAAGCCTATCTTAATGGACCAATCCTGGATCCCCACCAACAATCTTCTGTTATGCGTGAGGTCATAACCAGAGTGCTTTGCAACAGGAAATGTAAGGGGAGACAACATGTACTACTAGGTACCACCCGTCTACCTGTCTGTTGTGGATCAAAGTGTCTCTCTGGTTAATTAAGTTCTCTGTTGCTCCTGATCAAAGCACAGGTCTCCCTTGAAGTTTGTGATGAGAACAGACTTTCTGTCTCCATCAATTCACATACATCTTCCCTCTGAAAGGGGGGTCCCCTTGCACGGGGTGCCTACTGTAAACAGTTGTCCCAGACATGACATTCACTGCCCCTTCATACAGATGGGTGGGACCTATCTTCAAGATGACACTTTGCATTTCAGGTGTTGGTTTCCTGCCCTTTGTTTGTTCTGTGACCAGGCCCTTTTCGCAGGCCTGCGTCAATTAGCTCTCATTAGTCTGGGATGCCACCACACAGAACTACAATGGGCAGGGCGGATCCATGGAGCCTTTGATATTTAATTAGGCTCACCATGATAGGAGGAAGTTGTTGCCCTCCTCCTCTTGAAGCTCTTCATGTACTCCTGACTGTCTCATTGCAACTAAATGTAAAAGGTAGGACTGTGCCTGTAGGCTGGGACCGCGCAGACTACACTTGACTATGTGTTTGTTGTGAAGCAAGCATGTGAACATGTGTGCAGATTAGCACTATACATTTTCTGAGGTTGATCTCCCATCTGTCCATTTCTTAAAAAGTTTCAAAAAATCCCAGGCGAGCGCACACTCTTCGTGTGGTTGGTCAAATTCCTCAAAGGGACATCCACCAACAGGCTCTCTATCAAAGCCAGCACCCCTCAACCGTCAAACATAGAGCACTCAGTGGATCCCTTGCTCTGGATTCCACACTTTGTGCATAGAGCGTTTTCCTATGGGATTGCACGATTATAACATGCCTCTGAGAATCAGGCCCTTAGAACTCTCATAGCTATATGAAGCCAAGCAGGGAAGACAGAGCAGATATAAAGCACACCACTACAATTACACTTCCCCACTTTAGGGTGTGTGTGTCTAAGATGGACCTTCCTTGTAGATGGTGTCATGTGACTGTCCATCATCCACTGCCTTGTGGAGGCATACAAGCCGCTTGGTCATCCTACTGGATGTCCCCAGAGAGAGGAAGGGGACTTTGTCACACTATATTTAGCAAGCTGCCAAAGGATGGGAAGTTTGTATTTGGTTATGGAGACATAATTAGTATTCTTCGTCTAAGGGAAAGATAGTTTATTGTAAGCTTAAGTAGTCTTCACAGTTCCTGATATTGTTGATAGTGGAACATTAGAGTGCCCAAATGCACACAAAATCCAATTGCACAATATCATTTGGGCACAAGTAAAAACAGCCAACCATTCTATTAACTGGACCACCTAAATTAGTATCTGTCCCTATTTCATCCTAACTCTTCTCTCACTTGAATCAAATACATCTATATTATACAACTGTAAGACTGGCAGCTTGCCATTGAGGTCTCACTATATTTTTTAACTTGCATGATCCCTCAATCTTAACGCACACACACCCTTCTGTGACACAGATAAAATAACCTAGGCAGACAGATTTGGAAATCTAAACTCATATTTTTCATTACTTAACTATTCAAATGATTCTGGGGGTTTAATCTCAGGTTTAGATAATTCCTTACACATGCCTCTATCAACCAAGCATTCCCACAATTTCACAGGAACAATAACGTAAGAGAGCATCTGGTTCGGCTCTGTTTTCTGTGGTTGTACCATCACTTGTCAGAGACTATGTGGGTGCAGAACAAGACCCACAAACTGTACTCATCTCAGAGACACCACAAGCGTCTTGAAACCACTATGTTTCTCATTTGCTACACACGTTAACAACATTACCCTCAAAAGCACCGTTTTTGCACGTTTGACCCTTAGCTTGGTAATATTTAAAGTCTGTAACATTACTTACGTACTAAACCTAGAACATTGTGTATTCCCTATTATGAGACTTTTCTTCATAGGCAGTTTTTGCACATGTTGCGTTTCTAATTTTCCTCAGACCTAGTGGCATGGCCCTTGTATATTCTCTTATGTTCTATAGAGAACTCAGCGTTAGTATCTTTAACACATAAGGCTGTGTACCTTCTTCGCATTCACAAGGATTTTTGGTAATGTAGATGTTCCACATAACCGTATGTGTTCTTGAAAAAAAATCCCAATGGTTTCTGTAATTTTTTTGTTCCTTATCGGGTCTTAAAGCCTTCTGCTCTGCCTTTGGCAAACTTAACCAGGACATCAAACTAATTGTGTGTTGAAACATAGTGGCCAATGCTTTTCCATTGAGTCTGTGTTCTTAAATAAAGATTGTGCCTGGGTATTGCAAAATAGGTCTTTGGGTGATAATATTTATCAGAGTGGTAGATGACATGCGCATATTCAGTGCAACCTATGTTCTCCCTCTGTTTCCCCTGTATACTCATTGTCCTTCTTGACTCAAGAGAAGTCATACTAACGCTCCTGTGTCTTGTTCCTCTCTTGTGTATCAGTTGCGTCTGCATATATGTGAGTTATGAGACCACATCCAGCTGGGGGTCAACCAAGCACTGTGGACAGGGGACACACCTAGGGGGGCTATGGTTAGGGTGCAGGGATAACAGAGGTAGCTGTAACGCAGGGTAGGAGAAGGGGGCACGTTGCTCCGGAGGTGGGGAATTGAGGTTAAAAGTAATGATTAGCGCCTGCTGAGGTGTTATTTTGAAGAGAAGTTTCTTGAGTGTCTTCCCAAAGTGTAGGCTGAAGAGAGCCAGTCTGAGCTGCCTTGCTAGCTGCTTCCAGAGGCAGTGTGTGTAGGGAAAAGCCTGTTTGTGTGCTCATCATTTCTCCCATTCAATCCAGTGAACGGTTATTGAGCCTGGGGGTTGTTGAAAACATTGAGGGAGAGCCACAGTAATGTTTTCTACGACTATTATCAGGAAATAATTAATGAAAAGGACCAGAATAAAAAACAAACAGAAAACATTCTCACAGTGTATATGGTCATTCGGTTACTTTGATAATATTAATTACATACACATAGTATTTAAAACATACACATTATTCTCCCGAATAATGTCCGTTGCTTCCTGGATAATTATTCCAACTGCTAATAATGTTTGTTTGAACTCCAAAATAACATTCACTTTGTATATTCACACGGAACCCAATGTCTTCATCACTATTGAAACACGTATTTGGTTGCATGCGGGGTTCGGCTCTGAGGTTTATATATTTCCCTGCAATAGCTTCCTCTATGAATGTCACACTACACTTGCTTTCTAGTCTTACCCAATGGTGCATAAAGGAGGGCGAGCCAGGCTGGGCTCCGGCCATGTGACTGGCTGGAGCATCGCCCAAGCTTGAAGCCACTCATCGCCAACCCACAGGCCAATTCCTGCCTGGCAAGAAAACATAAATACAAATAATCTTTCCTGGCCATGCGGCATCTTCCTGCCATCTTGTTTTCGCCATAAGCCCCCCTTCCCCCTTCTCTCGGCACAGAGCGCCGTAATCCTTTCAGAATAAAGCAAAGCAGGACCTGCTGGCATCAACATGTCGTGTAGCTGTCAGCTTTACATCTGAAAAGGAAGCATATCATGGGTCAATGTGACAGGCCAAGCTTGAATCTTAAATGAAAAGAACTGGGTGGACCTCTTTCTCCGTGCATCCGTCCTCCTCGCCCCTCCTACTCGCCCACCACGCAAACATCTCCAGGTTACATTTTTGCCCGATTCAAAGACATGTATTACAAAACAACCCCTAGAGCACTTTTAAACTGTTGAATATATTTACAAGATGTCTTCCCGTTTGTCATGCACACATTTGACTTTGATTTTTCTGGAACTGCAGCTTTTTCTTCAAACCATGCATAATGCCAGCTGTGATACTTGTATCGAACAACTTTGCAAACTGCTAACCTAGATAGACAGTTTATTTTGTTGTTGCTGGGTTTCTCTAAGTCTTGAAAAGTACACCTGCAAATACCCAGAGAATATTTGTTTCAGAAACATTACTCTGAATTCTGGTATTTATCATATTGTATTAAGGATGTGGAGCACAGCAACAACAATCTATTTTGCTGAAAATATAAATATTTTTATATATATATATAACGCAGGGTAGGAGAAGGGGGCACGTTATATATATATATAAGGAACATTTAGTTGCAGGGACGTTAAGGTGAGAACGTATCCCAACAAAACCCCTGAAATTCGGCTAAAGCCACCTTAACTTTGCGCCTCCTGTTGTGCAGCCTGTGACCAGCAGGATGACATCACAGGCAACTCTATATTTTAAAACACTTGCAACCTTTCCCTCAAAGACGTTCATCAATAACAAACTGATTTATTCCTGTTTCGACAGTGGTATTGTTATGTATAAAATATTGCACGCTGTGAGAATTCACAATGATTTTAGGAAATGCGCAGTGAGATTAAATGGTTTGGCATGGACCAAACACTATGGTTAAGCAGCGTGCTCCAGGACCCTTATTTTATGGCTGGTCTCTTGGTGACAGTTGAGATACATAACACAACCCCAGCTAACAAGCTGGTCAAATGGCACAGCAAGTAGAGCGCTTGCTTTGACATCTGTGCTAATGCAGGTTCGATTCCTGGCAGGGCCAAACTCAGCCTTTCATCCTTCCGAGCACCGCACCGTGGGTAATAATAAGCAGTGCTCAGATACCTGAGGGTTTGTAGCGCTATATAAATGATTATTATTGACAATTTTTAAGCAGCACAGCTGCAAGAATAATATATGCCCAGGCATTTTCTGCACCCATAGCGAAAATCAAAAGCTGGCCCCCTTGAATATAGACACAGTAAGTGAACATATATCTTTAAGTGAAATATACAACTGTAGTTCATTTGACCTTTCCCTAAGAGGAAAATGCACATGACAACATAGCATTGGACTTTAAATAAAAAGTAATGAACACCAGAAAAATAACCTGAGAGAGGAAATGTTCCAATTAATATGCTGGAAAAGTATAAAAGGTGCTCACCTTTTAAACACAGCAATCTATTGTGAAATATTCCATGGTAAACAAAATCTGAATATGAAACAAGTGCGTGTGGTCTTGTGGGTAAGCATCTGCACTGGGAACATGACAGCCTGAGTCAAATCCTGGTATCCAAATACGTGAGCAAGCTTGCCAATTTCAAAAAGAACCAAGGGGTTGCATCCGTCCCTGAAAAAATGTTACACTGTCCACACACGTGTCCTTTACTGGTGCCCTGAAAAACAGCCACAATCGGGGGGAAATAACTGCACCAGTGTCCAGGATTGAAAACTCTCTTGCCATATCGTGGGCAAATACTCATGACTTAGTTGTCCTCTCGTTATTTCCCCTCCTCACCTCCGTGTCTGGCTTTCAGAAAAACTCTACTTTATAAAGCTAATTTGAAAAGTATTCATACCATTGTGTCACTCAAATATATACATCCTTATGGAACTATGGTAGGCAAAAAGTGTACAATTGTAGCATTATTTCACCCATTTGAACTGTGACACTACGAATACCAGAATGCAATTCAGCAAAAGGCAAAAAAAAACGGTCTCTGAGGGCAAAACGTTCAAGTACTGACAGTAGCATGGTTCAACAAATAATAATGCAGATTCTGTGTGTTATGAGATATTTAAAACTATAAAACACACAGCATTCAGGACTTTGGGTCGTCTCCCACACTTGTGGTAACTAGGACCAACCCTGCTTAGTTTCAAAGCAAGGAAGGATCCAGCCCCCTTTGGCCATGATTCTCTAAGTGGTCTTGAAGGGGGCTCATTTATTAGGCAACATGGCCTTAGGGGGCTGACCCCTTCCTCGCTTTGAAGCTAAGCAGGGCTCGTCCCAGTTATTGCAAGGAATGGAAACCCACTATTGCAATAAAAATATCTTTTTGTCTTGTATCATTGACCTGGAGACTACAAATACCAGAATGCAATTCAGTAAAATGCAGAACAAATTCTCTGAGTGCAAAACATTTAAGGAGTGACAGTAGCAGGGTTTAAAAAAATAAAAATAATTTGGATGTTCATTCTCTCACCCATCCATGCCGTAACCGGGTCTGACCCTGCTTAACTTAAAAGCGGGCGTGACTCTGCTTACCTTCAAAGCAAGGAAAGGACCAGCCTGTATCCCCAAGTGGTCTTGTCACATTGGCATTTATATTGGGCAATATGGCCAGAGGAGGCTGGCCCTTTCCATTCTTTGAAGCTATGCAGGGTCTGTCCTGGTTACTGCATGGATGGTAGACCTGGATGGCAATCATGTCATTGACCAATGTTTTTTCACCCATGATGTCACTATAGCTGTAAAAATATCTTTAAAAAAAAACCTGTTACCGCAGGTACAGAACTAGCATACCCTTGGCTATCTGTATCCTTTACAACCTCAAATATAGACACAAATATGGGAATAATGGCAGAGAAAAATGCTTTCCTGCCCCCATGACAATGACCACGTGCCCCCTAATCTGTGCCAGCTCCCTTCCACTCTCCAGATGTCCTCCTCATCTCCCCTACCCTTCCCTTTCCCCCATAACACACGCTGTTTCTGTGACACAGTTTGCTTTGAGATGTCGGCCATGTGCGACTATAGCTGAGGCAACAGAAAGCTTTGTGTTGCAAACTCAGTCCCTAGACCCCCGCCAAATCTCCAATTTCACTTGGTGCCCTCTAGACAACCTCCCATCTGTTGTCTGATGGCATTTGCATGTTTTTTCACCTGCAGATTGTTTTTTTCCTGCATTCATTTCCCCATATCCTTGAAAACAACCTTGAATATCTCTCGCATCGAGAGAAAAACAAAATGGTGGCTGTTTCATTTCTAAAAAAAAAACAGTTTTGGGTAAATCACAGAGATTTAACTATCTTTTTTTGAGATGGGGCATGCCCTTCTCCATTAAATATTTAAATAACTACTGCATCGAATAACCCCAAACCAAGCATGGATCACGAGTCAATGCTTCATGCCCAAGTTGTTTCAGACCTGGTTCAAATCTGCTTTGGCAAACATTGACCTTCTTTGTCTGTGTGAAAATGAATGGGTAGTAGGCTGCACCTTTGGGAAAAGAATGTGTTTGTCTCCTTAATAACTTTCTTATTTGTTAATGTATCTTTGTGAAACTTTGCAGTTTGGGGGTGCTAGGAGGGGGAGGGTGGGAGTCCCTAATCACTTTTGACATTTTGGTCAAATCTGTCACTCAAATCAAAAGTTATTAGCAATAGAATGTTAAGGGGTTAATATGGGAGTCAAACTCACCTTAACTATAGGGTGGCTATCGCCACCCTATAATATATATAGGCATATATTCACTGACATGTTTTTGTTAAAGGGACTTTATGTTTAAGTTGCACTAATAAAAACCTATGAAATTCAATGAAAAAATGTTGTTAAAAGGACGTTATGGTTACAAGTAAAACCAAAAATCCTCAGATATTCGTCGGTTATGGTAAGCTAAGCACTACCATGCACTGCTAAGACTAATACCCAGGACATCAAAATGACATCACAAATGTCATAGATGACATCACATGGGAAATTAATTTAGATGAAAAGGGGTTTTGTTCATAATGTTGTTAACAAGATGTCAGGTGTGATCACGAACAGTTTGGAACTGCATCTCTGCTGATCTAGCAGCTGTCAAGCTTAAAATGAACCCTTGCACAGCTCCTACACCTATTCTTACTCACTATCCATTAACAATATTTCACAAAACACATACTTGGAAGAATATTAGCAAAGCTGCTATTTATCTTAAAAATGTCATAAGCTATTGCCATCCCTCCTCCCCAAGAGTCACCACCAGCTGGAGGACATACACAACAAAAAAAGTGCGGTACTTCCAAAGACAATGAAGAGGACCAAGAAGATGAGGTAGAGGAAGTGCCTACTTCTAGCACCCAGACAGAATCAACGGTGTGGCAGTTCTTTACCACAATTGGGATTGTACCAAAGGCTAAATTTACCAAAGTTGAATGTGACGTTGCACTCAGTCATGGACTACCTGGACAATATTCCTACGGGACTACCTCCATGTGCTGTCACACCAAATCCAACCACTACAATGCTCTCAGAAAGGTTGTTCCTTTCTTAGCAAGGGGTAGGCTGTCTTCCTCCACCTCATCTTCCTCAACCAATACTGTAACCACACAGCCTACTTCTGTGGGACACAAAGTCCCACCAGCTACCTTGCATGTGATAAAAGAGGCTGTTGATCCATATATTTTGAAGGCAATACTCCTCTGTACATACTGCGACACACCACTCTGCAGGGGGGAGCAATTTTGAAGTGATTTTGAAGCTGTAATTATGGAGCATGAGAAACACTGCCCCTTACCTTAGATGTAACACACGTGCAACCTGCCCCTCGATATTAGTGCTTGGTGCCTCTTCCCTCATTTCCCTCCCATGTTACTTTCTAACCTCTCCTGCAAAAAAAGAATATAAAAAACAACAATAAAAGGTTTCTTTAGGAACCACCTTTCACAGAAAATACAACTAAAAAAAATTATCTTATAGACTCCATCTAATTGACATTTCTGAGTTAAGGACATAGACTCAATAAGATTTTCCAACATTTCCATTAGTATTTTGTGTAATGCTAATGGGAATAATGTGGCGTTCATCCCATGTTCCAGGTACTGGAAAAGGGGATAACTGCCCGGCAGCCCAAGTCATCGGCCCAAGCGAAGCCAAGGCAAATATCGAGGGCTTCGGACTGTTATCCCCCATTCTAGACCCTGCAATGGGGGATGAAGGCCATTAGCACCCCGGGTTGCCAAAGCCATAACCCAGGGTACTAATAAAAACTTACTTATCCCATAAAATTTGACACAATGCTCCTTTAAATGCACTTATCTATTGTGCAGTGAGAGAAGTGTATACATAAAAGTGGCAGTATGGATGGGAAAGTGCTCATGAGAACCCAGGAGGAAAATGCCAAGGTATGCCATGGTGGGACACAACTGGGTAACAACTAGAGCAGAGGAGTCCCAAGGGTGGGATGCATCTTAACCATAACATCCCTTTAACTCAGTGTTTTCTGTCAATTTAATACGTTTGTATAAGTGACAATGTTTCATGGTGTTACGTCACTGTATGTAAGTTATTATTAATTACTCTTTTCACATATATGAAAGAACTATAAAGCTCCTTTAAGAAACATTTTATGCAACAACCACTTTTGTCTGTTGTTATCAGCAGGTCATGCTGTGGATGGAAATCATTGTTCAGTTGCCTACGGCATAAGGCTCCTCTATGACCCCATCTGAACCAAACAACCCCCATTATTCACTGCACCTACCCTGCATCGTAATTCGCCATCCACTATAGCATAATAATGTAACCAATGGCCAGTGCTCATGGCTTGGAGCCATGGCCAGTCTCCAAATCCATGCGGCATAGGCTTTGGCCATGTCACATTCCCCAATAAGCAAATCAGAGTACACATTTGCATTTGCCGAGGGCCAGGCCCACCACCCATACACCAAATATCTACTTACATTCTTACACTTTGGAAAAATAAAATACAAGACTTATTTCCAAAAACATGCCTGCAGGTCCTTGATAATGCTCGTCGCACAGTTTTGTTGTAATCTAGTAATCTAGTAATCTAGACCACCACTTCAGGCTGTAACCGCAAGCAGAATATTTCTTCCCATTCAAACCTACCGCTTCACTGTGTTGTGTACTTACTATTTATACTTTTTTTTAAAAAAGCACATGACATATTTGCAAAACCATGATTTCCAGTTCTTGTTATTTTTTTTATTTATTTATTTTGCATTTTTAAAGTGCTCACACAGCCCGAGGGCATCGAGGTGCTTTTACAAGAATTGTTTTGTTTTTTTTTAGTTGCGTAGTTGTAATTTTTTTGTCTTAGTTGCATATTTATAATGTGCTTAAATACCCAGAGGTTTTTAAGCGTGGACCTCGGGATCTAACGTGTGTTGTTTCGTGTTGTTTTGCTTCCCAGGTGAACACGTTGCCGCTGAGCTATCCTCCCTTATGTTATGTTATGTTAAACTATTTATATGGTGCCCAAGCCCTACAGCGTCCAGGCGCTGATACAGTACAGGGAGGAGTAAAAAGGTCCTCAGATGGTCCAACAGTACATGAATAACCTAGTTTTCGGAAGTTTCCTAAAGACAGTGTGGCTTGCTCGTGCTGCCAGGAACGGAAAAAAACAACCCCTTCCCTGAGCTCTTTTTATGCAATCAACTTTCAGAAGATGTGCTTTGGCTGATCGAAGGTCTCTCGTTGGTTGGTATAAGACCAGCCTGTCTCTAAGATATTTGGGAGCTATCCCCAATGTACACTTATGGGCAAGAGTCAATGGGCCTCATTACGAGTTTGGCGCTAAAAAGCAGCCATTAACGACATACCGTTAATAACATGTCTGTCTTGGCCCGAATCTGCTAACAGCGGGCGACTAAGAGTGCGCGAGCATACACACCCCTGCATGCCGGTAATGGCCATACCGGCATACCGGTAACGACCCTCAAACCCCCATATAGCGGCATCAATTAATGCACACATAACGGCTCCGGCCTCGGCAACCCCCAAATAGCGGTACCGGTATTAACACAGTGCTAAGAACGGGCCCATTATTATCAGACCCAGAAGTAACGTCATCGCGCCGGAACGGGAAATGCATAGGCAGCCATCTTGAAAAACACAATCCATTGCCATCCTCCACATACAGGACCTTCACCACCAGAAATCCTAGTACACCACGGACAAAATGTCAAAGTCTACCCAGAAAGGCTCTGCCCGCCTGCGCAAACCACGGTTCAAGGATGAGGAGCTGAACATGTTAGCTGACACCCTAGTGGCGAATGCTGATGTGCTGTTCTGCAGCTACCTCAGGCGTCCAGCCCAGCTGAAGAAGAAGGCCATCTGGGAAGAAGTTGCCCAGAAAGTAAGTGCAGTCGGCACCACCGCACGCACAATGCGCAATTGCAAAAAAAGATGGGATGACCTCAGGCTGAGACATCTTGTTGGCCAATCAGAGCCATGGGCTGGCAACAGGTGGAGGATCTCACTCACCAGTGAAATTGGCCAGATGGGAAGAGACTTGGAGCTCAGTCAAAGATGTGGGGTCTATTGAAGGAATCGGTGGAGCTGAGTGTGGCATAAAAACATCGGCAGATGAAGGTGAGTGTCCCTACAAACACACGATAACTAATCATCACCATTGACCTCCAAATGTGACAGCAACGCCAGCCAATACATGGCCCATCATGCACACCTACACATATCCATATACACAGGCTGGGCCCACCACTATCACATCCCAATGCATGTTGCGTCCATACAAGAATACACACCCGACACACAAATGACCTGTACGTGTCACACAGCACGTCACTCCCAACACAGATCAAAGCCCAACAGCAGCCACCATGGTGTACATGTGAACACCTGCAAGATTCCAGACAGCACCCCCAATCTTGCATGTACCCAGTCCGCTACAAAGCCAGGCATGCAACTGATCACATGGCGCCACCTGCACAAAGACAAACACATGCATGATACAAGCACCACCATCACTGACACCCTTCCACTCTCTGTCCCCCACAGGTACGGATGCAGACAGCGATGAAGAACAGGGAAGTGCACAGGGAAGTGCACAATGCACAACACCAGCCAAACGGGCAATGAGACAAGGTGATGGCAGCGGACCATCTACTTCAAGTGGACCAAGGATGGGCCAAGCGGCACGCGGGACAGCAACCAGTGCCCTACCAGCCACATTGCAAGCCACACAGGACGAGCAGACACCTGCCCCAGCACCACTGGACACACAATCGACACAGGCCGAGGACACATCTGGCATGGACGATGGCACACAGTCTGCTGCTGCAAGCACAATTGGCGAGATGGCTGCATTGGCACAGCATAGTGTCGATGATGAAGCTGACCCAGACAATGATGGCAATGCAGGACTGATCCACTCAGAGCCAGTAGGTCGAGCACCAAGCCTGCAGGCCACCCCACAGGACACACCTCGCCTGGATTCATCCGAACAGGGCAGCCATGGTGAGTGGTCCCTGGCATTGCACAGCCCCATTTTGCATGCAGTACCACCACATAACCCACCAACCACCACCCACACTGCCATACGGGACCTTGAGGGACGTCTGTCCAGGATGGAGGGCCGGCAGGAGGAGATGCAAGGTTATGTGAAGCAGTACCTTGCCGAAGAGGAGAAAACACACTGTGTCATCCATGACAGCACTGCGGCCGTAATTCAGGCCATCAATTGAAGTTTGCGATGGCTTCAATGCCTTGGGACAAATCCTCACCGGATTGCTGACAGCATGGAGCAGCGGCAAACACCGGCTTTGGGGTCACAACCATCTGGCTCATCCACATCGACCACGCCAGCGAGTTCGAGGCAGACCAGCCCCGTGCGCAGGTCCCTGCAAAGTGCATGATGCTCAGATATCCAACCCCCACCTCCGAAGGGGGCTCCACAGTAGCAGGGCCACCCTGCAGAATCTCTTTACGAATACATGCAGACACATGTTGTGCCATTGTTGACTTTGGGTGTTAGGGGTAGGGTGGAGGGTGGTGGTTTGTGTAGTACTGGGTGTGTTGGGGGTGTGGGGGTGGAATGGGGGTGCATGGGGGGGAGGGGTGTTGGGGGAAGGGATTGTTGAATCATTTTGTTGAAAAATCTCACTAATACACCTCTTGTGTACAAAACATCACATGAGTGGACATTGGTAATTTGTTGTTTGTCATTTTATTGCTTCATAGTGAACTGTGCCCATATACCCACACACCCAGCGCCCACAGTTCCCAATACATGGCACCCTCTGCATCCAAGTACATCAGAATGATTGGTCTATGACCAATTGCCACACTCCGTGACCCTCAAGTGTATCACGTCCTGGCCTATGTCCTACATCTACTCCATCCTCTCCTTCTACTTCACCAGGTGGTGGCAGCTCCATGTCACGTGGCAGGGGTACGTTCCGGCGAATGCACATGTTATGCAGCATTTCACATACCATGAAGATCTTGCCCACCGTCTCAGGCCGTATATGAGTGCCCCTCCCGACCTGCTGATGCAGCAGAACCGTGCCTTCAAAAGGCCAAACGTCTGCTCAATGACCACACGCGTGCGTGTAGGTGCACGATTGAAGTCCTCCTCGTGCCTGTTCTGCAGATTCCTGACAGGGGTGAGTAGCCACGCCTTCAGTGGATATCCAGCATCACCTACATGGGAGCAGAAGGAGGTATGTGTAAGGATAATGCTCAGTTGCCATGTGTGCTCAGCCTGTACATCTATCCTGTTCATATGCACTATCTCGTCAATGGCAGCCACATCCACATGACTATCAGCCCTGTACAGTGCATGCCAGTCCATGGTGCGAGCCTTGGGTGACATATATGACCTAAAGTCCTAGACATTTCAAACACCAGGCCCCCCGATGCATTTTGACTAGGGCCATTATGTACGCACATGTGAGGGCTGTGTGGCAGCGGATTACTCAAGATACATTCATCCCTCTCCTCCCATGGCCCAGAGGGCATTCCCCTCCCCTTGCATATGCATGTAGCCCCCATCCATCCCCCACCTCCCATGGCCCAGGGCGCAGACTCACCTAACAGCCATCCACTCCATACGGCGTCTCCTTCCATGTAGCGGGGTAGTGAGTAGTTCTGCAGCACCATGGCATCATGCGTGGATCCTGGGTATCTGGCACAGCAATGTGTTATTATCTGACTGGCATCACACACCATCTGCACATTGATGGAGTGGTATAGCTTCTGATTGCGGTACACCACCTCTACAGCATATGGGACTACCAACTCTACGTGGGTGCAGTTGAGGACACCAATTACATTGGGCATGCCTGCCAGTGCAAGGAATGCTATTTTGGTGGCATTTGCCTCCTGTGTTGTCCGTGGTTGGGATATGTAGACACTTGCGTGCTTCAGTAATGCATCCAGCACTTGGATTAACACAACAGAGAAGCATGATTGTGACATGCCTTGCATTTGGCCCACTGTGTGTTAGTAAGTGCATGTGGCCAGGAAGTGGAGCACAGATGCCACCTTGAGCAGAGGGCGGATGGCTGTGCGGATGTTAATGAGGCTGACCAAGGCTTCCTGTATTAATTCCACTATGTTGGTGATGGTGTCCCTTTCCAGCCGGTACAGGGTGTGGATCTGTGCTGGGGTTAAGTCAAATGGATTGGCCCTTATAAGTGGAATTGATGGCTGTCTGCGGGAACAACTACCTGCACTGGTGGGATTTGCTGGGCCAGTCTCACCCTCCTTCTCCTCCTGCGTCTCCTCTGTGTTGCCTGTTGTACTGCCTGCTCAAGGAGTAGCAGTGCAGGCATGACCTCCAGCCCCAGTATTGCAAGTGCAAGTGGTAGCATTTTGGTTTGGAAAGGGGTGTGGTGTGTGGGTGTGCTTCTTTTGTGCTGGCCCTGAATCCATTGCCTCCACCTGTGCTGATTGTGTGCACCTGTGGCACTTGGTTACACAGCAGTTTGCTGTTAACGGGTGGTCCGCAATGCCGGAATTGCCGGCATCATGGTGGCCCTTTTTACCGGCATCTAGGTGCCGTTATGTTCATGTCCGTGCAACTCGTGGTGTCCTCTTCGTTGCAGGATGCCAGTATTACGGGCACGCCACCCACGCATGCGCCTGCATGCGGTACGGTGGTGCACGGCCATAGCGGGTCCTTGTCGATGCCGGTGGGACCGGCGTCTAGGGTCGTAATACAATGGACCGGTATTGGAGGCCGGTATTGCCTTACCGGCTCCATTATTACCGGACCGCCAACCTCGTAATGAGGCCCAATATCTTGAAAGATACACTAGCTGCTACCGGTAGCCACTGTAGCTCCTTTCTAGCTACTGATAATGGGTCTTTTCGCATTAGTTTGTACACAATATGCACAGCTGCCTTCTGCATTTTCTGAAGTTTATGTATGGACTTTTTGCTCGCTCCTCCTAAAATTGAGTTACAATAGTCCAAAGTCCAAACGCGAGAGAATTACAGCCCTCGCCAGCTTTGCACAGTTCTCCTTAGTAATCATTGGTCTGAGTAGCCTTAAGACTCTAAGATAATACTTGTATTTTTTACAATAGATTGAACATGGGCATCAGCATTTAAATTTGCCTCCATGAAAACGCCCAGGGTCTTCACCTTGGTCGCTACTACAATCTAATTGTCCTCGATAGAAAAACTTGCACAGACCTGACAGATACTTTGCCTGGCTTGTTCAGAACCAAAAATCATTAGCTCAGTCTTTCCTGCATTCAAACATAACCAGTTTGTAGACATCCAATTTATGACTTTCTGGTATATGTGTTTGAGCTTCATTTGGTCCTCAGTATAACTTCCACTTATTTCCATAATAAGCTGGAAGTCATCAGAATAATTAGTTTAAAAAAGCCGAATCTCTCATGCTCCTGACACAATGGCTGAATATATATATTAAAATGCAGTGGTGACAATCCAACTTGGGGACTCCAAATACCAATAGCACTGCCTCAGGTGCATTGTCTCCCCAATGAAACTTTGATCTGTGACCATCAAGAAATGATCTCACCAGTTAATCGCTTTCTCCCAGAGCCCCCAGTCACTCTCAGCCTCTCCTATAGTATCTTGTGATCTAGGATATCAAAGGCTGCTGAAAGATCTAATAGGGCCAGCAGCCCTAATCCACTTCTTTCCAACGTTTCCAACATTTGTGTTTGTAGATCGACCAAGGCACTCTCTGTATCGTGGGCGTGTCTAAATCCTGATTGTTTCCCATTGAAGATTCAAGCTACTTCCATATGTATTTGAAGCTGTGTGGTCACCAGCTTGTCCACCAATTTAATAAAAAAACTGTTTATTGGTGATCGGCTGCAGATTAGTAGTATCCATTGGATCCAAACCCTATTTCTTCACCAGGGGGGTAGGGGGTAACCGCACGTCTTTTATTAATTGTGGAATAGTACTATGTTTAAAGGAGGTGTTGACAAATCTGCATAGATACGGGATAAAAATGTCCTGGTGTTATAAAATTATCTTGCATGGTAACAGGTCTCCTAGACAGTCGGGCGCATAATTCTGAGAGTCTACTTAATTTCCTGCATGGTTGTTTCCTTGAACCTGAGACCACTGGAAGGTATCCCCTGGTTTGGGCCCCTTAGATCAGAGTTATGTCTCTTGTCTAATCTATTTTAATGATCCTCACTGGAGTTTGTCTCTCTCCTGACTGATTTCATCCCCTCCAGTTCCTCCCTAGTCTTGTTCTAAACGAGTGTCAATTTATCTGTGAATGCTTCTTGAGCTTGTTCACAGTCCTCCTTAGAAGGATGTATGTTCTTTGTCAACGCTCTAGGTTTTTCCCAAGATTGAAATACTCTAAAAAGTGTTTTTGTTTGGTTACCAGCCTTATTAGTTAAATCATTATAATGATTGCGTTTGGCTTTGGTGGTCCTTTCTTTATAATATTTTTCGTTATGTTTCCATGCTACCTTATTTATAGAATTTCAGTCTTTCTGCCAGGCATGCTCAGCTTGCCGGTTTTTTTTTATTTTTAACTGTGCAAACTCTGTGGAAAACCATTTATGATGGTTTGCTTTGCTCTTCTCCGCTTCATGGGGGCGAGCCTGTCAAGTAATTTCGTCATGTCTCCATTATAGATGTCAACAAGGATATCTGGATGATCAGAGTCATTGGTTTTTATCCACAGGGCGTCCATCCGCTCTGCTAGATCTCCAACTGTGATTTTACGGTAGTTTCTATTTAACACCTTATGTGGTATTTCGTGTTGGTTCTTGAACAGAGTGGGGAGCAGCATCTGACATCTAATAGACAAGTGGTCCGACCACACACATTGAGTAGTTGTCAGCTCTGTCAGTGGGATGTTATCACTGGCAACACAATCTAAGATGTTTCCTTTAATGTGTGTGGGCTCAGAATGATATACCAATGCCATGGTGTTCTCATTTTTCCAAAGTGTCCCTAATTCCACAGAATTTTTGCCTTTACTGTCCCCTCTCCAAAGGTTCAAGTTCCCCAAGTGAATAACTGCAGAATTTGGTGTTTGCATTGGAGATATTAGAAGACATAGCTGGGAGGAGTTACTTGCTCAATCACAGGGTCATGGGCTTCAGATAGCCAAGTTATGTCTACTTTATGTTCTATTATAAAGTCATGGACATCCAGAGTATGCCTCACTAAAGATCTAGTATTCAGTAAGGCAAGATTCAGGTTCGGTGACGGGAGTAACTCTATAAGGGTTTTTTCCCCTGAGGGACACCCTGCTCCATATTGCTGGTGTCTTTATGGGAGTTTTCCACATTATTTTGGTTAGGTGGTGAGGGGTTAACAGAGCTAGTGCTCATCTGCCTACTTTCTGAGCCTCCTCGTGCATATTTGCTGCAAACCCATCCAGCACTTCAACCTGTACCGACAAACACATTTTTTCCCCTTTCAAATCTATCTCAATTTCGAAAAAAAACTTTACCACATAGCCAGTCCCTGGTGGACACGGCCACTTAAACCCAAATGGTCGTCCCTCATGGTCATGGCCAGTAGCAAGATTGTCCAGGTATATCTGGCCACGCCCCATGGCCACAGTCTATACCTCAGTCAGCATAGATGTATCACTATTTTTTGTACCTACATTATGCCACTTGTCAAAAAATAAAAAACTGACACATTTGCAAAACCATGCTTTCAGGTGCTTGCCAATGCCATGTTTTATTTTTTCAAAAGTGACAAAATGTACATACATACACACAATAGTCATATAACTTAGCCCTCACTTGACAAAATCCATTTAGACTTAGCAAAGACATTCAATGCACGCCATAGACATACATGATGCACTAATGGATCAACATCTAGATTTCTTAGTTGTTACTGAAACTTGGTTATGCCCAGCTTCTGGCACATCCCTTGCTCTCACCATACCCCCTGACTTCAGAATCCTCAGAGCAGATCGTCACGACATGTCAGGAGGTGGAGTAGCAATAATAGCCAAATCCAATCTGCAATTCAGAATCTGCCCAATTGATGCTCCACCTGGTTATGATCTCCTCCTGCTCAAACTTACCAATGCCCCTAAAACAACGCTTAACTTCCTCATCATTTATAGAGAACCCAATAATACTAACCATCCTGAATTGGATATCCCCCTACTCATCACTCTGTTTCTCAAACCCAAGACTACATTAATCATCCTAGGAGACCTGAATCTAGGTTAGAATGATTCCGCAGATCATAAAGCAACTGCATTTGCCTCAGCCTTCCAAGACATGCATTTTGCCCAAATTGTCAATGCACCCACCCATTCCAAAGGCAGAATACTAGATTGGATTCTAATCCTCAATGTAAGCGTAACTCTAGAGTCTACTACCGAAGTCGCTTGGTCCGATCACCATCTCTTACACTTCAACATTCATTCCTCCTAAACTTTGGCACCTGCACAGACTAACCAAGCTCTAATCCCATTAAGAAATACTGGCAGAGTCACCTTAAAAAAGATTTCGCCCATTCTATCTGAACCACTCAAAACCCTACCCTCAAAAGGGACCAAACCTGATGACATTGCCACATTTTAACATAATTGTCTTTTTACGACCATTGACATAGTAGCTCCTCTTATCTCAAAATTACCCCTGAAACCCAAACACACTAGTCACTGGTTCAATGAAGAACTCGCTCTACTGCACAGACAAAAAAGAGCAGTAGAACACACGCATAAAAATAACCCTTCACTGACATTGGCTGCATCTCTTCTAGAAGCCTCTAAAACGAATTCCTTCAGCACCCAAATTAATAATGCCTCCTCAAACTCCAAAGAGTTCTTCTCGATTCTCACAGAATTAGAAACTCCCATCACACCAGTATCCACCGTGAGCTCTGACAAAATATGGTGCACCACCATCCAAGGTGCTTTAACACATAAAATCAGCAGGCTCCAAGAGAAGATACTTAACACAAGAAAACAGCTGGCCGACAAATGTTTACCAGCCATTACAACCAAAGTAATTAATAAAAACTCTAGCACCCAATTCAAATTCACCCTTGAAACTGAGGACCAGGTACTATCTACCATTGCCGCGATGAAACCTTCAAATTGTATTGGAGATAGTTTCCCTGCTAGATTAGTCAAATTATGTGCACCTACCGTATCTCCCACAATCACAAAATTTGCCAATGCGTCACTCTCCACCAACTGTGTTCTCCCTAGTATCAAAGCAGCTTGGGTAACCCCCTTACTCAAAAAGGTGTCCTAGGAACCCTCCATTCCCACTAACTACCGCCCCATCACTACAGTCCCTTTTTTACTAAACATACTGGACAAAATTGCCTACTCAAGATTACTTGAAAAGCCACCATTTGCTTGGAGCCAGGCAATCGGGTTTTAGACCCAAGCATAGCATCGAAACAGCCCTCTTAGATCTAAATATCTAGATGAACAAGGTACAAGACTCTGGGAATATGGCCATCGTCCTCATCTTAGATTTATCAGTGTCTTTCGATTTGGTGGTCCATGACAAACTCTGTACTACATTATCTGAAAATTTCAACTTCACCATTGGCAAATGTGCTGCTGACCCTATTCCAGTTCCCCCAAGTGTGCCTGAAGGCTCCTGCCTCTCCCCTACCCTTTGCAATGCCTACACAAAACTCCTCTTCTCAGCCCTTGACTCCCTTGGTGTCATCCATACCAAATTTGCAGATGATACTCAAATATTGATCCCCATCACAGGTGATTATAAGCAAGATTTGACGGTTCCATGTGTTAAAATTGTGGCAAAAATGGCTGTTTACAGATAAAATTGTGGCAAAAAGGATGTGGTTTTGCCACCACCATCCATGTAAAGTATGCAAGGGACACCCCCGCAACCTCCAGACCCATTATACCCATTTAAAGGGTGTGGGGGGACACCCCCGCAACCCCTGCTTCTCTTAAATGGTATAATGGGGTACACCTTAACCAGGTCAAACCACTGCATTTTTGCCTCGATTTTTTGTAAAGGTGACATTTTTGCTGCCATTATATTATTATATACCAATTTGACCACTATTAATGAAATCTATATCATTATTCAAAACTGGATGGCACTTAACAGCGTCTGCCTCACTGACAATAAAACAGAGATCCTCATCATTGGCTCCGCCGCCCACCTGAAATCTCTTCACTCTGATTATTCCTCCATTTCCATCGACGGGATGTCCACCCCAGTCTTCAAACAGGTAAAAACTCTAGGCGTCCATCTAGACGCTAACCTATCTATGGTCAAACAAATCAATGCCCTTTCATCCTGTACTGCCTATACTTCCAAACTGATTTCACTTAGCCGTACATTCCTCTCCCCACAGAACTGTCCTTGCCCAAGCTCTCATTTTATCAATGCTAGACTATTGCAACATTCTATTACTAGGCACCACTAATACAAATCTAGCCAAATTACAACTATTGCAGAAAAATGCCCTTTGAGCATCCTTTGGCATTAAAAGAAATGAACATATCTCCTATATCAGAAATAAAGCCCACTAGCTCCCCATACATGCTAGCATCATATTTAAGGCCCTGATCACGGCACACAAATGCACCTCAAATGAGGCACCCACCTACATGAACAACTGCCTCACAAAAAAAACACTGATAAAATCCTAAAGATCTGAATCCAGAACTCACCTGATTGTTCCCAGATTCAATAGTACCAGGGCAGGTGGGTCTAGTTTCCCTGTCAGTAGCTCCACAGCTCTGGAACTCCCCTTCCCCATATTCGAAATTAATCATCCCACCAGCAATTCAAAAAACTGATTAAGACATGGCTATTTGACCAACACAACTAGACCCCATTTCACCCAAGCACAGTGTATCTTACTGAGTCCACTCTTTTGTCACCTCTTATAATTGAAATGTACAACCATTATTGCAATCTCATGTAACTTGCTTTCTCTCCTCTATGCAACTGCTTGTATGTGTCCTGTAATTAATCAAGTCTCAAATGTAACCCACACCGTGGTAACTCCGGGTTTGGGCATATAACAAATGTCCGAATAAATATGATCTTTCTGAAAACCTTTGTTTCGTCAAATGGCAACAAAGTTATAAGCCATCTAAAAATGTTTAGAACCCCCTCTTATTGAGCCCCCTCTAAACAAAATCCCACCAAACGTTATAAAAACATTTATATCTAGATATAAAATCTTTTTGGACACATTTGTGCTGATTCCTCAAATGGCACCACATTTATGAGCCTTTCCAATAATTTGGAACCCCCTCTAATTTTGCCCCCTCTGGACAAAATCCCACCAATCTTTGTAAAAGCATTTATATCGATATCTAAAATCGTTTTCTAAACATGTGTTGAGATTCAACAAATGACACCACATTTATAAGCCTCTACAATATGTTGGGACCCCCCCTTCTAATTTTCTTCCCTCTTGACAAAACAGTACCATACTATCCAAAACTATTCAGAATCAGGTCTAGAATTAAATCCCAACATTTCATGCAGTTACATTGAGTGCTGCCAAAGATAAAAGCCATCCAAAAAATTATATTCACCAACCCTGTAATGCACAAATAATCAGCGATGCCTGCAAACATCTGAGGTGTTCGCGGACCTCACACGACTGTCCAGGACTATTTAAGGCCATATCCCACCCTTTCCTCATCACCCCTCACCTCCCAAGAGATTGTTTGATAAATTTGACAAGTGCAATGTTGTGTTTTTTAATATGTTTTTACTGTGCTGTTCACAAAACAACGGGAGCTGTCCGCAAATCCAAAATGGCTGGTGTTTCCAAAAATCTGATGCCGCCCGCTGGACCAACGGTAGGATGGTCCATGGACCGAACAGGGAAGTAAGTCGGCGTACCGAAACCAGATATCACTAATTCTAGTTGACCTACTGTTTCACATTTAAAAAAAAAAGTACTGGACAGATTTACACCAAATTTACAAAAGCACACTTTCGTGACCAAAGCCGCTGCTCCTCCCGCATATTTGTTGAAAATCTATCAAGCAATTTGCACTGTAGGTGTGAGGCAAATTCTTTGGCATTCCGTCTATGGGAAAAACTACACATTTTGGGTCCCCCTTTATCTTTGCCACCCCCTGACAAAACCTCACCAAACTTCACAGAATCAATCTGACGCAGCCATATACTTTTTTCTGCAAAGTTTCATGCGGATTCCTACAAGGGTGGCGCAGTTATAAGCCGCCCAAAAAAGTACTCTTTCTATGAGTTCAGCAACTTAACCATAAATACAGGGCCAGAAAAGCAGTCTTTGGATGGCTTATAACTTTGGCGCCAGTCAATGAAAATGCATGCAATTTTTTAATTTTATTTTAGACCTGATTCTCAATGGTTTTGGAAAACGTGGTGCTGTTTTGTCAAAAGGGAAAAAAATTAGAAGGGGGAGCCACAAATATTGCAAAGGCATACAAATATGGTGCCATTTGAATGTTTGCAAGAAGATATTAGATCTCGCCTTCTTCACTTTCTTCATGGAGCCACAAGGTTGTGTCTCCCTTATCCTCTTCCTGATCCTCGTATATGGAGCGTGCTCCAACCCAACACGGATGCCAGAGGCTTCCCTCTTTTTCTATTTTCAGTTGCCAAGGTAGGCAGTGAATATTCATGATGAAATTGGCATGTTTGAAGGAAAAAAAAGAAAAGCATTTATTTACACTCTGCAAGTGTGTTTCTCTTTGAATGCCTCTCTGCTGCTCTTCACACTCCTGGGCCAGCCTGCACCTAGGCAATCTGCTAGGCTGAATATTTGTTCCCAATCCGTTTGTTGATCTTTACCGATTTGCAAAGATGGCTGACTTTTTTGCTGTGAATGAGTCCTGTCCCTTGGAGTCCTCCCCTACCCTTGCCTGCAATGTGATTGATTTGACCACTGTTCATCTAGCCTATGGGGCACCGACAGCTTTAGCCGGCCACCCACATAAATCTGTCAACGAAGGCCCCTGGCTGTTCCCTGTCTGCTTCAGGTACTCTTTCTACCCCCTCTCTGGACCCTCTGATGTTGCTGTGTGCTCCCCACAACCCCTCTAGTCCACCGTGATGTTGTTGTGTGCCCCCCACACCCCTCTGGTCCCCTGTGAAGTTGTTGTGTGCCCCCACCCCTCTTTGGTCCCTGTGATGTCATTGTGTGCCCCCCACCACCCTCTGGTCCCCTGTGATGTTGTTGTGTTCCCCCAGCCCCCTCTGATCTCCCGTGATGTTGTTGTGTGCCCCCCACCCCCACTGGTCCCCTATGATGTCATTGTGTGCCCCCACAACCATCTGGTTGCCCATGATGTCGCTGTGTGCCCCTCACCCCCCTCTGTTCACCCTTGATGTTGCTTTGTCCCCCCTCCCATCTCATGCTGGATCTCCCCTGTATCTCGCACTCAGGTTGGTCCTGAATCCTGCTGTGCCCTTCGTCACCATGAATCATTTTCCTACATTTTCTGTTCCCTTGCAACATGACGTGTTTTACTGACCTCTGCAACTGTTTTTCGCTCTCCCATCTACCTCTCTGCTTTTTTCACTGTTCTTATTCTGTTCTCTTCTCCTCTCCCTTCCCCTCTCTCTCTCTCTCTCCTCCCCCTCCCTTACTTTATTCTATGCACTTACTGTATCAGAATTGTCCCGGACCTAGTCTGATAGTAAACAAATGTGTGTCCACCACCCCCCTTACTTGTTAATCCCTCCCTTCCCCTCCAGCACTATCTGAAATGTTCTCAGGCCTAGTACGATAGTCGCTTGTTTTGTTCCTCTGCCTCTTTTCCCCCTCCCCTCTCCCTCACCTCGTGTAAATCTCTGGGTCTACCAGAATTGTCATCAGGCTTAGTACGGTAGTCACCTGCCTGTTCCCATGTCCTTCCTATCTGTGTATTAGCACTTACACTATCTAAAATGTCGCTAGACTATTTGTGATGCCATTGTTGATGTCCTTGGTTTTATTCTTAGCAGTGCACGGTGGTGGCGTGAGTTATGGTTACTTAGCTTACCATAATAGGCAAATTTCTGAGGTTTTTTGGTTTAACTTGGAACCATAACTTCCCTTCAACAAAGTTTTTTCTTTGAATTTCATGAGTTTATATTAGTGCAATTTAACCATAATGTCCCTTTAACAAAGTTTTTCAGTGAATATATATAGATTTGTGAAGTTGATAGCGCTTTGAAGCAGTAATGGAATTTAATGTAATATAATTAATTGTCATTTGTTTTGTGCCTTTCACCATTGGTATGGTCTCAAGGAGCTGTAGGTGGAATGCCCTCGGGGGACAGAAGTCCACATACAGGGAAGTCGACAGAGAGGTTTAGAATGCATGTGTGAATTTTAGCCGATACGAAGGTAGGTAGGGAAGGTACGTAGGGGTAGCAAAGTCCCTACTAGCCACCCATGATGAGCTGGCATCTGTATGGTTGCTGAGAGGTTGTTCTGGGAACATGCAAGAGCAGGAGAGACATCATGGGCCTCATTACAAGTATGGCTGTGCAGAAATAAGGGTGCCGGTAGCAACATATCGGCACCCTTTCTGGACCACCATACTACGAGAATGCCTGTAAGGACCATAAATCCCCCAGCAGGTCTGTCTTGGCGGGAATAAGGCCCATAGTGGCATGTCTCTCACTGAAGTGCTTCAGTGTCCCCATTCCCATTGAGTCCTATGGGAGTCCATGGGAATGGGGATTTGCCGTTCCACCGCCACTTGTGATATCCCAGTGTCTCTGAGATATCAGGCGGCGGAATCAGTGTTACAAGGTTGGCAGTAACCCACCAGTAGCACCAGCAGATTACTGCCACCCTCGTAATGAGGCCCGATTTGTGCAGTTACACCAAATTTGTATCATGGGGATAGCTGCATTCTTATGACAGAAGTGTTGTGCAATGTTTTCTTAGAGTACTGCATGTAGTAGATTGGGTGCTGAGAGGTAGTCTGGAGAGTGTGTGAGAGCAGGAGAATCATTATGTGTGTGGCTGGACCCACTTTTTATGGTGGGGGATAGCTGCATTCCTCTGGCAGGGGTATTATGCAATGTGTATTAGGGTGGTGCATGTAGTGGATGGGTGCTGAGAGGTAGCCTGTAGAGTAGGCAAGAGCAGAAAAGTAATTATGTGGCAGCTAGACTGAATTTATCATGGGAGAAAGCTGCTTTCGTATGGTAGAGGTGTTGTGTAATTTGTCTTAGAGCAGCGAGAAGTGTATGTAGTGGATGGGTGCTGAAAGGTAGTCTGGAGAGTATGTAAGAGCAGGAGTAACAGTTATGTTTTCAGCAAGACCAGATTTTTAATCAAGGTGAATAGCTGCATTCTTATGGGAGGGGTGTTGTACAATGTGTCTTAGAGTAGTGGATGTAGTGGATGGGTGCTGAGAGGTAGTCTGGAGAGTGTATGAGAACAGGAGAATCATTATGTGTGCAGCTAGACTGAATTTTGTATTGTGAGGATAGCCGCATTCTTATGCAGGGATGTTGTTCAATGTGTCTTAGAGTAGTGTCTAATAGTAGATGCGTGCGGGTGGATGGCAGTGCCTTCAACTATTTTCGATAAGCAGGGAGTTTGATTTGTACCTGCGTGTCATGGCTGGTTTCTAATTTAGAATTCAAAACGTGGCTCAAATTCTACCCATTCACTATATAAATACACCTAGTTCAGTATAGTGACTGCTGTCTAAAATTCACCAAGATTCAATACCTTAACCACACTCTGGAATGCACCTACATTCAATATATTGCCCACCCTCAAGAATGTATCTAATGTTGTTATATAGGCCACCCTCAAGATTCATCTAGTGCAATGCGTTGGTTACTTACAAAATTCATCTGAGTGCAATATATTGGTTACCCTAAAAATTAAAAATAAGTGTAGTACATTGGCTACCCTCAAAATTGATCTAGTTACAGTATATTGACTACATTCAAAAACGTATCTAGATGCAATACATTGGCTGCCCTCGAAGTTCATCTAGGTGCAATACATCAGCAATCCTAAGAACTCATCCAAGTGCAATACATTGACTAGCCTTGCGTTTGATCATCTCCCATATGTACAGGGTTTCATACATACCTGTCTGCTGTTCCTGGCTTCTTGGTTTTGTATATGCGGCATGGATTATCTCCTTTTTCCCATTGGGTATTATTAGTCAGGTTAGTTTGGCAAAATTCCTACCGTCCTTTGTTGATTGTATGGGAGTTTGTTCCTGCCGCGGTCATCCTGGGAAGAGTAGCAAGCTCAAAGGGGAGAACAGGGTTAGTCAGGATGCAGAGGGGAATAGCCATGTCTTGAGGACTCTCCAGAAGACTAGGCGGTCATCTATGCATCGGATGCTAAGCGGCATAGAATTCTAGATAGTGGGGGCTTGAACGGAGAAGATGGTGCCTCCAATTCTGGTCAATTTTAAAGAGGGGATCACCAGTAGGAGAGCAGTGCTTGAGAAAAGGTTTCTATTTGGGTGGTAGTTGATGATTTCCTGTTGAAGGTAATTTGGGCCTGTCTTGTGTAGGGTTCAGTGAGTGATGCACATGCCTTTGAAAGTGACCCATCATCCGACTGGGAGCCAGTGGATTATACGGTGGGTGGGGAAGATGTGCTCACTGGGGCCGAGGAGGAGCCTAGCTGCAGAGTTCTGGACTCTTTGGAGCTTTTTGAGTTGGTAGGCAGGTCCAACCAGGTAGAGAGAGTTGGTTTAGACTAGCCAAGTGAGGACAATAGACATGATTGCAGTCACTCTATGGGGGTGGAAGAAGTAAGGGAAGATGCGTCTGAGTGTGTGGAAGTATAGGTAACAGGATTTTGACACTATGTTAATGTGGTGTGATAGAGTCAGGCCAGTGTCCATCATTCAGCCTAGGTTTTCTGACTATGGTGGATGCAGTGGGGAGGGCCCCAGGAGGGAGCTCAGGCAGTGGTTTACAGGAAGGGGGTTGTCTTTCTGCAGATCATGATTTCTGTTTTTCTAGGATTGAGCAGGAGGTGATTGACAGCCATCCAATGATCAATGTCAGTGAGGCAGGATGTGAGGTCTGGGTGGGGGTGGAGTCATTCTTGGAGATTTTGAAGATGATCTGTGTGTCATTGGCATAGTTGTAGCAGGTGAGGTTGGGTGAGTGGATAAGTGAGGGGAGAGGGCTCATGTAGTGGTTGAAGAGAGCAGGGGGTAGGCAGGCACCTTGGGGACTCAGTTACTGATGGGGAAGGTGGATTAAGTGCAAGGATGGAGGTGGGTGATTTGTTTTCTGTTAAGAAGGAATGAGGAAATCCATGCGTGTTGTGTCCCTAATGCTATGGGAGTGGAGTCTGCCATATGAGGATGCTGTGGTTAATGGTGTTGAAGGCAGCCAAGAGGTCAAGGGGTATGAGTGAGGCTCAGCCCTCTGAGCCTGCAGTGTTGTTGAGGTCATCCCTTATGAAGACTAGGGCTGATTCAGTACCATGAAGGGGTCTGAAGCTGGACTGGGTGGGGTTGAGGAGGTGGTTGGCTTCCATGAACGTACTGAGCTGGCAGGAGGCTGTGTGGTCAGTGAGTTTGGCTAGGGAATGGATGTTCAAAATGTGTCTGTAGTTTGCAGGCAAGATATGGTCAAGTGAGTTTTTTTCAGGAGTGGTTTGACGTGAGATGTTGTGAAAGCTGATGGGAATATGCCTGAGGTGAGGAAAGAGTTTAGGATGGATCCTGCGATGCTGCCTACACAGAATGAGGTGAAGATTTCTTTGAAGAGGGAGAGGGGTATGGGTCTCTCAGGTGTCCGGATGTACAGCTGTCAGTCAATAATTTAAGGAATTCATGTCCAGAGATGAGAGAAAAAGAGGAGAAGATAGGAGGGGTGCTGGCTGGTTGGCGTCTTCATTTGGGGGAGCAAGTAGAGGAGCTGGCAGTGCTGCCCGTTTCGTGTTAATGATGCAGGTCTTTTCTATCGCTGTGTTGTAGAAGTGGTTGTAGAGGGCATCACAGAGAGATTGGGAGACGTGTGTGGGGGGGGGACAAGTGCAGGGGGGACCATGAATTCTAGGATAATCTTGTGGAGCTCCTTGCTATTGTTTTGAGCATTAGAAATTATGTTCTTGTAAAAGGATGTGTTGGCCTTACGAAATAAGACTAGTCAACAATCCCTCAGCATCCTCCCTCTCTGTCAGAATTCAATATTTGTGAATGGCAGGATAGGTAAAGAGGGTTCAAAATCTCTACTTGCAACTAGCCAGTGGTAAGTGAACTTTGCAGTGTATGAAGTTGTGTGCTGTGTATGTTGAGGGGTAAGGGGCAAGTGCCTTTATGCCTGGCTAATGTTTCACCAGATGAAAACATTTCAAAACCGTGTATAGTAACCCATTAAACAGTAATATGCAGCAGCCTTTACTCAGAATCGCATTAAAAAAAAATCTACCTGGTACACAAGGCAGGACATACATGCTCCCACTTGAGGCACAAGGTGGACTTTCTTTAGGATTGGAATTTACTCTGATTGAGTAAAACTAATCTGAAGTGGGAACTGACTTCCAGCCTAGTGTTACTGGGAATCTCTGTAGCAGAATTACTCTATAGTTAATCGCAGAGGAAAACATATTAATGCCCAATGAATCTTATGTTTGCAATACGGGTGGAGAAACACATGTATTTCATTGAGGACGATGGCAAAGCAGACTCAACCATGAATGTATTGGAGTAATCTCTTATGCATGACAGAATGATTGAGGTCTCCATTCAACATTTGGCCTGTTTGTAAATGCACGTTTACACTATAGTTTAGTTTCCATGCCCATTCAAATGCTTGGCCTCTCATGAAGAATACATGGCTCCTGCTAGCTTGTAAACATGCGCTGTGGCTGCTTGCTTTAATAAATACTCTCCCTCTGTTGGAGTAATGTGTGTGTATCAGTTAGCGCTGGTCTCTCGATAGGCATTTGATAGATATTTTGGTTTGTAATGAATATTACATGCTTACACTTTGAAAACGTTGGCACGCTTCCTGGACGGCGACAAAATGATAGTTTTAAAAGGAATCACACTTTTTATCTAAGATACACATTGCTTGCTGACGATTACACTGTCTGTGGGAGGAGATTGCAATTTAAAAAGTGCTTTGCTTGCACCCCTTCAGCAGCCAGTAACAATCAGTGCGCTATGGTATGCTGAGATGAGAGCCAGTTAAGCTAATTCATGGAGACCACGGTAAGACAAACCGTGCCTCCAAAGATGTAATACCAATGTGCTGTCAAATAGTTATCGAACTCAAAGAGGTGTCCATTAAACTTCCTACTTAAATTTAGTTTAGATATACTGCTCAGCGTACATGAAAAAGCAAGCTTTTAAATGAACTGCATAACACACCACTGTTTGAAAATTGCGAATTCTAAAACTCGGAAGCTATAGGTGTCATTTTTCAGGCACTATGTAGTTCAGAACCTTACCAGACTATCCTTGGAGGTCATGCTAGCTTACAACTAAAAAGACAACCTAAACACTAAACTGGACACAGGGTTCTGTTTGTAGCTCAGACAGAATGCAAGGACACATAAAACTGCTTTGGACATGGACGTCAACAGCTGTGAGCAAAACAAAAAACCCTGCACAATATGAAGTGTAACACAGCCGGCTACAGAAAATTCATTGTGACGTACAGTGGCTGGCAGGATATGAACTCCCCCCACCCCCCCACCCCCACTGTCCCAAATTGCTAACATAACACTGTGCAGACTCATACATCTTGGCAAGTATGGAGGAACGGTATAGGATGCATGTATATATCATCAGCACCTCGGTGGAACGCGCCACTACCAACAGGAACAGCCACAATGGAGACGTGCACTTCAAATTCAGACTCCAAAGTAGCAAGGCCAGTTGCCAAAACAGTCGTCTATTACCAAGTCTGGCAGAACACCATCTCTTCCACTTCATCTTCTCCAGGATTGATTCCCCCTCCAGGTAGTTTGAAGAATGTCATTCCAAGTAGAAGGAGGAACACGTGTGGAAGTCTGTGTTTGTCTACTATCAGAACACCCTCCACATCATGTAAAACCCCTCCTCCATGTGCCGTAACTGAGCTGCCTCTGACCTGTCCTTCTCATACTGAGGCCCCTTCGTGCCAAGGGTGTAGTTTGCAAGTGAAAACAGGTTGATACATTAATATAAATTTACATCAGCTAGAGCTCAGAAGAAATGTGTCTAAAGTGTAGACTGGGCTGAAATCTTGGCTTCATCTGTTGATTAACGTGTGTGATCCTGGTTCAAGTATTTCCATCTCACTATATTTTATCTGCAAAAAATGAGGATGTCCGAAATGGACCCTTTGCCCGTGAGATGTAGGGCTCAAGACGGCAAGTATGTTTTTTTTTGTGCGGGCTTGGAAGGTAGACAGTGTGGATCCTTCTGATTTAGGGGTGCAGTGTTGCCTTGTGCTGTAGGGGCGTAGAAGCAGGGCACCAGCACAGGTTTTGCATTTTTTTTTATTATTATTTTTTTTATTATGAATTGACCAAACAGTTTTGTCTCACAGAAACACAAAAAAATAATGTTTTAACATTTACAAATTTAAACAAGTATTTATTATAACTAAAAACACATATTCATATATCAGTTCAACAATGGATCGTTTCATCAATTTATTTCACATTATTTATAAGACATTATTATAAATTAAAACATAGACAATCCAAATAATCTAATTAATGATCACCATATATCAATGAGCATAAGAAGAATTAAAACACAAATATTTCCCAAAACAAGATTTAAGATGTGAGTCCCACTCTTACACATAATTAAATTGAATTTAAAATGCAGACTAGGGGCCAGATTACAGCACCGGTGCAAGTGCAAAGTTGCACGGTATCAGCACTAGGGCAAAGTTTGCCCTATTTTTTAAAACACGGCGACATATTAGAAAACTATTGCACCATGACAAGTGCAATTTGGCATGGTAGAGGCACCAGGGCAAACATTGCTCTTGGGCAACAAAAGAATACATTGTCACTGTATTATTGCAACAGGGCAAAGTTTGCCCTAGTGCTAATATGGAATGGTATTAGCACTAGGGCAAACTTTGCTCTGGTGAAAAAACACATCCAAAATGTATCTTTCTTGCACTGGGGCAATTTTTGACCAGGTGCTTATACAATGCCAAGGTGCAGTTGTCATGATGCAATAGTTTTTAATATGTCATAGTGTTTTTAAAAATAGGGCAAACTTTGCCCTAGTGCTAATACCATGCAACTTTGCACTTGCACCAGTGCAAAGTTTCTGTAATCTGGCCCCAGGTTTGTAGGCTTTTTTGATGTTCCTTTATGGGGACAATGTCAACAAAGTCATGGTGATGCACATCTCGTACCCCCCCCATGACTCTATGGTAAAACTAATCTGTTTGCAACCATTCTATTTTATCCACAAATCTGCTAAAATACTTTAACCTCAGATCATTTTTTGCTTCACAACCAATAAACAAATTGTTTGGTTTGAATATAGGGTCTTACAGAGTTCCCATACCACAACACCTAGAGCAGTTCCATATATAATTGCCCGTATTTCCACAAGTCAAAAGCAGATTTAACCGGAGACGCATAAATTGCTGTTGCCAGTAAAGTTGGGGGATAGACGCAAAATACCTTGTTCACTCGTTGACTGGCTTAGCAATCCAATAAAGACTGTAAAGGTTGCTTGACTTATTTTTTGGATTGTATCTATCCAATACTCTCTAAAGAGTAATTTCTTTACAAGAAGTGGTATAGCTATGGGTAGCTCAGTGCTGACTCGAATCCTACACAAGATGTTACATGTGCATATACAAAATTGCCCATCCGGACTCAGCACCTTCATTGTTGTCACATCACAACTGAAAAAATAAATGTACATCCCCTTGGAGGTTTGGGCAATGTCCCATAGAAAGATAGAACCCTTGTCAGATATGATATCTCTTGGACATATATAAGTGATGGTGTCGGAATCGAAATAATATTATACCTCCTATCGCATTGTTTGAATGTGTGTTGGCCTACGCCAAGTTGTCTAAAAACATTGTATAAATAGATTCCGCGGCAAGGTCTTGACCTTAATGTATTGTGTAAATCGCCATCTTGGATTTAGCCGCCATTTTAGGTTCTCTTGTAGTTTGGAAGTCACCCTGAACATCAAAATGGAGGCCAAATGACATTTCGAGTGGGATTCTGGCCGTTGTGACCTCCGCACACATGAATAAATAATATGCCTGCAGGCCACTTGTTGGGGTCGCGAACTGAGACCTTGTCCTATCCCTGACCTATGTGTAAATGAACAACTGTATCAGCGGAACTGATCAAAATGCATACATTATGGGATCGACCTGGCAACAAACTCTAGGCCTGGTCCTAAGAATGGTTAGCCCACGATGGGGTTGGCCAGAGCTGGATAAAAAGTATAAAAGCACGAGTATCCCAATGTACGGTCTCTCACACTAACACAGCGACCAACCGTTGATAGTTTGTTCTGTTACTCTGAGGGCCGAATAGCTATCCGTTTGTCAATTGACTTTTTGGTAATTATTGTAGCTTTTGAATAAAGCACTTTGTATGTTCTTTGTAACCTGTGTTGATGTGTTTCCTTTGGGCTTCCCGGCCTCA